>NC_142168.1:24010613-24634988 GCF_029865625.1 Vigna umbellata
ATGATTATGAGATGTAAAAAATATTATATGATATGCGATATTTATATGATATTAAGTCCCTTTTGTAAATATGTACAATAATCAAATAAAACAATTGTACATATTTTTTTAATAAGGCACTTGATCTAAACTAGTTAGTCTATTGATTATTAATCAAATTTATTTATTTTATATTGATTTCTTTATTTATCAATTTAAATTATTGCTATATTAATTTTTATACAACCTAATTTTCATATTTAACTTGTAATGTTAAATTTTTTAATTTAAAATATGTAGGCAATTAAAACATAACCTAACAAATACTAAAATTAATATAATAATTAATTGACATATGATATGAGACATGAACTCAACTTGTATAAAGATTTATAGTACTTTAAATAATAAATCTTAAGAAATAAATTTATGTTTTTTTTATTTTGTTTAATATTCTAACGACTTAAATACAATTTTTTTTTCTCGCTGGTGAGCTCATTCTCACCTCTCCACTTGCTAATATACTTAGTTTTCCCTTTCATTTGACTTTTAAGATAAGATTGTTCTTATCTTATGAAATCTCGGTGGAACATTAGGTGCAACAAACAAATATTTTTAAGGATTAACATAAGGTTTTTTAAGGATTAACATAAGGTTTTAAATTTAAGTCAATTCTATAAATTTACACCTATTTATATTCTCTAAAGTGATTTTACAACTTCCAACATTATTTTTTTGTCATTTCTTTAACATTTTTTTACTCATGTCTGGTAGGTTAACAAGACAGATAAAGCAAATCAGTAGTCTTTAGACATAATAATTACTGCCAGTCCAAATTTTGTCCACAAAATTATGATCAACATTCTCCAGCTGTGGCGCTTTACTTGTAAGATGCTTGATGTCACACTACACTAATACAATTCAAATTTCAATGATGCCGATATTTTCACTGAGAAAAACACCTACACAGAAGATTAGTATAATGTAACCACATGCTGATTATATTTATAACAAATTTCATTCTCAGAAGCTGTGTGAAGGAAGAAGAACTCCTGAAATGGAGACACCATTAATGAGCCAGAAGTATACTTCAGAATCTGACTATTCTGCGGTGAAAAGGTTGAAGGATGTTAAATTTGTTCTGTGGACAGAGACAGTGAAGATATGGAAGATAGCTTTGCCAGTGGCATTGACCCATCTCTTTCAGTTCCTCACAAACTCCTCAACTTCCATCTATGCTGGTCATCTAGGTGACATTCAACTCTCTTCAATCTCTGTTAGCCAAGGTGTTCTCAGTTCCATCTATTTTTACTTGCTGGTTCGTTACCACATGCCTAAACTCTCATACTTTGCTCCTTTTTTCTTCATCTTATCTAACTCTCAACTGCAAAATTGCAGTTTGGTATGTCATCTGCACTGGCAACACTTTGTGGCCAAGCTTTTGGAGCAGGGCAGATTGTTTCTACTTGCCTTTATGTTCAAAGGTCATGGATTATACTCACCATCACTTGCACAATCCTCTTGCCTGTTTATGTATATGCCACACCACTGTTGAAGTTGCTAGGCCAAGATGAAGAAATAGCTGATCTTGCTGGCACATATTCTATACAACTGATTCCCCACATGTTTTCCTTTGCTATAGTTTTTCCCACCCTCAGATTTCTTCAGGCCCAGAGCAAGGTTAAAGTGATCATGTGCATAGCATTTGTGGTTCTGCTCATTCAAAATGGCTTGCTTTACATGTTCATACATGTGTTTGGTTGGGGTGTAACTGGTTTAGCCATGGTGAGTGACATCGTAGGGTGGCTCTATGCTTTGGCTTTGGTTGTGTATACCATTGGATGGAACAAGGAAGAATGGAGTGGATTTTCTTGGATGGCATTCAGGGATTTATGGGCATTTTCTAAGTTATGCCTTGCTTCATCTGTCATGATTTGCTTAGAGCAATGGTATCTTACATGCATTATGCTCCTTGTTGGTCTTCTACAGAATCCTGTGATTTCTGTTGCTTCCTATTCTATTTGGTAAGATCATGAACTTTCAATTTAGAGTTATAAGATTGATTTAGTGGATTTGAAAAAAAACATACTAAGAACTAACATTTTCCTTAAAAAAAATCAACTTTCACTTATTTTAAGATGTTTAGATTGGTAAGTTAAAACAGTTTTTACCATGATTTTCACTTTCCAATGAATAGAACTCTTTGTCTGGCTTTTTGTGTTTTTTAGCTTCAATGTTCAGGGTTGGCACTTCACACTGCTGCTAGGAATAAACACAGCCATAAGGTGAGTCACTACAAATTATAACATGACAGTTTATGCAGATGAAAATTTTCTGAATTTAATTTCTCAGAAAACTGTAAGTGGTAGCATATTATGTTAACTAATGTAGACAGTTATGTTTGATGCATTGACATCTTTCATTTTTCAAAGAAAATAATGATAGTAATAGAACATGTTAAAAAGTGAAAAGAAAAATATATATAATTATATAATGATCTGTTTTCTTTACTTATAATTTTACAGTGTGTTAAATTCTTGTTTTGTGGTACTTAAAATTTGCATTGTTTTGATGCTTAGTTAGGATAATTAGAATTGAGTTCAATACTGTCAGCTGTTATTTTCTTTATTTTCACTCTCTGAATTTGCCTATCACAAGTATCTAGGATTCTGTAGAAAATATGGCTATCTCAATGTAAGTTAAGTTTTTAAGAAACTTTTTGGTTAAAGGCTATTTGAAGCATTCATCTAATATGCCTTTTATCATTATGAACAATATAAAGAATGAAAACTTCTAGTAGGAAGTTAGTTTACAGATTATATATAGGAAGTAAAAAGTAAATTTCTCAAATGATGTATATTTAAATGTACTATGAATAAATTTCTCAAAAGAGAGAAAATTATGGCTTATGGCTAATTGGAAGCATAAATAAGATTTAAAAGCAGATTACATATTTTGAGAAGGGTCTGTTAATCTGTGACTTGTTTTAAATTTGGTAACTTAAATTTGAAATGGCAGAATGCATAAACCAAAAGTTATGATTGATGAAAGTGTTTGAGTTCTTGGTTTGATTTCTGAATCTTTTTGTCTGAAAGTGTTCGTGTATCCAACACGCTTGGCATGTCACATCCAAGAGCAGCGAAATACTCTTTCTATGTGGCAATGTTCCAGTCTCTCCTCCTTGGTATTCTTTTCATGACACTTATTTTCCTCACTAAAGAAGATTTCGCCACCATCTTTACTAGCAGTGAGGATATTATACTAGCTGTCACCGAATTAGCATATCTTCTTGGTATAACAATGCTTCTCAATAGCATATCACAGGTCATTTCAGGTCAATATTTACTCAGACTAATATCTCCAAGGTTATATTTAGGTTTTTGATTATTTTTATTATTCTATTCGTATTTGACTCAATTTTTTATTTTCTTTTTTAAATAAAGATTCAATGTATTTAAGTTGATATTAATGCTATTTGAAAGTATTAAGTATTAAAACTTATATTAAGTCTTTTTTTTCATAGATTGAGAACATTTTCTTTTATATATTTGCATAGGTGTGGCCATTGGAAGTGGATGGCAAGTGATGGTTGCTTACATAAACATGGCATGTTATTACATTGTTGGACTCCCAATTGGAATTTTCCTTGGTTTCAAGCAGCATTTAGGGGTCAAGGTAACAATTTTCTTTTTACTTCAATGTCTAAGATATTTACAATGCAATTTCTCTTCATTGAACATTTACAATATTGAAATGAGTGAATATTTAGGGTCTCTGGGGAGGCACAATGTGCGGCAGTATTCTGCAGATTTTAGTCCTCTTGCTGATTATTTCCAAGACTAATTGGACCAAAGAGGTAACCTATATATATATATACTAAGACTTTCGGAGTAATTCAGCAGCTATTTTTTGGCAACCAATTCAAAAATTTGCACGGATGGTTTTTGCTGCTAATTAAAGTTTGATTTGTTTAACAAACTTTCATGCATGAAATTATTCATATATATTGTTTAATCTATTTTCTTTACTATGAAATATATACTTGATGGTTTTTTTTATGACTGCAGGTGGAGCAAACAGCTAATCGCATGCGAACATGGAACATTGACAACTACCACTCAGAGGATGTTACATGAGAAAGGCTACGTAATAATATGGCATTTTCAACCCACTTTCACAAAAAAAAAAATGTGGAAAATTAAACACACATATATTTTGTAGTTTATTACAAATTTGACATAATTATGCAAATTTTTATGTGTTTATGAGAAAATTCATTTAGGTTATTATATCCATGTATTGATACTAGATCAATATATACACTATTTAGGCTTCTTTTTGAAAACTTTTTCATGATTTTGTTCTGCGTTTCAAATAGATAAAAAAGAAAAACGTACTTAAATTATTCTTTATATCAACTTCTAAATAATAATAATATATATATTTAAATTATTTTTTATATCAACTTCTAAATAATGTAAGACATCGAGTAATTAGGGGAAATAATTTTTTATTTTTGGAATATTTTTTCATTTTCTTAATTATATATACACAAAACTGGGCTTTAACGTCACTCCAAAGACGTCGGACACCCTCCTAACCAACGTAAATTATTGATCGGTGACATTTTCGTAAATAAGTTGGACATGTAGACGTCTGTTACGAGGGTACCCGACGTCTAGGCTACTATAGACGTTGGTCCCTCCCGTAACAAACGTCTATATGTCTGACAGGCAGGTGAAAAGTCATTTTTTTCTGCCATATAGACATCGGATCCCGCCACCCCGACATCTATATATGACTATAGACATTAGCCCCTTGTAACGGACGTCTATATGGCTGATAGGGTAGGTGAAAGGTTAGCCTAGACGTCGGGCACCCTCCTAACAAACGTCTATATGCACCGTGAATATTAATTTTTAAATCCGAAAGACGTCATATTAGTGAGGGCCCCGACGTCTAGGCTATTATAGACATCGGTCCCTCCCAGCGCCTGACGTCTATAGCCTTTTATACAGGAAAACGCGAACCTGCGAGGAGTTACGTTCATTGTTCATCGTCTTCCTCTCGTGTTTTCTCTCTGGCATTGCATTTCCAGGTGCGTTTTCTCTCTTTTGGACCTTTTAAATTTACTTTTACTTTGATTAAATTACTCTTTGATGAAATATCTTCCATTTGAATCGATTAAAATGTGTTTTCGTTGCGTTTTGGTGCAGTTTTTGGTGTGTTCTTGGGCGGCATTTTTTATCCTTTTTGGCCTGCGTTTTTGGGCGTGCACTCCTTCATTTCCCTCCATTGAGTTTTTAATCTGCTAAGAAGGTTAGCTTACTTGTTGAAAACTTTTTGTGTATGGTGTTATTGGCTTTTGTATGCATATTATTGGCTTTTGTGTATGCATGTTATTGGCTTTTAAGTATGCATGTTATTGGCTTTTAGGTATGCATATGTTATTGGCTTTTGAATATGCATGTGATTAAGTTTTGTTGTGTTAGATTGTTATGTTAGATTATAAGTATCAAATCATTGAGTGAAACTTATTTCCCGTTTGAAATTTAACACAAACGATAAATCTTTTAATCGTTTGTATTAAATTTTGAATTGTCCGATTGGACAGTTTGGGAAAATTATTTTTCATAATTTGCTATAACATGTACGTTGGAGTTTATGGATAAGATTGATAAAATTTCGGTTCAAATTATTTGTGTTGTTCTCCGGATGCATATTTGATTGTGGTCATCCGTGACCACTCTCATTTCGTGTATTTCGGAGATCAATGCGAAATGTTGTCGAAATTTTATCAAATTTATCATGTTAGACTTCTTTGCACGTGACTTAGCAAATTATGAAAAATAATTTTTTTGAATGGGTAGGGCCTCACCTTGTGAGATTTAAAAAATTGAAATTGATGAAGTATGTTACGAACATAGTATGGATCGAAGCTGGATGAAGGAACGTCGCATCAATGAAGAATATGAGAAGGATGTTTCGGTGTTCTTGCAATATGTTCAACAAAATGCAAAGTCTGTGAATGAGACATATTTTTGTCCTTGTGTTCTTTGTCTTAATCAAATACGGAAAGACTTAGGCAATGTGCGTGACCAGCTACTCCACAGGTATAATATTTTTATTATTAGTATTTGTATGTTAAATTTAAAAATATTTATTGATAACTTTTAAATTCTTATCTTCAGTTCACACGTCCTCAAAAGCAGCCGATGCATGAACCAGTCATAAATGAAAATGATGAGATGACTGAAGCGGAGGATGATCCTCTATCAAAGCTAATGACAAGATTACCTAAGTTGAAGAGAGGGCCATTAGAAATATACTGGGATTTGACACTATTTGGTCTCCCCCCATGTGCCATTATATATCACATTCAATGATGCATTGGAGATCATTGGGGGAGACAGGATGTTGAATATTTCCATCCTTCAACTATGGTGCATGTAAGATAGTTAATTTTGTCTTCCATATTAGTTTTATTTAGATTCCTAGTTTCTAACAACTTAACTTTGTTGTTTTAGGTACATGGACACAATCGTTGTAGACCAAGGTCGATCTTCCACGTACGGATTTGTTGAACCTTAGACCATTCAAGCTTCTGGTAACACACTTAAAAGCAAACAATATTATTTGCAATCATGGATGGCTGAGTCAAATAGAGACATATACTTTGTGCCATACATTGAGGGGTATGTTTTGTTTTATGTAAGAGTTCATTAAAGTTTACTTAATTAGTTTACTAACTATTTATGATTCATGATAGGTCTCACTAGCAGCTGATGGTCATCATTCCCAAACAAGGTAAAATTATATGGTTTTGTTCGCTGCATAAGAAGATGAAAAATGACTTGAGAAGCATGCTTGGTAAGTGTTTCTCCAAAATTGACTTTGAATTTCATGTTGACTTTAAATTTTATCATAAATATAGTTATATTAATTTTACTTTGTGTTTTCAATCTAAATAGAGTTATGGGTAAATCCCAAGGTCAACTAGTTCAAGTTTTGTATCCAAAGGTTGTAAGTCATTTATAGTTCTAATTCATTTTCTATGTTATTGAATTATCTAAATTCATGACTATTTAGTTTGTCATTTTAGTGTAACAAGCAGCTGGATTCATGGGAATGTGGCTGCTATGTCATATCTTGGATTAAGACCATCATTCGAGCTGCCATTACAGATGATTGGAATGAGGTAATGATGCATACCTTCAATACATTACAAATCAAATTCATCTTTGAATATATATGAAACCATATTGAATCTTTCTTCATTTTGCAACGCTTCAAGAGTACATCTCCTATACTAGAGGACACAATTAGGCAGATAAGGTAGGAGTGGACAACTTATCTTCTGCAAAGATGGAGCTAGGAACACTTATATTTGTTGTTGAACATTCCTTAGGTTTAGTTTAAGTTTATATTTTGATAGTTTCGGTATTGGATTGTTTTTTAGATTAATTAGAACTTTCTTTAGTTGAAACGCATATATATATATATATATTATAGTATACTGTTTTGGGACAATTTTTTGTTTTTCATGTGTGGTTTTATTGTAAAAATAAATTAATTTTTTTTACAAAAAAAACGTAGTAGACGTCTGTTAATGTCATGTCCGACGTCTATAGACGTCTGTCAGTGCACAAACAGAAATCCAATGAGTTATAGTGGACAAAAACGTTCTAGGTCTATAGATGTCAGACACAAATACATCCGACGTCTATATAGACGTTTGGTTTATGTGGACCGACGTCTATATAGACGTCTGGTGTATACAGTCCCACATCTATATAGACGTATGGTGTATACAGTCAGACATCCCATTAACGTCACCCACAAAGACGTCGGATTGGGATCTGACATTAAAAGACAAAAATAACAGACATTAAAAGCCCTTTTTACGTGATATAAAATATTATTTATTTTAAAATTCAAAATTTTGTCATAATTTTATCTTTAAAAGATAACTATAAAATTAAATAAAGAAAATGTATCTAAATTGTTATGATTTCAAATATGTTAAGACAATCTCATCAAAATCAATAAATTCATCTCAATTATTATTCACTTTAAAACAAAATATATCATCTCAATTATTATTCACTTTAAAACAAAATATATCATCTCAATTATTATTCACTTTAAAACAAAAAATATTATCATAAATCTATATTTAAAAGACACCTAAAAAATAAAGCAAAATATATTTAAAATAATATGGTATGATTGATTCTTAAATCTTACTAATCATACTTTTTTTTCTAAAAGTTCCTTATGTTTAGTGATCACGTGAAAAAAAGCATTTGATATAATTTAAGTACTTTTGCATAATACAATCTGATAAGTTAAAATTAGATATTTTATGTCGATGCTTGTCCTAAACGGGTCTAATAACATCTTAATTATATTCTTTTCAAAAGTTTAGTGTACCTAAAAAATGTATTATATATTGACCGACAATATTTTTACTTAATGGATAATATTTATAAAATACAGTATAATAAAAATAATTTTATATTGAAATTATTTATTTTAATATATAATAAAGAATTATCAAGTGATAATTCTTAATTATTGTAAAAAATGAAAATAATAAATATAATTAATTTACTTAATTATGGTATTTAAACATAAACGAATCCATTGTAAATAAAGCTTCGAATACAGCTTTAATATGAATGAAACAAAAGTGTCAATCATCTCACTTTATTTCATTGTTTATATATTGCTTGAAATCTTCTACTTTTAACAAAACATTTTGTGGATATAATGGACGTCAACATTCTCCACCACTCATGGTACGATCAATTAATTCCATCGCCATTATCGTGGTTTACCTTTTCATGCCCCACTTTTGTCCTTATGATTTTCACAAGAAATAAATTAATTTTGTTTCTTCTACGCAAACTTCCTACACCACTCTTTGTTTCATAGAATGCTTTATAGTGTTGATATTGTTAGATTAAAAATAAGGTTGTTTATTACATACTTAAAAATACTAACTTATATATGACAGAAAATAGAAAGTTATAGAAAATAGAAAGTTATTGACATTTTCCAACGAAGATATCAACCATCATTTGATAAAGGCACTAGTAGAGAGATAAAAAACATAAAGTTATACTTTCCACTTCTTTTTTCTGAGAGAACTTAGGTTACATTACTTCGAAACTTGATTTGATTGAGAAGTTAATCATTAGTACCAGTAGTGGTTGGTTGGTGCATTGTGTGAACATTTACCTGGATTATTTTACACGTGATGTGAACATTTTTACCTTGATATTTTTCACATGATGGTGTTTGACAATTTTCCTTTTATACATTTTACAACAATAGAGTTTCATTAAGTTGGTCGAATGATGTGATAATTTGATTTTCGCCATTATATTTATAACAACCTTTTAAACTTATATTAGTTTCACAAAAAAGTAATGTACACTAAAAAAACAGGTATTACCGATGATTAAATTTCATCTTTTATTTTAAAAAGTTTTTCGTCAAACCAAAATTCGTCGGTAAAAATACATATGATAATATTTACTGATTGACCAAAATCTGTCATTAAAATTTGTCGATAAATATCATGATCTCTTTCATCTTCTTTCTCCTCTCTTTTTTTCTTCTTTTTTCTTTTAACTTATTTTTTCTTTGGCCCCCTTCACCTCCTCCACACATATCGCATTTCACCCTTAATCTTTAGTGGAGAGTGCATCTTCCCTGATCATCACGTTGAGAATCCACTATATTAGATTTGGTTTCGTCAATGAATTTGTGTTTCATGGTGAGATAATTAGAAGATAGTGCATAAGAAAATGGAGATCTAGTGGAGATGGTGTTCTCTGTGGTGGTTGAAGAGGCATATACGTGATTTAGGGTTTGCACGAATTGCTTCAAGGTGCATATATCTAATTGGATGAAGATGCAATCTGGTGAAGGTGGTTGACCAGGTATTATGTGGTCATGTTTCGTTGGTGGTTTGTTTAACAGAGGAGATTTGGTGATGCGCAACTTTTGGCAGTTTGTGGTGCTCGAACAAGTTATTCGTGTTTTCTGTTTGGTGAATTGCGAGAATGGTGACACTTGTAAAATATCCTCATGATTTGGTTTCATGAAGTAGTATTGTGATGGAGGGACATAGTTGTGTTATTGTTCGCAATTTAGTTTCGATGCGGGTATAATGGAGGTGCATGGTAGCTTTCATGCATTTATGTATTAGTGATTTTGGATTTTGAAGGTGAAATTGTTAAAGGGAAGAAAATGAGATAATGTACCTAGAAAATTTTTCACCTTTTTCATCTACGAATTTACCAACAAAAAAGTTCGTTCATAATAAATATTTAAATTATTGATGAATGTTATAAACAAATTTTCAAATTTAAAATTATTAAAGTATTTTATCCATGAAAACTATTCGTCAATAATTAAAATAGATATTATTAATGAATTTATAAACAAAAAAATCCATCAATAATAAAAAGTCATTTGGTAAAATCTATCAGTAATAAAAATTACAAAATTTATTAATAAATTTATTTTCGTTAATAAAATTTTATCGATAATTTGAAGAATTTTTATAGTAGTGGAGAGATGAATATAATTGTTTAATTTAAGAAAAAATAATTGTGTGACATTATGTAATTATGAATTTATTTCTTATAGGAGTTAATTTAGGAGAGATTTTTTAAAAGTTAGATTTTTTTTAAGAGGACTTTTTTGTAAGCTAAAACTTAGTACATTTTGCTAAAATGTACCAACTAAAAAAATCCTTACATAAATTAGCAAGTCATATTTGCTAATTTATAAGGGTTTTTTTAGTGGTACATTTTAGCAAAATGTACCAAGTTTTAGGTTACAAAAAAGTTCCTACTAAAAAAAACTAATGGTAAATCTAAGGGTATTTTAATAATTTTAAAATTTAATTTAAAATAAAAAATAAAAAAGTATTTATTTATCATCTGATTGGTCCACGTGTATGAGTAGTTATTACCTTTTATTATATATTTTTTTAAAAGGTAGTTGTTTTTTAAAATAAAAAATAAAATAAAAAGTAATAACTAATAATACACATGGATCAATCAGAATGATAAATAACTACTTTTTATTTTTTTTATTTTAAATTAAATTTTAAAATTATTAAAATACCCTTGATTTAAAGTTAGGTTTTTTTTTAATAGAAACTTTTTTGTAACCTAAAACTTGGTATACTTTGCTAAAATGTATCAACTAAAAAAACCCTTACATAAATTAGCAAACCCCATATATATATATATATATATATATATATATATATATATGACTTGAGTCTTATTTTATATAAAATATTTGACTCTATTTTTAATTTAAAATCTTAAAACATTATATTTATTTATTGATTTTTTTTCTTAACATGTAACATCCCAGATTATATAGAAGTATATAACATAGTAAGTTCACATTTAAATAAAAGAGAACAGCTAGAGTAAACTGTAAATAAAATTTGCTAAGTTTACAGTCATCCGATAAGGAGTCAGAATTTAAAACTTAAGCATACTAGAGTATTTCAAAAGATAAGGAATAACTGATAGTAAGCAACAGCATCATCTTCCTCCAAAGCCTGCTCCAGAGGCACCTCATCCATCTATGCTCACATCCAAGTGGATGATCATTGCAAAAGAAAGCATACCCAAGCAAACACAAACACACAAACAAGGGTGAGCTAGATATAAAAATCATGTTATAACAGTCATAGGCAACATGCAGGTAAAGACAAATATACTATACTATACAAACATGACTTGTGGCACTTAAACTTGACTCGCCCGGACTTAAAATGATTGTCGAGCTATGGCGGGTTATGCACTCGTGGTGGCTTCTACTGCTTTGCAAACCCATTGCCAATGGGTTTCACCCTACCACACTTACAAGGTTAGTCCGTTATCACTCACCTTGGGCCATACTGGAAGCACCTAAGACTAGGACCTCCTGCTACTCCTCACCACATGGATCAATCCTCTCTACTTGAGAATGAAAGACCATTGGAGCGTCAGGAAAACCCCCAAGACTGAGCTACCATGCAAATCATTCTAAACACACTGAAAGGGAACCACCATGTATCCCCCTTAAGGATCATGGAATTACGTCCAATACTAATACTTTCCACTTTAACACCAACATGATAATGCACACATAAGCCCTTAAAGCAACTGGAACAATTAAGTAAAATAGCATACTGGAATAAATAGGAATATAGGCCGAACAGAAAACATCAACACATAATGAGCAAGACCGAACACCCTGTGAATGGTGGAGACGAACGATATCTCTCTTCCCAAAGACAGGACTGAACAATCCATAAAAGGTAAGACTGAAGAAATGACCGAACACTATTCAGGACCGCTCACTAAGAGAGACCGAACGCTACCTAAGACCGAGTAATATCAAGACCGAACGCTACCTAAGACCGAACGCTACCTGAGAGACTGAACGGTACCTGAGAGACTGAACGCTACTTAAGAGACCGAATGCTAGCTGAGACCGAACGCTACTTAAGAGACTGAACGCTACCTGAGAGACTGAACGCTACCTGAGAGACCGAATGCTACTTAAGAGACTGAACGCTACCTGAGAGACCGAACGCTACTTAAGAGAACGAACGCTACTTAAGAGACTGAACGCTACCTGAGAGACCGAACGCTACTTGAGACCGAACTCTACTTAAGAGAATGAACATTACTTAAGTAACTGAACGCTACCTGAGAGACCGAACGCTACCTGAGACCACCCACTAAGACCGAACGCTCAACAGCGCATGGCCGAACAGTTATCAGTTCACTTTCGGCGAAACTGCATAATTCTACAGAATTGCTGCAGAATTATGAACAGCACCTAAAATAACCATTCCTAACCATTTTTACTAACTTCTAACACCCTTAATTCTTGTTTTATAATTAATTAAACTTTTCTAAATGATTATAAACATTTGTACTACCATTCTAAAGTGATTAAGACTCAATTTCAACTCTAAAACACCAATTTTCCCAACTTAGGGATCCAAAACCCAATCCTACTGTTTTGCACCTATTTTGATCAATTTAGTGACTCAAACAAGTCACAATACACTAGCTAAGACTACCCCCAACAGCCTAGTTGCGCTTTAGACCTCAAATGCCCAAAATCACTACCTCACTTCCTCTCAAAGTGACCTAAAAACCACAAAACTCCAAATTTCTATCCAACTAAAAATATACCAGATTTCACACTTAAATCACTTCCAATTGGTTAATTATAGCAATTCAAACCCATCCAAATCAATTCCAAACAGCTCAACACAGTTTTATGGATTTCACATATCAACACATACATTACAACATACTCGAAACGCAAAATACAACTCCTAACAGTGCACCAATTCAGAATCCAATATACATATACTTCATGCAAGCAATTTAAAGAAGTATTCTAGCTCCCCTTACCTTGGAGTTAAGCAGTATAGCCCACTAGAATGCTCTAGCAGTGCCTCACACAACAAGGACCTGATCAAACCCCGCTAAAGAAGGAAAATCTAATCGGATGGTTGCGAAGCTCACTGCGCTGCGGTCACTTGAGCACTACCTAATCCAACATGCAATGGCTGAATGTGAGGGAATGGTAGAGAGAAGGCAGAGCAAGGTTAGGAAAAATAAGAGTTCTAGAGAGAGAAGGGAAAGTTGGCTAATGAACTCAGATTTTGAAAGGTCCCTTTTAAAGTTATGATATACTTAGCTTTACAGACCTGACTGCCTCATCATAAGGCTCAATTACTCTTGGTCCATTTTTCAGGTCCTTACATAACATATTCATATATGTTATATACGAATTTGATTTAGTATAAATTTTATTATATACAATAGTAAATAAAAATTAAAAAATAAACCATAACATAAAAATATTAAAAACAAGTATTCTATGACAAATATTATAAAAATATAAAATAGTGTATATAATCATGATTTAAAATAGAAAAATAATAAGAAATTATATATAAAACTACAACTTTTCTAAAAGTAAAATTACATTATTAATATACCGACAAAAAAATAACATGAAAGTTATACATAAAAACACTTCTAAAGAAATTGTGTAACTTATAGTATAATTAATTCTTAGAAAATATTATATACTTTTTAAGAAATTTAAAATATGTTACCTTTTTATTTATTTTACTATTGAATTTAAAGTAAGGTGTATGAGGTTTTGTAATCAGAACCTGAGACGCCTAAGAATCGTATACCAGAGGAAAGTGCCTGAGACATCTGTGACAGGCCATCTGAAATTTCAAAATGATGTGATAGAAAACCATTTTCACTTAATAAATTCTCAAAATTTTGACTTAATAAACTCTTTCATTTTTAGTTTTAACGCTTAATTTATGTCTCTATTAAATATCCATTATAATTAGCATCTTTTGAATGAAAAAGAAAATGGTTAATCACCTCAATTATGCAGAGACGTTAAAATACAAATCTTCTGTGAATCCAACATCTATGTCCACTCACAAAATTTTCAAACCCCACTTCTGTCATAAGGATTTTTAGGTTCATATAGTGTAACAGTGAGGTTATCAGTAAATTACATAAGAAAATTCTGTCTGAGAAAGTGAGAAGGGAAGAACTCCAGAAATGGAGACACCATTAGTACCCCAAAAGTTCAGTGCAGAAGCTGACTACTTGGCAGTGAAAGGGTGGAAGGATGCTAAATTTGTTTTTTGGACAGAGACAGTGAAGATATGGAGAATAGCATTTCCAATGGCACTGTCTGCACTGTTTCAATTATTCACACTGCTCTCAAATTCAGTCTATGCTGGTCATCTTGGAGACCTTGAACTCTCTTCAATCTCTGTTTACCAAGGTGTCCTTGGTTCCATCTATTTTTACTTGTTGGTCAGCATCTCTCTTCATCAAAAGCTTCTTTTTTTCTTCTTCTTTACATTCCTAAACACAGGAAAATGAAGTTACAAAACCATTGATGACTAGTACAATCTATTCTTGATCATCTTCACACATGGGAAACTTTGGTGTTGATTTCTCTTTTTATCCTTTCTAACTTTCATGTACAAAATTGCAGCTTGGTATGTCTTCTGCACTGTCAACACTGTGTGGCCAAGCTTTTGGAGCTGGGCAAATTCAATCTACTTGTATTTATGTTCAAAGATCATGGATTATACTTAGTTCCATTTGCATAATCCTCTTACCCATTTATGTATATTCCACACCAATCTTAAGGTTGCTTGGCCAAGAAAAAGAAATTGCTGATCTTGCTGGAAGGTATTCCAGGCAAGCAATTCCCTACATGTTTTCCTGTTCAATAATTTTTCCATTGCAGGCGTTTCTGCAGTCTCAGAGCAAGGTTAAAGCTATTATGTGCTTTGAATTTCTGGGTTTTCTCTTGCAAAATGTGCTGCTGTACATCTTCGTAACTGTGTTTGGTGGGGGTACATCAGAGATAGCCATGGTCACTAACATCGTAGCATGGCTTTACGCTTTGGCTTTGTTTGTGTATACCATTTTTTGGTGCAAAGAATGGAGTGAGTTTTCTTGGATGGCATTCAGGGATTTGTGGGCATTTGCTAAGTTTAGCTTTTCAGCATCTGTGATGAGTTGCTTGGAGCAATTGTATGGTACATGCATTGTTGTCCTTGCTGGTCAACTGGACAATCCTGTGATTGCTGTTGGTTCTTACTCAATTTGGTAAAACTATCAATTTTTACTGATCTTCTGCTGTTTAAATTGGTCATAATACACACTTTTTATTTGATTTTCGTCTTCCACTCAATTCAATTTAACTCCTTTTTGTTCACTGGTTTTCTTTTATATATATACTTTTGTATTTGTAGCTTCAATGTTCAAGGTTTGCACTCAATGCTGGTCCTTGCAATAAGGGCTGCCACAAGGTCAGTAACCATAAAATAGAAACATAGATGTAATATTACGTTACTGACGTAAGAGGTTGATTATATATTTTTAACTAAATTTTGATATATTTTGGTCTCAAACTTAATAAATGAATAAATATAATCCTTTTTCATGTATCAATGTTAGGTTTTTTTAGATATTAAACTGTGTTCTAGACTGACATTTAGATCGGAACGTGTCAAATGATATAAGAAGTTCAAAAGTATCCTAAAATACAGAGAACCAATATGTATCAAAATTTAAGATAAATCAGTTAAAGTGATTCTTTGAATTGATCTTATATTGGTTATTTGTTCTGTGCCATTCAAGCATTCGGGTCTCCAATTCACTTGGAATGTCCCATCCAAGAGCAGCCAAATACTCTTTCTGTGTGACAATGTTGCAGTCTCTCCTCCTTGGAATTTTGTTCATGACTCTGACTTTCTTGAGTAAAGAAGAGTTTGCCAAAATCTTTACCAACAGTGAGGAAATGATAGGAGCTGCTGCTGATTTAGCATACCTTCTTGGTGTATCAATGGTTCTCAATAGTGTTTCACAAGTGATGTTAGGTGGTTCTTTGCTTTTCCAGCTTCAACTTTATTCTATAACATGCTGTTCCTCAATTATTGCAATTAACTCTAATGCTTTTCTGGCATGTCCACAAAGGTGTGGCCGTTGGGAGTGGATGGCAAGTTATGGTTGGTTACATAAACCTGGCATGCTATTACATTGTAGGACTCCCTATTGGATATTTCCTTGGTTTAAATCAACATTTAGGTGTCAAGGTAAGAATGTTCTTGTCATAGTTTCTTTAAATCAGCATTTTGAACTTCTTAAAATTTACACACCTATATGGTTTTGTTCCTTAGGGTCTTTGGGGAGGCACATTGTGTGGCAGGGCTCTTCAGATTTTAGTCCTCCTTGTGATTATTTGGAAGACCAACTGGTCTAAGGAGGTAATTTTCCAAAGTTTTGCAACTATCATGAAGTTAGTCAGATGGAAATGATGCTTTTTGTTTGTTTCCTTAACAAGTTTAAAATATTTTCTGGTGTAAAATCTGTGTATTTTGGTGTAATTTATGAGGAATATGATTGCAGGTGGAGCAAACAGCTCATCGTATGAGGATATGGAGAATCAACAACCTCCTCTTGGATGACATGGGAAACGTTACATGAAAAACAAAAATGTTTCATTTTGCTAAAAACGTTTCAATGATTGCTGGTGGAACCATGTTTTATATATAATATTATGCCAGAGGATGATTTATTTGTATATCATAGTATATATATATATATATTTTGAAAAAAGTTCTGTAAACAAGAGAATGAGAAAATGTGAAGTAGTTTTTCCTGATTTTGAAATGTACTTCTGAAGCATGTGTTTATGAAAAAGTAAAGAATGAGTGATTCAAAATAAAATCTTTATATAATATTAGATACCTTATTAAATTTTTTTATATTTAAAATAGGGTGACAAAAAAGATTAGTCAGTTCCATTTTGTTTGAGAGCAGATTGAAAATTTTGATTTGTTTCACTAAAGAGCGAGTCGGTAGGTTAGTCCACTAACTTTTTTTAATTTTATATTTTTAAAATTTAGTTTACATATATTGTATAAAAGCTTTAAGAAAATAAAAAAATATTTTCTATAATATTATAACTAACGTATAAACGGGTTGAAAATAAAACTTTGAAGAAGTTATATGAGTCGTTGTAATTTATTTTAACAATTAGACTTCTCTAATTATTTATTTTTCAATCTTCATAGTTTATTATTTCCTATTTGAGTTAAAGTTTTTAAAATAACATTATATTTTATTTTAAAAGTGGTTTCGAAAAGAATTTTCAAACTCTCATAATTACTTGTGCCTCCTTTTATATAAAAACTTGTTCCACTAAAAGGATGTTTCTTTTAAAAAAAGTAAACAGTATCGAAAATTATTTTATTTCAATAAAAATTCTTTAATAACCGCAGATTATTTTTTGTCATCCTAATGTAGTCCTTGTTGGTTTGATTGGCCTGCAAAGAATGAGGTAGAGTGGATTCCCCCACCAAACTAAAATGGACCGAAAATCTTTGATCAATTTTACACAAAAATTAAATTGAAACGTTAACGAATTGGCTTGTAAAATATTTTAATTTTTAGTTTTAAATTTTTTTTATGTGTATAAATATTAAAAAACATGTATTTAATTATAAATATTTTCTAAGCATATTAATCATATAAATATTTTTGAACCTTTTAATTAATAAATTAATTTTTTAATCAAATAAATTAAAATAATTATTACATTTATTTATTAAATTACTTTAATATACTTAATAATTGAACCATAATTTAAAATATTAATGATTAAATTACAATAAAATATATATTTTCATCATAATATACTATAAAAAAATTAATCTTTTAAATATTTTTATTTTAATTTTTAATTTAAGAAATAGGCCCACCTTACATTTGGCCTTCTAAATTTTGGTGGATTTAGATGTCATGATCCACTTTATCATTTTTACTTGTATACATGAAAAGAAATATTTAAAGCAATTAAAGAAAACTCTATTTTAATTTGATTAGTGTAATAATTATATTACATCATCAACAAGTTTTGCATATTGATCAACATTATTCTTTTGTCCCGTGCTTTGTTTTTAATGGTTGTTTTTTGCATTTCAATATTTTATTTAAAGTGTTGAGTTTTTAATCATTTTCTTTGGTTTGTTGTTATTTGAGAAAATCTTGAACTTATTCTTCAAATGTTATGTTCTTAATTTTTTTTAATTGAACACAAAAATATATGGGTGTTGTTACTATGTGATGTACTTGGTGAGTTGAGCTAACCGATTGGCTGGGGTATGGTAGCCGATCGGACACGACAACAGTTGACCAGAGTTAAAGCGTAATCAATATAGTAACTACTATTGATGAGTGATATTAATGTTGGTATTAATGACCATTAAGAGGTAAATTGATAAATCTGATTAGTAGAGGTTTAATTTCGGGGTAAAATATTTTTTTCATAATTTGATTACTTTAGACCTCCTTCCTACGAAACATATCTTAGTTGAGCATTGGAGTGTCTTCTGCATATCAACTCCCTCAAACCGAATGATCACGTCGAACAATGAGAAGAATCAAACATTCGTCAAAGCAGGAGCATTGAACATAATCCATCGTGGTCCCAATCTAGCACAAACAGGTGCGATAAATATCTCTAATTGAATTATTACCCTAAAATAATACCAACTTCGCCTTATCTTAGGTTTTTTCCAAGCTTTTTTCATGATGACCAAATTACATTTTTTATATATATTTGAATGTAATTGAAAGCTTAATAGTGTTATTCATATACTCTTTGTGGAGGGAAACATTCTTGAATTGAAAGAGTATTATCGAATTAGAAAAAACCTTATAGGACATACTAATAATGAAAAAATAGCCTTATATGCCATATTGTATAAGCATAGGTCGACATTTCTTCAATAAAGTTACATGATCTAGTTTAGGAATTTGAGCCAATAATATTTAAGAGAGCATATCTCCAAAAACACAAATTAAAAAGAATGTTTCATCACATTGGACAAATCTGATTAGAAATTTAAGTGTAAGTTTGAGTTTGATATTAAGTAAAAAATTGAATATATACTGTCTTAATATTTTGGACCAAAAATGATATTTCAATATCTTATATAGATTGCTCAAAATTCATTTGTCTCAGATTTTGATTGCTCAAAATTCATTTATCTCATATTTTGAGTTGAATATGATATGATAATCTCAATGTTCATAGGTCATTGGTGTCAAGTGTATATACTTCTACAATATGTTTATTTCCTATATATGTTGTATGTACCATTTCTTTCTTTCTTATTTTCACTTTCTTATTTTCACTCATCAATCTAAAACAACCTTAATGATAAGTAAAAGTTGTATTCTTTAAGAACTAAAAATTTTACAGAAATTTTAGATTTTATATGCGACTATATAATGATAAGCATAAGTGAATGTAAATTTGAAATGTAAAAATTTGACAACGTAAATTAACAAAAAAAGTGACTAAAAAAGAGAAAGACTATTGAAATTTAATTTATTTATTAGCAATTTTGTAATCTTTGAACTATATGTACTAATATGATTCCAAATACTATCTTTTAAACGGAGAGGGTGAATTTTGAATCCTTTTGTCTGGACCAAAATTTGAATATGAGAGCATCAAGTGTTCTAACCTCCTTGTTTAATTGTGAGAAATTCAAATATAAAGTTAAAAATTACACATTCAGTAGAGATAAAGAAAAATGGCCAAAATAGAAATATAAAGACACAAAGTCATTATTTTAAAATTTTGGATTGAATGGACTTCATATCTCTTATATGATTAATTTTGACTCATTAATTCGAAATATTTTCTCTTTGTTTAATTTTATTCTCTTCTAATTTCAATTTTAAAACTTGATTAAAAATGACTTTTTTACGTTTGTTATTTATTTTCTTTTATGTTTATTTTAGATTAGACGTAAATTTAGAAGATATAAATTTACATATCTTATTTTAATAAATATAAAATTAGTAAACTTACGTTTGGTGTTGACCAATAGATTCTTCACATAATTAAAAAAAAATTGCACATCTACCATAGCCATCATCACGTAAATCAATAATAATAATTATCTAAAATCTTAATACTTAATATTAAAAAATCAATTTAAATTTACGTTCTTTGCCCTCACTTGTTGCCAATAACATTTTCATTTTTCTTTTCTATTTTCTGTTTTATTTTTTTCTTTTATTTTGCAGTCGATTTGCTTGAAATTCTAGTGAAAGCATATATGGAAGAAAACATCAATATATTTATTAAAATTAAATAAAATATGAATGAACTTTAGTAAGCAAAGATAAATAAATAAAAAAAAAAAAAAAAAAAAAAAAAAAAAAAAACAGAAGCACTTTGCAGTCCCTGTTGACCTGACAAGTAATTCCTTCCCCAGCAAACAACATAATACCGTGTTTATTCCGTGTGGTTTGTCGTATTGAAAGTTTTTACTATTATTCCTTATCACGATGCAAACCACGCATATCGATGTCATCATTCATGTTCTTGTTGACCCTGACAAAAATATCCTTCATGTTCCAGGTTTTTAAATCATAATAGTGTAGTTTAAACAAAAAGTTATAGAAATAATCCATTTTTAAAAATTTTATGCATATAGATAAGTCATGTTTGTATGTATCACTTGATTTTATTATAAAAATCTTGCGCATATATGTTACGACTTTAGGACTTGCACAGCTTCTTTTCTTCTGTTATTTTTTTATTTCAACAAGTAAAGTCTAATTTGAACTGAATTGTGGATAAATTAAAAAATAAGACTTATTTTATTATTCTCAATTTTATTATTCTCAATCATTGAAAAATATATTTCCATATCTTCTCTTTGTAATAATTTAGTTCTCCTAGAAAAGGAAATAGAGAAACTAGAAAAATTAGAAAAAATAAAATAAAATAAAAGATTACGTATCTATTTTCTCTAATTAGGAATATTCTAAAGATATTATCTCAAATTACAACACTCCCTCTCAAATTGGTAAATGAATATGAATCATTCCCAACTTGCCTACAAGATCTTGAAATCTATCCGGAGGAAGCCCTTTTGTAAATATATCTGCTATTTGAAGTTCTGTAGGAATATGAGTTGTAATCACAAAACCTCTGTCAAGATTATCTTTGATGAAATGTCTATCAATTTCAATGTGTTTGGTTCTGTCATGTTGTACTGGATTATAGGCTATGCTCATAGTAGACTTATTGTCACAGTGTAGTTGCACCAGGTTCTCCACTTTGACTTTAAGATCATCCAAAATGATTTTCATCCAGAGTCCTTCACACATTCCTTGAGCAAGGGCTCGAAATTCAACTTCTGCACTAGAACGAGATACTCTATCTTGCTTTTTGCTTCTCCGTGTTACCAGACTATCTCCAAGAAATACACAATTTTTCTTAGTAATTGAACCTACATAGTCAACATCAGTATATATCTTCATAGTCAATGTGTCTTATCTTTTGAATAATAGCCCCTTTCCTGGACTTGACTTCAAGTATTGGAGAATTTTGTCAACTGCTTACATGTGTCTCTCTCTTGGATCATGCATAAATTGGCTCACTACACTAACTGCATAAGCAATGTCTAGTCTTGTGTGTGATAGATAAATCAGTTTTCCCACCAATCTCTGATATTGGGCCTTCTCTACAGGAGCACTTTCTTCACTTCCAATTTTGTGATTCAGTTCTATAGGAACTGTTGAGGTTCTACATCCCAGCTTTCCTATTTCTTTGAGGAGATCAAGTACATATTTCCTTTGGGAGATGAAAATTTCGTTCTTGGAGTAGGCAACCTCTATTCCAAGAAAATATTTGAGTTTTCCTAAGTCTTTCATTTCAAATAGAGTTGCCAATTTTTCTTTTAATGCCAATTTTTTTGTTTCATCATCTCCTACAATAATCATATCATCCACATAGACAAGCAATAGAGTGAGTTTACCTGTAGAAGAGTGCTTTATGAATACAGTATGATCTCCTTGGCTTTGTCTGTATCCCAAGGAAACCATTGCTTTTGTAAATCTTCCAAACCATGCTCTAGGAGATTGCTTAAGACCATACAATGCTTTCTTCAAGAGGCATACCTTGTTTCTTTCATTTTTCACTTCAAAACCTGGGGGAATCTCTATGTACACTTCCTCATCTAGATTTCCATGAAGAAAGACATTCTTCACATCCACCTGGTGTAAGTCCCATCCAAAATGGGCAGCCAAAGCGAGAATAACTCGAACTGTATTAATCTTTGCCACTGGGGAAAATGTCTCCTCATAATCAATCCCATATGTTTGGGTATATCCTTTTGCCACCAATCTAGCTTTATATCTTTCTATTGTCCCATCTGCCTTATGTTTCACTGTGAATATCCATCTACACCCTATTGCCTTCTTGTCTCTTGGCTTATCAACAATCTCCCAAGTTGAATTTCTTTCTAATGCATTCATCTCTTCTTTCATGGCTTGATTCCAATGTTCAAGTTTCATGGCCTCCTGGATTGAGGTAGCAATTTTTGTGGCATCAATGACAGTAATAAAACTTATGTACTTATCAGAGAGATTGTTAGTGCAAACATACTGAGAAATAAGATATTTAGCACATGATCTTCTTCCCTTTCTCAATGCAATGGGTAAATCCTCAGTGATACTTACCTCCTCCTCATTGATATCTTCAAGGATCCTTACCTCTGGATTAGACAATTTTTCTTGCTCGAGAGTCAAATCTTCTTCCTCATTGTGGACTATGGTAGCTTCATTGCGTAAGTCTTGGGCATCTTGCAAAGACAAACATGGTAATGACAAGAAGGAGAGTTCATCCACTTCAAGTGCTTTCTCCCCCTGAAGTGGTGGACTGATATAAAAGGATTGTGTTTCATGAAAGGTGACATCCATGGTGATAAAGACGCGACGACTCTGAAGATGATAACATTTGTAGCCTTTTTTATTAGAAGGATACCTAATAAAGACACATTTAAGAGCTTTGGGATCTAATTTACCACGGTTAGGATGATGAGAGTGAACAAAAACAACACATCCAAAGACTCGACTAGGTAGACTCGTTAGTAGGGAACAAGAAGGAAGAAAAGACAATAGAGACTCTATAGGACTAATGTCATTTAAGATACGAGGGGGTAACCTGTTGATGAGATATGTGGCAGTTAACACAGCTTCTCCCTAATAATTTTCTTGGAACATACATTTAAAAAAGAAGAGCTCTAATTACTTCATGAAGATGACAATTCTTTCTTTCTGCAACCCCATTTTGTTGAGGGGTGTTAACACAAGTTAGTTCCTGAACAATACCATTATGAGACAAAAAATTGAGAAATTCATGATTCACATATTCAGTACCATTATCAGACCTTATTCTTTTGATATTTTTTCCAAATTGATTTTAGATAAGATGGAAAAAATTAACAAAAATTTGAAAAACTTCAGATTTATTTTTCATAAGGTATGTCTACATGACACGGGTACAATCGTCAATAAAAGCTTAGATCTACTCAAGAAAAGGTCAAACAGGTCATCACAAACCCTAGGAACAAACTCAGGAGACTCCGGCGACTCGCTGTGGTGGCGGCAGTGACTGGGTCACACTAAGAAAAAACGAGTAGAACTTAAAACTCAGATATACTCAAATGTAGGCCAAACGAGTCGTCACCGACCTTAGGAACAGAGTCAGGAGTCTCAGGCGACCCTTTCTGTGGCGGCGGCGGTGAGTGGGTGTCGCCAGAGGTGGGCGCGTGGGCTACACGCACCGACGACGGTGGAGGCGCATGGCGGCTCGTGGAGGATCCTCTCACGGAGCGACTTCTAGCATTGTGGTCGAGTTGGGCGCACCTTTCTGCCCTATCAACGACCCCAATCGACGACGACGACAACGACGATGGTCGGGCAGCGGCATCGGCACGACTATGCAGCGGCGTTTATGGTAGCCGGTGTTGGGCGTACCTTTCTGCCCTATCAACGACCCCAACCGACAATGGCGACAACAACGGTGGTCGAATAGTGGCAACAACGGGACTGTGCAGCGGAACAGAGCTCCAAGATCGGAAGCTCTTGATACCAAGTAAAAAATAAGACTTATTTTATTATTCTCAATCATTGAAAAATACATTCTCATACCCTCTATTTGTAATAATTTAGTTCTCCTAAAAAGGAAAATAGAGAAACTAGAAAAACTAGAAAAAATAAATTAAAATAAAAGATTATGTATCTATTTCATGTAGTTAGGAATATTCTAAAGATATTATCTCAAATTACAACATTAACAAATTTTTTGAAATACTTTTATACTACACTAACGTTTTTATATTATATATATATATATATATATATATATATATATATATATATATATATATATTCAAATTAAGAGAAAAATAATAATAAACAAAAATAATTCTCACTAATTTTAAATAATATGAAATCATATTATATAGATTTATTATATAATAACACTATGTAATTTATTTACGTTACCATTAATCTAACTTGAATGTTGATCTTCTACAAACACAATTTTGATTTATCTTAGAGAAAACAAGTATTTAAGAGAATGACAAATAGAAAGTTGAAAACGTTCGTAAAATTGTTAAAATATTTACAAAGTATGTCTACGGTCCAGTAAGAAAAAAAGTAAAAAAAGAAAAAGAATATATATATATTAGAGAGAGAGAGAGTTTAAAATCTATTTATTTTAATAATTTTGATTAAAAACTATATTAATGATGCGAGTTTTGTAATGAAAGAAAATTATCCATTTCAAAAGTTAAAAAGTAACATAACGCGAATTTCTAAAAATATCTGTACGCGTTGAGCAATAATGGTGTAAATGATAATGAAGTCAAAAGTGAGGTTAAAGGCACCAAACAATGTTATTTTTTTCCTTGTTTAGATATATTCCCCACCCAAGATGTTCTTTCCCACGTTACATTCGCCCCCAACTATGTCTCGTCAACCTTTTACTTCAACCATATGTTAATAGTATCTACCACATTTTTTTGTTCTGATGCCTTTTATCATTCTTTAATTATATATATTTTTGGGTAATTTATTAGATGAACCTAAATTATGTAAATTAAAACATCGCCTTAAACTGTCATTCTTTTAATTAAAAATTATATAGATCTATTTGATAAAACTAATAAATAAATTTGTAAATTAGTTGATAAACCGGTTTATAAATATAAAATTACATAAAAAGTATAATTACTTAAGTTTTATCACATAAATAAAAATTATAATTCTAAACAAAAATATACTATTATGTCATTACAATTTTTAATTTTAAAATAGTACTTTCATTTATGCTGAAGCTTGTATAATTTTTTATTTGAACAGAGTCATTTATTTAACTGCGTTATTTAATTAATATTAATTTAATTTGTTTTTTATGAATTTAAATTTTTAAATTTATAATTTAAATTGATGTTACAATTTTTTTTTACATTTTTATTGTATGTAATTTACATATAATATCAATTAAATATTTTCTTACTTTGCTTTGTAAGGTTGATATTTTTTTTTTAATTTTAACTACATAATAATTTTAAAAAATAATCTAATAAATATTAAACATAGTGTGATAATTACTTGTGTTTATAAGATTGAAATAGATAATAATACATATAACATTCTAATTTAGTAGATTTACATTACAATGAAACAATTACAAATTAGGTATGAAGTTATAAACATATAATATGTATTTAGAATCTTTTATGAATTTACAATTTTCATAATATATAATATTTTATTTTAACAATGAAGGATTTACAAAATATAAAATTATATATTTATGCATTATCTATAATCTATATGACCATCAAATTGTCTTATTATTTCTCAACCTTCCTACTATTGTATTATCCTATGTTATATATAACGCACAATCATAGCAGGTAAATAAATAACAACATACACAAAAAGTAATAATTATTCACTTGATCCTTACTTGGGTGGAAAAGTATTAAATTGGTTCTCGCTTTTAAAAAAATTTCAATTGCATCCTTACTTTTGAAAAAGCGACTCAATTAAATCTTTTTAAAAAAAATTACAAAGCGTTATGATATGTCATGTGTCCATCTGTAATTTTTTAATTTCTTTTATTTTTACATTTTTTAGCAAATAATTTTGTTGTCACATGTTAGGTCCCTAATGTGACATGTGACACTGCTAGTTACATGTGGCAGTAACAATGTCACATGTCAATGTTAGTGTCTAGTGTCACTTTTTTTTATTTCAATTTAGTCCTTATATATGTTTCTTTTATTCAATTTAGTTTTAATTTTTCTCAAAATGGAACAATATTGTCCCTCTCCAAATCAAATTGAGACCAAATTTATTAGTTTTATAAATGTGATACTATTACTTTTATTAAAAAGAACATTTTAACATATTATATTGTTATATATTATTAATCCAAGTTTTGTTAATTCGGTTTTTTATAAGATTAAAACTAAGTAAGTATAAATATTTTTTTTAAAAAAGTAAGGATTTAAAATTAATATATTATTAATTCATGTTTTTATAAGAACAAATTAATTAATATCATTTATATAAATAATACATTTGGTCTTTTTTAATTGAGATCAGATTTGTATAAATGTTATACTAATATTTATAATTTAGTGTTAAAAGTCATTATTAACAAAAATGGATGGTAATAATATATAATAAGGTAATATATTAAAAAGTCATTTTTAATAAAAAAATTAGTATAGCATTCATACAAATAATAAATTTGATTTCAATTTGGAAATAGATAATATTGTTCCATTTTGAAAAAAAAAATTGGATTAAATTGAATCAAATATATATATATATATATATATATATATATATATATATATATATATATATGGATTAAATTCAAATAAGACAATGACATCATATGAGCAAATCATGTACATCAATCTCTTTCAATCAATACATCATATGAGCAAATCATGATAACTACCTCCAAAAGATTTTTGTGTATAAAGTCGATTCTAGAGATTATGCACTGTCATAAGGATCCTGATAGCATTTTGGCTTATATAATCATGGCTCTATCAAGTCTTCGTATATGACCAGGCTAATTCACCAATATAAGCCATAAATGGTTCATTTAGAGCCAGTTCTCGTTGTAGGAACCTTCATCTACTTTCACAAACTAGATATCTTACTCTCTGTGAGTTAGGATACCTAGTAGAGTTTGCATAATTTCCTTTTGAGCCCCTACTCAATACACCTACCACATGAGTGAAATGTTTTTTCACTTGAAAGTCATTCCACATTTAATCATTTCACAATCACACATTATCATCTCATTCAACATTTAAACATCACTAACATTCATTCACATATATGCATCTAATTCACAGTCAACATTACAAAAATAGTCACCACAGTCATAAGAAAATAGCCAAAAGAATCACACTTTAGCTCATTTATCACACTATGTCATACATATGTATTTTACCTTAATCCAAACTCATCTCATAACATATTAATAATTCATCATTTTTTCTATTACATTAGCATCACATTCAATTACAATAGTTTCATTAAAATATATTAGAACTATGAAAAACATTATTTTAACCACAAAGCTTTAATCAAAGATCTCAATGATCAAAATGAAGAACCATAAATCAAGAACTATATTGAATTTTAAAATGTAAGTTGCATCTGACGATTTCTTAGTGGTACCTAGCGTCAACAAATCAATAAACTCACTAACTATTATGTCCATCAATATTAAAATTCTTTCTAATCTCAACAAAGTCAATAACTATTTTCTAATTTACTCTCACATTGTGTAACTAATTTTACTATAAATCAATTTTAAAAATATCAAAAACTTATTTAATGTGAAAAAAAATAGTTAGAGGTGATATCAAAATTTTGCAACCAAAAGTAAAATTATTAAATTTTTGAACGAGTTAATAAGTTAATTTTAAGACATATGATTATTGTAATTTAAGGATGAATATTACAACCTTTACTCAATGGCAATTGTGTTATTAGCCTTAAAACTTAAGGGTTAACAATAAACTCTTTCCGTCCAACACTTACCTATAAAACCCACACAACACACCATTGCTGCTTCCTGTGTTCTCACAAACTCTCCTTACCACTTCCAATTTCCACTCACTCACTCACTCTCATGACTTCCCACTACGAACTCCAACTGCATCTCATGTCTGCGCGTGGTTTAAAAAACGTGAACTGGCGCCACGGCGCGAACCGCCCATACGCCGTCGTTTGGGTGGACCCTAAGAACAAGTGCTCCACGAGCGTCGACGAGGACGGCGACACCGAAGCCACTTGGGACCAAACCCTAGTTATTCCTCTTCCTCCTGAGCCTCTCGAGAATCTGACGCTCCATGTCGACGCGGTTCACGCAGGCTCCGAGGAGGACACCGAGCCGCTTATTGGCTCGGCGCGGCTCAAGCTCGTTGAAGTCCTTGAAGAAGTTGGAGTTAGAGTGCGCGTGAGCCGCACTCTCTCGCTGAACCGCCCTTCGGGAAGACCCCAAGGGAAAGTGGACGTTAATGTGGTTATAAGAGAAAGTGGCGGCTACCGTACGCAGGATGCGTATTATGCGCCTCCTATAGGTGTAAGGGATTATTCCCCTGTGTCGCAGGGCTATGGGTACCCGTCTCATCAGGATAATAATAGTTATTACCATTCTGCGACCCAAACGACGTCGTATGGACAAGGGAGTGAGTACGCACCACAGGAAGAGAAGAAGAGTAAGTTTGGGGGGATGGGGACAGGATTGGCTGTGGGCGCGGTCGCTGGGGTTTTAGGTGGAATCGCGCTAGTGGAGGGTGCTGATTTCCTGGAGGAGAAGATTTCCGATGACGTGGCAGATAATATAGAGGATGATCTTGGATATGATGAAGATGATATCTAGAGAATAATAACTTTTCGCCTAACAGATATGAAAAAGAAGGAAAAGAAAAAGAATTTGAGGAAATATTTCTTCTTTTTCATTTATGGTTGTTTGCTCTAAACTTTTTTTTTTCTTTTGTTTTATCGTGGTTGAATGCGTGTCCACTTTGCATATTTCTCTTTCTGTATTCCTTCAGTTGTCGTGTTTATCACGATTATTATACAAAGAATAATTATTTAGGAATTGTAACACAATAAGGTTTTGTTTGATTAAAATAAAATTTACATATATTCTACATGTGATATCTCTAACACCCAAAAATCATAGGTCAAATACAAATAATATATTTCATGAATATGTTTCTTTGACGTTGGATTTACATAAAAAAAGGGGAAAAATGTTATATTGTTGTGTTCATTTTTCCTTTAAAAAAATTAGTTGTGCCCATTCTAGCTGCTTGACTGCTACAAAAGCACCCAAGGCTTGGACGTGATGTTACCATTGATTTCATTGGGGGAAACCAAGAAAAGGTCTTGGTCATGGTTTGAATACTTTCTTATTTTGTAATTTGTTTTGCCATATTGAATTCATATATTTAATTCATAAGTTATTATCATTATATTTGAATACTACATTCTTTTGTGATTTTATTCATTAGAACAAAAATCTCACAAATGAAATTAAAAACTCATAAGAAAAGGAAATCGACTAATGAAATTAAAATTTACAAGAGAGGAGTTTTAAAATTTATTTTTCAAACATTTCTATGTAAAATTATGGGTTAAATATGTTTTTAGTCCCTGAACTATCAGACGATTTTGTTTTTAGTCCCTGCTCAGAACTTTGATGGTTTTTTAGTCCTTATAGTTTTGAAACTCTGAGTATTAGTCCTTAAAAATGGACGGCGTTAAGTTTTTGAAGATGTGGCAAACGGCGATGCCACGTGATCACTGATCTCTGCCTTCACTCTCTGCCACGTGGGATGTTTAACTGTTGAACTGAGATTAAGTCAGTTAAGCACTTCGTTGATTGAAATTAGATATAGGGTTCAGAATTTGTCAAAAGTAAATATTTGAATTGGGGGAAAACGTAGTTTTAGTGGAAGCATTGTAGTGGAAACCTTTGACAGGAAGCATTGTATCTTGGTTGTCCTTGCGGTGGTGGTTGCGGTGGTGGTTGCGGTGGTCGTCAAAGACAAGCGTAAAGACAAGCGTAAAGGTAAGTTAAGCTATTGTTTTTGTGTTTCGGTTATGGATGTTCCAATTTGTGCGTAAAGCGTTGATGTGTGAATGTAGGTCTAGAAATGGTTTTCGACATTTGTTTGCATCACATGGGAAAGTTTGTTAGTAATAAGGGGCTACAATATGTTGGAGGAGAGATACACGTGATCAAAGGAGTTGATCCGGATCGTTGGTCATATTTTGAAGCGGTTGGAATAGTTAAAGAATTTAAGTATGATGCACACTTCAAACTTTGGTGGAAGGGGTCCAAACAAAGGCTGATGAATAATGTCAGATTATTGAGTGATGACAGTGAAGCACTGTACTTGGCTAATTATGCAGAGGAGAATAACGAAGAGGTAGAAATTTATGTTCAACATGTTCCTAGTGAGGCAGTGGAAGTTCACTTTCTTAGTTGTGGTGAAGTGGCTGAGGAAGTGGAAGAGGGTGATGTTGAAAAAGGAAACATAGACACGGAGGAAGTGGTTTCCAAAGTGGATGAGATTGTACAAGAGGGTGGAATGGGTCTAGAAGAGGGTGAGGAAGACTGTGATGGTGGTCATGAACAGCAGGAGGTTGATAAGGGTGAGGAAGACTGTGATGGTGGTCATGAACAGGAAGAGGTTGAAAAGGGTGAGGAGGAAGAGTGTGATGGTGGTGAGGAAAAACAAGAGGTTCAAATGGGTGAGGAAGAAGAAGAGTTTGGTGGTGGTCATGAACAACAAGAGGTTCAAATGAGTGAGGAAGAAGAGTGTGATGGTGATGATGAGCATGAAGAGGTTGAAATGGGTGAGGAAGAAGAAGAGTGTGATGGTCATGATGAACATGAAGATGTTCAAATGGGTCAGGAAGAACAAGAGTTTGTTGGTGGTGATGAATATGATTATCTTGGGGAAGAAGAGGAAGGGGGGAATGTTGTCGAGGGGGAAGTAGAAGCTTCAGCTGAAGAATGTATGGATGACAGTGAAGAAGACAGAATGGCTAATGAAGATGATGGGTTTGATGTTTAGAATGATAGGGTGGACCAATTTCGGAGAAACATTAATCCAGTTTTGGATAGGTGGAATAGAATGAAAAAGAAGAAGAAATGTGTGCGTAGAAGAGGCAATGTTGGGGAAGGTTCATTTTTACTGAATGAAGAAGTTGGAGATCATGAGATCAATGAAGAATACAACAGTGATGAATTGGATTCAAATGTAGATAGTGATGAGGATGTGAGGTTATCAAAGGGGAAATTTAAAAAGTTTAGAAAAGATGATATGAACAAGAACTTCAGATTTGAATTGGGGATGGAGTTCTGCTCTTTAAAGGAATTCAAAAATGCACTATTGGAGCATAGTGTATTAAATGGAAAAGAGGTTAAGTTTGTGAAGAATGACCTGAACAGAGTAAGGGAAGTTTGTAAAAACAAATGTGGTTTTCTGATTATGGCTAGCAAGGTAGGAGGGAAGCAAACATTTAGGGTGAAAACCTTGGTTGGACGACACAGTTGTGGAAAGACCTTTGGAAACAAAAGTGCAAATGTGAACTGGATTGCACAAGTATTAGTAGATAGGTTTGTAAATGTGGCTAACATGACTGTCAACCAAATAATTGATGACATTAAGAAGTCATTCAGTGTTGGAATCACTGCTTGGAAAGCTGGAAAGGCAAAGCAAATTGCCTTGGATTCTTTGGTTGGTGATGGAGAGCGACAATACGGTCGTGTATATGATTATGTGGGTGAATTGCTAAGAGTGAAGGCTGGAACATTTAAAATTAAAGTCAATCAACCCCAACCAAGTTTGCCTCCAAGATTTGGCTCATTCTATATGTGTTTAGAGGGTTGTAAGCAAGGCTTCTTAGGAAGTTGCAGGCCCTTCATAGGGGTAGATGGTTGTCATTTGAAGACAACATATGGGGGTTAGCTGTTGGTGGCAGTGGGCAGAGACCCGAATGACCAATACTTCCCACTAGCTTTTGCTGTGGTTGAAAATGAATGCAAAGAGAGTTGGAGATGGTTTTTGACACTACTACTGGAAGATATTGGAGGAATTGATTGTCAACGTTGGGTTTTCATCTCTGATCAACAAAAGGTATCTTCATTTTAATATTTCCCTATTTACATACAGTAGCAATTGGAATACTTACTATTGAGCAAGACCTTTTCTGAATTGCAGGGACTAATGACAAACTTTTATGATTTGCAGGGACTAATGACAGTTTTTGATGAGATCTTGGAAGGAGTGGAACATAGATTGTGCTTAAGGCACTTGTATAACAATTACAAGAAGAAGTTTGGTGGAGGAGTGCTTATTAGAGATCTTATGATGGGGGCTGCAAAGGCCACATTCAAACAGGATTGGGAAAAGAAAATGGGTGAGTTGTCCAATGTTAACATTGATGCTTACAATTGGTTGCTATCTATTCCAACTAATCGTTGGTGTAAACATGCATTTAGTAGTTATCCTAGATGCGATGTCTTGTTAAATAATTTGTCTGAGTCATTTAATAGTACAATTTTACTAGCTAGAGACAAACCTATCATAACTATGATGGAATGGATTAGAACTTACATTATGAGGAGGTTTGCAACACTTAGAGAAAAAGCAAAGACATATACAGGAGTTGTGATGCCTAAACCACGAAATAGGCTTGCTGGGGAAGTTGAGAAGAGTGGAAATTGGATTCCAACTTGGGCAGGGGGAGCAAAATTTGAAATCACTCACGGGTTTACTATGGATAAATTTGTAGTTGACCTTAGTAACCATTCATGTAGTTGTTACTTTTGGGATTTGGTAGGAATTCCTTGTAGGCACGCTGTGGCTGCCATCAATTACAAACAAGAAAACCCTGAAGACTATGTACATCCTTATTACAAGAGAGAGGCTTATGACACTTGTTATGGCCTTGAGATTGTTCCAATCAATGGACAACAATTGTGGTCTACTTCTGAATTTGGTTCCCTACTGCCTCCAATTTATAAAACACCCCCTGAGAGGCCTAAAAAACTAAGAAGAAGGGAGGCTGATGAATATGTCACTCATACAAAATTATCAAAGAAGAATCTTCTTATGAAGTGTAGCAGCTGCAATGAATTTGGTCATAATGTAAGAACATGTAAAAGGGCAAACAAAAAGGTACAAAATCAATCTTTTACAACTTCACTTATTTACACATTCAAACTTATTTACAATCTTACAATTGCAATGTTGCTTACTTCCATTTACAGAACACAAGGGCCACTTCCACTTCAGGAGGATTTGGCAGCACAAGGGCCACTTCCAGTGCAGGAGGTTCTCAACCACAAGCACCTCCATCAACGTTAGAAGGAGGACCAACATCAACAAGGGGAAGAACAACTGGCAGTGAAGCAGGAGCTGCATCAAGTCACCAAGGAGGAGGAACATCAAAACGGGGAAGAAGTGCCAGTGGAGCAGGACCTGCATCAAGGCACGAAGGTGGAACAAGAACATCCTCAAGACTAGCTGCACAACATCTAGGGTCCCAAGCTAGTACCAATTGAAGAATTATTGTAGCCAACCCTTTATTGTATTGAATTTTGTAATTCACAGTGACCCGAGGGAACAATTATAGTACTGGCTACAGTGGTTGGTGTGGTTGCTTTTAATATTTTTTGTAGTGGAAGGGGACCACTAAACTTATGTTATTTAATAGTATGTCAGCACTTCATTTTCAAAGGGACCACTAAACTTCCAGTTGTATTCCATCTTTGCATAATGACAAGTTAACTTTATTTATTCCAAGTCCACATTTACAGATACTCTGCCTGTGCTTTCTTATGCTGTGAACTGTTTTCTTTATTAACATAAATGAATATACCAGTAACAGTGGAATGTTAAAGGGAAAACAAACAACAACATAAACAATTTCCAGACAATCCTCATTTTATTCAACCATAATTCTTAGTTACAATTCATCTTTAACAAAAACATAATACAAAAGAAAATTGTTAACGCCCATGACAAGATAAACAACAACAACATCATTTTTCCAACTTTCTTCTCTTCTTCTAATTTCCTTTTCAACTTGTCATTTTCTTCCTTAGATCCAATACGAGTTTTTCATTTTCCAAACACATTTGAAGTTCTTCACGTTTTCTTTCAAAGCTTCCTTCAGTTTCAGAAACTACTTCATCATGCCATTCAAAGTAATTAGAACTTGAATTACTCTGCAATCAAAACAACACAGGATTAATTCAAAATTCAGCAAATGAAATGAAATATTTAATCACTTACTGCCCAATTTCTACATCTATAAAACAATCTTCCTTTGTTCTTCACAGTAGTTGCCTTCAAAACCAACAATGTTTCACCACAACCACACAATTTAGAAGGTAACCGTGAAGATGATCCACAGCTTTGCGACTTAGACGAACCAATTGACCTTCGCGTCCAACCATTTCCTCCACTGTCACCTTTCATTTCACTACAAGAAAACAATCCCTTCATCAGCTTTGGTGCCCACAAAAACCCTATATCCCAAATCGTCATATTCACACGAAGAACAGAAGAAGACCAAAACCAAAACATACAAACTTACCTCAACAATACCAACTCCAACCTTCAGATGTACCCAAGTTCTTTCTCCTCAGCTGCAGCCACGAAGAACAACCAAACTTCTTCAAATCTCATATATAAAAGACAACGAAGTGCTTAACACTTAATCTCAGTTCAACAGTTAAACATCCCACGTGGCAGAGAGTGAAGGCAGAGATCAGTGATCACGTGGGCATCGCCGTTTGCCACATCTTCAAAAACTTAACACCGTCCATTTTTAAGGACTAATACTCAAAGTTTCAAAACTATAAGGACTAAAAACCATCAAAGTTCTGAGCAGGGACTAAAAACAAAATCGACTGATAGTTCAGGGACTAAAAACATATTTAACCCTAAAATTATTTATTAAATTATCGTGATTAATTTCATTTAACTTTTATATTATTATTTAATTCTAGCTCGTGTTTATTATTTATTTCATTAGAGATTTCATTTTCATTATTCATAAAAAAAATCATAACCTTATATTTTAATTTAAACAAAAATTCAAGTTCTTCATCAAAATATATAAAAAAACTTTCGAAATCCATAAATAAAAAAACACTGAAACAAAGGTTAAAAGAAACACATCTCTAGTCCTAATACAAATTTAACTAATAGAAATAAAAACAACACAAATAAAAATAAGAAACATACTAACAAAAAATAGGATAAAAAGATTGATACACATATATAATGAGATTCAACGAATGGAATATGTAACATCTCATTTAATAGTGTAAAACTTTTAACCAAAACATTATATATATGATAATCATTACGCAGAAAAGACACTATCACTACTACAGAATTGATCATAGATAGCGCTAAATAGATAGCGCTTTTTTTAATAAGCGCTATATATGAATGTGCGGAAAGATAGATAGCGCTTTTTTAAATAAGCGCTATCTATACATATGACAATAGATAGCGCTTTTTAAAAAAAGCGCTATCTATAAATAATTAATATTATTATTTTTATTTATAATTTAAAATAGACTAATAGATAGCGTTTTCTTAAACAAGCGTTGTCTATTCCAACACAATAGATAGCGCTTTTTAAAAAAAATGTTTTCAGTTTTCTTAAGGTGGGTGCAGTGAATGTGGCTTCGAGACCGGCTGGGAACAATATTGGTTATATTTTCTATCCTTATTTCTTTTTTCTTTATTTTTTTACTTCTTTCTTAGAGTTTTGTCGAGAAGCACAAAGAAATTGGCGAGAGAGAATTCGGGGGTCGAGGGCATGATTTTCGAAGGCTCATTCTTCCCTTTTCTTCTCTATTTTCCATTCACTAACACTCTGCTTGTGTGACCACCCTCTCCTTCTACGCCCCTCCCAATCTCCCCTTTCCCCAACCTCATCTTCGTCGACGCCGCTGGCTCTCTCGCCATTTTTGACACGGATGGCTTCGTCCATCTTACCACGCTTTCCGTCCACCGCAACGCCGCTATCAACAACCTCGCCCTGCACCCGTCCGGTGAGCGCGCCCTCACCGTTGCTCGTGACAGCTACCTCGCCGTCGTCAACCTCGTCCGCGGCTACCGCAACTGCTGCTTGCGCCTCGACAAGGAAGTTACTCTGGTCAAGTTCAATTCATCCGGCGACCACTTTTTTATGGCCACAAAGAAGAAGGTTTCTGTCCACCAGACTGAGGATGCACACATATTGTTCGAATTGGAATGCTCTAAGCTCCTTCTCTGCGTTGCTCCTGCTAGGTTATGTGATTCTTCAAATTCTTTCTTTGTTTTCTCGAATTATCATCGAATATCAAGTTGGTTATTTATATTTTCTCTGTTTCTTCTTTTGGTACTGCTGATTTGTCTTGTATGTTAAAAAAACCCTAGGGTTTAGGTAGCATTTGATAAAGAAAGTTTGGTATATTGTCACTAGTTAAGTTTTTCGGGCGTCTAATACTTGTGATGTTCTGCTGTGGGAAGATTTTACACAGATTTTGGAGACTATTTGAAGCATCAATGAACCGTGAGAAGTTCCCAGAGAAGGTGCACTCATAAACTAACTATTTTTAACTTTGGATGATGGAGATTATAGATATTTTACTGTGTCTTACAGAACAACTTAATACCTCATTGTACCCATTTCAATTCTAATTCTTCTAAAACAAATTGCATAAAAAATTTAGATCTGATGGCTTAATTATTGATTTGTTGCTTGCTTACTACAGGTATCCTCCACATGAAAGAAGAGCAAATGCTATAGTGCAGTAGCATGTCTAAATTTATAATTAACTATATTTGTTCTAATATCAACACTGGGGAAGTGACTTTTCTCTGTTGTTTTCATGTTGATTGTAGGAAGATGTAATAAAGCCTCTACTTGATGTGACAGAAACAACTCTGCTTCACTACTGTATGTAGAGTCTCTTAAGTTGATGAGGTGCAACTGACTTGAGTTTTAATTGCTTGTCAAGTATGCATTCTAAAGCTATCATTTTTTTTCTTTACTCTCAAGAGCCTGACTGTGCCGCTATTATCTACTACACTTTTGTGCCATACATGACTACTTCCCTATAATATATATAGGGGATGAAACCACTTTTTTTTTGCTTTTTTATGTTATTAACAACTTATAATGTTTTGCTGTAACACCCGTTTTTAATATATATATATATATATATATATATATATATATATATATATATATATATATATAATAACATAAATGCTTATCATCAACCTGGTAAAATATAATTTATTTGACCTGTCCTAGAAGTTTTTGTATTTCCAGTAATTATTATTTTGACAATGTCTGATATAGAATTTCTTACCCTGTCCTGTATTGGGGGATTGAATGATTAATGATTTGAAATTGAGGCAAGAATACTGAATTTATATATGGAAGCGTATTATGTTGTTCGTTTTAGCATTCAACCACATCTAAGTCTGAACTATGACAATGTTTAGGTGTGGAGGCTATAGTAAAAAGGAACCTGGTGAAGTACTGACACTTCAGAAGCGAGTGTTAGCAGTGCTAAATGAGGCAAGGTATAATGTTTGGATCTTAACTTTTAAAATATAAGAGTTGTTTTCAGTGGATTTGATTTTCCATTCAGTAAGATGTGTTGGCCAGGCAGGCCCACTGAATATGTCTGAAATTATTTTTTTTCTTTTTTATCTCTAACAGTAATAGATGCAAGAAAATAATATGTGAAAATTCCATAATGTCAGCATGTACCTTAAACCTTTGTTTTGTAGAATTAAGAACGTTCTTTCTTTCTAAGGCCATCTAACTATTTGGACCATTTTTTATTCTTTGTCAACTGTTTGACTACTGTCCCAGGAATAATTTGGATGGTAAGATTGTTAAGAGAGGGGATTATGCGATAGCAGCAACGAGGGCGGCTTATTATGTTACCCCTGGCAATCACAGTAGTGCCTCAAAGTGAAACAAGGTTAGTATGATTGTATATCTGGTATAATTGGACATGGTATTTCTTATTGTATTTATTTTTGGTCTAATATAAGGATACACGAATGGGGTTCTGGTGTTAATAAACTCTTGCAATTTTTATTTTAATGAATATTAAAATGGCAATTTGCTCCTCCGATTAATACTAATTTGATTCTGATGTTAATAATTTTAACTACTTTATAAATTTTTGCTATTTTTGTTATTATATCACGCATTACTATATTATAAAATTGTGACTTATAAATACTTAATTTGAAAATTTATTTTCTCTTATGATGTGACAAGATATAATTCTTTACTAGCAAACAAGTTTAGTAAAATTTTGCTGGAAAATACTACTTGTAAATATTCAATTGTCTCTATTATAATTGAAATGACTTAGACATGATCTTCGTTATTCTCTTCAATGATTGTCCTGGTGGCAACCAACCTTATATATCCTCGCCAATGATACTCTCTTTTTGCTGTAGGCCAGTGTTTATCTTAAAACAAGTAATTCATGTTTAACTTTTTTTTCAAGGGCCAAGCTGAGAAATAATTTAAAGTAGAAGTAGAAGCTATTGGTCGAGTGCGACACAAAAATCTTGTACAATGAGTCATTCAAACCTTGATAATTAAAATGTCTTTTTCTTGAGCTACAGATGTAATGTTATTCTTAATATTTGTGAAGGATGTATGACATTGTGGAGTGGGACGCAATATTCCCACTTGTTCATGCGGCATGCCCAAGAAAACAGGCAACTTTATATATTGTGATCTATTACTGTTCCTTTTTCTAAATGCATAATTATCTTTTTGAAGCCTTATCCATAGGCACTTCTTAAGTTTGCTTCTTCTTGATTAGTGTTGTTGTTATCATTGTATTTTCACACCTTGCATGGGTTCAAACTGATAGAAAGTCCGATGGTCTTGGCTACTTGAAGTATCCTTTGATTTCAGATATCACCAAATCCATCTCGAAATCTTTTGGTGTTCTCATTCCAGATCAGGTATTTTTAAATTATAGCTATCCTTACCCGAATGTATTATGTGCTCTAGTTTCAAATTCCCTGGAAAGAACTGTAGGATGTTGTCTAGGTAAACATCTGTCATTTATAATTAGTCTTTGCATCTATTTATGTGCATTGGTCTTGCAGGCCATTAGACGATTAAATGTCTGTGAAATTGTGTGGATGAGTAAACTATCATAATGTTCTTTGAAGAGTAAACAAATAACTTCATTCTCTGCACTTTTAATGTTAAACGTATGAATCTGTACCAGCATGGCATATTAGCTTACTGAATATTCTTTGGCATGTCCTACATCATGTCTTTGGTTTAGATAAAACAAAATTACTACAGCAACTCATATAGCTTACTTAACTAATTTTATATTACTTTTATTTCTTGCAGTATTTTTCTAATTGCAGATGTCAACGCAGTATTTTTCTAATTGCAGATGTCAACAATGTCGTGACAATCACATTATTGAAGTGAGAGAAGATTGGTGTTACATGTAATTAGTACATGCTTATAGGTTATGTTATGATGATATACATTCTTATAGTACTAATAGGATATATATGTTATCGTTGTATATATTATCTTATAAAACAATGTCATGTTATGACACATACGAGATGACTTAACGATTATATTTAAAAATATTATTGTATAATAATTTTTATTCATATTAATGAACATTCTTTTTTAGATTTTTGTCTGTCATATTTTTCTTAATATTTTATATTTTTTTTGTAAATAATAAACCAATAAATAGCACATGTTTGTACATAATAAAACTAATATTTTATATTTTCTTTTGATTTTTTGAAATATTTTATTGAAAAATTATTAATTTTTTTTTTAAAAATTGACCAATAGATAGCGTTTATTTAAATAAGCGCTATCTATTACTGTCTGACAATAGATAGCGCTTGTTTAAATAAGCGCTATCTATTGTCAGACAACAATAGATAGCGCTTTTTTTATAAGCGCTATCTATTAATAGATAGCGCAGTCATAGATAGCGCTTAAAAAGCGTTATCTATGACAAAAAAAAGCGCTATCTATACACTTTTTTGTAGTAGTGTATGCAAAAAAGACACGCAGAAAAGACCAGTATATAACTACTATATTATAGTCATCTACATAAGTATGTACTTCATACACATAGTAATATAACTACTAACAAAAATTGAGTTTTTAAAAAAGAATAAGATTATACAAAGAAAGATCACCCTGAAACTATATCACCACACCACCCTCATCCTAAATGGATCGACTATACTTCATCAGTTGCTCACACTATTAAGGTGATCATTACAAATAATGAGAACACACCAATAAAACAACACAAAAAGAAATGGTAACTTAATGTTCAAAAATAGTAATCATAAAACATGTATAAATAAATTGTCACAAATAAATCATTCATAACAACAACCATATAACATACAAAGACTCATATTAGACTCAACGATCCAGATACATGTATTGATATCAGACTCTAGCGAGTTATGCACTTGTGGTAGCCTCTACTGTTCTATAAAGTCATTGGAAATGAGTTTCACTCTACCACACACAAGGTTAGTCTGTTAATATTTTGGCCAAGGAAAAACCCTTAGAGTATGACATCCTGCTCTTTTCACCACATACTCCACCCTTCTCTACTTGAGATTGAATGTTTATTAAAGTGATAGGATAAATCCCAATACGAAATCCATGTATCAATACATACACTATTATAACCATAACTAATCCTTCTTGGATTAGTACCAACCATTCTCAGATGAACATCATAAATCAACCATCATTTCTAACATTCATAAAATCACACATTAAACATACCAAAAGAAAACATTAGAAAATAAAATTAGATCCTATTAATCTTGCTCAATGAGAATGTTTATTCGCTTAGTGGGTAGTGCCTAAAAGCACACTTGCCTAGTGACTAGATAGCTTGCCCAAAAGGATTATCTTTGGAACTCGCAAGCTTAAATTCTCCCAAAGTCACCCAGCGAGACTTATCTCGCCTAGCCATTATCAAGTCATTGAGCTCTTTAATTTTAGTTTTGTCTAGAGAGATTATTCTTGTCCAACGACAACCAAGTCAGTAGCTCTTTGACTTTAACTTCACCTAACAAGTATATTATCGCCCAATAACTGCCAAATAAGTAGCTCTTTGACTTCAACTTTGTCAAGCTCGCCCAACGAGTCTTCTGCAGAACATAATTCTACATATATATGCCATTCTAGTCTTGAAAATCAATTCAACAACAGTCACATATGCAAAAACATGCTAACTATCAGCTTGCATACTACTCAATGACTCAATTCATTTCAATTGCAATACCAACCACACAACATACCCAATTTAAAAATACAATTCATGTAAGCCAAATTAAATCCTAATTCAACTCCACGTATCATATTTCATCAAACATCTCAATCACACAAACAAAATAGTGAAATTCACTTCCCTTACCTAAAAGACAAATCAAACTGTTCAAGAACCCTAAAAATGCCTCCATACATACATAAAGTTCAATATGATCCTATGAACAACACAAACACCATTAGAGCACATGATTAGGACTACAAGACCCAAGAAAATGTAGAGCTTATAAACAAGGCTTGAGTATGTTTTATTAGAATCTGCATGAGTTCATAAGGTGTTGTGTAGCTAAGTTGGTGTGCAAGTCTTGAGTAGAACATCAAGTTCTAGGTTATTTATTTATTTTGTTGATATAAGTGTAACACATGTTATTGTATGGTTATTAAATTTGTGATGTCTTATATTTTTAATGTGATGTGTTGGCTTGTTGGTAGAGATGGTTGTTTAGGATTGAATGGAGGTGAGTTCAAATCCTAGGGAGAGAGGTTTTATGTGAAACCTTTGTTTGATTTTATTTATATTTTTGCTTAAAGGAAAAAATGTGTTTTCCATTTTTGTAATTGAGGTGCGAATAAGGGGTAGGAAGTAAAGACAAATACTTTAAATAATAGAATTTGAAAATTAGAAAATAGAACGTGAATGTAGCAGTTATGTTTTAAAAAAAGTTGGTTGAGATAATATAGGAAGCATCATCTAGGCAGCTACCTTTAGATATATTTTAATTAAAAAAAAGGTTTATGAAATTAGAAATAAAAAGAGAGGACATATAAAAAAAAGGGAGGTACGTAAAATCTAAGAGAAAGGAAAAGATAACAATGTGAGATAGAGGAACTGAAGAGGAGAAATGAATTTTTAGATAACAGAAGGGTGAAAGTCTGCGATTGATTAATCTGGTATCGATAAAACCCTATAATTGGCTAAGGTATAGGAAGTTAACCTTATCCAATTCTAAATGCCTTTATTTGGGTGATTTGTGTGAGATTTGAAATAGAAAATGGAGGAAATAGCTTAGCTCCTAGTGCGTGGACGACCTAAGCTCATGATACCACTTCATGGAAGCATGTCTAGGCTTGGAACTCGCAATTAGTAACTCCAAGACAGTAAGCTTTGATGGTACATCAGAATGAATGAAAATGAGTGATGTTTTGATGTTTAAGATAAAGAGAAGTGTGTGGGTGAGGCCTCACAGCTTAGAGGGCCTTCCTACTAAGGAAGGAAGCTAGAGAAAAGGTGAGGAAGTCGAAATTTAAGAATGACTCAAGAGCAATAGGGCTGGAAAACAAATTCAACAACATTTTACTAAGCTCAAAAGTGAGAAAATACAAAGGGATGACCCTCCTATTTATAGGTGAATAAGGGCCATGTTTCTGAGCTAATTTCCCTCATAAACTGAAAAATATTTCGTGTAAAAGGTGTTAGCTCTTGAGTCACACAAGCCATGCTGCAATCCAGGTCAGAAAAGCTACATGTGAAACATGCTTGTCATGCGGCTAGGCTTAAGAGGGTTTTAGTTGGGGCCCCTCTGTTCCAAAAGGTAAAAATCCTTTGTAAAAATCATTCCGGAAAGCTTGCTTCCAATCCGGAAGGTAACCAAATTTTTTTGTGAAGTTGAGGTCTTGCAAGTGGTATAAACTTGAAGAGAGGACGTGTTTATCCTGTATCTAGTAAATCCTGAGTTTTGGACTATTTACCGTTTGATACGGGATAAGGACTCTCTCTGGCCTTGTGTTCGAAAAGAGAGTAGCGTTCGAGTGTTGTACCCTCTTTGTATGGGGGAATGATGTTTTGCTTGGTCTCTGACTCGTTGCTGAGTATAGTACTCTATGCGTGATGCACCAACGTTTTTACTCGTAAGTCCTTGCGGAGCAGAGAAGTAGGTCCTTTAGCTGTGAGGGCGGGACGACTCGAATGAGCCTGTATGGGGAAGCTACAGGTTGTATGGTTATGAGCCTGTATGGGGGAGCTATAGGTGGTATGGTTGGATACAGGAGATAGACCATCCTTCAAGATGATGTTGGGAATTCGTAGTGACAATGTGTTTGGAGACAATGTTGATAAGGATAACATTGATGGTATAGTTAATGAGAATGTTGATGATGATCATGGTGTAGAAATGATTATGTTAGTAGGATAACCCAATGTTTTGTTATTAAGTTGTGTTTTATTCCTATGTACAAATTTTATTGTTATTGGTTGTTATGGTAGCTTATCCATATTTGTTTGTATTTGTGGTTGTGTGTGTCTTGCAATGGTCATATAACTTTTGGTTATACGGGAGCAGGGGATGTTGCAGATGCTCTAGATGCATGATAGAGACGCAATAGTGAGAAAAGGACTTATGTTATTTAATGGTTTAGTGCTATAAATTTTAGAAACAATGTAATTGAGTTTACTTTATTTCGTTTTTATTTTATTAATTTCGGTATTATATAATTAGATTTCTGCAACAGTATTATGATTTTAAAAATTTTAATTTTTCACTCGTAATCGGAACATCCAAAAATTAGGGTATTACATGGATCATTGGTCGGAAGATACTAATAAGGAAAATTCAAACCCTACACGCAAGCAAAAAAGGGTCACATATAGATAAAGAACAAATAGACCAAAAAAAGGAGCAGAAAATCAAATTACTCTACAAGAAATAGATCAAACAAAAGTGAATAGCTCATTGTAATGATTATCATAACAGTCTTTGATCTTTAAACAAATGAACGGATGGTAAGAAAACCTAGAGAGAAGGGAGAGAATTTTAAAGGAAAGGTTTTTAGAAAGATTGTGTATTTTTAAATAATGAAACTCGTTTATAAAATTTCTATTTATACTTTAAACTTTTAATATTAAAATAATTGACTCATACTATTTTAACACATTATAATTTCTAAAACACAATTTGATAGACTCTTACAAAATCTGTAAAAAAATAAGAAAAACTCTATAATAAAAGAAAATAAAAAAAAATACAATGGAAGCAATATATGAAAAGTCTCATAGAGATAAAATAAAAAAATTAAAATTAAAATTTATGAGAGAATAAAAACAACAAATTATTCTCTTCTACTTGACAAACACAAATAAATATTTAATTAAATTTTACTTTCAAACATATAGTTATAATTAATTTAATAGAGATATATTAGTACTAAAAAATATATCTTTTTTTCTTAAACATAATTTTATAATTAATTTAATAAAAATATATTAAAACTAAAAAAAGTGTTTTGATGTCTTTTTCTTCTTAAACATAATTTTATATTATAGAAGAATATTAATACTAAAAAAATTGAGGCCACTTTTTTTGAAACATGTTTCACCCTTGAAGTGACATTGTTTACATATATAATAATAATTATTAATTTTTATTTTTCAACATATTTAGATTTATTTTATTTAAATGTGGTAGATGATTTGGTATTTTTAATTAAAATAAATAATTTAGTTATTATCAATAATTTTGTTGTTTTAGATTGCATTATAGATTATCTATTGGTATCAAAATCAATAATTCATTTAAAAAAACATTTGAACATATTAAGGCAATAATTAATTTAAAATATTATTAAATTTATGAAAAATATATTCGTAAAAAATACATTCAAAATTTTAAAAATCAAATAGTTTACATTAATAAGGATAAAACTTGTAGTAAAATGTATACAAAAAAAACAATAATAAATTTAATAATAATAAATAATAATAAATATTTATTATTATTATTATTATAATAATTATAAAACTAAATATAGGTAATTTTTATAACTTTATTATAAATAGATTTTATTTATTATAAATAGATTTTATTTATTTTTATAACTTTATTATGCGTCTGTGTGTTGACATTGTATTTTTATGTTAATAAAAAATAATATAATTATTGTTTTTATTAGTATTATAATAATAAAGTTAAATATAAATAGTTTTTATAATTTCATTTTAAATATTTTTTATATTTTTGCAAGGTAAAGTTTTAAAACTTAAAGAAATGGTCACATAAGAAGAAAAATTAGTTATATAATCATTTTAATTTAAAATTTTTTATTTAAAAGGTAAAAGTGAAAAATAAATTAATAAAAGAAATTTCCTATAAATAGGTATGGATAGATATTATTTTGACTTCAATAAAAAAAATACTTTTTAAGTAAAATTAAACAAGTATCCGAGATAAACAAAATTCATGTTTTTTAATCGACATAAAACAAAATAATGAATAGTTTAAATAAAAGTATATAGTTATTAAAAATATATTCATAGAATTAAAATATATATTTACAAAAAATAAAATTATGAATTTATTTATATTAGAATCTTAAAACTATAATATATTTTACATTATTTTCCTTACTATTTATAATATAAAATAATCAAAGAAAAATCTTATGTTCTTTTACAACTTTTAATCATGAAACCCATATTGTGTTTTGATAGTGTATGTGTATTATCGGAATTAATAGATTTGGTTAATCGGTTAGATCTTTTTATTAGGGTTTGTTAGGATTTTCTGATTTTCGGTTTTTCCCCTTTCCCATGAACCCTACATATAGGGTTTCCTTTTCCCCCTTTTCAATTTGTAACAAGATATACAGATTCACATACCAACACAGTAAAAGTAGAGTTTCAGTTTCCTCTTACCTGTTTGCCCAGATCTCTCTGTTCTTCGTTTCTTTGTTTCTCCATGGCGTATTCTTTCTCTCGCAGGGTAGAGAGTTTCTCGAGGCTTCTATTCTCTGCTGTATACCATTTCTAAAATGGTATTAGAGCACGTTTAATGACGTTTAATGCCTTCTCTGCTTTCGCTGTGCCAAAATCCCTTCAATCATTCTTCTTGCTTCATTCTTTACTCCTTCTTGCTGTGATGGACCACGTAGATCAGTCCACCAATCATGCCAGTTCTTTCTATCTGCATCTAGAGAGAATCCAGGTTTCACTATTTTAAAATTTCTGATTTGCTCAAGACATTCATTCAATCAAACAAGGACAAAGAAATGTAAGCTAATTTTTTTTATAGATTTAAAGATTCTTTGGGAAGAATTAGAATCCCTTAGACCCATACCATGTACTTGCGACATTCCCTGTAATTATGATCTATCAAGACCTTCTCTGAAGTACAGAGAAATAGAGCATGTTATATGTTTTATAAAGGGATTGAATGATACCTATAACACATAGCATGTTATATGTTTTCTAAAGGGATTGAATGATACCTATAACACTGTGAGGACTCAAATCCTTTTAATGGATCCTCTTCCCAACATCAATCGTGTTTTCTCTCTTATCATGCAACAAGAAAGACAGGACACTGGAATCATCAATCAAAGTGTTGAAACTAAAGTCTTGGCCAACACTATTAATAAAAACAGTAGTTGGAAACCAAACCAGACTTGGAGGGGCCAAGGACGTGTTACTGGAACTAGAGGACAGGGAAGAGGAAGAGGAAGAAACCCTAACTATGGAAAATAGTGCTCCTACTGCCACAAATGAATCATAAGGTGGATGAATGTTATTCCAAGCATGGTTACCCACCATGGTATAAAAGAGCCGACAACAATCAGGACAGAAAGGGATAAATTGACTAGAATTCTGCCAACATCTGCTAAAGCAATTCTAGTCTAGAAGATGTCCAACCCACTCACCAGGTCAGCACTAGTGTAGCCTTTAGTTCTCTTACCCTAGAGCAAATGCAAAAACTTCTCAGAATGATAGAAAATAGAAAAAGTCGATGATTCTGCTCATAAAGTTAACCAGGTGTAGAGAAATACAACTGAAGACAAACAAGGTATTCTCTCTTGGATTATAGACACTGGTCTTGGATTATAGACACTGGAGCCATTGATCATGTGACTCATGAAAAAAAGAACTTTGCAACTTTTTATAAAATTAAACCCATATTTGTCAAACTCCCAAATAACTTTATTGTTATTGCTGAACATGCAGAGACTGTTCAATTCTCTAAATATTTCATTATCTTTAATGTATTATATATTCCTGATTTTTCTTTTAATCTAATTTCTGTCCAAAGTCTCATCAAAGACTTAAACTACAGTCTAACTTTTTCTTCTAAGCTGTGTCAGATAAGGGAGAATTTTGCATTGCAGATGATTGGGTGTGCTAGTGCTTGCAAGGGTCTCTATTACTTACAAATCTTTCCTAATCCTAACCGTGATCTCATTCCCAAGTCTATTTTCTCTTATGAATATTTTGATGTAAATTTGTGGCACTATAGGTTAGGCCATCCTGTACACAATAAAACAGATATGTGAAAATTTTCCTTATGTGCAAATAACATCTCAAATTGTTTGTGACACTTGCCATTATGCTAAACAACATAAATTGCCTTTTTCTAGAAGTGTTTCTTTGTCCACTGAGTGCTTTGAAATAATTCACTGTGATATATGGGGTCCTATTTCCATTTCCTCTATTCATGGTCATAAATATTTTCTAAATCTTGTTGATGACTATAGCAGACATACCTGGGTCTTTTTAATGCACAATAAAAGCCAAACTAGAGATTTGTTACAAAACTTTATTGTTAGGATTAAAAATTAGTTTAATAAAATTGTTAAAACTATTAGATCTGACAATGAACCTGAATTTAATTGTGTTAACTTGTATAATTTTCATGGCATCAATCATCAAAAGAGTTGTTTTGAAACTCCTGAACAAAACTCTGTTGTGGAGCGCAAACACCAACACATTCTTAATGTTACCCATAGTCTAATGTGCCTAATGCCTATTGTTCCTATGCTGTCAATCATGTTGTTTACCTAATAAATAGGTTACCTTCCCCTGTTCTTAATAACAAAACCCCCATGATCTTATGTATGATGCCCCTCCCACTTATTTGAATTTAAAAACTTTTGGGTGCCTATGCTTTGCTTCCACTCTTGAAAACAACAGACGTAAACTTGACCCGAGAGCTAGGAAGGGAATCTTCCTTGGTTACAAGAGTGGTGTCAAGGGCTACATTGTTCTTGACATCAACATTAGGGAACTTTTCATAAGCAGAAATGTCATTTTTTATGAGGATATTTTTCCCTATAAAGACAAGCAGAACAGTAGAGAAGCCAACAATGATGAGGCAGACAAAACTACATTTCTTGATGATCTTCTAGGTAGCTACAATTCTATTGATGTTGAAAGACCCGTTGAAATGGACACCAATGGTCAAAGACAAACACAACAGATTGCCACTAACAACAATAGCAATGATAATTCTACTAGAAGTGAAGAAAGTCACAGTCGTAGAAGATCTAACAGAGTTAGATTTATCTTTTTCTTATTTATTTACATTTAGTGGATAACAATTGTTTTTGTTTTCTTTTAATGTTTCTAAAACGGACATTTTAGCTGCTATAATTTGAGCTAAAATTAAAATTAAATTATTTATTCAATTTTTTATTTTCTTTTTTTAATTTCCCCTAGTTATTTAATAACTTTTATAAAAAAAAGTAAAGAATTAATTATATATATATATATAGATATATAGTATTTCATTAATAATTTGTGTCAAGAAATACAAATTTAAATTTTATTGTAACATCCCATTTAATAATATAGTCTACTAATCTTTATACTAATCCTTAAAAAAATTTCTACATATATTTTCTATCCATGTTTCCTTTCACTTATAATATATGTAGAAATATGTGTAACATTCCAAAATATAGTATTAAAATGTATAAAAGAGTCATCACAATTCCAATATTAATAAGAACAGTTAACAAGACAGGGAAGAAAAAGGAAAAATAAAGTTATTTACCGTCATCTCAAAATAAATATAAAGTAAACTTTATATTCAAGGTAACTAAACAAAAACTATTAACAAGACAACTATCTAAAACCACTAAACATCAGATGCTCTTCCATCTAGTGCCTACTCTAGGAAAACCTCATCTCCCTCTGCTCACACCCACCGGGTGATCATAACAAAGAAGAGAACACAAAACATACAAACGGAAACAAAAGTAAAAGGGTAAGCTAGAATTAAAACAATTCATAATATATCATAAACATGTTAAACATTTTACACAAGATTCATATATCACACCAAACCAAATAAACACTTTATGCATGACAACCCCTTTTGATTGATTATCAGATTAGTATGAATATCGAGCTATAGCAGTTCGTGCATTTGTTGTGGTCAAACAATTGGCTCACCCCTAAGCTACCACACACAAGGTTAGTTTGTTATCACTTGCCTTAGACCAAGGTAAAACCCTTAGACTAGGACCTCTTGCTATTCTCACGTGCCTCAACCCTCTCTACTTGAAAATGAATGACCATTAGAATGTCAGGATGAACTCCAAGATTGGGCTTCCTATATTCATACTTACAATACTTGAAACTACAATAAGAAATTTCTCCTTAGAACTCTTTTCCACAACCTTTCATCCATTTAACTGCATGTTTCAAACCATACCACACATTCCATGCAATATAACAAGCACACCTTAAATTATCAATGTAATTATCCTTCATAAGAAAATAAGATAAAAGAATACAAAACTTATCATCATCATATATCATACATAATCATATACACAATATTGTTTGAAATTCATATTATAAATCAATTCATTCAAACAATCACATACATTGAACACACCCGAAGTATATAAAAACTTAGTTGAAAATATGATATTTTCGCTCAGCCCCAAGTCTGCTCACTAGCTAAAAGTGTATGTCAGCCCACTCGCTCAGCCACTATAACTCGTGCTAAAAGAGAAATAGTGGGTTTTGCTCGCTCAACGAGAAGTGTTATGCTCGCTCAGTGTAAGACCCTAGGAAAATATGATAATTAGGGAATAATGTGGTTATGAGACTTGAACATCATTATTGGTAATTGTTGTTGGATTATTTGGTGTTTTTCCTACAACTATAATTATTATGTTATTATTTAATGTTATTATTGATTAAGTAGAACACATGGTTGGTATTTGTTGTCATGATGATTTGTGTGGTGTGTTGTTACCAATATGATGTGTTGGATTGATGGTAGAAGAGTGATTTGAGATTTAATAGGTATGAGCCAAATTTTAGAAAGAAAGAGAGTTAAAGTAAACTTTTGGGTTTAATTTGTATTTTGGGGTCCAAGGGCAAAATAGTCTTATACCCTCATTAAGTGGTGTGGACATTAAGTAAGGGGGTATAGAAAGAAAATGAATAAAATCTGAAACGAAATAGAAAGATTTTGTGAATCTTTGAGAGATTTGGTGGTTGTTGATATTTTAAATATTAGATAAAATAAAATAAGAAAGAAAATCTTGGTGATTCTATAGATTAAATGAGTGATATTATTTTAATTAAAAAAAATAGAGATAGAATAGAAAAAAAATAAAAAGTATAAGAGTAAAAGGGGGCTGCATATTGCTACCCTAAAATCCAAAAACGAAAATTTGAGAGTTAAGGGAGAAAAAAGACGTTTCTACGAGAGAAGAGGAAGAGCTACAGAAAACCCTAGTGCAAGGGAAGACTTGTGGTATTTTTGAAGTTAGATAAAGCCCTAGGAATTGGCCAAGGTGTGAGAAACTTACCTTTCTTTGATTAATTATCGTATGTTATATGTGTTCTTGGTTACTTTGATTAATAATCCTTGTTGATATATGATGCATGATTATGATTATGGTTGTATGTTGTTTTTGTTGGGCAAGTGTTTATGTATGCATGAACATAGGGTTTATGTAATATTTGTGTTAGATTTTCCTAGGAATGTATGTATGGTTGTTGGGTTATCCCAACGGAGGGTTTGATGCTAAGGGATTGATGCTAAGGGTTAAATTTAACATAAAGATGAATTCGAATGAAAATCCTATATATTCTTATAATCTAAATGGCTTAATTCTAAATTGAAAGACTAATCTAAATCCTATGCTTTAGTTTATCCGCTTTGCATAAAGGATTTTGTTGAATTAAAACTTCACGACCAATTTTCTTAAAATCTATTTCGCATGAGTGCATTTCTGGATATCTGTGTGTTCCACAAAAAACATTTCCACAACGACATTGAAACCCTAATAACCCAATCTTCTTGTTGCAACTCTTGCATCTCTTTCTCTCATTCTTCTCACTTGTCTTGGAATTAGAAAGAGAAATCATATCATCAAATATAGAACCTTCACTTTAAGCAGTACATGATGCCGATAATAAATCCTTTGATTTGGCGAGATAATCTTTATAACAATTTGAACAAAGATTATTTGTTGTAGGAGAACCATAAAAACCACAATCATTAACACAAAGTGATGATGTAACGATATTATTTACTTCAAAGAAAATTATAAAATCAATAAAATGAAAAAAAGGGTGCAACAATGAAGAGTCTTAAACAGTATTTATAACTTAAAAATTATAACAAATGTCCAAATATATGTTATCTTATCAAAATATCTTATTCAAATCTAATTTTTATAGCATATTTTTTCAAGTAAAATTATATTTATATATATATATATATATATATATATATATATATTAAATTCACATTACAATATAATGTATTAGTGGTTTCTATAAATAGTAAGTATTTTTTAAAAGATATAGGGATAATTAAAAATTTGTCATACATGTTGGATAATAAAAGAAATATTATTTTTGTAATAGTTTTAAACAGATAATATATTAAAATTACTAATACGTTTTTTAATTAAATTTTACTCTAAAACATATAATTGTAATTAATTTAATAGAGATATATTAATATTAACAAATATAATTTTTTTTTCTTAAACATAATTTTATAATTAATATGATAAAAATATATTAGTACTAAAAAATTAAAAAAATTGAGGCCACCTTTTTGAAAATCTAAAGCGAGTGTTTTACTTGTTTTATTCTTGAGTTGAAATTGTTTATATATATATATATATATATATATATATATATATATATATATATATATATATATATATATATATATATATATATGTAATTAATTAATAATTTATTTTTTTCAACGTATTTAGCTTTATTTTTTTTAATATGGTAGATAATTTGTTTTTTTAATTAAAATAAATAATTTAGTTATTATAACTAATTTTATTGTTTAAAGTTACATTAGAGATAATCTATTGGTATCAAAATCAATAAATCATTTAAAAAAATATTTTAACATATTAAGACAATAATTAAATGAAAATATTGTTAAATTTATGAAAAATATATTCGTAAAAAATACATTAAAAATTTTAAAAATAAAATAATTTACATTAATAAGGATAAAATTGGTAGAAAATGTATATTAAAAAAATTACCCGTTGTTACGTAAAACAAACCATTTTATATAGTTATACTATAGGAAACACATGCGATAAATAATGAAAATAATAAATTTAATATTATTATTATTATTATTATTATTATTATTATTATAATTATGAAGTTAAATATAGGTAATTTTTATAAATTTGTTATAAATAATTTTTATTTATTTTATAGACAGTTTCATAAGAAATAAAAAAGGTTAAATTCAAAAAAGTAGTAAAATTGATAAAATAATTATTTTAATTTTAAAAATATTTATCTAAGAAATAAATTTAAAAAATAAATATGAAAAAGGAAATCCAAGTTATAAATAAAATAATTAGGAAAACATATGCGTCTATGTGTCTTGACATTCTATTTTTATGTTAATAAAAAATAATATAATTATTATTATTATTATAATAATAACAAAGTTAAATATAACTAGTTTTTATAATTTAATTTTAAATTGTTTTTAAATTTTTCTCGGGTAAAGTTTTAAAACTTAAATAAATTGTCACATAAGAAGTAAAATTAGTTATATAATTATTTTAATTTTAATTTCTTTATTTAAATGGTAAAATTTAAAAATAAATTAATAAAGGAAATTTCATATAAATATATACGTATAGCTATTGTTTTGACTTCAATAAAAAAAATTTAAGCAAAATTAAAAAAGTACCCGAGATAAAAAAAATGCGATATATTCATGTTTTTTTTTTCAATATAAAACAAATTAATGAATAGTTTAAATTAAAGTATATAGTTATCATAAATATATTACCTAGAATTGAAATATATTTTTATAAAAAATTTAAAACTATAATATATTTTACATTATTTTTATTACTATTTCAAATATAAAATATAAAAGAAAAACCTTTCTTATGTTCTTTACAATATTTAATCATAGAACCCATAATGTGTTTTAATAATGTATGTGCATATAATAAATTTGATTAACAGACTAACCAAATAAAATATGTATAAAAAAAAGGTTGAATAATATGACACTGAATATTAACATACACTTATTGAAAATACAAAGAATTTAACATAAAGATGAATTCGAATGAAAATCCTATATATTCTTATAATCTAAATGTATTAATTCTAAATTAAAAGACTAATCTAAATCCTATGTTTTAGTTTATCCGCTTTGCATAAATGATTTTGTTGAATTAAAACTTGACGACCAATTTTCTTAAAATCTATTTGGTATGAGTGCATCTCTGGATATATGTGTTTCACAGAAAACATCTCCGCAACGACATTGAAACCCTAATAACTCAATCTTCTTGTTGCAACTCTTGCATCTCTTTCTCTCATTCTTCTCACTTGTCTTGGAATTTGTGATAGAAAGAGAAATCGTATAGAACCTTCACTTTGAGCAGTACATGATGACGATGATAAATTCTCTAAACAAAAACTCTTATTTGTCGTTTCACAACCCTTTAATTTGACGAGATAATCTTTATAACACTTTGAACAAAAGTTATTTATTGCAGGAGAACCGTAAAAACCACAATCATTAGCACAAAGTCATTATCTAACTATATTATTTACTTCAAAGAAAACTATAAAATCAAAGGAATGAAAAAAGGATGCATCAAGGAAGAGACTTAAATAGTATTTATAACTTAAGAATTGTAACAAATGTTCAAATATATCTTATTTCATCAAAATATCTTAATCAAATCTAATATTTATTAAATCACATATTTTTTCAACTAAAATTATATATATATATATATATATATATATAATAATTATTGATTTTTATTTTTCAACATATTTAGCTTTATTTTTTTTAAATATGGTAGATAATTTCTTTTTCTTTTAAATAAATTAAATAATTTAGTTATTATAACTAATTTTATTGTTTTAGATTGCATTAGAGATTATATATTGGTATCAAAATCAATAAATCATTTAAAAAATTATTTTAACACATTAAGGCAATAATTAAATTAAAATATTATTAAATTATGAAAAATATATTCGTAAAAAATACATTAAAAATTTTAAAAATAAAATAATTTACATTAATAATGATAAAATTGGTAGAAAATGTATATTAAACAAACAGACCTCCGTTGTTACATAAAACAAACCTTTTTATATAGTTGTACTATAGAAAACACATGCGATAAATTAAATAATGAAAATAATAAATTTAATATTATTATTATTATTATAATTATGAAGTTAAATATAGGTAATTTTTATAAATTTATTATAAATAATTTTTATTTATTTTATAGACAGTTTCATAATAAATAAAAAAGGTTAAATTCAAAAAAGTAGTAAAATTTATAAAATAATTATTTTAATTTTAAAAATATTTATCTAAGAAATAAATTTAAAAATAAATATGAAAAAAAGGGAAATCGAAGTTATAAATAAAATAATTACGAAAACATATGCGTCTATGTGTGTTGACATTCTACTTTTATGTTAATAAAAAATAATATAATTATTGTTATTATTATTATTATTATTATTATTATTATTATTATTATAATAATAAAGTTAAATATAACTAGAAACTTAAATAAATTGTCACGAAGTAAAATTAGTTATATAATTATTTTAATTTAAATTTCTTTATTTAAATGGTAAAATTTAAAAATAAATTAATAAAGGAAATTTGATATAAATATATATGTATAGCTATTGTTTTTACTTCAATAAAAAAAATTTAAGCAAAATTAAAAAAGTACCCAAGATAAAAAAAAAATCTGATATATTCATGTTTTTTTATCGATATAAAACAAATTAATGAATAGTTTAAATTAAAGTATATAGTTATCATAAATATATTACATAGAATTAAAATATATTTTTATAAAAAATTAAATTATAAAATAATCTATATTAGAATCTTAAAAATATAATATATTTTAGGGTTAAATATGTTTTTAGTCCCTAAACTATTGACCGTTTTTGGTTTTCGTCCCTCTTCCAAAGTAAGGTACAATTTGGTCCTCAATCTTTAAAAAACGTTCGTTTTAGTCGAAAAAACGAACGTTTTGTGGACTAAAACGAGGACTAAAGACAAAATTTTGAGGACTAAAACGAACGTTTTTCTAAAGAATGAGGACCAAATTGTACCTTACTTTGGAAGAGGGACGAAAACCAGAAACGGCCAATAGTTTAGGGACTAAAAACATATTTAACCCTATATTTTATATTATTTTTCTTACTATTTCTAATATAAAATATCAAAGAAAAATCTTTCTCATGTTGTTTACAATATTTGATCATGGAACCCATAATGTGTTTTAACAATGTATGTGCATAGAAGAAATTTAATTAACAAATAAAATATGTATAAAAAAAATAGGTTGAATAACATGACATGTAATATTAACATACATTGATATTGATAGTACAAACAATTTAACATAATGATGAATTCGAATGAAGATGAAGGCATAAGGGACTTCATGGCTCGTTATAATTGGACCGAACAACAGGTGAAGGGAGTGGGCAACAAGTTCATCATGAGTACCTGGGCCACAGATTTGAGGCCTTGTTCTTTTGCAAACAATCTGTTCGCACGAGCACCCTTGACGTTGGGGGAATTGCAGGAGAAGGCCGCTGAATTTATCCAGATTGAGGATATGCGAGCTGTTCAGAAAAGGCAGCATGAGGAAAATACTTCATCCTTAGGAGAAGAACAGAAAGAAGGCAAAAAGATGTTTGTCCTAGACGAACGAAAAAAAGGAGAAAAAGTAAAAGGATGGTCCGAAGGGGTGCATATTTGATCTGTACACCCCCTTGAATGTGCTAAGGGTGAGAGTGCTAGAGGAAGCCTTGAGCGCAGATCTCCTTCCCCCATTGAAGAAACAACCAATGCCTAAGAATGTGGATGGTACTAAACATTGTCTCTACCATCAAAATATGGGGCACACTACTGAAGAGTGCACAACACTCAGGGACAAGATCGAAGAGTTGTTAAGGGTAGGGCACTTAAGGAGGTATGTGAGAGCCAAGTGGGGGAGAGAAGCCCGTCGTGAAGAGGGAGATCTGGACAGTATGATCGTAGAGATGACCGACGTTCCGATTGCCGTAGTAGAAGTCGAAGTCAAGATCGGCAGCTGTGCAGTCACATTAACACCATTTCTGGAGGCTTTGCTGGAGGAGGATCATCAGCCTCAGCGAGAAAAAGCCATTTGAGAGAGCTGAAGAGTGTGCATAGGGTGGACGTGAAGAAACACAAAATGCCGCCAATCACATTCTCTGATGAGGATTTTCATGCTCCTGAAACCCGAGCAGGATGATCCTGTGGTGATAACCGCTGTTATCGCTCGATACAGCGTGGGAAAAGTCTTGATTGATCAAGGTAATTCAGTCAACATCCTTTACTAGAAGACATTTTAGCAAATGGATTAATCTGAAGACTTGATCATACCCTACAACGAGCAGATTGTGAGGTTTGTAGGAGAACGGGTAGACACAAGGGATACGTGGATTTGAGAACGTGTCTCGGAGCCGAACGAGATGTTAAGGAGCTTAAAACCAGGTTTTTGTTGGTAGAGGCTAATACCTCGTACAACGTACTTATAGGAAGGCATTACCTAAATGCTTTTAGGGCAATAGTTTCAACGCCTCATCTCACCCTTAAGTTTCCATCAGACAAAGGTACCATTTGCACCGTTCGGGCAGACCAAAAAGTTCCTCAAGAGTGCTATGTCATGGGATTAAAGGCCGAACCTTTAACTTCGCGAAGGAAAGCCAAGCGGTCAGAAGTGGCAATGGCGGATTTTGATCCAAGAGTCAATATAGATGACCGAATGGAGCCACTAGGGGAAACAAAGTCGTTCGGCCTCGGGCGCAAGGAAGACCAGGTCACTTTTATTGGAAGTGAATTGACGGAGGAACAGACCAAGCTAATCGGCAGAGAATTGAAGCGAAACAATGATCTGTTTGCTTGGACCGTAGCCGACATGTTGGGGATACATCCAAAGGTCATGTCTCATAAATTGGTCCTGTTCAAGGAGGTCCGTCCGGTGGCGTAGAAGAAAAGAAGGCTAGGGGAAGAGAAGAGGTTGACAGTGGATGCTGAGGTGAAGAAGCTCTTAGAAGCAAACTTCATTCGTGAAGTAAAGTACACTACTTTGCTATCAAATGTTGTGATGGTGAAGAAATCGAATGGGCAGTGGAGGATGTGTACAAACTTCACAGATTTGAACAAAGCTTGCCCTAAAGACTCTTATCCTCTTCCGAACATCGATGCTTTGGTAGATGGAGCTTCAAGGTTCCAAGTGCTGAGTTTTTTGGACACCTATTCGAGGTATAACCAAATCCCCATGAACCTCCCAGATAGTGAGAAAACAACCTTTATCACCGAGCGGTCAAATTACTGCAATGAAGTAATGTCGTTCGGCTTGAAGAATGCGGGGGCTACTTATCAACGTTTGATGGACAAGGTTTTTTGTCATCAAATTGGAATGTGCATGGAGGTTTATGTGGATGACATGGTCGTTCGGAGCAAGTCAATAGAAGATCATGTAAAAGATCTTGCTGAGGTGTTCAACCAGGTTCGCAAGTATGATATGCGATTGAATCCGGCTAACTGTACCTTCGGTGTACCGGCTGGAAAATTTTTGGGCTTTATGTTTACGGCCAGAGGGATTGAGACGAATCCTGATAAGTGCAAGGTGGTGTTGGAAATGAGAAGCCCACAGAATCTTATAGAGGTGCAACACCTAGTGGGACGACTAACTTCGTTATCTCGTTTTATCCTAAGACTGGCAGAACGCATCAAGTCGATCGTTAAGGTGATGAAGAAGAGTGTCGAGACAAGCTGGGACGACCGATGTAAGGATGCGTTTAGTGAGGTTAAGGGCATTCTAGCCAACCCACTAGTAATGGGTCGGCTTGATCCAAAGCACAATTTGCAGTTGTTCTTGGGGGTATCGGAGGAGACAATCAGTGCAACTTTGGTTCAAGAGAAACCAAAGTTCAAACTTGTCTATTTCATCAACAAAACGTTGCATGATGTGGAGACAAGGTATAAATAGGTGGAGAAGATCTCCTTAGCCCTTGTTATAGCCCCACGCTGTGTGAAATTGGACCTAGGGAACATTCTAAGTGAACCTCTAGAGTCTAACGCTCGGTGAGAAACGTTCTTGTAACTCTCACCTTAACACTTAACGAGCTAGAGAACGTTCTAAGTGAACTCTTATAGTCCAACGCTCGGTGAGGAACGTTCTCGTAACTCTCACCTTAACACTTAATGACCTAGCGAACGTTCTAAGTGAACTCCTAGAGTCTAACGCTCGGTGATGAACGTTTTTGTAAATCTCACCTTAACATTTTTCGACCTATGCAACGTTCTAAGGGAACTCCTAGAGTATGACGCTCGGTTTGCAACACTCTTAACTCGTTAGGAACAAAAAAAGATTGAAGGAGCAAGGAGCATAAAGAATGAGTAAAAATGCAAAGTGTTCATTCAAAAAGAAAAGTTCGGTATAAGAACTAAAGGGCAAATGATTATAGACGCTCAATGCAAAAAGAATGAAAATTACATAAGTTAAACATCAGCCCCTTTGGTTTCCTCAATGACTTCAACAACCACTAGAGGCTTAGTAGAAGGAACAACCGTGCCCGGGGTCTCGGGGACGGCAGGCATGGGCACAAGCTCCCCATTCACTATGATCTTCATCACGTCGAAGCAGGAATCATCGAGAGTCACTTGGTATAGTAAGTTACATTGGGCGAGTGCCTTGTTGAAACAAAGGACATGCTCGTTCATAACTTCCTCGCCCAAGAACTTATTTTCCTCGTCCATAGTCTGCACTTTGCCACATAAAGTTTCTCGCTCGGCTAAAAGCTCATCTCTCTCAGTGACCAATTTTTTGTTTTCCTCAGTAGAACGCTGAAGATCAATCTTCAGGTCGTAGTTGGATCATTGTAATTGACGAGTGGTGGTCCGAGCTTCAGCAAGTAGAGTTTTGGCCTTCGCTTTATTGTCAGCAGCAACTTTTTCGACCTCTGTGACCCGAAGGGTGAGCTCTTTGTTCGACTTTACTATAGCGGCAAGTTTCTCTTGAAGAGCTTGTAGCTCGGTAAAGGTGACAACCTTCTTCATTTCAGCAGCATAGGTCATGCACATTGTTGACCGGGCGGCAAGCATATAGCCCATATTGGATGCCTCCTTCTTGGTCATCGCCTTGAAAATTTCTTTTTCCTTAGGGAAAAAGGTTGAATTAAAGGCCCTAGGCCACCCATAGATTTGGGTTGAGCGGCCTAGAGAGGGGAGGACCTTCAGGAAAAGCCCTATTGCTGCGCTTGGAAGACACTGAGGGTTCCAGAGCGGCTTTTCTTTTATCCTTCTTCTTCTTTTGTGTCGGGGTAGAAGAGATGGGGCTAGTCTCGGGGACCTTCCGAGCGGGAGCAACAACATCTGGTCGGGCTGAGGTAGCAGTTTGTGCCTCAAGGTTCACCGGAGTTTGCACGACAACAAGCTTGGGAGTAGTAGAAGGAAAAGACGAACATCCCTCTCCGGATTTCTTCAATCCCTCCTGCTTATGGGGCGAAGGTGTTGCTCCGTCCGGGATCCATAACAGAAAGATAATATACAGAAAATTATGAAATTTAGATAAGTTGAAAATGACTGCTCGGTATAAGGTTTCCAAAGAAACTTATCGAACACTTTATTGTGAAGGTCCTTAAAGTTTAGAAAGTTGATGAGCTTGTGGGAGGAAGACTTCAGGGGTAGCTGGCTGATCAATTCCAGCTTATCGGGTGACATGGAAGACTTGGGCCAGGAAATCACTTTCTTGGGACCATTGGTCCAATAGAAGGGGAACTTGGGTCAATTTTCATGAAAATAGAAGTTTGCACGATCGACCTTTAAAGGAACAGCTTTGAGGAAGTTCCCCTTGAAATCTTTATAGGAAGTGTTGAACGATGTAAAAAGTTGTCTCTCCTTTATCGAGAGTGATAGGCTGTCGTTGAAGCTATCAAATTAATACTACTTTTCAAGGCAACTTCAGTATTGCCAAGTAGTATTCAATAAAGTAATAGGGTTAAAGTAACCCTGAGTTGTCTTCCAACGAACACGGAATTGCTTTCGATTATCTGATTCTTATGAATGCAATGCTTATGAATAAAAGTAATGGTTTAAGAATGTTTAAAGAACAAATAAGAAACTTAAAAACAGTTATGATGAAATAGGCTAATTCCACTGCTTTTCCAAGATAGATTCATCATTAGTTATTCATAGATAATTGTTCAATTGATTATTATTTAAGTTTCAAATTAATTAAAGTACATTCTTAATTAATTTGAGGGCGATCATGCATTTAACCAAAGTAAATTCTCAATCAAATGCAAAACCTTTCTAGATTATTCACAATAAATCCAACCAAAGTACATTCTCAATCAAATTCTATTGTGTTTAATCATGTCTATTCTTAAATCTCCTAACCAAATTAAAAGCTAATCAATCAAAGTAAATTCTCAATTGATTATAGTTGAAATTATTACTAAACAATCAAAGTACATTCTCAATTGATAGTAAAAACCATTTAATCATATGAAAGTTCCTAAATTAAATCAAAGTAGATTCTCAATTAAACCTAGAAACCCTAGAACTCATATAATCAATATGCATGTAGATTCAAACACATTATGATGCAAAAATCATTGCTTTTAATTTGATAGAGAGATGAAAGACATAGAGAGAACAACTTAAATCAATAATCAAAGTAAACAATTGCATTAACTGAACGTAACCTCAGAATCCGTCATGGAATACAACAGAATTAGCCCTAGATGCTTAGCTCTCCATGAATGGAGTTGAATACAAGATGAAAGAAAAGTATGAGGAGTATGAGAGAATGAATGAATTAAGTGAAGTCCCCTGAGTCTCTTTAAATAGGCTTGATTGGGCTTGGACTCTGAATATTCAGTTGATAGAATCTTTTATCTTATATCTTTCAAATAACTAAAAGATTATAACATTATTTGGAAGATATTTTCTGTTGATATTCCCAAATTAAATTAATTCAACAACTGAATTTTATTTTTTATCTTTTCTGACTTTCCAAAATTGCACAAATGCCCTGAAATTTTCTCTATTTGCGCTTTAGCCCCAACTGAATTCTCCAAAATTGCACCAGAACCCCTGTTGACCAGCTTTGACCAGACTTAAGCAGTGTTGACCAGCTTTGACTGAGGAAGGGCGCGACCAATGAGAGCTGGCCACATGTCAGCCATTTCCCACCCAAAATTAGGGTTTTGCAAATTGGGGGAAAGGGCTTGCCGCTGCCGCCTCTACCTGCGTCTTTGATTCTGTCGTGTTTTTGGATTGCAGGTGGAGGTCCGATTGCAGAGCGGGAAGGTTCACGGCGGTGGCGTGTTGCTGATGGGTAGCGACGGTCTTGCGGTTTCAGATCCGGATGGAGGTTGGCGTTGATGGAGACACAATTGAGTTTCGGGAATGGAGAAGATGAAGATGATCGAGATGCGAAACTGTGGTGGTGTTGTGGAGATGGTGATTCTGGATCTGTGTTTCTTTGCAGGTTCTGATGCGGTGATGGAGTTGCGCGTGGTGCGCGAGAAGAATGGCGCGCTGTAATGGCCGTTCTTACGGCAGCTTTGGGTGACGACTTGCGGTTTTGATGATGGCGTGCCAGCGGATGAAGAAGATGAACGGTGGTGATGGTTGATGGTGGTTGTCCGGCGGGAAAGGAGGAAGAAGAAGTTGGTGTCGCAGCGGCCATGGATGTTGCGCTTTGGTTTCGAGAAGGGAGAAGATGAACGGAGGTCGCGGCGTGGTGGTGACGGCAACATGGTAGTGGCGTTGGGCTTGCGGCGGCGGCACGACAGTGGCTGTCCGGTGACGGTGAGACCGAGGCGGTGTTGTGTGGCGGGAGTGGTGGTCCGGCGAAAAAGGATGGTACGGCGGAAGCGGAACGGCGGCTGACGGCATTGGCGGCTAGGGTTTTTGTGGAGAAGGTGGAAGATGATGCTCATGGGTTAGGGCTGACGTGACGGAACATGGTTGGCTAGATCTGTGTGGGGAGGATTTGGACACGTGGCATGATCTGGTGGAGTCTAGCTTAGGAGGGGTATGGGTAAGGAAATTTAGGGGTGTTTGTAGAATAGGGTTACTGTTCGGCTTAGTATTGGGCCTGTTTAAGAGAAGAGGGGTGTATGTAAGGAAATTGGGAGGTGCAAGGGTAAAAGTTGCCTGTTTGGCCCATCTGTACATTATTTTCCAAATAAAACCTGATTTTGGGCCTTGAATTGCCATTTGGACCAATAAAACTTATATTCTCAGCTGCACAAATAAACATTAGAACATCCAAGAATAATTTATGCGCTAAAACTTACTTTTTACTTCTCTTTACGTGAATATAACGTGAAGCGGAACCACTCAGGATAATGTTTCACATTGAAAGACAAGGCCCGAGCGGTATAGCAGGATAAACCCAATGCAATACCTAAGGTTTTGGTAGGCCTTGGGGGGCCTATGTTACCATAAGGGTAGACCCGCCCGACAAGGCATGATAGCGTACTAAGTCCAATGGACCAACAACAGTTGGACAAAGTTAAAGCGCAATCAATGCGATAATGGCTATTAATGACTAGTTAAGACAAATATTAATGACCATTAAGAAGTAAATTAATTAGTCAGATTCTTATTAACTCTATAAATAGAGATTTAACTTCGAGGTAGTGTTTTACGCTTTCATAATCGCATTATTTTAGACCTCCAGAGAAAAATTCTGACTTGAGCGTCAGAGTGTATTCTGCAGGTCACCCCCACATATCGATCGATTATCGGAGCAGAGAGAAGAGCGAACGCTCGACGAAGACAGGAGCAACATACAGGCGGTATCCTCGTTCCAATTCAGCAGAAATAGTATGTAAGAGGTCTCTAAAAACAAATTTTTACAGAAGAAGTATTACTTATGTAAAAGGTCTCTAAAAGTCTCTTCAGTCTCCAACAATGGCATATCAACACATATTTCATCCTCTGCTCACACTTATAGATGATTATTACAAAAGATAAAACCACACACATAGAAAATAAAACATAATCATTACAAAAGATAAAACCACACATATAAAAAATAAAACAGGGTAAGCTAGTATTTAAAAAGAACTTTCATCACACAAGTGGTCAGATCGTATATTCATTCAGTAATTATAATATCATTTGAGGTGAATTATCCCTGAGTTATTTAATAACTTTTATAAAATACTCTAAATTAAAAAAAAAAGGTTAAAGAAAAACCGCCATCAAAGAAAAATCTTAATTCATGCCTCTTTGTTCACGATTCAACCTCCACGCACAGAACCAATCACGACCTCCATCAGCGAACCAATTGGAGCTTTCGTGTCTTCTCCTTCCACGAGAAAACAGAGAAAACTGCGAACCAGAAGAACCCTAGCGCGAAGGAAAACTCTAATCTCAGCTTGAATAACCCCACATTCACGAATTCTAATTTTGTTTCGTGTAAATCTAATTTTACTTTATTGAAGATAAAACTAAAGAACCCTAATTTTGCTTCATTGATAAACCCCTCTTCTCATTTTCATAGAAAAATAGAAGTGTGACACACAGTTACCATGAAAGGTGTTATCAAACGTGGCACACCGTTAGCCACCTCAGCTCAAATTTAACGTAGTTATTTTTGGAGGACTAAAAATTACAGTTTTCTTAAGGACAAGGATCAAAATGTACCAAAGTTTGAAAGAGGTACTAAATCTAAAATCGCATGATAATTGAGGGACTAAAAACATATTTAACCCTTAAAAAGAAGTATGGGGATTAATTTATATATATACACATATATATATGTATATATACACATATACATATATATATGTATATATACACATATATATATGTATATATACACATATATATATGTATATATATATATATTATTTCATTAATATTTTATGTCTAGAAATACAAATGTAAATTTTATTGTAACTTTATATTTAATAATATAGTATACTTATCTTTATACTAATCTTTAAAAAAAATTTCTACATATATCACACAAAACAAAATAAACACTTTATGCATAACAACCCCTTTTGACGGACTATCAGATTAGTATGAATATCGAGTTATGGCAGTTCGTTCATTTGTTGTGGTGAAGCAGTTGGCCCACCCTAAGTTACCACACACAAGGTTAGTTTGTTATCGCTTGCCTTAGGCCAAGGTAAAACCCTTAGCCTAAAACCTCTTGCTACTCTCACCATATGCCTCATCCCTCTCTACTTGAGAATGAATGACCATTAGAATGTCAGGATGAATTCTAAGACTGAGTTTCCTATATTCATACTTACAATACTTGAAACTACCAATAAGAATTTTCTCCTTGGAACTGTTTTCCACAACCTTTCATCCACTTAACTGCATGTTTCAAACCATACCACATATTCCATACAATATAACAAGCACACCTAAAATTATCAATGTAATTATCCTTCATAAGAAAATAAGATAAAAGAATACAAAACTCATCATCATCATGTATCATACATAATCATATACACAATATTGTTTGAATACACCCGAAATATATAAAAACTTAGTTGAAAATATGATATTTTCGCTCAACTACCAAGTCTGCTCGCTCAGCTAAAATTGTCAGCCAGCCCACTTGCTCAGCCACTATAACTTGCCGTGAAAAAAGAAAAATAGTGGGTTTTTCCCACTCTGCGACTACACTCGCTCAGCGAGAAGTGTTCTGCTCGCTCAGCTAGAATACACTCGCTTAGCGAGATTGCCTAATTCTACATCACCAAAACTGTAGAATTTGCACTTCTTAGCAACTCATGACCTATTCTATGCATCTTTCCCAACGTCTAACACTCGTATATTGTAATCTAAACTAAAATTGACTTAACTAAACATATCTAAACCAACCTAAACTTGTTTTAAACTAATTGACCACAAGATTTCAATCCAAAGTTAATTAAAACCTCACTTTAGAGACCCAAATTGAATTCCACCAGTTATAGCTTATTTTTAAACAATTAGGAACTCCAGCAAGTCCCAAATGACTTACTAACACCCTCCAAAATGACCATTGAGACACAGAACCTAGAATTCAAATTCTCACTAGTCCAAACCCCCTAAAACTAGTTTGAAACCAAGTTAAACTCTACACCTCAACCACCAAACAATTTTACACCAGATTTCACTCATTTCAATGCTTAAACAAGTCACAATATAGCTAATAACAGACCCCTAATGCCTCAAACCAGTTTAAAATCCTTACCTCACAATTTCACTACCTAAAACATCACTTTTCCTTCAAAACACTACCAAAACTTCAACTATAAACTTCACTTTCATTATAGATCAAATTTCAACCCTCAATATACATCCAACAAGTTCCAATCTACCTCATGATAGTACCTAGACAATAGTTCACTCTCATTAGCCCCTATTTCTCAAACTCATTCTTAGTAACCTTCCTTTTTTTAGACTTAAAACTAAGATTTAACCATTTCTCATCAGTAACCCCTTTGAATCCAATTTCTAATAACAACACAACTTCATAAGACAAATTCATGATAGTATATACATATATATATATATATATATATATATGGGTTTGTTAATTTACATAAGAGGTTTTTTAGTTGGTACTTAAATTTTACCTATCTAATAATATAGTCTACTAAACAAAACATCATAAAATTGATATAGGTTAAAAGAAAAATACTTGAATATTAAGTTATCTGAGATAATAATTATATCGACATATAGTATATATAAGGTATCTAAAAACTAACTATTACATAAAAAGTAATACTTATATACAAGCAAACTCTAACCATGCCTAATAGACTAATTAAAAGCCTCTTTTATCAACACTTAATTTATCCTCTTCTCATACTTATACTTATAGATGATTATTACAAAAGATAAAACACACACATAGAAAATAAAACCACACACATAGAAAACAAAACATGATCATTACAAAAGATAAAACCACACATATAAAAATAAAACAGGGTAAGCTAGTATTTAAAAACAACTTTTATAATATAAGTGGTCAGATCATATATTCATTTAGTAATTATAATATCATAACAATCATATAAAACACAAAATCAGTTGACTCTAGACTCAATTGTTTGGATACATGCTTTAACATATATATTCACTATAGGTGTGCACCCGGAGTAATATTTATACTCTGCAAAGTTATAAACGCAGGGGTTATCATCTTACTACTCACAAGGTTAATCTTTTATACCTGGAACAAAGTCCAGAGTAAAGATCTCCTATCGTTCTCTTCCCCACCCCATTATCTTTATATAAGTTTATGGTTGGTAATATATCAGGATACCTACTTTCAAAATGTACATATGTCAAAGCTCACACTACAACACATCATCACCAATTCCCCTTGGATTGATTCCATCATTCTTAATTCCACATCACATATTATCAATTATAATATCTTTTATAAACTAACATATCACAACATAACTTATAAGAAATACATATGAAAGTTGTATTAAACTATGTTATTCTTTCTTAGCAAGGTCATCTCATTCGTTCAGCGAGTATCATGCACAAGTATACTCACTTGGTGAATGAACAGTTCGTCCAATGAGCTCAACACTAGAGCTCCCATACTTAAAATACGAACATAATTCGCCTAGTCGAAACTCACTCGCCTATTCATTGGAAAACAGAGTTACCTTGAATACTAAACTCACCCAACGATCATAAACTCACCCAACGAAGGTAAAGTTAGTGAGCTCGCTCACTTTGTTTTTGCACAGCCAAAATGCTCGCCCAACGATAGTAAAGGCAGTAGCTCTCTGACTTTAAAGTCGCCTAGCGAGATTATGCTCACTCAGCGAGTCTACATAATTATGCTGAACAACAATTATGTAGAATTATGACTTGCTAGTCTTTGCAACACAATCTGATACTCATTCTAGATGCACAACCTACCAAAATTCTCAACTTATATACAATCAATTGATAAAATTTAGTACAAACACCAGATAGATCATTCAATCATTTCAAAGATTCAAACACATATAATTCATAGATTAATTTCAACATTTACAATCCAACTCAATAGGTCAAAAATCACCTGACAACTAAAGCACAAAATTCAATCATCATACAAGCATAGATTAAAACTTATTCATAAGTTAAAATTAAACTAACTAGCTTCCCTTACTTGTTTAATGATCAAATGACTCTAAGAACTCTCTAATTATTTTTATAACTCCGAAAGCCCTATTTGCTCCTACAAGTCACAAAAATTTGATCAGGGCATACTCTTAGTACCACTGATCAATAGGGAGTCTTATGAAAGACTTAGACTTTAGATTGATAGAGAAAAACTCAAACATGCATAAAACGCACAAACCTAAAAAAAGAACAAAAATCAACTTACATTTTGCAGAAATTGATTGGTTAGAAAGGAAGATCTCACCTTAAGGATCACTCAGGCGGTCTCTGATCTTTAGACAAATGAATAGAGGGCTAGAAATTGTATGGAGAAGGCAGAGATCTCCTAAGAGAAAGAGTTTTACAAAGATAGTGCATTTTAAATAAGGTTAAAATCATCGGATGATTCTCATATTTGTACAAGAATCTCAACTAGGTCCTCTTGTTTTAAGTTGTCTTAATTGGATCCTCAATTTTGAAAATGTGATGTAATTTAACAATTTTCGTTAGTATAGAACTAACGACATTAACTTAATGTCATTTGCCACGTCTGTGATTTTTTTAACTTTTTTAATTTTCTTAATGCTTTTATTTTTTTATTTTTATTTTTTTAAAAAAAAACTTTGTCATGTGTCAAATGAATATCCTATCACGTGGTAGAGATAGTATGACGTGACAATATAGAGTTACGTTTCACAGTTGGAAAAAATATCATGTGAAAAATCACAATTTAATCATTTTATTTGTATTTTGTCTCACTTTAATCCTATTTTTTCTTTTTAAATTAGAACAATTTCTTACCTCTACAAATTAAGACTAAATTTAACTTTTATATAGTTATATAATGATATTCTCATTAAAATTAATTTTTTTATTAAATACTTTTAACAATATCAAATTTATATTTTACATCTTTATTTAAAATTTGTTTCAAATATTTATACATCAATATTTAAAATTGTTTTTAAATTAAGATATTATAAATTCAAATATAAAATTTTAGTTGATGTAGTAAACAATGGTGTGTAGTGTAAGGACCCAGAAAATAGACTATTAAGAGTAGATAGATGTATTAAAATAATGAGACTGAGCAATTAGTGTTAAAATAAGCTAACCGTATAAATAGAGTTTTAAAACACTCAGCTCATTATATCAGTACGTTCTATCTTTGTAAAAACTCTATTCTCTACCTTTTCTCCTCCTTCTCTCTAAAATTTCTCACCAGTGGTTCGTCTGATCGGCGATCAGGAGCTTCCTAGGCGATCCTATGATCAAGGGTTTCCTTTTCCACCGATCAATTTCGTGGTTAGAGTGGGTAAGTTTCGTTTCTCAAATTCTCGTGAATTTCTGCATTTTTCTGGTACATGCAAACATTGTTCTGTTTGCATGTGTTCAAAAGCTCTTCCTTTGGGTTCTGATTCTATTTCTAGTTTGGTGGTTGGTTTCCTTTCACCGATTCAAAGTCTGTAGGCTGTCCTAGGATCACTTGCGGTTTAGAAAAATTGTGGAGAAGTTTAAATATGTCAAGTTGCTTTGAGGTAAGGGAAGCCAATTAATTTAATTAATTGATGTGCTGTTGAATTATGATATTTTATAATGCGGTGTAGAAGATTTGCATGTATATATAATTGGGTGATTGTGTGATTTGTATGGTTGTTTGAAATAATATGGATTGTGACAGTGTGAAGCTTTTCTACAGAATTATCTAGTATTGTCTTACAATGAGTTTTGAGGAAGTGGGATAATGAAAATGGGAATTTGGGGTCAGACGTTAAATCGGTTGGTTGGGAGAGCTTAGAGGAGTTATTTAGGATCTGTTAGAGTCCCTAAGTCATTCAAAATGTGCTAAAACCAGTAGAATCGAATTTGAGTATTTAAGTTGATGATGATGCAGTTCTGGATCGTGAGTTTGGCAGCAGACTCTTTAGAAAGTGTTTATAAAGGTTTAGACATCCTTGGAATAATGTAAATTGGTATATGATTCAGGTATGGGGAATTAGAAGTTGGGAAAAATATTCAGTTTTGGTAAAAATTAGGTGTTGTTCATAATTCTACAGCTATTCTGCAGAATTATGCAGAACGTTGAGAGCGTTGTTGACCGCTCGATCATAACTGGGTTTGGTCTCTTTAGTTTTATCCGTTCATGACCGTTCGGTCTTAAGTGTGTGGGTGGTCTCTTGGTAGTGCTCGGTCATGTACTAGCAGTGATGCTAGTGTTAGCGCTTGATATTGGTAGTACTCGATTTGTATTGGTGCTCGGTCTTAACTGAGTTCTACTTTTGTGGATCCTTAGTTAATGACCGATCGATCTTGTATTGATATTCAAGTGAAGATAGCAGTCGGTATAGACATAACATTTGATTGTAAGCGTTCGTTCTATCATAGGTTTTAACTATTATTGACCGCTCGGTCATGTACTGTCTTGGTAGTGCTCGGTCTTGTACTAACGCTCGTTCTTGGTAAGTGTTCGGTCTTGGACCAGCGCTTGTTCGATATAGTGCTCGGTTTTGTACTAGCATTTATGATAGTGTTAGCGATCGGTATTATTGGGTTATGTGGTCTCTTATGAGCGCTCGTTCTTATACTAGTGCTCAATATCGTACTTGTACTAAGTTAATAGTGTTCGCCCTAAGCCAATAGTGTTCGGCCTAAGCCAATGGCGTTCGGTCTAAGCCAATATTGTTCGACTCCTGTTTGATTCTTACTCTTTAAATGATCGCTCGGTCATATTCTCATATGGGGATTGTTTTACCGTCCGGTCTTGTTCATAAGATTTGTTTATCTTTTTCGTTCGATCGTACTCGGAGTTTGTGTTGTTGACGTTCGGTTTTCTTCTATGAATGAATATTTGGTCTTTAAATGCTATTATCGTTGTTTGACTTTGATGGGTTGAGATAGTTATATTGATCTACTCAGTATGGGAATTGTATTGATATTTCAAACAAGGCATGTGTTTCAAGTAATGTGGAAGAGAATTCCAAGGAGGAATGTCTCAGTGAAAAGTGTATTGAAGTGGGAAATGTCTTAGTGAAAAGTGTATCAAAGTGGTGTTATAGTATGAATATGGATAGTGAAATTCACGGAGTTCATCCTGATATTCTGATGATTATCAATTCTCAAGTAGAGATGGGTAAGGCATTGTGTGAGAATGACAGGAGGTCCTAGCCCATAGGTTCTTGGGTGAGTTATAACGGACTAACCTCGGGTGGCAGCTGATGGTTTTCCAGTTACTACACTATCCGAGTGCATGAACGACCTCAAGATACATATTCATACAATCCGGATTGTCAAGTCAGGTGTTCGGCTTATGTTTGAAGTATAATGTTCAGTTGTATTTGTTTATCCGTATTTGCATTGGTTGTACTTGTACGAAATGTATGTATGTTTGGTTAATTAAATTACATTAGTTTACCCTTATTTTCCTGTCTTGTCATGTTGTCTGTTCGGTCGTCTTTGTCATTGCAATGATCACCCTGTGGGTATGAGCAGAAGGTGATGAGGTCTCTTTGGAGCAGGCGCTTGCAGGAGAAGATGATTTCCGTTATAGTAAGACAGTCGATCTTGTGCTTATTTTTGTATCAATATAGAGTCATTCGGTGTAATACACTGCTTGTAGGATCGTTCAGTTGATACACCTTTTGTATGACCGATCGGTCTGCTCTTATGATTTGTATCAATATAGCTTTCTGTAAAGTTTTTAATTTATGGTTATTTTAGGATAACTGTAAGTTAACTTTATTTTTCCTGTAACTGTTCTATTTTATTGTAAATATAAGTACTCTTAAATATAGTTTACAACTATATTTTTGGAATGTTACAAATTAGTTGTTTGAAATTGATTATTTATATTAGTTATTGGAGCCATGTATAAGTTTATTTTTTTTAAATATACTACTTTATCTTATGTTATGATTGTATATTTTGGACTGAGTTAAAAATAATGTATATAAAATCTTGTTGCAGTAAGTCAATTCTAAAGTGATATAAATAATGGAAAGTACTAGAGAGTTCTCATTTCTTTTAAAAAAGACTTATATTTTTAAAAACTTTGTTATGTACCTAAAGAAAAAAATTCTATAATACATAAATTATATTTATATAGTTATTTTTGTTTAATATCAATTATAAAATACTTCAACTAATAAAATAATTCTCCTACGAGGTGTTGTATAAAAATTCTTTATCCGAATAAATTAATTAATACTGTAATTATATATTTTTTTCGGAGACTTAATTTAAAAGTAACCGTTTTTTTCTTTCCTTATCGAAGATACCTTTTCCTGGCACATTCCCCCACCAACCTTACCGAAGCAAAGAACCTTTGTTCCATTTGTCAATTTCTTCATGATGGCAAAATCGTAATTGCAGGAGAAAGCAAGGGCAAAGCCAAAGAACCCAAACAAACGCTCCCTATAAAAGCGCACTAGTCTCTTGCAGTTCTGAACGAAAACCTACGAGTCAACAAAATCACTCACGGTTCCAACGTCAGAAATGGGTTCTCGCTACGAGGTGGAAGTGAAACTCTCATCGGCGCGCGGATTGAAGAACGTGAACTGGCGCAACGGCGCAAACCGCCCGTACGTCGTCGTTTGGGTGGACCCCAGCAACAAGCTCTCCACCCACGTGGACGAGAACGGCGACACCGATGCCAATTGGGATCAGACGCTCGTAGTTCCGTTACCGCCGAAGCCCCTCGAAGATCAAACGCTATACATCGACGTCGTTCACGCCATCAAAGAGGAAGAAGACACCAAGCCGCTCATCGGCTCGGCTCGGCTCAAGCTCTCTGAGATTCTCGCCGACGCCGGAAAGGGCGAGCGCGTGAGCCGCACTCTCACGCTCAAGCGTCCATCTGGCAGACCACAAGGGAAGGTCGAGGTTAGCGTGACCATTAGAGAGCCCCACTATCCCGCACCCGGTGGTTACCCCGCGCCGGCTTACGGCGTGAGGGATTATTCTCCTGCTCCGCAGGGCTATGGGTACTCTCCCTACGGTGCTCCGCCACAGGACGCCTATTACTCCGCGGCGCCGCCCAGTGGGTATCCTTACAATGCTCCTACGCAGGGTTATGGTGCGCCACCGCAGGGCTACGGTGCGCCACAGCAGGGCTACGGTGCCCCACAGCAGGGCTATGGTGCGCCACCTCAGAGTGGGTACGGTTATAATGCGCCTCCGCAAACGGCGTCGTATGGGCAGGGGAGCGCGTACGGGTACGCGCCAAAAGAGGAGAAGAAGAAGAGTAAGTTTGGGGGAATGGGAACGGGATTGGCTGTGGGTGCGGTTGCTGGGGTTCTAGGTGGAGTCGCGCTTGTGGAGGGTGCTGAGTATCTGGAAGATAAGATTGCCGAAGATGCTGCGGAGAAGGTTGAGGAAGATCTCGGTTACGATGGTGATGACTTCTAGAGAATCATTGTCTCTTGTTTAATTTTATGCCAAAAGAGAACTGCGAAAACAAAATAATTTTAAGTTTTATGTTTCTTTATTTCCTTTCTTTCAGTTGCTTAGTTTTGGTGTGAGTTAAAAAGCCTTTCATTTATGACATCATTAATAATGCTCTTATCGAGATGATTTTCTGAAACATCAATTTCTTTACTTAATTAAGATAGTAACATAAAATTTTGAAAATTAAAAAACATACCTTACTATTTATATTAAATAATTATTTAATTGACATCATTATTTATTAAAATACGCCTGGGCAGGGACAGTCATTTGGGGAATTCTGAAGAGAATTCTGGAATGAATTGGATAGCACCGAAATGACCTGGCACTAATTGATGAAAAATAAACGTAAGGATTTTTTTAAGGAATTAAAACATCAGGATAAACAACTGTTTAACATTGTTTTTTTGTGAGTTTTTGTTCTGTGAATATGCTGTTTTTGTTTGCATGTTCAAGGATTGGATAGTAATGGGAAGTGTGAATTTTGTGGGGAGACAGCGTGTGGGGTAAGCATAATTTCCGTCCTCATTATTAAACCATTTATTGGGATGTTTCTCCTCGGTAAAATTTATTTTCTATTTTAATATAATATTGGCTATTGTATTCTTTTTAATTTTCTCTCTCTCAAAGAATTTTAAGTCATCATAGCAATTAAAAAACATATTGAAAAAATATATTTTCTTAAATTAAAAAAAAAACAAGTAAAGAAATGAATTTTGTCCTAAACTTTGAGTCTGTAACATTTAAAAAAAGTGTGTTGACTATGGAAGCGGGATAAAATATGAGGCATCTTTGTTTTCGGAAAGGAAATGGAGGCGAGTGACGACTATGTAGAGCCTCATGAGGTGAGGTGTTATGTGGGAGAGTGAGTATGTGAAGTGGCAAATTTTATTACTTTGACCAAACTGCCTCTCCTGCAAATTAATTTAATATTTTCAAAAGCTTCCACTTTAGACTTTTTTTTTTATGGTATAGATATTTTTTTAACTTTATTGACGTAAGGAAAATGTTTTCTCCGAACTAGAGCATTTTATTGCTCAAGTTTAATTTCCTTTTATGAAAGACTAAATCTTCATCATGTTTTTTATAATTTTGTATGTTGTTTGTTGTTGAAATTATGTTTTTTTCAAAAACTGATCCTAACAATTTTCTTTTCTAATTTTCTAGATTTGTTTAATATTTATAATAAATTATTTTATTAAAAATTTATAACATTTTGTAATTTATGTGAATATAAATTTAAAAACTATATTTAATTTAATATTTATAAATTAGTTAAGAATAAAAAATTTGAAAAATAATTATAATAAATAAGATAATTTAAATATATTGTAATTATGGTAATAGAAAAATTATCATAATAAAAATATAATTATATTTTGTAAAATTAGTTTTGATAAATGTATATTTATTTTGTAACATCTTATTTTTATAGTGTAAAACTATTAAATAAAATATTACAAAGAGAAGGTTACACCTGATTAACGAAAATCTCACCTTCACCCATGCTAGATTAATTGGAAAGACATCACCTAAACTCATAATCATTTAAAGTGATCATTGCAAAAAGAGAAAACAAGCACAAACAAACAACAACGCAATAAGGATAAGTTAATATTATAAAAGAATAAATCATACAATTATAAAACATCATATATTATACATACGTATGAATTCTAGACTTGACTAATCCGAATATATATATTGATGTCAGACTATAACAAGTTGTACATTTGTAGTGGTGAAGCAGCTGCTTCCCCAAGTTACCACATAAGATTAATCCGTCATCCACCTGTGGACAAAGAACACCAGACCATAGACTAGAAACTCCTGTTACTTCTTACCACATAATCCCCTTCTCTACCTAAGATGAAGTGATTATTGAAGCATCAGGATAACTTTCAAGGTTGAGTCCCTACATCAATACATTACTCTACTTGGAATAACCATCAATAATTTCACCTTAGAAACTCTTTTCAAACCATACTTCAATACATACATAACTACATGCATAAACCATCATAATATTCAATATATATTACCAAACAAACCTTAAAGTATCAACATATCTCCAATTCATAAGAAAAAAAAGTGAAAACTCAAACCATTAATGGTGCCCAACGCCAGACCTACAATAGGCAAGTGGTGTTGAGTATCCAGAGTGGCGCTCAACGTTCTATAACCTAAGGGCTCTCGAGTTTGATAGTTGAGCATCACACAAGACTGCTCGACACCATACCAGATAACAACAAATTATTGTACTGATTTAGATGCCCTTGAACCTATCTCAATGGCCAAACTAACTTCCTTAACACTAAGATTGATGCAGAAACATGTTTATGGATGAAATTGAAGACCACTTTTCTCATTTGATCAGAAACAAGATGCACTAGATAAACTCAACCACTCAAAAACACCTATAACCAATTATATACATTTTAAACCAGAAAATTGCAAACTAAGATTCTAAACAAGTCACAGTTGACTCAAAAACATACCCTACTTCTTCATTTTTAACTCATACTTGCTCATTTAGATTTCCACCTATTAAAACCCCAAAAAATGGACTAAAAGCAACCTAAAACTCAATATATTGACTACTTATCAACTCAACATCGGATTTATGGTTATTTGAAGTTCTATACAATTTTAAAATGATCCAAAAACAACTTCCTGACACAATTTTTAGTTCCAAAATCACTCGTTAAGAAATTCACCTACCAAAACCTCAATTTAGACCAAAATTCAGCCCAACAACATTCTTTCTTCACATTACTGTCAATTATATAACATATTATACCTCATATAACTCCAAAACAATAACATTGAAGATTCACATGAGTACCAATTCACAATCATATATATATCAATAGACAACATTCACTCATCCATAAACAAATATCACTAAAAAATCCTCAATTGATAACATATTCAAACAAACATTAATCTCATAACCTATCAAACATACATTCATACTTCTTAAAGCAAAATTAAAACAATATTAGTTTCCTTACCTAACCGAAGACCAAACCGTTCTAGAAAGTCTAAAACAACTCCAACGTACAAAAATTCATATTTGCTCCTACGAATCATAGAAACACGATCAACACATTTAGGAACATTGATCAACAAAAAGTTTTATGTAAAGCTCAAACTTCACATTCCAAAAAAAAAAAGATAAATAGCATTCAAGGAAAACAAAACTAACTAAAGAAAAGAGCAAAAGACCAACTTACTCTATCTTAGAAACTAATCGGTTAGACTTAAGGATCTCGCCGCGAGACAATTCCCATTATTTTTAAACCACCATCACTTCTAAAATACAATTTTCTAGGATTTTACATATTTCTTTAAATTAATTTATGTAATAATTTTATGTGTGTAATAAGTTAGACAAATAAAATTAAATAATAATATAAGTGTAGGTGGAAATATTTGAATAGAGATTTAATGTAAAGTTAAAATTTAGTAATGTGAAGGTAAAACATCTAGGTTTATTTATAGAGATATTAATTAAAGAAAATATTCTTAAAAAAAATAAAAAAGTTTTATTTTGAAAATTATGTAAATTTAAAATATAACAAAATATAAAAATTCATAATAGAATTTTATAAGAATTTTAAAATAAAAAAGGTGTAAAATTCGAAAATTCTAATTTAAGATCATATACATGTAACTATTTGGTGAAACTGTCAGAGTCATTAAATTCAGCAACAAAGTGAGATTCAGGTGGGTGCAGCGGATTGGATCGAGTGGATTTTGACGGTAGGATATAATTAACTTTTTCCAAAAATCTCGAGCCATTTCCTGCATGCACCTTCTTCTCCAAAAGTTTCTGAGTTTCAGTTTTTTCCTCCTTCTCTCTAAACTTCTTCTCCTTCTCTCTACAAATTCTTACCTTTTCTTTCTTTCGATCATCAATCAGGCAACGCCTGAGTCCTCCTAGTGTCAAGGGTTTCACTTTGCACCGATCAAGTTGCTGTTTTGAGCTAATAAGTTATCCTTTTCTTAGAATGTCTGTTTTCTGGCACATGCAAGCCAAGTTTCTAGTTGCATGAGTTTATTACCTCCTTCTATTAAATTCTGATCACATTTCTGGTCTTTTGTTTGATCTAGTTTCATCAATCGGTGAACCATAGGTTTATAAGATTTTTGGTGGTGAGCTATTTACTACAACTGTGAGCGTTCGGTTAAGTTAAGAGGTAAGGGAAGCTTGTAATTTAATTATGATTCTCTGGTTGTGAATGGTTGCATGTTCGAATGATGTTATGTTTGGTGATTAATTGATATTGAACATTGAAATTGTTGTATGTTAATTTGTATGTGTTAAGTGATTGATAAATGGCATGAACTAGGTAGAAATAGAGTTTGATTCTAATTCTGCAGTATTCTGCAGAAATTCTATAATTGTCACCGAGAGTCATTCGTGACCGTTCGATTTTCCATTAGTGCGTTCAATCTTGACTAGATTCTCCTTCTGTAGAGAATTTCAGTTAATGACCGATCGGTCTTTTATTAATATTGTCAACACTCAATTTTGTGCACGTGTTGCTTGAAAGCCTTCACCCTTCACTTTCTCTAAAATAAAGGATTTTCCCCAACAAACATTATCACTACCCTCATCAACAAGCACCTTTACACTGGGGCAGATTGGCCTGACCAAAATTTTTCTCGCTTGTGCTAGTTGGGTGATCCCTGAATCCATTGAGACAAACAAAAGAATTTTCAAAAGGAGAATAAGTCCACTAGATTGAAAACCCAAAAGGGCGGTCTAGAAAGAAAAGGAAAGGGAAAAATCACTCATGTTGAGGTCATCTAGTCGTAGAATTAATCTTTTGAAAAGAAAGCAATCAGAATTTGAAATGATGTGTGGCCATTTTTTCTTTACCAAAAAACAAAATATATCCATTGTCACCCCGTTTTGAGCCAAAAATAAATCCTTTTTCAAAATTATTCCCAAGCAAGGGTTGTCATCAGTATGAGTCAACTTAGGAAGCAGTTGAAGAGCACTCAATGATCAAACGGAGGAATCCTTCAAAAGGGTAACCAAAAACAAAAAAAAAAAAGAACAAAAAATCACAAAGTGATGATGAAAAAAATAAAAAAATGGAGTTCAAGAAAAGCAAAGTGCTCAAAATGTCAAATAGTTGACACAATGCCAGATGACAACCCTTGCTTCAAAAAATGTATCCGACAAACATTTATTTGGGCCTTTATACCCCTTCCTTTCAATACCTTCTAGCCCTAACCACATTACAAGCCTAATAAAGTCCATGCAGATTGAATAATGTTTGCTCAAATTTTCATAAAGCTTAATTTTGCGATAAGACAAAATGACTTGCAATATAGCCACAAAAAAAAACAAAAAACAAAAAAAAAAACAAAAACTTTGAAAATGAAAAAAAGAGAAAAAGTAATGTCTCAGGAAGAAGGGATCTCTTTGCCAACTAAGGAAAAGCATGCAAAAGAAAATCAGACCAATTAGGGTCATCCTTTTAGCTTATCCTTTTCATGCCCACTACCTCTTCCAGGTAAGAACCCATACCCGAAAAACTGGGGCAGATTTGTGAATCTCATGCGAATTCTTCGCCTTGCAACTCATTGACACATAATCCCAGACTGGAACAGCTTTGTGGGTCTCACCTGAACTATCATGAATCCAAACCCAATGCTCATTTTCCCAAACACCAAACTGGGGCAGCTTTTGGGTGTCTCGTTTCCTTTAAGCAATGTATAAGGAATGATGTGCTTATGTGGCTGTCCCAGACTTCTCCAAACCATTCTAAATAGCTCTCATTCTTCACTTGCCAGTAAATTCAAGCGTGTGTGCGTCGATGTCTCGAAAGAAAAAGTCAAAATGTAATCATATCAAACATTAGACCTCGAACGTATGACATTCCTCAATTTCACAAAACATTGAAAATAAAGATCAGTTTGATGATGATTGCAAGTAAGATGAATGACTCAAAAAAAAAAAAAAGGGAAGAAGAAACACAAAACAAAGCAAATGTTTCCATATGTGTGCATCCATCCATCAAAAGAATATCTTTCAGATCGAAACCCTCTTCATTCATATGAATGGTTGTCGAATCCTTCTTCGAAAATACAAAAAGAATAACATTATGGTCTTTTCTTCAAGTCATGTTGTTTCATGTTGATCATGTTTTTTCTCTCATTTTGGGGTTTTGACACCCATATCTTTACACCCTGTTCACCGCTTGTAAGTTAGAGTTTCAACATTCTACCATGGTCTTTACACTTTGTTTCTCCTATTCGCATATTAAGACCTTCTCTTTGGAAATGGTCACTAATGCCTTTTCAAAAATACATTTTTTTGTCAAAAATTACAAAATAAAAAAAAAACCATTTCACAAAACTACAAGTTTCAAGAATTTCCAAATTTGAAAGCCCAGTTTCTACACTGGCCCACAAAGCCCAGTTTCACCTGGCACCTTAAACTCAAGTTTTTACTTTCTGTTATCGGCCCTCTGCATGGCAATGGTCGGATTTAAATTTCTGTTCTGTGAGTTTGGCCCTCTGCGAGGCAATGGTCAAATCCAGGTTTTAGTTTTCTGTTATCGGCCCTCTGCATGGCAATGGTCGGATTTAAATTTCTGTTCTGTGAGTTTGGCCCTCTGCGAGGCAATGGTCAAATCCAGGTTTTAGTTTTCTGTTATCGGCCCTCTGCATGGCAATGGTCAGATTTAAATTTCTGTTCTGTGAGTTTGGCCCTCTGCGAGGCAATGGTCAAATCCAGGTTTTAATTTTCTGTTATCGGCCCTCTGCATGGCAATGGTCGGATTTAAATTTCTGTTCTGTGAGTTTGGCCCTCTGCGAGGCAATGGTCAAATCCAGGTTTTAGTTTTTTGTTACTGATACTTTACTTGACATTGATCATTTGGCATCGTGACTTGAATTATTTTGTTCGTTTCTTTCATGATTGAAACCCGGACAAAATTAGTGTCTTTATCTTTACTTAGCTCTACTTAAATAATACGAAAAGATTAAATTTTCATATTATTTAGTAATATCTAAGTAAAGAGGGGCAGCTGTCAACACTCAATTTTGTCCGGGTTGTAAAAAAATGTGTTTTTATTGGTTTTTTTATTATTTTTCTTTTATTTTATTTCACCTTTTTGTTTTATTCTATTTTTATGTATTTAGATTTTTGCTTTTAATTCAATTTCTATTTTTCTTATATTCATTTTGTTTTAATAGAGTTAATTAATCAAAATAATTGAAAAATTGAAAATTAAAATTAAAAAAATAAAATTTAAAAATAAAATAAAAATTAAAAAAAAAAAGAAAGAAGAAATAAAAAACGTGGGGGAAGTGGCGTATGGGGGAGGTGTCTGAAGGAAGGAGACCAGGTGGTTAAGGGAATATTTTCTAAGATTTTTTTGGAAGGAGAAAGGGGGGAGACCAGGTGGTTAGAAGGGGATAATTCCAAAGATTTTGGGAGAGAATTTTGGGGGGATCAGAGAGAGAAAAAAGGGAGAAAGAGCACACGGGGAACCATCATCTGGAATCATCATCCAGACGGCAGTGAAAGCGAAAGGCTAGAGGAGGTCACCGGATACACAGCTAGCAGTAGCAGCAGCCATAGCAGCAGGTAGGTCTTTTGTTCACTTGTACATTCAGATTCATCATATATGCTTACTGCATAAGCTCCATTCACCCTATCTCGCCAGCCCATACACCATTATCACGGAATCATCTATCCCACTCATTCTCATATGCACACTACACACTCATCGTTTCCAAAACCAAATGGACAAGGTTCAACCAACATTAAACCAATCAGTAAACATTAAAAAATTAGGGGAGGCAGAGAAGGAAAATTGGTGTTGCAGGGGGGCATTCGGCATTCGAGAAAATCCTCGAATGGGGAGGAAGAGAGTGGCTGATTGTTTCGTGGTTGGCGGTTTGGAAGTAGTAGTCTGCTGTGTGGTGGTGGCAGTGGCATCGCTAAGGTTGTCCTGGTAGGTGGTGATGACCGTGTAGGTGGCCGAGGAGGTGGACGAGTATAGGCACGGGGAGGGACATTATCGTGACAGTGGTCGTGTTCGTCGTGGAGGTTTTAGCAATGGTGAAGTTGATGTTGATGGATGATGATGGCACGAGCGGATCGGTGATGAAGACGGAGGAAAACCATCCCTGAGAATCGCTGCTTTTCGAAGAGAGAGGAGTGGAGACGGTGGTGTCTTGGCTGATGGTGATTTTGGTGGTGCGAGGGGTCGCGGCGAGGCCAAGGCGCTTTCTGTTTGAGGCGACGGTGGCTGGCTATGGCAGAGGTGGTGATCAGTTGTGGTGCTGAGCAAGAGACCTTGAATCTCTGGAGAAGGCGCGAACCGGCGTGAAGGAGTGGGAATGAGGATGAATCTCTGAACCCTAGGAAATTCTAGGTTAGAAAGCATTGGATTGGGCTCAGCCCAGAAATGAGCGTACGTCCGGAGCATTCACTAGTAAAAAATCGGGTTTTTACAGCGCACATTATGCCACGGTTCAACGAAAACCGCAGCATAATGGTGCGCGGTGGCAGTTTTGTAAATAAAACGAACCTATATGCCGCGGTTCTACGGGGAACCGCGGCATATACCCCAGTCAACCATTGCCTTTGACGCCACGTATGAATAAAAAATTAAATAACAGAGTATATGCCGCGGTTCTCTGCACAACCGCGGCATATACCCTGCCAATTTATTGCAGGTGCTGACTGGGTCAGAGAATTCGAAAAGTTACAGGGGGTATATGCCGCGGTTCTCTGGGGAACCGCGGCATATACCCCTGTAACGTCTCAACTTCTCTGCCAGTCAGAGAATTTCAGAAGTTACAGGGGGTATATGCCGCGGTTCCCCAGAGAACCGCGGCATATACCCCCTGTAACTTCTGAAATTCCCCAGAAGGCAGTTGGGGGGCAGTTGTGTTGAGCACGTTACAGGGGTATATGCCGCGGTTCTACGAGCAACCGCGGCATATTCTCCCATCTGAAATTAATTTAATATTAATTTGAAATATTTCGAGGTATATGCCGCGGTTGCCCGCTGAACCGCGGCATATAGTTTGAAAATAATTTCAAAAATGCCATTTCGGATAATTTTTTTAATCAGTATATGCCGCGGTTGGGGGTTAAACCGCGGCATATACCCCTATTATACCGCGGTTAAGTAGGGAACCGCGGTAGATTCCCTCGTTCAGAGTTAAAAAACAAAACTTGGAACAGTGTCGTCTTCTTCGCGTGCCCGTCTCTGTTTCGCGTTTTTCTTCTCCCTCCGACTCTGTTCATCTCCGATTCATCAATTTTCACCGTTTAAACTTCATATTGTTCGGTCATTATTGATTTTTGACGAGAAAAAACAGTTTTAGCCGATCAAAATCGTTTGAAACGCGTCATTCCCTCTCCGCTGCGATTTCGTTTTTTTTGCACCAAGCGTTTTCGCCGTTCCTCTTCCAGGTATTTATGCCCTTTTGCATCTTTAACGTGGTTTCTTCATTAGTTTTTACATAATGCTATAATTTTGGTAATGTATGAAGTTTCTATAGTTTTGGTAATGTATGGTATAATTTTTGCTTTAATTTTGATAATGCATGAAATTGTTATAGTTTTGGTAATGTATGGTATGATTTTTGCTATAGTTTTGGTAATGTGTGTTGTAGTTCTTGTATGTAATTGGAAGTTTGATTTTTAGTAGCTTATCTTTTTATGTAATATTTAGGAATATGGATCGAAATTCGATTAATTTACCACGTATTAGTGCTGAGTACGAGAGAGGTGTAGAGGAATTTATACAATTTGCGCAACGTAATGAGGGGAGAACTGATGATGAAGTGAAGTTTAGATGTCCTTGTGTGAACTGTTTGAATGGGAGAAAGTTGAACGCAACTCAAATTAGAGAACATCTTATATGTGATGGTTTTCTAAGATGCTATACAACATGGATCTGGCACGGCGAAGAAATGGATTTTCCCACTGACTCTCAAAGTGTAAATGTTACTGATTCCACCATGGAAGAAGATCGATCGGATGAAGACAAATTGGAGGACATGATCCGCGATGTTGGAGCAGAAAATTTTGCCAAAGCTCATGTGTATGAGACGATGTCGACTGATGCAGAAACACCTTTGTATGTCGGTTCAACTAAGTTCACACGTTTATCAGCGGTGTTAAGGCTCATGAATTTGAAGGCGAGCAATGGATGGACTGATAAGAGTTTTACAGAACTGTTGACGTTGTTGAATGAAATGTTGCCAGATGGAAATACACTGCCCACTCGTAATTATGATGCGAAGAAAATTCTTTGTCCAATGGGTATGGAGTATAAAAGGATACATGCTTGTCCCAATGACTGCATTTTGTATAGGAAAGAGTTTGAATTTTTGACAAAGTGTCCAAAATGTGGCTTATCACGATACAAGTCAAAAAACAATAGTGAAGATAATGGTCAGATAGAAAAAAATGGATCTGCTTTGAAAGTAGTTTGGTACCTTCCAATAGTGCCCAGACTTAAGCGTTTGTTTGCGAATCCCAAAGATGCTAAAAATCTTAGATGGCATGCAGATGAGAGAAAAATTGACGGGCTGCTTCGTCATCCAGCTGATTCAAAGCAATGGAAAAATATTGATCGACAATTCCCCGAATTTGGTAAAGAGTGTAGAAATCTTAGGCTTGGTTTAGCCACTGATGGAATGAACCCATTTGGTAATCTGAGTACCAATCACAGTTGTTGGCCAGTTATATTGATAATTTACAACTTATCTCCTGCATTGTGCATGAAGAGGAAGTACATGATGTTATCTATGATGATATCTGGTCCAAAGCAGCCTGGAAATGACATAGATGTTTATCTAAGCCCACTAGTTGAAGACTTGAAGGTTTTGTGGGTTGACGGGGTTGAAATATTTGATGCATTCGCTTCAGAGACTTTTATGATGCGTGCAATGTTATTTTGCACCATTAATGACTTTCCTGCTTATGGTAATTTGTCAGGATACAGTGTCAAGGGTCATAAAGCGTGTCCTATATGTGAAGAAAACACTGCAGCTCATCAATTGAAACATGGAAGAAAGACGGTGTATCTGCGTCATCGGAGATTTCTAAAACGTAATCATCCATATCGAAGGTTAAAAAAAGCATTCAATGGAGATCAAGAGAGGGACGAAGCACCAAATCCACTTACTGGCCTTGAAGTTCTTCAAAAAGTTAATAAAATACATCATGTATTTGGGAAAACATCGAAGAAGTCATCTGTAACGACCCCTTGGAAGAAGAAATCAATATTCTTTGATCTTCCATATTGGTCAAAGTTAGATGTTCGACATTGCATAGATGTGATGCATGTAGAAAAGAATGTGTGTGATAGCTTGATTGGTACATTACTCAACATTCAGGGAAAGACAAAAGATGGAGTGAATGCTCGTTTGGATTTGGTTGACATGAATATCCGAGAAGAGTTGGCACCGAAGGAGATTGGTAAACGTACTTATTTGCCCCCTGCATGTTACACAATGTCTAGACAAGAGAAGATAAGTTTTTGTGTATGTTTAAAGAGTATCAAAGTACCACAAGGATACTCTTCAAATATGAAGAGTTTAGTGTCAATGCAGGACTTAAAGCTTGTTGGCATGAAGTCTCACGATTGTCACGTCTTAATGCAACAGTTGTTACCGGTGGCTATTCGTGGAATTTTGCCCAAAAATGTTAGGCACACCATAAACAGGTTGTGTTCATTTTTCTCGTCAATATGTAGTAAAGCCATCCATCCTACAAAGTTAGATGAACTTCAAGGCGAGATTGTTATCATCTTGTGTCAACTAGAGATGTTTTTCCCTCCATCTTTTTTTGACATCATGGTACATTTACTTGTTCATTTGGTTAGAGAAATCAAGTTGTGCGGACCGGTATACTTAAGATGGATGTATCCTATTGAGCGTTATATGAAGATTTTGAAAGGGTACGTTAAAAATCCATATCATCCTGAAGGTTCGATGATTGAAAGGTATATTGCTGAAGAAAGTATCGAGTTTTGTTCAGATTACATGACATCAACGAATCCAATAGGAGTTCCTCGCACAGCATGGTTGAATAAATTTTCTACAAGTAAAAGCATCCGAGGTGTCAATGTGGTGACAAAAGATCGCGAAGAATTGTTGCAAGCGCATCTTTATATATTGAACAACACAGATGAGGTGATCCCTTTTTTGGAAGCACACAAAGCCATTGTTAAGAATCAAAATCCAAGACAATCAGAGAAATGGCAATTGATGGAGCATAACAAAACATTTATGTCTTGGTTCAAATCTGAAATTGACAAAGAGCCACATTCTTCTGAAACTTTATTGTGGCTTGCAAATGGTTTGAAGTTTGATGTCGTGTGTTGTACAGGTTATGAAGTCAATAATTGCACATTCTATACGAAGACTTTGGATGATAAAAGCACAGTACAAAATAGTGGAGTCAGTTTAGAAGCTGAGTCACTTCAATTTTCCACATCAAAAGATCAATCTCCTGTACTTGGATCAATGAGATATTATGGTATAATAGAAGAGATATGGGAGGTTGATTACACCAAGTTTTTCGTTCCATTGTTCAAGTGTAAGTGGTTTGACAATAAGAGTGGTGTGAAAATAGATGACTCGGGTATGACACTGGTTGATTTTCGCAAGGTGGGTTATCGAGACGAACCGTTTATCATGGTACATCAACCATCTCAAGTTTTTTATGTCAAAGATCCTTCGTCTGACCATTGGTATGTTGCTCTTCAAGGCAAAAAACAAATTGAAGTTAACGAAGACAATCTAATTAATATTGATATTGCTGACAACCATTCATTTCAAACTACAACAAAGTTGGATGACCAATCTGTAGTTGACGATGATGTACATGCAATTCGGTCAGATCATGATGAGGGAATATACATATGATGAATCCATATCTTTATGTATGAATTTTCAATTTGGATACTATTACATGTTTTGTTAATTTATATGATATTACATAAGTCTTGAAAGAAAATTTAATGTTGTTATTTATTTTGACAGATATATGGCTGATCATCCACATTCTTCAGGGGATGAGGCTCCCCCACCCAGATCCACTAGAGGACCCACTAGGATGAAACAACTATTAATCAGGAAAAATAGTGGTGAAAGAACTCCGGTGAATGTGAATGTCACCACGGGTGTGGCAACTGGCCCCTATGCAGATGACTTCCGATCATACCTTGGAGTAGTGGCACGTGATAAGATTAGCATTCTCATTCCATCTTTTGATCATGTGTCCGAGGGTGATCGGAACATTATTTGGCAAGATATATTGGTAAGTTAGTTAATAGCATTTGAATTATAATTTGTTTATATTGATAATTTTGTACTAATACAACTTTATTATGTTTTTTTCAGATGACATTTGACATTCCAAATGTCCCAACACTTAGAAATAAGTGTTTGTCAACTGTTGCAGAAAATTTCAGAAACTTTAAAAGCAAGTTGACATCAAGGTACATCTTTGGACACCTTAAACATAAAACTCCATGTAATGCATATAAGTCCATTGATGAGGAGACTTGGCGGGTTTTTAAAGAGAGTCGGATGTCAGAGGAATGGCAGGTTAGTGTAGTTCATATTATTCAATTCCTCATTAACAAATATATATCATATGAACTCATTAATTAATGTGTATGTGACAGGCAATTAGAAGCAAAGCACAAGGAACAAGTGCTAAGAACAAAAACCCCCACCTATTATCTCGTGGTGGGTATAGGAAGCTTGAGGAGAAAATCCTCAAGCAAAAGGCAGATGCTATACCACCATCTCAGAGTGGTAGCCCTCCTCAGCCTCCTTCTCCACCGTCTAGACATGAGAAATGGAAGTTGGCCCGTATGCGACCATCGGGCACCTACTCTTCCGACACTGCACGAGAGATTTCTGAAAAAATTGTAAGTTATCACTGTTCCTAAAATAATAAATATTGTCATTATACATACTACATTAAACTATTTAAAGAATAATGGTGTTTTGTAATGTTACAGGACGCCTTGGTTGAGCAGAGCTCCCAAGGCCAATTCACTCCAGAGGGTCGCCAGGATATTCTTGCTGCTGCAATTGGACGACCTGAGCACCCTGGACGTGTACGTGCTGCAGGTCCTGGAGTAGGCATTACGGATTATTTTGGGAGCTCTTCTCGTCAGCCTTCATATTCGTACAGCGATACACAAAGGATGACAGAAGAGATCACAAAAAAGGTCCGACAAGACCTTATGCAGGAGATCAGGGCCGAGGTGAGGGCTGAATTCCAGATGCTCTACCAGGAGCAGTTTCAGAGCATGCGCCCGATGCAGTCTCCTATAGAGGAACATGTGGTCCCTCCCCCTCCCACAGGTAAACTTAATAAACATTTATGTGCAATTATTTCTATCTCTTGTATAATCTAACATTTACTCTGACAGGGAGAAGCGGCAAAGGAAGTTGTTCCGCATCAGCCATCCCAGAGGATGACATGGACGATGGTAGTCCATGTCTGCTATACATTTTAGAAGAAGATGAGATGGTGCTGGTAGCTCGTGGAACAGAGTTTAGGTCAGCGACTGTATGTCATGGTATGCAACTATTAGAGGATGAGGTGAAGGTCTCAGTGGATGAAATGATCATGCCAGATGCCTCGGTTCCACTGTCCACGGAAGAGATTTTCACTGTGGAACAAGCATATAAGTCGTTTATCACTTGGCCTAAATTTTTGGTTAAAACCAGTTTCTGACCCCTCGGTATGAAATTCTTCTTTACACTTCTCAATTTTAAAGGTTTTTGATGTCAAAACTTATCTTATCTTTTCATGTAACAACAGACGCAGGAACAACAGAAGATTCCTCTATCTGAGGATGACCTTCTTTCTTCATTGCATCTACTTGCTGACATCCTTGATGATAAGCCTTTGGAGGTTCAGTATGATGCTAATGTATTTGGGCATGGCTCTGAGGTCCCAATATACCTTAATAGCCAAGATGTCCGTGAGCTTGCGTCGGGAACACAAGAGTTGAATATTTCAATTATTCAACTATGGACGATGTAAGTCTATGACCAATTATTTATATATAAAATTGATTTATATATCAAGTATCCTTATATCAAAGTTAATTTTTGATTTCAGGTATATGTTTGGGGTCGCTAATAAGTTGGGGCGTTCTGATGATTATGGATTCATTGATCCCCAAGAAATTCATGAATCAAATGATTTTGACCATATCAACATGAGTCTGATAAGAAGTTTTGGAAGGGGCAAGAAAATATACTTTTTGCCTTATATATCCGGGTAAGTGAACTTTGTTAACATAATAATGTTCCATATGTGATTTTAATATTTAATAGTTACGTTATTATGAATTTCAGGCGCCATTGGCAACTTCTTGTTATGTCTGTGCAAGACAACTATGCTTTGTGGTTCTGCTCATTGCACAGGCCTCCTCCCACACAACTCAGACAAGCAATTGATTGGTAAGAACCTCAATGTTTGGACTTTCTTTGTTATATAACTGAATGCTAAAACATTTTTTTATATACAGTTCTATTCCAGCAAGTATGATGATGGACGGGAGATCAATTGCTAAGAGTAGAAAGATTGCTTGGATTTCTCTCAAGGTTTGACATATGCTAAAGTCTGACTTTGTTATAATTGTTTTATAACAAATGTTATTCACTAACTATTATCAACTGTGATGATATATTGTAGTGTAACAGACAAAATGGGTCATATGAGTGTGGATACTATGTAATGTATTGGATGACCCATATTGTTCGTTCTCACATCACAAGAAGCTGGGAAACGGTAATATTTAACTTTAACAAATTTTGATTTTTTAACAAATGTTGAATTCATATACACTAATTAAAATGAATTGTCTTTTGCAGAGATTCAAGACTACTACACCAGTTCCTGAGAAGTCACTACTATTCATTAGGAACGCTGCTGCGAAGTATATAGTTAGATTATACAATAGCTCTTAGATTTAGATTTAAACAATGCATTTGATTAGATAGAATTTTCTTAGACTCTCTACTTTATTTGATGTTGAAATACATTTGAACATGTGTTTGTTATGTTGAAATTGAATTTCTGTAAATGTTTTTATATGCAGGTCTGTTTTTGTGGTAATGGATATCACAAAAACAGACCTGCAATTTTAAAAAACTGCAGGGGAATATGTCGCGGTTCTAACCACAACCGCGGCATATAGTGCTTCGTTTTTTTTTTACAAACGAGACATATGGCCGCGGTTTTGACACTAACCGCGGCATATTCGTCGGCCTATATGCCGCGGTTGAACCGCGGCATATAGTGCATTTTTTAATTTTTTTTTTAAATTTTTTTTAGGGTTTAGGCAGCGGTTCCCTAGACAACCGCGGCATATTCCGCAGCCTATATACCGCGGTTCGAACCGCGGTATAAAGTGTCTGACTTACTACCGCGGCTGAATATGCCGCGGTTCAAGAACCGCGACGTATAGTGAAAATGAACCGCGGTAAAAGCCCTTCGCTGCACTAGTGATTAGGCCCCTTTTGGAGCGCTCGTTATTTGGCGTCCGTTCGCCATATCCCCACAATGAACGCTCGTTATCCAAACAAACGAGCGCTCGTTAAAACTTAAGCCTTTTCGACCGTTCGCTCAGCCTTCTCCCTAACGAGCGTTCGTTATCCAAACGAATGAGCGCTCGTTAGCTAAGCGAATGAGCGTTCGTTAGCCTTAAGCCTTTACGTCCGTTCGTCATTTCAATAACGAACGTTCGTCCTTAAGTTTCCATTTTTGAACGTCCGTTCGTCTTTTCAAACAACGAGCGTTCGTCATTAAGCTTCCATTTTTGAACGTCCGTTCGTCATTTCAATAACGAACGTTCGTCCTTAAGCTCCCATTTTTTTAACGTCCGTTCGTCTTTTCAAATAACGAGCGTTCGTCATTAAGCTTCCATTTTTGAACGTCCGTTCGTCATTTCAATAACGAACGTTCGTCCTTAAGCTTCCATTTTTGAACGTCCGTTCGTTATTCCAATAACGAACGTTCGTCCGTTCAATAACCAAACGTTCGTCACTCAGCTTTAATTTCTCAACGTCCGTTCTTCATCTTCCCAATGAACGCTCGTCATTCAGCTCCAATTTCTCAACGTCCGTTCGTCATCTCTTCAACGAGCGTTCGTCATTCAGCCTTCGTTCTCAACGTCCGTTCGTCATATCTCTTGACGAACGCTCGTCATTCAGCTCACATTTCTAAACGTCCGTCCGTTATATTCCCCAACGGACGTTCGTCCTCTCCCCAACGAACGCTCGCTATTCTGAATATTGTCCTAACGTTCGTCCAGCCTCTCCCATTTCTTTGTTTATTTATTTTATTTTCCTTTATTGTCTTATTTTATTTTGTTCTATTTATTTATTTTAAACATATACTTATCTTAAAATATATACTTAATAATACAATATTTATAGTTTAAATAAAAAGAATTTACAAAAATATTTTTAAAGGTTTATTAAGCACACGTGTGACCGCTCGCGTCGTCCTTGTGCTAAAATCCTTTTATTCTTTCATATAAAAATTTACAAAAAAATACGTTTTGAAGGTTAAGCACACGTGTGACCGCTCGCGTCGTCCTTGTGCTAAAAACCTTTTCTTCTTTTCTTACATAAAATTTCAAAAAATACATTTTAAAGGTTGAACACTCGTGTGATCGCCCGCATCGTCCTAGTGTTCAATATCTTTCTCTCTTATTTACGTAATATTAAACGAGGGTATGAGTGCTCGTGCGATCGTCCGCATCAGCCTAGCACTCAATACTCTCAAGTCTTCCTAAATAAGCTGATAACGGTATTAGTGCTCGTGTGATCGTTCGCATCGTCCTAGTGCTTAATATCGTTATCTCTCTTTTCAAAAATAATTAAAAATATTTAAATATCATTTTAAAGGTATGAGTACTCGTGCGACCGTTCGCGTCGGCCTAGTACTCGTTACCTTCTTTTTCTCGAAAATATTAAAAATATAAAATCTCCAAAAATTAAAAACATCTGTTTTTCCAAACAACAAACAGTCTTTCAAGCTAGAACTACGTAACCCTGATTTCTCATTTTGAATGAGAATACGTAGGAGCAAGGTCAATCCTTGTCGGGCCCAAAAAACTAAAAAAATATGTTTTGTTTATTTAGAATTTTATTTTAGGGGATAATTAAACATTTTGAAAACCACATCATATTCGTGCATTTAGTTAAAGGTACTGCCTTAGGGCAGGCGTTGTGGGGTGCTAACACCTTCCCCACGCGTAACCGACTCCCGAACCCAATCTTTGGTTTTTGCGGACCGTGCTTTATCGTTTTGAGGTTTTTCCATAGTTTTCCATAATAAACTATGGTGGCGACTCCAAATCTCTTTTCAAAACCCGTTTCTTATTTTTGGATCGTCGTCCCGTCGCAATTCCGGTTGCGACAAATAAATTCGAAAATAAGAGTTCGGTCTCAGTAGTGCTCGGTCTTGTACTAGCACTCAACCTCAATAGTGTTTGGTCTTGCACTTAGCACTCGGTCTTAGTAGTGCTCGGTCTTGCACTTAGCACTCGGTCTTAGTAGTGCTCGGTCTTGTACTAGCACTCGGTCTCAGTAGTGCTCGATCTTGCACTAAGCACTCGGTCTAGTCATATTAACCAATTATGTACTTGTAATTGAAACTAAGAGTGTTCGGCATAATTTAATAGTGTTTGGCCTAATTTAATAGTGTTCGGCCTGATTTAATAGTGTTTTGCTTAAGCTTGTAGTGTTCGATCTAAGCTCTTAGGTTTCGGTTAAAAGCTTTTGGTATTCTGTCATGTCTAATTATAGGTGTCCTAGAGTATTCAGTCAATTCTGTGGGTTTTGTCTAGTAAAGATCGTTCGGTTATAGCCTTTGAGTAGCAAGAAAAGTTCAGTATCATAATAAGTGTTCGGTTCAACTAAAGTGATTAGCCTGGTTATAGCGTTCGGTCATGTTAGCCCTAAGAAATGTTCTCCCGTTCGGTCTTGTTCATAGGTATGATGATATCTCTTTTAGTTTTGTTCAAGAATGAGATCTTATTTTATTGTTCGGTTTGACTAAATTGATGATTAAGTATGATGATATTTAAAGTATGACATGAATTGAATAGTATGGATATGAAAGAGTATTCCAAAAAGGAATATCTCGTGGTTGGTTACTGAATGGTAAAGTATGAATATGGTTATGTTTAGCTGGCGTTTATCCTGATACTCTGTGATTACTCATTCTCACGTAGAGAAGAGTAACTCATGTGTGAGAATGGCAGGAGGTCCTAGTCCATAAGGTTAACCTGGGCGAGATATAACGGACTAACCTCGGGTGGCAGCTGTTGAGGGCATCCCAGCTACTACACCATCCGGGTGCATAAACGTCGTAGCTACATAATTCATACAATCCGGATGAGTCAAGTCAGTGGTCAGTCATTGCATGTTTATTTTTGTTGGTTATTGTTTGAAATTGTATGTGTGATGATTGTATGCTATATATGAATCTGTTAGGTTTTTATGATTAATTAAATTATATAAGCTTACCCTACTCTCTTGTCTTGTCTATGTTGTCCGTTTGATCATCCTTCCTGTTGCAATGATCATCTAGTGGATATGAACAGAAGGGGACGAGGATTCCCTGGAAGAAGCTTTGAAGGAAGAATATTGAAGTTTTACCTTAAGACCGTTCGGTCGATAGGATTAGTATCATTTTGTACCACCGTTCGGTTTAAACGTAGTTTTGGAACCGTTCGGCTTTTTTTTCTAATTTGTACCGGACTTTATTAGTTATTGTAAAGTTCTAAATGCTCAGCATTTTTAATTTATCTAGAACTCTTATTGTAAAGTTGTTAACTGTCCTATCATATTATTATATGTTGAGTCCTTCGTATAGTTTTAAGCTATATTTTGTAGGATGTTACAGAGACAGTGTCCTACAGGAAAAAAAAAGTTCAAATATTTCCTCCTAAAATCATATTATTATTTTATTTTATTTTCTAACTTATTATACACACAAAATTTATTACGTAAACTATTTTAATCAGATAAATATACATTTATAAAAATTAATTTTCCAAAAAAAGCCAGAATTGTAATATTTTATTATGATCATTTTTCTATTTCTATATTTACAACATATTTAAATTATCTTATTTATTATATCATTTTTCAAAAACATTTATACTCAATTAAATTATAAATATTAATTAAATATATTTTTTAAATTTATATTCACATAAAAATTGTAAAATTTTAATAAATTAATTTATTATAAATATTATAAATAAATATAAAAATTTATAAAATTAAAAAAGAAAATGTTGTTAAAAAGTTGTCCTCAAAATAAAAAAATTTCAACAACAAACAACCTGCAAAATTAAAAAAAAAACACATGATAAAATTTAGTCTTTTGCAAAAACAAAAATATACTGAACAGCAAAAACTCTATTTTGGAAAACAATTCTAATAATCTACTCAATAAAATTAAAAAGCGATCTATAACTGAAAAAAAATCTTCAAATGAAAGTTATTTCTAAATAACATATAATATTGATTTTATAAAAAGTTATTAAAAATAATTTTTTAATTATAATTATGTTTGAGATATATAATTTCATTATTTTAAAAATTTAAAAATATAATATATTAAATTTTAAAATAAAATTATTTTAAAAAATAAAAAAATTTAACATAAGTCATTTTTTATAAACTCATAAATTATTTATATTTAGATACAATTGTAAAAGTATATTTTTTTTATATTTTTCTTTAAAATTTTTATAAATTTATTTTGATAAACTATTAAAAAAATTTAAAAATATATACACATGTATATACATGTACATACATGTATGTACATGTACATACATGTATGTATATGTTTTTCCATTAATTGCTTGCTTTTTTTTTCTATCTTAATGTTTGCATGTAATGAGGACGTTCATGACTTGATTTGTGATTCATTAGGTATGGGATGTATCTTGTGTGATTATACTTGAAACAAGAGATCCATGTCCATTCTAGGGATGGAACATGACCCATTTGTTGTCTTAAACTCTAGATTTTAATGCGAGTTTTCTTGTTGAGTGGTCAAAGGTTTGACGCTTAATAGGAAAATCTAGGCTTTTTCGGCTAAGAGAATAGGGCTAGAGTGTGGGTTGACATTAGTATTTGATGGAGAGGAGATAAAGTTGTGTATGCATAGGAGTGAAGTTGGTGAAACCTAACCTTAGCAATGTCGATCCATATCATTTTTGAAATTTTTCCACTCTTAAGTGTCTTCAACTACCAAAGTCCACATTGTATTGTTTGTAAATTAATGTCCTTGCACATATTTGTAAATCCATGTACTACTCTTTAGTCTAAATGAGTTGTTAATCGTATAATTTTTTAGTATTACACAAGTATCTTGGAAAATAATATTTGGTCTTACCATGTTCTATTACTTGAACGATTCAGTATGTTAGCCAAACCGTTAACAACTAATTATAAATAAAACATTAATAATTATACAACTTCTAACATTTTTTTCTCTCTTCTTCTTCTCTTGTGTTCAACTATCTAATACTAATATTATAATCTTCACTATTGTAGAAATAATGTTTAACGTCACGCGCTTAATGTCTAACGCAAGAAAATCCAATGTAAAAAATTACCGTTGACAATTTTATAAATAACACGGCATTCTAGACGTCGCTTATGGGGGTCCTCGACATCAAACATGGTTTGGATGTCGGCTCCCTTAGCGTCAGACGTTAAATGGTCTACATCCAGAACTGAAAAGTCACTGTTTTATAGACTTTGGACATTGGCTACAGGTCCCCCAACGTTTAATTTGAAATAGACGTCGGCTCCCCTCTCCACTGACATCAAAAAGTTGCAAAATATATTAATTTGTTTACCACTTAGAGTTGGATAGCAAGGAGGACCGATACTAGTCGACTTCAAATACCCTGCATTTTCACCCACTCTAGAACGAGAACACCAATTATGTGTTTTCTCTCTCACTGCATTCATCTTCTTCCTTTGCTTTCTCTCGCTCGCCATTAACGTTCAGTTAAATTTTCTTCTACTTTTCACTATTTAAAATCATTTTGCACCGATTATATTATGTTTAGAACCATTATCTTTCATTTGAACTGATTAAAATTCGTTTTCATTGGCTTTTGGTACAGTTCTTGTGCGCGAGTTCTCGGGCCTTGGCAGCGACACTTTCCTTCTTCATTACTTGTGCCCATTCTACATTGTTTGTGCCCATTCTCTTTCGATGATTTCCATTTTCAACCCTTTAAGAAGGTTAATATTTTGGTTAGTATTTTGGATTGTTTTTTAGATTGTTTAGTATTATAATGACTTGAAATGCATAGTATATATAATTTTGTGACATGTTGGAAACATTTTCTGATTTGCAGGTGTGGTTTTATTGTAAAACAATTTTATTTTTATGAAAAAAAAACAAATGGGACATCCGTTAGTGTCAAAACCGACGTCTAATGATGTCTATTACGATACATCCGACATCACATTGACATCTTCCAATAAAACGTCGATGTTATGTTGGACATTGATTGTCCAAAATAACATACGTTAAAAAACTTTTTTGTAGTTGTACTTCCTAATTATTACCACTATCTAGTAGATTTTATTTTCTTATATCACACAACATATCCCTAATATTATGGTGCACTATCACCCAAAGAATCTATTTGAATAATACACCTTTAAGATTTAATGATTAACTATATCAATACCACGAAATAAAGTGAGTTGAAATATAATGGTTAAGAAATGGTTTATAGTAAAAAAAACACAAAAGTAGTTTTTACACAAATAATTTTTTATGACAACTTCTTATGTCAGTTGTATCCACCTACCATAATAAGTGAAGTGGTGACAAAATTATAAATATGATTAGACTTTTTAAGTGGATTACTATTAGAATCGACATAGAAAGTTGATATAACAGTAATTTCATAATAAATTATAAGAATTTCCATGTCGATTATATCTAAACCAGCATAGAAAACATTTTTTATCAACATAAATAATCTTCATTGCACTAGAAATGTATTATCTTTTTTGTAGTTACCTAAACAATATGTATTAGCGTACCATAGCAAAGAAAAGAATAAAAAGTTTATTGAAGATAAAGAAAAGTATTTTCTATCTTCCTTCACAAGGCTTGGTGGCAGAAGCATAAAAAGAAAAACAAAATTTATCTAAAATAAAACTAATTAAACTAACCATACAAGAAACATAACAAAATAAACAACCAATATAGACTAAACTCTAACACAAACTAAACTCTTATAATATGTAACTTCTTTTAAGGAAAAGGTAAAATACATACTTACCTAAATTAATAGAGTGAAAGAAAATGAGAGAATGAAAACAAATAAGAAAATTAAAATACAAAATGAGATTATTTGTATGAGTTGAACATGAATATTTTTCCCTTCTCCCTAGAAAACAACCAACACAAACTAAACTCCAATACAAACTAAACCCTGATAGCACCCCTCAAGATGGGAGGAAAATATTTTTAATACCCATCTTGGAAAGCATTGTAAGAAAGTTGTGGCAAGGTAGAGGCTTTCTGAAAAGATCAATAAGTTGATGGTGCTTTCTGACATGGATGAGCTTTACGATTCCTTTCTTCGCTGGTTCTCTGACATACTGTAGATCAATTTCCAAATTATTGGTTCTTTCATGATGGGAATGATTAATAGCAATTTGAATGGTCACTTGATTGTTATAGTAGACTGGTGCAAAAAAGAGAATAAATTTGAAAATTGGATAAGAGATTATGAATCCAACTAAGTTTAGTGGTTACAGCAGCAATGGATCTGTACACAGCTTCAGCAGAGGACTTGCTAATAGTGGACTTCTTTACTTTCCAAAAGATTAGAGAGTTTCCTAAAAAAACATGCAAAACCCGAATCAGCATCAACATATGAATGTAATTTGAAATCAAACTTAGCATGAAAAAGAATACCTTATAGAGTAATTTGTGTTATATATTTGAGAAGGAAATAAACAACATTCAGGTGTTCAATGTGAGGGTTAGCAACATATTGCCTACGTTTGTGGACAACAACAAATATTTGGTCTATAGATGATTAAATATAGTAACCTCCTTATAAGGTGTCTATAGATCTTTCATAGGAGTTCCAAAAGATTCGTGGAGTTTAATATTGGCAATCATAGGAATAGAAGAAGGCTTACAACCTAACGTACCACAATCCTTAAGAATAGAGAGAATGTAATGTCGTTGGCACATAAAAATGCCTATTTTGGATTTAGAAAGCTTTAGTTCAAGAAAAAATTTTGAGATCTCCAAGATCTTTCAATTTAAAAAAGTGTTAAAGCCAAACATAATTGATAATAATTGGACTAGGGCTAGCAATTACAATATCATCAATATAAACAAGTATAATAATAAAGGTGTTGTGTGCCCTTGGTAAAAAGAAAATAATTATACTTGGACTAATTAAAATCGTGAGAGGTAAAAGAAAAGGTAGTAAACCAACTTTCAGAGACTTGTTTTAGGTCATATATAGATTTATGAAATTTACATACTAAAACTTGGTTAGATGTAGATTAAAAACCATGATGATAATCTTGAGGAATAGTCATAAAGATTTCTTCATTAAGTTTGTCATTAAGAAAAATATTGTTAATATCAAGTTGAGCAAGATACTAATGTTACTAGCGAAAAGAATATGAGCAACATGGATAAAAGTTTCTCAAAAATAATTCCAAATTACAGTGAAAAACAATGTGCAACAAACCAAGCTTTATCTTTAGTAATAGATCCACTAGAAGTTAATTCCAATTTAAATAACCATTTACAACTTATGGTTGCTTTTTAGGGGAGAGGAATGATAGACAAAGTACTATTTATTAGCACAGCTTGAAGTTAATCATCTATAACAACTTTTTAATGTGGAAATTTTATGACTTGATAATAAGATTGTAGTTCAAAATTAGTAGAAATATGACAAATGTAGTTTGTATAAGATCTAGACAACCTAGAGTAGTTGACACTGTCTTGAATAGAATAAAGAGTGTTGGTCGTAATTATGACATTATATCAATGATAATCATTCATAAAATGGGGATGACTATAACTATAACATTTTTGCGATGAAGAGTAAAAGTAGGCAAAAACATTATTATGAATAGTATAATTATGGAACTAATATGTTTAATTATGTAAATCATCATCATCATTAACTTTAGGATGATTAAAAATAGGAATAACACTTTGAAAAAACAACCAACACAAACTAAACACTCATAATATGTAATTTTTTTTAAGGAAAAGGTATAATTAAGAAAATTAAAGTACAAAATGATTATTTGGATGAGTTGAGCATAAATAAATGAAAATATTGTATTTATATTAGTTTAATTGGAAAAAGAGAAAAATATAAAGAAAAGTGAAATTTATTATGAAATTATCATTAATCGCATGTATGTATATTATAATTTAATTTTAAATTTTAAAGCAAAAATATTTCCCAAAATATGAAATTTTTGAAAATTTTACGTTACATGAGAGCATAATAGATTGTAATAAATTCTTAATCAATTAATATTTAATAATATATGGGTTATAAATAATATATTAATATTTAATTTTTGAATAACTGATTGAGTAAAAATAATAAAAAAACATGGTATATTTTGAACAACCTAGATAATTATCTATGGGTTATAATCAATTATGTAGAAAGATTTTGATTATTTTATCCCCACTTAATAAATGCTATTATGTTAAGGAGTACAAGTTTACCTTTAGAAACATATTAAAGGTATTGGTGGCAAAAAAAAAGAGCAATAGTATCAATACTGTGCTTTAGAATATTATGTCAGCATTGTTTAAAATTATTTTTGGTTGATTAATGCATTTAGATCTAACAAAAAGATTTATGTTCATTCTTTTATTACATATTACTAAGTTGATGTATCATACTTAAGTTTCCAGTAAAAACTCTCAAAATTTGATACCTATAATTAGTTTTTGGAAGTGTTATTAAAATTTCATAAAATAACACTTTTTAAAACGAATTTAACATTTAATCGTTACAAAAAAAACTTTCAGAACATGCTATTTGGGAAGAGGATTTTTGTAAGGGGAATGAAAAACTTATGTAAAGAGAGTGTAAATAGCAATAGACAAAAGGACCAACCATGACTTCGGCCGTGGTTATCAGAAGCCCATTTCTTTCTGCCACGCCATACTTTATGTGCATTTCCATGGGGTGGTTAATAGACCAAACTGACCCTGTTACCGTCATCTCTTATCACTGTTACTCCGTGTCGTTGTGGTTCCTCGCCACTATCATTATCTATGTGTTTTATTTGTATGGACTAAAAAAATGTCTGTACAATTTAAAAGTTATTATTTTATAAAAATATTTTTAAATTATACAATTCAAAAAATTATTTGAAAGTAAAATTTTAAATTATGTATATTAGAATATATTTATGAATTACACTGTTTAAAAGTTTTTTCCTATGAAAAAATGACATTTGATTTTTATAATTTAATCTTTTTTATGCAAAAAAAAAATAGGTATTTTCTACTTATATTTTGTATATAAAAAAAATATGATCATTAGGAGAAGATTCAACATACATAATCATATAAATATAGCTATTGTTATAGTCAGTCACTTAAAAAAATATTTTCAAACATCAAATTTCTTTTAAAAATTTACGAGATTATATATATATATATATATATATATATATATATATATATATATGTATATATATATGTATATATATATGTATATATATATCTATATATATCTATATATATATACATATATATATATATATATGTATATATATATATATATATGTATATATATATATATATATATTTTTTGCACATTCACTCCAAAAACTAGAGTTGTTGAGCTTATATGGTTTTTATGCACTTTTTTATGTTATTTTGTTATGTTTATGTGCTTCTTTTGTTATGTAGACTGTTATGTAGACCCCTATGCTATATATATTCTTCTTTCTTTTTTCCCTTTTGTACACAAATAATTTTTACATGAATAATATTCATTCGTTCTTTTTTTTCTCCGGTTAAGTCTTTGTTCATGCATGCAAAGTCTTTATCTGAAGTGCTAGATATCTTCATCAACATGTCGTCCACCGAAGCGATGTGTTTCTAAGATTCCCAGTAATTGCATAACACTAAATTCTTATCCCATTGTTCCTCCTTAGAAGAATATGGACATGTAACTAAAATATAACATACAAAGCAATATATCACAGCTTTATCTTGAAATAACCTCCTTGAAACCTTTGATATTTTGTATACTCATTTATTTCCTCCTCATTCACATATTCAAAACACATCCACAAAATATATTTAAAACTATTTCATCACATTAGCATGCTTTATTTACACTTCATATCACACATTTATCATTCCCAAAATACATACTTTTATGGGTTAAATATGTTTTTAGTCCCTAAACTATTCGCCGTTTCTGGTTTTCGTCCCTCTTTCAAAGTAAGGTACAATTTGGTCCTCATTCTTTTCGAAACGTTCGTTTTAGTCCTCGAAATTTTGGTTTTAGTCCTCATTTGTTGCTAAATGAGGACCAAATTTTTAAACAGTGTTTAGTTTTCGAGGACTAAAACGAACGTTTCGAAAAGAATGAGGACCAAATTGTACCTTACTTTAAAAGAGGGACGAAAAACGACCAATAGTTTAGGGACTAAAAACATATTTAACCCTACTTTTATATCAAGATCAACCTAAGACTACAACAATACATAACAACCTATTAACACATCTAGTAAAAAGGCTCTTTACTAAAGAGAAACCTAAAATAGAACAATCATAAGAGACTAAAATTTCAAATTACAGACCTCAAATCAAATATCTCAACGGTAACGAAGAATCATATTCCTAGGACTTGTTGTCAAAATTTTAGTAACGAAGTAGGAGTCCTAATGTTCCCTAAATGACTTAAAGCTGGAAAATCTAACTCACCTAACAAGAAAGTGTCATCTGTCTCTCTTCCAAACTCAAAATTAGCACTCACCCAACTACATGTAAGATCGCCCATCGTATAAGCTCGCCCAACAGATCTACATAACACATACCACAACATTTTGTAATTTAAAAATGTCAAACGAACCAAAAACCAAAAACCAAAACTCATGTTGCACATGAGTCACAAATCACAAATCAAACTAAATTCATGTTGAACAACTCATTTTTGCCAAAAGCTATAACATTCACCAATTCACTCCTCTTTTCACATCTCAAAATCAAATTGAACACATAAGTATGACTCTACATTTAACATTTCTATTATTTTAGCTCCAATCTTAGCAAAGAAACCAATTTCGCACTTTATAGACCACCAAACATGCAAATTGGACATATTCCAATTCTACATATTACACAATTATCATGACCAATCCTAATTTCAACTTAGACTTATTAAGACAAATTTTACATTTCAAATTCAACAAATTATAACTTTCAAACATGTTAATTAATCATCTACAATTTCAATGTCACAATACAATAATCAAAACACAAATTAAGAATAAATACAAATCAGCTTCCCTCACCTTAGCCAAAGATGTTTCTCCCAAACATGAATTTTCGTAGAACATCAAAATGCACTGGATCCTCTAGACAAACAAAAAAAAAGTTCTAAGTGTACCATTAAAATCAAAGAATAATAAAGAGTCATCAAGAACAATCTTGAATCACATACAGGACTATAGAATCAAATGCAACTCTAAGACTCAAAATCGAAAAGAGAACAAAAATAAAACTTACTATGTTCAATTCTTTGATCAGGTAGTTATTTAGATCTCCTCACGATAGTCACAACTATAATTTTTAATATTAAAAAAAATAAAGAATCAATGAGATAAGTTAGAGAGAAGACAAATGCATTTTAAAAATTTAGTTGTAGAGATGATGGTTTTATAAAAATAAAATTTAGTTATTAAAAAAATTAAACCCTTCTATATTAAAATATTATAGTATTCTATTTTTAATAAAATCACTAATATTCTTGAACCTTACAGGACATCCCAACATGATTTCAAAATAAAATGCTTTTTGAATTAAACAATTTAAAAGTAAAAATTGAGTTATGAATTACATAATTCATAAATAAGTTAAATAAATTTCTGGATTACTTTGAAAGTTATCTTTTAAAGACAAAGTAATAATTTGTGTTATTAACGATGCATAAGAAAGAAAAATATGGGGTGCAAAAAAAAATCCCCTAATCAGAATATGTAAAATAGGCCTAGAGAAAATGTGTCTTTTTACAGGATTGGAGCAATAATTGGGCCAGAATTATCCATAAAAGTCTACATACAATTGCTCCTCCACCACCACCGAACGCTCCCTGTATCATCCTATACCTATTTTGTCCTTGTTCTAAAATGGATGTCAACATCCGTTTCACCTTCAACGGATGTTGACATCCGTGAATGGATATTAACATCCGTTTACATATTTTATATTTTGGTTTATTATTTTTATTTAAAAAAAAAACTTCAACAGATGTGACACATCCGTTTTAATAAATTTTTAAAAAATATTTTAATTAATATTTAAATAATAATACATAAATTAAATTAATAATAATTATTTTATTAAATAAAATAAAATTAATTTATAAATAATTAAGTAATAATTTTAAAAAAATTAAATAATATTTATATATTAATTTAAAATATAATAAATTAAAAAATAAAAAACTAAAAAAATAAAAACTATAATGGATGTCGCCACGTATGTGGCACATCCGTTTTAATAAATGTTTTAAAAATATTTTAATTATTATTTAAATAATAATACATAAATTAAATTAATAATATTTATTTTATTGAATAAAATAAAATTAATTTATAAATAATTAAGTAATAATTTTAAAAAAATTAAATAATATTTATATATTAATTTAAAATATAATAAATTAGGAAACAAAAAACTAAAAAATAAAAACTGCAATCACCACATCTGGATGTGGCATATCCGTTTTGATAAAATTTTAAAAATATTTTAATTATTATTTAAATAATAATACATAAATTAAATTAATAATAATTATTTAATTAAATTAAATTAATTTATAAATAATTATTTAATAATTTTAAAAAAATTAAATAATATTTATATATTAATTTAAAATACAATAAATTAAAATACTAAACTAAAAATAAATAAAAAAACTTAACAGATATGACATATCTGTTAACGGATGTCACACTTTCGTTGCAGAATTTTTTTTCTTCAACGAATGTCGACATCCGCTTAAGAAAAGAGGTGGAAATGTAGGATATTTTAAAATAAAAAGAACAGTTTTGGAATTTAAAAAAAAATGTAGTAGTGCAGGAAGCAATGTGGAGTGGTGTAGGGAGTAACCCTCAAGTCTACACAACCTAAAAGAAATTCCAATAAATAAATAATGGCCATAGTGTCTAACAGGGAAGTTTTATTACACATGATTAATTAATTAAAAATAATTATTAAAATAACTTTTAAGATAATCACAATAATAACATATATGACAATTTATACTTAGAGATTTATAAGATTAGAGATTAAGTTGATTAACTATCAATGAATTATTCAAACATTTATTCTTTAATGTCTGTATAGTAATAAAACTCTATTAACAACCCCAACATATCATTACTATTATGTTTATTATTAAAGTTATGTAACGATAAATGATGATAATCATTAAAAATAAGAATAAATATAAGAGTAGAAATATACTTATATAAAAGAATATTAATAGTACAATAGTTATTTTATTATTATTAGAATTATATAACCATACATGATAATTATTAGAAATAAAAATAAGTATAAGAGTAAAAATGTATTTGTATATGTCAATTCCTTATGATAAGAAAGTGATATGATTTTATCTTTAATATCAGCACGTACTTTCTTATAAAAAATTTCTAATAAATTTTTTTCTGTATAATAATGAAATATCAAAATACCTTTTAATTACTACACATATAATATATTTTAGTACGTATCATATATTTTAGTACATAAATGTATAATATACTTCATAAAATATTTAATTTTGTTTAATAAGAGTTCTTAATATATGATTATTTACATATAAAATCAATATTTGATTAAGATTAACATATTATTTTATCACTCTTTTAATTAAAAAGAAAAAAAATACGTCTAGATATTAATGAAATATTATTGGATAATTTTAAATTATCATGCCTCTATTATCTCAATAATATTACGCCTCTGTTAAAGTAAGTAAAATGTTTAATAAGATTGATTTTATATATATATATATATATATATATATATATATATATATATATATTAACATTCAAAAAATACAGTATAAAACCATATACGAGAATCATCACATAATAATAATACTACATATCAGTTCTTCACAGAACGAAATAGGATTATGGCTGAACGGCCTTACACAATAACAGGGGATTAAAAAAAAATACGCTAGCTACTATTAGACCGAACGTTTAACAAAATACACTAATACCGTACGGTCTTTACAAAAAATAAAGCCGACATCCAGACCGAACGCTCTCAAGGTTCGGTCATCACTTTCGTTGCATCTTCCAACACTTCTTCCAGTAGCTCTTCTCCTTCTACTCACATCCACACGGATGATCATTGCAACAGGACAACGACAGGACGCACAACACAGACAAAAATGATAAACAGGGTAAGCTTATGTAATTTAATTTATTCAATCACAACATACAACATTCATAACAAAACCAACAACGACCACATCATAATTCATACATCCATGCATGCAAATAACGACCACATGACTCTGACTGTCTGGACTGTATGAATCCTGTGTAGCTATGACGTTCTGCACCCGGGTGATGTAGTAACTGGGATACCCTCAACAGCTGCCACCCGAGGTTGATCCTTTCCGTCCAAGTTAACCTTATGGACTAAGACCTCCTGTCATTCCCACACGTGACTTACTCCTCTCTACATGAGAACGAGTAATCATGGAATATTAGGATGAACGCCCGCTAAGCTTTGCCCACATTCATACTTTACCAAATCAATAACCACTTTCTGAGATATTCCTCCCTGGAATACTCGTTCATAATCAAACTATTTCATACACATCACATTTCAAATTCTCTCATACTTTATCATCCACATATTCAAATGAAATAAGATCATACGCTCTTATCATAGCCCAAGTACGACTGGTATAACGCTTCTTAGAAACTAACAAGACTGAGCGCTACTCATCTACTTCAATAAATAGACTCCTAAGAGTTCAAACCGGACGCCACGAAGCCTAGGCCGAGTACTAAGACTCTAGGCCGAACACCTTTTAAAGACCAACACTGATTTACACTAAATACTAATACTGATGAGAAACTATGGAGTAACGAACGCTATCTAGTTTGAATGAAGACTCTGATTCTAAGCACAGTAATAATATATTACAGAAAATAAGACTCAGCACTTGGTTTAAGACCGAGCCCTGTAGAAACCGAATACTATTGAACGAGCGCTAGTCCAAGACAAAATGCTTATCAGGAACGAGCGCTACCGAGACTGAACGCTTGGTCCAAGATCAATCGCTAATAAACTCACATAAAACGAATGACTATATAAATCTATACAATTGAGCCACCACTTATTCTGAATGAAAAAAAACAATAACGTCTACGACCTTGAGTAGTATATAACACGTTAACTAAACTGTTCAGGAAGTCTAAAGGAGAACTACACTTAGGCTGAATACTCATATATACATTCTAATATTATAACACGCTCGCTATTACTGTAATTCATTGTATAAGAGAACCTAATATAGACGGACGCTCGACCAGATTACCACATTTACTCAGAATACTACAGTTGACGATCAATCCCTATCTCAACTCAATTCACCACATGCATCATTCATCCATCCACACGTCCAAACAAGCAGTACACTCATATCTCATACTCATAAAAAATCAAACAACGTATCATGCAAACATATCAACGTTCAAACAAGAATTTAATCAAATTATATAAGCTTCCATTACCTTTAAGCGTGACCGAATGTTCACAATTTGAACATAATGGCTCACCACCAATTTCTTAGAAGATTATGATCACGATTTACGAAACTAACCACATGAAAGACCAGAAAGGCGTTCAGAAATGGGTTAAGGAACTCATGTAACTGGAAACTGAGTTTGCATGTACAGAGAAAAACCACTCGGGTGAGAGAGGTGAACTTACCAGTCCAGAATCCGAAACTGATCGGTTCAAACGAACGCCCTCGACGCCGGGAGTGTTCAGACTGTGTCTGAGTGGTGATCAGAAGAAGAAAAGATTAAGATTTCTTAGAGAGAAGTAGGGGGTTTTAGAGAGAAGGAGGAGAAAATGAAAGTTCAGAACTTTGGGAAAGAATGGTGCATGCAGAAGTGGCGTGCATTTTTGAAAACTTTGAGTTTTGCTTCTACCGTCTAAACCGAACGTCCAATCTGCATCACACACCTATCTTTTACTATCTGATTTTCGGATCCCCTCCTTAACACATGTAATCCATTAAGATGGGGTTTTGAGTGGATTTTAATGGTCATATATATATATATATATATATATATATATATATATATATATATATATATATAAAAGATGAAACAAATTGTCTAATAATTTTTATTATGTATTTCTTATAGATAGATAATGTATTTGAATATTTCTTATAGATAGATAATGTATTTGAATAAAAAAATTATACAAGTCCAATTGGGAAAAAAACATTGTATGGAAACTTTTATCAACTATAAAAGTCCTAGTAGCTATACGTATATATTAAAGTACTAGTAGCTATACGTATACTACTCATTTTGTTATTTTGTTTAGCATTTCATTTATTATAAATAATTTTCACTTTTATACCAATTTCCTATACATGTCTTAGTATATGATGACAATGTTATTAATTATTTTCCTTACATAATAAACAATTTTTATTCATCGTTTATAAATAGCTAGAAATAATGTAATTTATTTAATAATGTGTATCATTTAATGTTAATACTGGAATATTTTATGTTGTTGAAATATAATTTTGATTATGAGTTTGTGTTTTTATTTTATTTTCTTAATAAATTTTTGTTGACAAATTATTAATGAAATTTGAATGTTAATATTACTCACATAATGATGTTTAATATGATTTTATTTGAAACAAGTCATTATTAGAATTAGACCTTCTTTAAATCCATTTATAAGCTAAAATTGTTTAATTTAATTTGATTTATTTCTTTATGTGAGCAAAACAATAGGTGATTAAACATAAAATGAAATTCAATTTATAAGATTTTTTTTCCGCCGTTTTATGTTTAAAAGTATTGAATATTGGAGATATCACTTTCTCTCATGAAATCTTAATTTCAAATTGATTTCTTCATATGCAAAATATGAAAAAATTTCAATTTTTATGATGAACATATTATTTTATAAATATTCCTATTTGTTTATAAATATGACTTTGATGGTATATATTTGTTAATTTTTATAAAAAGGTTAAATTTTAATTTTTAATATAAAAGCATTAGATAATAATTGTGATTCGTTTTGGTTCATCTCATCCATAAAAAGCATGTTAGAGTGATATGTCATGTATTAAGAATTGCGAATTAGTTTTGTTGGTCCACTTGGCACAATTATTGGTATGAGAGCTTCTAAATATATGTGCATTAAGTAAAATCTTTAAACAAATCACATACAAATTTTATTAGAATAATCTTGCTTTAATGTTACACATCTTTAATATGACATGTTTAGCATTGACATTTAAATTGAAATAACGTAAGTAAAAATAATATTAACAATTAAATCAAATAAATGTGTCAAAATTATGAAAAAAAACATAAAAATAAATTATTGTCTAAGTTAAAATTTTTTAATAATTAATCAATGCTTACTATAGACAAGAGAGTTAACATAGGAATTCAAGCATAAATAGGAAAAAAAAATATAATATAGTGAACTTTTTATTATGAATTATGCGGACTAGTTCATTCCACCCAGACTCATCAAATTACTCTAAAAAAAACCAACAAATTAAATACTCGGTTCACTTTGCGTTTTTTTTTATGTAAACTAACATATCGATATGCATAATTTACCTACATTGTCATCCTACTTTAAAAAATAAACAATTTTTTATATTATTTTTAAAATTTGTTAAAGATAGAGTTTTCTTTGTGAGAATAAATGCAATTACATTAAAACTATATTAGAACTAATTAACCTAACTTGTTAACTCTAAGTATGATGTTATACTAAAAAAAGGTTTTTATTATGAATTTTGACTCCAATTTAGAGTCTTGATAACATTTTATGGTTTGATTTGATTTTACTTTGCTCTTAAACTTTATTCTTTAATTTTAAATTGTTTTATTATGAAACGTATCTCCATGTCATTATAAATAACATGATGGAGATGTTCCTACAAATATTCTTATTTCTTAGTCCATAAAAGATTATCTAATTATTAGATAGCAAAATCAAAGATAATGTAGTACTCAAAAGTCTAAATTAAAAGTTTCAAAACATGATTATGAAAAGTCTCAGACTTAACAACTTAATCCATGTTTGATTTTTTTAAAAATAAAATAGGTAATTTGATTATTATTATAAAATTGTTAAAAGAAACTTATAGTTTGTTTTTTAAAATTTTAACAGTTTACTAAAATAAATGAAAATTAACATTAAATTTTTTTTTGCAGTTTTTAAATCTTTAATCGTACTAAAATACGATATATTTACCATTAAAATTTGTAATTTTTTATATACCAATACAATGGTATGTGGTTTTAGTAAAATGGTACTTTACAATATCATAATTACTTAGTAGGCAATGTTGTTGTGGGTCATATCGTCACCAATCTAGTTGTGTATAAATTCATTCTATGTTATCTATCAATCAATCAAAAGTTGGTTGGTCAATATCAGTTAGTCAAACGGTTGGTACAAAACTTTTATACATAATATTATTATTTTTATACATTATGTTTTAATAATTTTTAATTATAAAAATATCCAAAACATGTAAATGTATTTAATATTTCATGTAATGATCAAGACAATTATAAGAATTGTAGATTCACATATTAGAATGATTGTCACTAATTAACTAATTAATGGATCTTTTTATGAAGTTTTCTTCTTCAATATGTTTTCATTAAGAGAGAGGAGAAGCTTCATTATCATATTTTATATCTTATGTCTTTCTAAATAAAATTATATTAAGTATTATTATGAAATTTGATATCTCATATATTCAAATTCACATTCCATGTATATTATGTTTTTTAATCAAAAAGAAAGTTATTATATTTTCAAAGTTTACTATTTTAACACATAAAAAGATGTACAATTCATTGTAGGCATGTTTTTTCTACTTTTAGGTGTTTTACCAGCTTTTGTTTGTCCGCATATTGGCTTAAATGCTTATTTCGTCCTCATGTTATAAGGTGAATTTCTATTTAGTATCTGATTTTCAAAATGCATCTATTGAATCCCAAAGTTGTAAAAATTGTATAAATGAAGTCCCCTCCATTAAATTGGCTTAAACAGAGTTAACTCCGCACTGACATGCTATAAAATCTGATGTTTTTTTCTTCTCTCTCATGCTTTTTCTACAACTTCCAGCTTTTTCTCTTTCTATATTAATGATTCTCATAATTGCAGTACATCATTTTTTTCTTTTCTCGTTCTGCAGTTTGGTGCAATTCCCAACATATCATTGAAGCTTCTTTATAGGTCGTTCATATTTCTGCATTCAAATCAATTTGAAGGCAAAATTCCACCATTTTTACTGCAAGCTTCAAAGCTCAAGCTCTCCAAAAATAAATTTTCAAATTTGTTTTTATTCTTATGTGATCAAAGCATATCTGCAAATGTGTTCTCTTTAGATTTATCAAACAATCAAATGAAGGGACAACTGCCAAACTGTTGGAAATATGTTGATAGGTTATTGTTTCTTGATTTAAGAAACAATAAATTGTCACAAAAGATTCCTGTGTCCATAGGCAGCCTTGTTAACTTGGAAGTCTTGGTTTTACGAAATAATAACCAAAATGGGTGAATTACCTTTCACTTTAAAGAAATGCAGCAATTTAATTATGATGGGTGTGAGTGAAAATATGTTGTTTGGTCCAATACCATCATGGATTGGAAAATGTATGCAGCAATTGATAATCTTGAACCTGCGTGGGAATCACTTCAGTGGACATCTTCCAGTTAATCTTTGTTATTTGAAACGTATTCAATCATTGGATCTTTCAAGGAATTACTTACCGAGAGGTATTCCAACATGCTTAAAAAGAATTTGATTGTAATGTCTAAAAAGATCATCAAAAGAGGTGCAACTCTAAATCAGATATATTGGTCTGTGAATCTTAATTACCATGAACCTTATGCTCCTTTTTTATCTAGTTATGATTATTATACACTTAACATAACATGGATTTGGAAAGGTGTGGAACTGTGGTTTTTGGATCCAGAGTTTAAACTTAAGAGCATTGATCTTTCAAGTAATAATTTCATCACCAATGGGAAAGTGAAGCAGTTCGGCGAAGCACCAACGCGATGCATTTGTGCGAACAAAACGACAACTTCAAAGGGACACTCCAATAGGGCAAAGCCTCGGAACATGGCATTCCACGTGGCGTCGTTTGGTTGCGCCATTGTGTTGAACACTCTTCCAGCGTGACCCATTCTACCGAGACACGCGCACGCCGTGATGAAACTAGGGGTGACATAATCATTGCTTTAAAGTCCATGGGTGACTATTTGGGCTTGAATTTGGTGCAGCCGCATGCACGTTCGCATGACCTTAACAGGGATATCAGCTTCTCCTCCACAAGTATTTGTAGTCTCTTCGAAGAACGTTCACCATTAACTTCCCTATTTTTCTTTGCATTTGTACTTGTGGATTGAAAACACATATCAACTGCTTGTGTATGATGTTGGTATGTGTAGGACCCGGACTGTGTTCCACTTGGATCCACCTGACCCGAAAGTTTGATGTCTGTATATCGTGTCAGAAGTTGATGATTTTAGAGGGAATTTGAAGGCTTTCAAACTGTGGAAAGAGAAAAGGAAAAAATGATGTCTTGCAACTATGAGAATCATTAATATGTTGCAAAAAGAACATAGAGAAGAAAAAAAGTTAGATTTTATAGCCACATCAGCGCAGAGTTAACTCCGTTTAAGCCAATTTAACGGAAGGGACTTTATTTATAGAATTTTTACAACTTTGGGACTCAATAGATGCATTTTTAAAACCTGGTACTAAACAGAAATTCACCTTTTAACATGGGGACGAAGTAAGCATTTAAGCCTGTATATTTCTATTTCAACTAATTAAAAATAGACTCTAATAAAGGTTATTAATTGCAAACAATTTTTTAAGTAAAAGAAAAACATATTTCATAATTATCGCTGTTAATAAAATGTGAAAAAAAGTTATATTATCTTCATGCACAAGAGATCTAATAATTATAAAAACATTTAGTATAACACTTCGTATATTATATATATATATATATATATATATATATATATATATATATATAACATCTAATTTTAATAATATACAACTCCTTAAAGAGATATCACCCAAAAAAAAGAATAAACGAATAAATTTCTCAAAGATAATATATAAAAAATCATATTGTAATTATCTCTCACATAACTATAATAGTAATTAAACATATTTATACTGAGATTTTATAAGTCTAAAAGTACTATTACACAAAAACTAAAAGCATAATTGAATGTTACAAAAAAGTAATATACATTAAAACTAAACAACCTACTCTATGCTTCAACACCACTCCTGTCCTACACTGGATCAATTGGAACATCTTCATCTGCTCACACCATTAAGGTGTTCATTATAAACAAGAAGAAATACACAGACAAACAAACAGAAAGGAAAGGGTAAGCAATGTACCAAAAACAATCATATTTCACCTTTATAGAAGCAAACATATAACACAGATAAATCAATCAATCCTAGGACATACAATCATTTCTAGACTTGACCATCCAGATACATGTAGTGATGTCGAACTCTTTCGGGATTTGCCTCGTGTGTGGTGAAATAACTCGCCTACATCAAACTACCACATACCAAGGTTAATCCGTCAAACATCTATTGTCAATACATGACCATTAGACTAAGAACCTCCAACTACTCTTCATGAGATAATCATCCTTTTGTACTTGAGATTAGAAGTTATTAAGAGTGTTAAAATCATTCTTTATTTCGGAGCATCCTACATCAATAAATAACATTATTGAACATCACCATAGAATCTTTTCACAAGATCCATGGAACTTCGTCAAACACGTATATCATATTCACCATTAATAACACACTCATAATCATCATAACATCATACATGAACGAGCACCATACATATTTACAATCATACATTAACCATACTTACATTCATATTTAAAATTCGTAAAGCATCATCATTTCCATTTAAATACATATTAAATCAGAATAACCAATTCAAATCAAACAAGGAATTAAAAATAAGGAAAACGTCTACACAAACCTGAAATGGAGTGCCCAATGCCAAGATTCTGGCACCCAACGAGTAAGGCTTCTCGTCTAGCGAGATAACCCCTCGACCAACAAATTAAAGGAAAAAGAAGTCCATACCTACAGGGGAGAAGTGGCGCTCAACACCTCCCAGCATCGCTTAGCGCCCCTCAAATAGAGAGCTCATTATCTTCGCAATGATCAGCGACCCAAAGTTCCCCTCAGCGCTACAAACACAAAGAGCTTACTGTCTTCATAGCGCTTAGTGCCCAAAATGGTCACTCAGCACTCTGGAGTCCAGTGACTCTCTGACTTTGCAGAGCTCAGCACCACTCTGATACCCCTCAACGTCACACAAGAACCAACATGATGGAATCCTGCCTGACAATACCTTCTTCAGTGTTCTCTTTTTGTATTTTTACATTTTATTATATATGCATTTTAGCTTTTTTGGAGCATGGGTTATTATAAATAACCATCTCCATCAATGTATTTGGTACTTTTGAGATTAATGAGAATTGAGTTTTTTGAAACCAGAAACAATTCTCTCTTGAGAGTCAAGGCTAGAGAGTCCAAGGACTTCCTCTAGCCACCTTCCGGCACAGTACCACCATTTTCATTTTCTCCATTTACCTTTGTGCTTCTCTCCCCTCCACGCTACCTCTCCTTCAACAGCCACATCTTCAGTTGCTCAGTGCATCAGTAGCAGCCACGTGCACGCGTAAGCGCATCTCATCCACATCATTCAGCATTTCTTTCCTCGAAGCGTCATTCACACCATTCTCCACATTCTCTCTCGCGAGGGCATTTCTCCATCTCGCAAGCCACATCTTCGGGTTTTCATCTTCTCTGTAAGTTTCATATCTTTGCCGCTTCATCATCACAGAACATCAAAACCTAGGGTTCTTCTCCTCTTTCACCATTTCTCTTCGATTTCACCGATTAAAATCCATTTTCCACCGATTAAACACCTTTAATCCATTTGATCTTCATTATACATTGTTCAATCTTTGGTTTGAACTGATTAATCGGTTCCTTTTGAGCTTCTCCCCTTTTTAGGGTTTCGTCGGTCTAGGTTTTGGTTCTCTGAGTTCCTTCTCAGATTTGGTCTAATTCTCTCTCGGTTTCTCTCTTCCAATAGTGTATAGGGTTTCCGCAAGGTTGTCTCACTTAGGGTTTCTTATATTCTCTCTCGATCTCGAGGTTCGTTAACATCCCGCTGCGTATTACTCGTCGGAGGAAGCTTCGAAGGAGTTGCATCGCGTCTTTGGTGTTCTTCTCAGACCGTTCTTCTGTCACAACAACTCTAAAATTGATCTATGTGTACTCTAGTCTTAACTAAATGACCCAATTTGATACCCTTATCTTGGTGATTATTTGGAAAACATGTTTAAACATTTGGATTGGATATCAATTTGCTCATTTGATCAATAACTTAGTCCATTAGACCAAACCAATACTTCACCACAGACCTAAACAACAATAGGCATCCTAAAGACCCAATTTGAGTAAAATAAGTGGATACAAATACAAGTTTTCATTCAATAAACTATTCATATCGGATTTCACCTGTCAAACCACAAATTTTAGACAAAAAACCAACCATAACACTAACCTTTTATCATAATCTAGTAACAATCTCACACTAATTATAACATCAATTTATCCAGTTCAAGCAACCAAAAAAAGGTAAAATTCACGAGTACACAATAAGGTTTTTCATGTACCAGACAACACACATTCCAAACCAAGTTCAAACGATCATGCTAGAACACAAAATTTCAGTAAGCTTATTACTCAATTTCCACAACTCAATTAATTTAATCCAAATAAAGCACACCAACTCAAATTATCAAATTACTAAAACGGCCAAAATGAGGTATTTAACTTTCCTTACCTTATAGATGACCAAATTCCTATAGAAAGCCTAAAATAACTCTACAAGTAGACCGTTAGGACCACTAATAAGCAAAGAGTCTTATAGAAGACTCAAATGTCACATGCATCCACAATAGACTCAAACGTCGCATGCAAAAGAAGACAAAACAAACCAAAAAGAGGAGTAGAAAATGAACTTACTCTATCTAAGAAATTAATCGGTCTAAATTAAAGAATTTGCCACAAGGATCAATCATATGGTCTCGGTTCTTCAATCAGATGAATAAAGGACAGAAATCCTAAAAAAAAGTCAGAGAACTCTAGAAAAGTTATCTCTAAAAAGATAATGTATTTTAAAATTATGAAACTCGTTCGTAACGAAACTATTTATATTAAAATTCTTTAATATTAAAATAATATAGTCTCACTATTCTAAACCATAGCCACTTATAAAATTGTGTTTACCCATATAACTTTTTATTTCACATATTTATAAATCGTTTTCTATTTTTAGTATTTATAAATGTTATTTTTTTTATTTTAGTCTCTAACTCTTTTGTTTTAATTTTAATCATTAAAATGTTATATTTTCATTTTAGTCTCAAGAAATTAAATAATTTTTATTTTAATTCCTGAAAAATTATTTACTGATATGACATTTTTAATAAGGTTAATTGTATTAAATAACAATTTTTTGACCTAAGATGTGGTGATATCGTCATAAGAATTTTCCAGTATAAATAAAAATAATTTAAAAGATATGAAAAGAAAAATAAAATAAAATAGAAACCTGAACCAAAATTCTCACCTATGTATGAGAATAAAGAGTTAATTAAGCAAATTGATAAACTCTAAAGTTTAAAGTCACATTTGTAAGTCTTGCTTTCATTGATACCAACTTATTAATGTTTTTTTTGTTAAATATGTTTTTAACTTTGAGAAAAATTAGCCCTCTTCAAAATTTTAAATTTATTAGTTCTTTATTTTTATAATTGCGTGAATTTAATTTTTTTAATCAAATTTTAATAAGTTTAATTGAAGTTTTAAACACGTTTCTCAATTAATATTAAAAAAGTGTTAAAGTAAACAACTCAAATGCTATCATGAAATATATTTAAAATATCAAATAAATTTAACATAATTTGATTAAAAGAATTGAATCCACTTATTTCTAAAGTTGAGATATTAAATTAGATCAAAATTTTAAAAATAAACTAATTCTAATTTTTACTTAAAATTGAAAAATAAAAAATATATTTAATCCTTATTATTTTATGACTTTAGAAAAAAAAAAGTGTCCATAGTTTACAACCGTGACTATCATTTGTCCAATCCAATAATGATTTTACTTTCCATCAACATGGTCGTCTTTTCGTGTACTTTTTATTAGGTTTGGTAGGAAAGTGTATTGTCAAGGTTCTTCGATACTTAATAAAAGCAAAGAAAAAGAGGAAAACTGGTTAGAAAATGCACCTCGTTCGTGCATAAATGAGTTTGTTATGCTTCATTAAGGCTATATTCCTTTTAGGATACGATGGAAGGAAGTGTAAGTGTATGAATTAGAAAGACAATAAAGTATAAGAAGGTATAGTTTTTTTAAGAGATATCGAAGTGAAAGTAAAAGAAATTTGGAGGTGAAATTTATAAAATTGTGAATGATTTGATCGTGAGATAAAAAAATATTTTAATAAGTTAAGTAGTAAAATTACATATTTTTTCTTATGATTAAAATTAATAGAAATAAAATATAATTAATTAAAATTAATTAAAAATAAAACTTGAATGACTTTTTATAAAAAAAATTAATAGGTGTAATTAATTTAAAATTAAATATGATTGATTAAAATATTCTTCATTAATATTATTTTTAAATACTTTATATTTCATTATTACTATTATTAGTAGTAGTTATCATAGATAAAGATTGTAAATTTTAGAAAAAATAAAAGATTGTTTGGTAATTATATTCTTCACCCTCTCAAATCACCACACCTTAAGAGAAATAGAATTTCACGTTTCTCCTTCAAATATTCTCCACCGTTTATCCATACACTACAAAAATCTATAATTTTAGTAGGGGTTATTTTTGACGTTACCGGGGGTTAAAACCCCCGGAAAATACATTTCCCGCGGTTACAAAAACCACTGGAAAAACCAACGTCACAAAATTACCGACGGTTTTCTACAAAACCGCCCCTATTTCCAGGAGTTTCTGAAACCGCCCCTATTTCCAGGGGTTTTTGAAAACTGCCGGTAATTACCGGGGGTTTTTCAAAACCGCCGGAAAATTCTCTTTTTTAAAAAATAAAATAAAATACTTGATCTTGAGTAAGAGCTAAGGAAAACTAAAATCTTTGAACTCGCAGCCGGTGCCCAGCAACTAAATGCCCCTACAAAACAAAAACATGACATTCAACAACATTGGTTAATTGGAACGTTTAATGAACACATTATTCAAATAGAAATGACATTAATTAACTTTAATTTGTTACTAATTCTCTTACGTGCAATGATATAGTACGCAATTCCCCCAACAGGTACAGACTGACCACTCCCATATTCAGATTCCTTCCATTTTCCCAATAGATCTACAAAGAAGTTTCCATTGTACTTACGATGGAGCAGCTGAACAAGTTGAACAATAGATTGTTAAAACAGTAAATCCAATAACATTTAACTCCAATCTATCATACAAAAACAGTTACCTGGGAGATGAAGTAGAGCAATAACAGCACCTTCAAATTCAGCTCCACGTCCACTATTAATAGTGCTGGGCCTAAATGCCTTCCATATAATGTTTTCACTGAAAAATGACAACAGAAATTCTTTTAATTATTTGATAAAATGTTAAATATCTGGTTAGCAGTTGCTAGAACACAACAAAAACATCATAGAATAAAAGTTGGAAATATCACATTGAGGAAGAGTAAAAATTTACTAGATATTAGTTGCTATGAATAGGGAAATTCCAGACCCCAGACCATATCCTTTTTGGAGTAGCTCGTCTAGACAAATCACAATAGGTAAATGTGTAAGGGTTAGTATGACCTATACTTTCAGAGCATGAGAACTTATTAAAATACGCATTAGGTACAATTAGGAAGAAATAGGCCAAGACTTTGGACGTTTACAGAGTTAAGAGAACAAACCTCCTTGAACCTGACAATATTGGGATGCCTCAATGATCTGTGATTTATAATTTCCCTTTGTACATTTTCATCTATCTGTTAAGAAAAAAACATGATTAAGCTTAATGTAATGCAGGGAAAACCACATGCATGCAACACAATCCCTTTCAAACTTTATTTAACTCTACTACATAACTTAGATTGACACAAACTCTAGATAAGCTTCATCATAGGTGGGAATGTTGTTGTACTTGTGGCTTGTCAAACAAACAAGTGTCGAGGGTTTAAGGCAGCTATAACATTAGTTAAGAAAGTCTGCTATCAAGCACACTGTAGCATTTGCACTTTCAATTCAACCACTGTAGCCAATATTTTCAAGATTTACAGGACAATTGAAAAAAAACATGCATATGAAAACATCAATTCATAGAAAAAATTTACAATTAGTTAAGAAAGTCTGCTATCAAGCACACTGTAGCATTTGCACTTTCAATTCAACCACTGCAGCCAATATTTTCAAGATTTACAGGACAATTGAAAAAAAACATGCATATGAAAACAACAATTCATAGAAAAAATTTACAATTAGTTAAGAAAGTCTGCTATCAAGCACACTGTAGCATTTGCACTTTCAATTCAACCACTGCAGCCAATATTTTCAAGATTTACAGGACAATTGAAAAAAAACATGCATATGAAAACAACAAGTCAGATGTAAATATAATTTACAATAATAGCAGATGTAAAAATCAACTCCACTCAATTACTATTCTTTTGCAGTGTAGATTAAAACATACTTTTCATATTTAGAGTTCAGTTTTGCTTTCAGACTAAAAGACATTAGCAATTTAATCAGTAAAGCATTCTAAAAATCAGTTAATTGCATACCAAATAACCCCTGAAAGCAGCTTGTGCCTTTGTTGCTGCTTCCTCCAGCCTCATTTTCTCTGGATCCAGTGCATCCTCTTCATTAGTAGATCCTACTAAGTCTATTTCTTGATTGTCAGGTAAAACATTTTCTGCTTCTTTGTTTTCCACCTCCTGGACTTCATCGCGATTGGGAATAGAATCGGAGGTTGGTTCTAAGGTCAAACCCGTTTTTGGCACCTTGGAGGTAACTATTACTCCTTTTTTATTAACAAGCTTCTAAATGAAATTACAGTAAACCAGAGTCAGGTATTTTATTACAGAAGGGAAAGTCCATATGACATACTATCACTGTCGTTGAGAAAAATAAGTTTAAGATATACTTTTAACATTATCGCAATCTCACATACAAAATCTCACTTGTTTCAATCGCAAGCAACAGCAGGTCAAAACATCGCCCAATTCTTCCGGTAGGCACAAGTTTCTGATTGCGAAACGAAATGAAATCGGCGCAATCGCTACAAAAGAAAATAGGTGGACATGGAACAGTGTGAATACCTGAGATTAAAAGGAATATCTGTAAATGCAGAAGTGGAAGAAGAAGTAGATCTCGGATCTATGGAAGACATTTCGAGCACCGCGCGATCATTGGCCAAGACAGAACGATACTTGCGGCGACTTCTTGATAGTGATCCTTAAGGAAGCGAAGAAGCATCGAGTTCACGGCGGGGGATATGCCGCCACCTTCCGATGAAAATGGCCACCAGAAAGCAACGCCCACCAACGCTCGCTTCCACCAACGACGAAAATGGCAACTGATAGAATATTTTCTAGGGTTTAGGAAGAGGGAATGGGGATGGGAAGTGAAGAAGGAATGTATGAGCACGGGTTTGCAGAAATTAAATCAAAAAAAATTTCACTCAGGAGCGGTTTATTCAGACACTGCCTAAATTCTTTTAAAAAAATTAAAAAAAAAAAGAATATTTCACGGAGGTTTTTAAACCCCCAAAAGTTAACCTCTACTAAAATTTGATATTTTTGTAGTGATAAATCCCTTGAAACAAACAAACATATCATTTTTCACTTACTCTCTCACAAATAATTAATACCTGGAAAAAAAAACACACCCCAAATAATCTCATTTAATCTATTCATTATTTCACTTGGATTACTTAATTTAGAAGATGGCTGCAAAATTATGTATAACATTTAAAGCTAGATAACACCTACAGATATAAATACATACATTTAAGAATAATATAAGCAAAAATATATGTAATTACCATTAATGTATGCCTTTCAATTTCGTCTAGTTCATTTACGGTCTAGGTTGGGCTAAAATATCTTATAATCAAGAATTCTCATGTAAAAGAAATTTAGGCCTGACAGGTCAGTGTGCCAGCTTGCCAGGAAAAAGGTGTGTCGGGTTGCATATATGAACTGCCAATGAAATGATAAACATATATTTGTGTATTGTGCTTTACTACTTTCTAGATTTAGTTGTTGTTCAAATGAATATATTTGTGTATGAATCGCGTTTGTTTGATGTCCAAGTTAAAATGTGTAATACTATTTAAGTTTTAAATGAAATAAAAAAAAAGTTGGAGGAAGGGGTGGTGAACCAACCTGCTAGCTCGCTAGCCCGCCAACTCACCCAATGGCGAGACGAGTCAAATTCTTCAGCTCACCATCTCACCAATTGACAGGCCAAAACGGGTTTGACTGGTCCATTTTGACATGCTAAGAATTCCACATAAAAAAAGGTAAAGGATCAAAATGTCAATAAAAGTTCTATGAGATAGGTCAATCCTTGAGTCACATTACACAAAAAAAACTATTTTGTAGATGTTTTTATTTCAATTTGCAGGGGGTTTACCTTCTGCAAATTAATTTGCATAGGTTTTAAACCTCCGCAGATACATTCGCCATACCCTTTTGTAGAGGTTTACTATGACCTCTAGTATTTTATTTATATTGTGGAGGTTTTTTGGCGAAGGATTTTAATCTCTCTTATTGGTGACTATTGTTTTGTAGAGGTTCGAAACCTCTTTTGTTTGCAATTATTTTATTGCAGAGAAAATGTAGACAATTTTTGAATTCATAACACTAAAACAATCCTATTGATCTAAACTCTCACCATTAAAAGTATGAGAAAAATAAAAGAAGAGATAAATTCTAATTGAATTAATCAAATAGTGTAAGTCTTAAGTATGTGATGACTCGTAATGAAATTATCTTCAATCCATTTACACAAATACAATAGATCATTAAACATGAAGAAACTTTATTCAAATGAAATTATCTTACACAACTACTTGCTTAAATTTGAATCATTAAACAACTTCTCATAAAAGTAACAAAAACTACAAAATAAAATGAAAATTTACATGAAAAGTACACAACTTAATTCTTTTCGAAATACATAAATTCAAAGACTCTGGAAATGGTACTTCGAGCTCAAGAACTTTTATCACTTATGCAGCCTTTGGCATCTCTTTATCATTAAGGTTAGTTCACCACAACCCAACAATGATCAAGTTTCTCATTTCATCCACATTAAACTCTTTGTTCAATCTCTCATCAAGAACACCCATCACATTCCCTTTCCCTTATTGTTGCCACACCTAGTTCATCAGAGGCACATGAAACTCTCCATCATGGTAAGTCCTCCTTCCACATTCGATCTCAAGAGCCATAACCCTGAAACTATAAATGTTTGATTCCTTGATAATCCTATATTTATTAACAGTTTCAAATATATATATATATATATATATATATATATATAAGATCATGAAAGTAATATAACATAGAGATGAAAGTAAAAATTGGTTGAAGACTTACCCTTTAGGCGCTTGTATTTGGTTTTAGACTAAGGGCAAGCTTGATTCCCCTACCTTCTATCATATTCATATCAAGGTCTACACACCACGAATGTGACTAAAATTGTGAAATATTACAAGACCATATAAAACTAAAAAAAAGAAAGAAAGAAATAGAACCCTTGAATACTAAATTGGTTGAAATAGTTTTATCACTCGTTCACTTAATATGTGTACTTTATTAAGTTATTTAATATTTTTATTTCATTCTTTTAAATGTTTTATCCATTTTTTATTTATATTGATTACGTTAAACACCATATATAATATATTTGAATCAATCTTCACCTTTGTTAAAAAGGAAAATCTCAACTATTTATGATACAAATCTTTGTAAACTTGGTAATAAAACTTGTTATTCTTTAAATAAATTGACCTTCCTTATCAAGAGAATTGGATTCACCATTTTTATTACTTATCACATTATGAAATATCATGCATTATCCATACGCTCATCAAATGCGCTAATGCAAAGATAAAATTTTAAGGAGACAAACATAACAAACCTTATTTATAATACTTACAAAGTTGATTATGCTCGTTGATGTAGGTGACCTTGATTATGCTTATTGATGCTAGTGACCTTAAACCTTTTTTACTTTTGCCTCATACCCAGTAGTGTTTTCTGTTTCAATCATTGATCAAAAAATGCAATCATTGATTCAGACTCACCTCATGCTAAATTTAGTCAGGCCCATCTCAAGTTGAGTCAAGTTAGATCCATATTAGGCCAAGTCGAATCAAGCCCGAGTTAGTTTAAGTATAGTCAAGCCCTAGTTAGGATGAGAGAAGTTAAGCCAAGGTCAAGCCTAATTGGATCACGCTTGGGTAGAGCCGAGTCGAGCAAGGCTCAGGTTGACCGAATAAAGTCAGACCCACACTGGGTCAAGTCGTGTCAAGTTCAATGAGGTCGCGCTCACATTGAGTCAAGTAGAGTCGGGTCGACATTAGACTAAGTAGAGTTGTATCCATGTTAGCCTGAGTAAATTTGAATCCACATCACATCAAAACCACATTGGGTTTAGTTTAGTTGGGCCATATTAAGTTAAAGTCGAGTTGAGTCCACCTTGGGCCAAGTCTAGTTAGACCCACCTCAGGTCAAGTCAAGTGAAGCATATCTCAAGCTAGTCAAACCCACCTCAATTCGAGTGAAGTTGGGACCATATTGATTTTAGTCAAGATGGGTCTTGGTTGAGCCAAGTCGAGTCAAGTCAAGTTTACTTTGAGTTGTGTCGAGTCGAATCCTATGTCGAGTTGATTTGAGTCATAACCACATTAGGTTAAGTTGTGTTAGGTCTACATCAAGTGGAATTGATTCCACGTTTAGTCGAGTCAAGTCAAGTCTCATTAAGGTGAGTTTCATAATGTTAAGTCAAGTCAGGTTAGGTACACTTTGAATATAGTCGAGTTGGATCCATATCAGGCCTAATTCACATCAGATATTGTTATTTTAGGTTTGGGGCTTGGAATGGATCGACCAAATTTGAATCGACATCTAATAATGTTGGATTGGATTAAATTCAAGTTGGATTAGGTTAGTCCAATCAAACAAGTTGGATAGTTCTAACCTTTTAATTAAGTTGCAAATAATAAAAATCAATTAAAAACCAATTTATAATTAATGTAACATTTTAAAGATAAATTTGTAGTTTATAATAATTTAAGGACTTGTACAATTCTAAAAACTAGTTAAAAGTTAAATGAAATCTTGTTGTAAAAAAAGTATGACCCTAATCTACTTTATGTGAAAAATTTGATAATAGGAATTTTTGAACTCACTCGTTTGATGATGGATTAATAGAAAAATATATTTTAAAATTGGGTTAGAAAGCATATATTAAATTGACAACTCAAAGTGATTTTTAATGAAGTTGATTTCTTGTACGTAATACATTCTTAATTCAATTATATAAAAGATATTGTATTTTTATATCATGTAAACCAATGTGATTAGAAATAAGTTAAACATAAGTCCACATTTTCTTAAATGATTTCTCATCCATCCTTTCAAAAGTAGTCAATATAATTAATCATGTAATAAAAACTTAAAGAGAGAGAGAGAGAGAGAGAGAAGAAAACGAAGAATGTGAATGTTTTGGTGAGTTGAAATTTTATATAATTATAGAGTCTAATCAAATAATAATCAAAATTATACATCAATTTCAATATGTAAATATGAATCTTAGATAGTGTGATAGAGCCACGAGAGTTCCCAAGTGTGATAGCTCTAAAGGCATGGGGTGGGTGGGTCCTTCTCTATACCATCATTAATTTAAAGCATTTGGTTAACATGAAGAATTGAGCTTCTCACCATAAGTTTTGGGCTTTTTCTGGAAACCATGAAAAGCACTTTCGGTTTGAATTACAGAGGGATTGCAGTGTTGAAGTTTGAACAGCCTTAATTAATGCTACTACAACACAACAACAAGTTCAACATTTTGGCAGAAAATATTGATGTCTCACTGATCCCATTAGTTAGGCCGAGAAAAGTGTCCAAAATAAAGAAGATGCAATGCAACTGTTATCCAAAATTGCTACCTATTTATGTCTGTGAAGAAATTTAAGAAAAAAAAGTTAGGTCTTGGAAATCATTAATTAATTAGTGTCCAAGTCTATATTATTCATAAAAAGTTTAAAAAATATATATGGGAACTCATTTGAAAATAATAAGAGAATATGTTAAAACGTATTTCAATAAAAAAGTTATAATTTTCTCAAAATTATTCCTTTTTTCTTTTGCAAAAAATAAAAATAAAAAAAATTGGTCACTGTTTGGCGTGAAAACCATTGACTGGTATGAAGATAAAGAAGCAAAGTAAAGCAATAAAAAAGCAGTATTTCCTTAGCGGAACAAACGGCGCATGCCCATATTATTTTAATTCATAGCGAGAAAGTGACGTGTAAGTCTAAGTTATATAATCAACATAGTAGGAACACATTTATGTTTCATAAATCAAAGGTGTGTTTTATTGAAATGTATAAAATACCTTTTTATGCTGCTATTTAATGTGCTTTACTTTTACAAGATTTTGAAAATCTCTTGGTACTGGTTAGTAAGATAAAAAAAATTAAGTTTTGTTAGAATTTTTTTAATATTTGGATAGATAAATTTTAAACAGTAATTTATTTTTATAAATAATTTATAAAAGAAATATTATATATATCGTATTGATGGTTTAAATCATATAAATTAGATATAAAGTCTTAACAAGTTAAATGAGTTTCCTCTAATAAATTATTCAGATTGAATTAAATTAGTGGAATGTGGTACTAAGCTTTGATATAAGTTAAAGGTTAACGTTTGATGATACTTGTTTTGCTTGTCTTTAAGAAGATATCGTAGTCTTTGTTTTTGTGTTAAATAAAATAAGGGTTAAATATGTTTTTAGTCCCTAAATTATTGGCCGTTTTCAAAATAAAGTACAATTTGGTCCTCATTCTTTTCGAAACTCTAGTTTTAGTCCTCAAAACTTTGATTTTAGTCTTCAAAAATTAACCTCGAAAACTATCACATTTTTAACGGTATTAGTTTTCGAGAACTAAAACCAAAATTTTGAAAAGAATGAGGATCAAATTGTATCTTATTTTGAAAAAGGGACGAAAACCAGAAACGGCCAATAGTTTAGGGACTAAAAACATATTTAACCCATAAAATAATGAGTGCGTAAATTTTTTTATCCATTCTAGATTTACTGAAGATAAAGTTGAGTAAATATATATTATTAATAATAAATTATTTTTTGTTATAGAGAATTTATTAATTTATATAATTTAACCAGTTATATTAAAATATTATTTATTTTTTACAAACCTACCAAATTAAGAATTTAGATACATACGTATCCATTTTTCCAAAGTTCTCCGTCAGAGCCACACAAATTTCAAGGTGATTTATTTTAGCATAATAGGCCTTGTTCTCTTGAGTGGATTTGAGGGAATGGATTTGAGGGGATTTGAGAGAATTTGAAAATAATTTTTTTTATCGTTTTTAAGAGCGAATTTGGAGGTAAATAAGAGTGAATTTGAAAATAAAATTTGTGAGAATTAATATAAAATTGTATTGACATGACATATTAAAAAAAATTATTTTTAAATTCACTCTCATTTACCTCCAAATTTGCTCAAAAAAACGATAAAAAAAATTATCTTCAAATCCTCTCAAATCCCCTCAAATCCATTCCCTCAAATCCACTCAAGAGAACAGGGCCTCAGTCTAGTAATAAATCCCCTGACATAAAATAATAAAAAAAACTAACCACAATATAACGAGTGAATCTTCCTACACCTCCCTCACCTCATCCTGCACCCCCAAATTTACCATTTTATCCTTCATTTAATAAGAAGTCAAACCCTAATTAATAAATTAAATTTTTTTAACTCCCAACCATTCTTCTAACTCCCAACCACATGCACAAAAATTTATCTTCTTTATAAACCCTCATTTACGTGCACTGTTCATGTTTACTGTAGCAGCAAGTTGGTTGGAGATACAGCATTGTTACGGCAAAAAGAGGAAGACGAATCTGCACCAGGTACGCAACCGCACTTCGAAGTGCGGAAATGCTCCGCCGCACTTCGAAGTGCGTTTTTAATTTAGGGTGGCGCACTTCGAAGTGCGCTGTGATATCTGTTGGTTTTTTTTTTGCATGCTTGTTTGTTTGATGGAAATTTTTGATTTAACGTTTTTTTAATTATATTAGTACAATGCTGGGTGGGGTGGTGGTCATAGTGTTTAGGTTTTGAGAGATTTATATTGTGTGAGCTTCAGCGAGAGAGGAAGAAGACAGTGTCATTCATACGCTGCTAAGGTCTTTATTTTATAAAAAGGATGATGTCCACAATATATGGCAAATTTTACTATTAGAACATAGAAAGGGGTCGAGTAGAAAAATATAGTAATGAACCAGGAAACAATAAGTAAAGCGAGAGTAAAGCGAGACATATATGTGGCTGCGTTTCCATCCTGCCACCAACAATTATCAATCCTGTATCTCCATACTTTAGAGTGCAATTGCTTAAAGAGATAGCAAGTTCCCTATGGTTACTAGAAGAATCAGTAAAACCCAACACGATGTAATAACGATATCACAGCACACCTAAAAACATGGTACCTGTAAATTATTTTCCCGTAAATTATTTTCCCACAACTTTTGGAGGTTGGAATCAAAACACATCAACCTGAACCTGGAAATGAGAAGGATGCCAAACAAGTGAAAAACGCACTTCGTTTACCATTTTGTAGCCGCCGCACTTCGAAGTGCGGCTTTCATTTTGAAGACGTGCGGTTAGTGATAGGGATTTTTAATTTTTTTATGCATAGTTTTTTTTTTTTTATTAGTTACTGGAAATCTTTGTTCTTTTTTTAGATGTTTTTTATTTTTTTTTGTTTTTGTTATTATGTTAGGGTTTAAATTTGTAATTTAAATTAATTGTTAATATTTTTTGTTTGTTATTATTTTTTTTTGTTTTTGTTTTTGTTATTATGTTATTATTTTTAATTTAAATTTATTGTTTTATGTTATGATTATTTATTTTAAATTTTTTTTCATATTTTTAATAATATTTAGGTTATATGAATTTTTTGTTAGAGAGTGTTTTTGAATTTTTTATTTGTAATTTAATAAATTATTAAATTTTAATATTTATTGTAGGTGATATTTAATTATATGAGATGGATAACTATCCATATTTGGATTCTGAAATAAATTCTGATTTTATATCAGAATTTTCTTATTCTTTAAAAGAAGTGGGTGAGGGTGATTATTCAGATCAATTTTCCACTGATAAAATATTCCCAACACGTGCCGATTTAATTCAATGGGTTCGAAAGATTGCATTTGATCTTGGATTTGTTGTCGTCACTATAAGATCTGACACAGCAACTGGTGAAGCTGGTAGAAAGACATTTATTTTGTTAGGCTGTGAAAGAAGCGGGAAGTATAGGAAGTATAAGGCAGATGTTCAACCTAGTTTATCTGGCACAAGAAAATGTGAGTGTCCGTTTAGGTTGAGGGGTAAACCTAAAGGAGATGGTTGGGTGTTGAAGGTTATGTGCGGCTATCACAACCATGAATTAGCAGAGACTTTGGTCGGTCATCCTTTCGCGGGTAGGTTAAATGCGGCTGAACAATCAATTCTTGTGGACATGACTAATAGTCAAGTAAAGCCGTCAAACATTCTTTTGACTCTGAAAGAACATAATGAAGATAACGTGACAACGATAAAGCAAATATATAATGCGAGGTACACGTACAAACGATCTTTGAGAGGGTCTAGAACGGAAATGCAGCAGTTGATGATGTTGTTAGATAGAGACAAATACATCCAGAGAAGTAGATGTTTGGACGATTCTGACGTGGTAAGTGACTTGTTTTGGACACATCCCGATTCAGTGCACTTAGTCAATTCTTTTAATATTGTTTTCTTAATGGATACGACGTACAAGACGAACAAATATCGACTTCCGTTGCTCGAGATTGTGGGAGTGACATCAACTGGTTTGACATTCACAGCCGCCTTTGCATTACTTTCAAGTGAACGCCAAAGTAATTTCACTTGGGCATTGGAAAGGTTCAAAGGATTATTATTGACATCAGAGGGCGGTCCACGCGTTATTATCACTGACAGAGACCTTGCTTTGATAAATGCAATTAATAATGTCTTTCCGGAGACTTATCAGATGTTATGTACATTCCACATTGCGAAAAATGTTAGAGCCAAATGCAAGATGTTAGTGGATAAGGTTGAGTCAGTGGATGTGTTGATGGAAGTGTGGCAGAATGTCATGGATTGTGACGACCAGTCTATGTTTAGTGCTTATGTTCATCGTCTTGAGTATGCCTCTTCTGCATGGCCTCTAGTAATGGCATGCTCTGCATACCGCAACCACATTAGATCAATCGTAGGAATGTCTGGCATCGGAAGACTATCAGGTGACCGTGGTATGATCTGTTGAAAACCAAATTGACGCAACACGCGTTCAGGTAGATGTCGATGAATGATGTCGCCTAATCGGATCCATCCCGAGTACATAATTATGGCAATCAATGGACATGTACGTCTGTGCGAAAGGTATGGATTCCAGATAACTAAATCATAAGTGAGGGCATCCAGAAATGTTCGGCCCTCTGTCAAACTCCAACCCACCCTCGGGGGTATGTATCGTGAAGCACGTGGATCAAGTTCTGTGTACCTCTCAGACACTTGCCTCCTTCCCATTGTAGGAAAGTGCTCGTATATCCAACTCTACAAAAAAACATTACTTCAATCGTGGGTTTCATTGTCAAACAATATTAAAAAAAACGTAGAAGATGATAATGTACCTGTAGAAGAGTGGAATATCCAGCTATTTGTCTGATCTCATAGAAGCTAGCATCTCCTAGCTGCTCATATGTATGTGCAAGTGCTGCTGCTCCCCAAGCATATCTCGAACAAGCATTCAAGTCTCGCAAGAGAAGGAGATATGATACCTTAATTAGAGTCGCACTCTTATTCGTAAAAATTGTGCATCCAAGCAGATGCAACAAATACGCCCGAGCAGCACACTCCCAACGCTCCTGCTGGATGCACTCCTGGTAGACCTCGCGTAGCCAGCTGAGCCTAACTTTTGGACCACGTGACTGTTTCATCTCAGCTGAAGCTTTATCGCGGTCCACACCAAGCAGCTCCATGATATGAGATCGAGCCTCATCATACTCTAACTCCTCAACCTCACAAAACTGTCCCATGATGGGTAGGTGGAGCAAATTCATAACGTCATCTAATGTGACGGTCATCTCACCTATCGGTAGGTGGAAAGTATTAGTCTCTATGTGCCACCTCTCCGAAAGGGCAACGATCAATCCATGATCGGCATACTCGTATGAGAGGTTCACTAAACAACCCAACCCCGACGTGGAGATATAAGGCTCAATGGCCTCATGATACATTCCAAAATGCTTCAATTTTTTGCCATGGGTGACAACCTTTATCCCCCTTCGATCCTGAATACAAACATAATTATATAACAAAAAATGTAACATTTATTAAACAATTAAAATTTAGATTCATGACTAACCCGGCCTTGCCATATGGCAAATGCAACATGCTGGGTATAGTGAGTAAGTAAGGAGGTGTCATGTGGACCTCCTGGGAATCCATCATCTTCAGCTTGGTCTTCATCTTCATCTTCACCTTCACCTTCATGTTCTTGTTGATTACAGTCATGCTGCTGCTGAATATCCTCCTCTTCAACGTAATCATCCTGACTATGTCCATGCTGTAATAACTCTTCCTGCTCCTCATTATCATGCTCATGAATAACGTCCGCGCGATATTCTTCTACTCGTCTTCTACGAGCAGATGTCGTAGGTCGTCTTCTTTCATCTGATGCTTCACTATGAGAGGATGAAGCCTCACCATGATATCCACCTCTAGTTTTAACCATATCTATTAACCAATTATATTATTAACATATTATATACAAAAAAATAATTAATAATTTAATCAAAAATATTCAAACAAATAAAAAATAATATAAAAATCTAAAAAAATTACATATATAATAATTAAATTATTACAAAACATTCCAAATTAATAATTATTATTTATTTCAATAAACAATTTAATTATTATTTTAATTTTAAAAAAATTAAAAAAATGATATAAAATTAAATATACGAAAATAAGGGAGTCACCACGTAAATGCTTTATATTTCTATATTATTTTAATACCTAGTATAAAAAAAATCTTTTTAACTAGTATAAAAAACCCATTTTAAATTAATATCTACTTTAAATTAATATCTACTGGTTACTACGTATTAATATATTACATTAGTAAAATATCTACTGGTTACTACGTATTAATATATTACATTAGTATTTACTATGAATGTATTTACTACTTATTAGTATGTAATGGATAGTTTCAGTAACCATTTTAAATTAGTATATCCTAGTATTAAAAAATTATTTTATATTAATATCTTCTACATATAATATAAATAAAAAACACTTCAATAAATAAACATAACAAAAAACATAACAAAAACAATATAAAGAATTAAAAAAAATATAATAATCAAAGAAACCCTAAAAATTCAATTCAAACGCCACTCGAAATCCGGTGCTGTATTGGCCGCATATCGAAATCCGGCGTGCATCCCAGCTAAACCGCACTTCGAAGTCCGGTTATGTTCTTTGCCGCACTTCCAAATCCGGCTACCACCTCCAGCGAACCGCACCTCGAACTGCGGCTCCAGTCCTTGCCGCGCTTCCAAATGCGGCGCACCTCCAGCGAGCTCCAACTGCGGCGTGTAGCGAGGCGCACTTCCAACTGCGGCGTGTACCTCCAGCGAGCTCCGGCGACCTCCAGCGACCTCCGATCCCCTCCAGCGACCTCCCATCCCATCAGATCACGACCCACATCCCCAATCACTACTCAAACCCACGTCCCAGATCACGACCCACATCCCCAATCACTACCCAAACCCAACCAAGCACAGACAAACCAAACAGAAAAACCAAACAGACAAACACTATATTACATACTAACCTGGACGCCAGCCACGAACCCGAGCAGAGCAGAGCCACGAACGCGAGCAGAGCAGAGCCACGAACGCGAGCAGAGCAGCGGAGCGGATGGCAGAGACACAGATCTAGGGTTTGTGAAATGCGGCAGAGTGAGATGCGGCAGAGGGGAGGGGAGGGGAAGAACGCTTTTCAAATTTTATTAATCTTTTTAATTAATTTTTTTTTCTCTCTCTCCTCTCTCCTCGTTGACTGGTAAAAGGGCACTTTTGGAATTCCATTTTTTGTTGGAGGTGCAGGATGAGGGTGGTGAGGTGCAGGGAGAACGCCTCCAATATAACCAGTCAAAACTGAATATTTTATTTTCAAAAATATGTTAAAATTGTTCTGTGATAGACTATTTTATATGAAATAAATTGGTTCTTATGCATCTTTCACTTAAAACGTTATAGGCCGATGCTAAATTGTATAGTTATATAAAATTTTAAATAATATTTATCATACTTTTTAATAATAAATTATGTTTAAAAAGTACAAATATATATTAACTATATGTCATTATTGATAAGAAAAATGGTAAGCACGTTATAAAATAGTTAAAAATAAAAATATTTTATAAATGAAAATTTAATCATTTTAATAATGATTATTAATCGAATTTTAATCATTATAAATAGAATAACAAAATTAATCGAATTGTATTTTATAAAACTTATTCTTATTTTAAAAAATTATAATCTTTTCTTTCTTTACTTTTTAATGTTTTTACTTCTTCATTCATTTTTTTTAATATCTTCTTAATATTAAGGAATATTATAGGAATTCTATATTAAAGCATAACAAATTTGTCTAATAAAAAATTTTGTGTTTATTTTTACCTTTTTCAAAGATTTTGCGTACTTGTCTTATCATCTAATTGAATGTAACTAAAAAATTTAAAGTGAATATTTACATATTTGATAATTAAGGTATGTTTAGATTATTAACTTGAGTGTTGTTTGTGTAGTTAAAATATCATGTGAAAGTTAGGACATCGGAGTATAGTTGAGTAAAAAATTTGTTCTATGTTGATAATTGATAATCTTATATATATATATATATATATATATATATATATATATATGTGTGTGTGTGTTTAGTTTATGAAATTATGCAAACATATTGACCAACTTCTTCATTAAGAGAAAATAAATTGATAAAATTCTAATAATATAAGAATGGATTGGTTGTTAGGAGAGTTATGACTCATTGAGTAATATACCCCAAATAATCTTTTACCCTCCAATTGAAAAGTTTATCATCCATGATAAATACACTTATTTCATCTCCTTCATTCCTTGGCACACCTCTTGCCTCACTTCTTCACCACCACCAATTAGCATCAAGCTTGACGCTACCAAGGTCCATGTGAGCTTTCCAAACCCATTCCCTCTCTCACATCCCAAAACCCTAAATGCTCTAATCCAAAACCAATGGAAACCTTCAACAACGGAGGCCGGTGGCGAATTCTACTATGATGACATTACACAATAGAATATGAGTTCGAAAAGAGGTGATGGAGGCATAAGAGCTCTTCTAAAACCGATTGGTTATGAGATAGACATAGAAGAGGAACATTAAAGCGATGAGGTGAAAGAGAACATCCTTAACAAAGGATGTGGGATCGGTAATGAAGGTGCGACATAGATGACAATGAAGTCAACAATAAAAACATGGGACAAAGGTGTCAGAGGAGAGGATGTCGTCAAATTTAGCACGATACTACTTTTGGATTATATAATCTATAATGTATATTCAAATTTGAAAAGTACATTTTGAAATACATAATTCATATTTCTTTTAATGTATTTTGAATTACACAATTCGAAATGTAAAATTTTGTTTTTTATTGTCAATTTAACAAATATAAAATGGGAATGACAAAATTTAACCCTAAACCCTAAACAATAAAAACATGGGAATGACAAAATTTTGTTCTTAAATAAAACATTAAAATGTAAAAATAAATTATTTAACTTTAATTTAATTGAAAAAGTCATATTAATTTTATTTAAGAAATATTAGGATTATAAAACACAAATATAAGACAAAAAAAAAACCTTAAACATAGAGTCTAAATTATTAATTAAGTATTTTTTAATGAGTAAATATTTATTTATGCTAAAAATTATCATTATTTTAAGTAAAATTTTATTTATATATTTTATTTTGATGTAAGTATATGCATGCTATGTACCTTGCTTTTTCCATAGAATTTTATTTAAAACCCAACTCATTTGTCAATTTTAAAAATAAATATGTTATGGTCCTTCATTTTATTTCGACTAGTTTTCTTAACCACATATATCAACATCTTCTACCCTTATCTGTAAATAGTATTTCGATAATTTCTTAAGAAAATAACTACATTTAAAAATAATAATTATCATTTAAATTATATATCTTAAGAAAATTTTATTTCAAATATTAATTACAATATACATTAAAATATTTAGATAGAATAAAATATTAACATATCTTTAGTGACAAAATATAGATATATAAAAAAGTATTTCATTTTTTCATACAATATTCTCTCAATGCGATCAAAACAAAATTCACAATATTTTTCATTTTAAATATAAAAGGCATCAAATAATTTCAGCAGTATCTTTATTTTATTACAATCTTAACTAAATACTAAAGTTTCTTTCAAAAGCAAAACTAATTTAGCTCAAAAAAAAACTAGTAATTTTAGTAAAGTTGCAACTACATTCCAACCACATTTTAGTAAAAACATATCTTATCACAATAACTGGTGCATTAATAATTTTTCAATAAGCACATAATTGAATGATAAATAACATAAAATGAAATTTTTTATATACTCATCCAACACAAGCATATATCAATTAAGGAACTCTTAATTAAGTGTTGTGAATTATTTATCATATTAAACAAAATGTAAATGGTTATTACAGTATAAGTTTTGTGTTGTTACCAAACATTTCTGCATCTATAATTACATCCTACCAATCTACTAACCCAATAAGCGTTATTAATTGGTCACAACCGCTTTCATGAATTCCATAAATGCTTCCCAACAACACTGCTCTCTATAATAATAATCATCTGAACTCACAAACACTGCTCTCACACATCAAACCATCTCAGCTCAGCTCAATTCAATTCAATTCACAGTTTCTTTTTAACCCAGAAAAGGAAAAAAAATGGCAGGTGAGGTGGTGAAGAAGGAAGAGTCTCTGAACCTGAAAATCACCAACAAGAGTTATGTGCAACCTGAGGAGAAGATTGGGAGAAAAGAGTACCAGTTGGTGACTTTTGATCTTCCATACTTGGCCTTCTACTACAACCAGAAGCTACTGTTCTACAAAGGGGAAGACTTTGATGGCATGGTTCAGAAGCTGAAGCTTGGACTTGGTGTGGTTCTCAAGGAGTTTCACCAACTGGCTGGAAAGTTAGGGAAAGATGAAGAGGGTGTGTTCAGGGTTGAGTATGACGATGACATGCTTGGTGTGGAGGTTGTTGAAGCTGTTGCTGATGAGATTGCTGTGGATCAACTTACTGTGGCTGAAAGTTCCACCAATCTCAAGGACCTCATACCTTACACTGCTGTCTTGAACTTGGAAGGCATGCATAGACCCTTGCTCGCAGTTCAGGTAATTTCATTCTCATGCATGTTCATTTTGTTATCTTGTTCATCAAATCATTCTAGTTTATACTTCAGTCATCAGAGTATACGCTACCATTTTTACTGAATCTGAAATGTAAAAAGAGATCGAGTTTTTATAGGCTTTGATTTTTCTTAAAACCTTGTTTTACTATGTTGTATCAGATCTAATTTGAAAGAGGTTTTGGTTGGTTTCATTGAAAGCCATTTGGTATGTTTTTTTTGTTAACTTTTTTGTTTGCTTATTTTCTCCTAATTTTTCTAGGAAAGAAGGTTATGATTATTAAATGGAACGAACATTTTGGTTTGTCTTGAAAACACCTCTCTTTTTTATCTTTTATCTTTTGTAGCTTCCATTTGAATCAAAGCGTGTAGGTATACAGAAAAGCTTTGAAATTAGAAGAATGGCAAACTGAGCCCACTACCCTTTGAATGATTTCTATAAGCGGTTAGAAGTTGTATAAATTAAAGATCGCTTTCAGCTTTTAACAAAAGAATATTGGTGAAAAACATCAAGTCACTACAACCATTTTTCGTGTCTCATTTTGTCAATGACAAATATGTATTTAACAGTTGAGTACTAAATTTCTGTCCACCAAAACATGCATCATTTAATTGCTAAATTTCTGAAATGAGTTCATTGTAGTCATAATTTTTTGAAAAAACATCACATTTCATTTCATATCTTTATTATATAATAAGATTGATTTAACTCAAAACTATTGTAATCACGTTCGCTTGAGTGGTGCTAAAATGGAGATAAAGTTTATGCAAAGTTGGCATGTGATATATAACTACTGTCTGATACATATATGCTTTGGAGTTTTTTAAGTCTAATAAAGAAATTAATTGGAACATTCTGAGGAAACATGGTTTTCAATTTAAGTCTTCTATAAAATACTGAAAATAAAAAGATTAAAATATATATGGGTCTTACAAGGTTTCATTTTTTAGAAAGAAAAAAAAAACACTTGTGAGACCTACGATAATGACTTGAAAATGGCATGTGACATTGTAGACCCTACTTAAAACTAGAATTAAACCTTAGAGTCTTATGAAACCATCCATTGTACATCCTCTAATTAATATGAGTGACTGCATAATTAAACTAAAATCAATCTAAACTCAATCTAACAGTTGAAATTGAATATCTTTTGATAAATAATAAGTATCATCATTATCCACAAGTGTAGGTGAACAATTTATTTGACAATGCTGTGTGTTAATTTTCTGAGAAACACTTTAAAACTCTACGTTGTGCCATTATAGTCCACCCCACTCATTACCTATCACATAATGCAATATAATATATATATATAATATTTTTTCGATTTTTGTTTTCATTTCGAGTTTTTTATTTTGTCCATAGTTAACGAAGCTGAAAGATGGGCTTGCGATGGGCCTGGCATTCAACCACGCTGTATTGGATGGGACTGCCACGTGGCAATTCATGACATCGTGGGCCGAGATTTGCAGCGGGTCACCCTCCACGTCAGCACCACCGTTCCTGGACCGGACCAAGGCCCGGAACACGAGAGTGAAGCTGGACCTCTCCCTGCCCGAGCCCAACGGCCAACCAACTTCCAACGGTGATGCAAAGCCCACTCCAACTCTTAGGGAAAGGATATTCAAATTCTCGGAGTCAAAGATCGACAAGATCAAGTCAACGATCAACGAGAACCCTCCATCGGACGGCTCAAAACCGTTCTCAACATTTCAAGCTCTTTCCTCCCATATCTGGCGCCATGTAAGCCATGCACGTAACCTGAAGCCGGAGGACTACACCGTGTTCACCGTCTTCGCCGACTGCCGGAAGAGGGTCGACCCACCGATGCCGGAGAATTACTTCGGAAACCTAATTCAAGCTATATTCACCGTTACGGCGGCTGGGCTTTTAGCGGCTCATCCGCCGCAATTCGGTGCTTCATTGGTCCAGAAGGCCATTGAAGATCACAATGCGAAGGCTATCGATGCACGTAACAAGGAGTGGGAGAGTGCACCGAAAATTTTCCAATTCAAAGATGCTGGGGTGAATTGCGTGGCTGTTGGAAGCTCACCTAGGTTTAAGGTTTACGACATTGATTTTGGGTGGGGTAAGGCTGAGAATGTGAGAAGTGGAACTAATAACAAGTTTGATGGGATGATTTACTTGTATCCAGGGAAGAATGGAGGAAGGAGCATTGATGTGGAACTAACCTTGGAGCCTGAGGCTATGGCGAGGTTGGAGAAAGATAAGGATTTTCTTTTGGAAGCATGATGAAATTGCAAGAGAAAGTGGCTAGAATGAGCAACTGTTGAAGTAGTTCTTCTACTCGGATTATTGAAGGGGCGACTTAAATGTCCAATTATGCAATCTGATGTGATTCATGAATGCTGTTTAATTTAAGGTTGTTGTTGTACTAGGTTTTATGTATTTTTAGTTTGTGGCTTTATGCTCTTCATTTATTTTCAACCTACTGATGTTTTTTTTCAACTATGTATGTTGTGTAGTCAAATGACAAGTGAAAGGAATAATTGTGGGAGTTTTAATTTTAGCAATATAAAAGTTGTTTTACACTTCCTGTATGAAATGATGTTTTAGATTTTGATGAACCAAAAGCTACAGAAGATAGTGTTTGAATCTTAGGAATGCAAATGGGTTTTGTTTTCATGACATAGTTGAAAAGAAGGGAACATGTGAGAATTTAAGGTATAAAAATGTATATAAAAAAAAAGGATTAAAATATTTTCTGTCTCCCTAGCACATAAATTAAAATAATTAAATGTGTTTGTTGAGTTTGGGGGAAATAATATTGAGAATTTGGGTATGCCTCTGATAATATTGAGAAAGTATAGAGGGGCATTGTGAATTAAAACGTAGTAGGCAAGCCATAATGAGCCACACATTTAGATAGATTGAACTCAAAGCAACTATACTAGGCACGTGTATAGGGTCTAGCTAATGTTCTTTGTTTTAGGGCAGTTAGGAACCAAACTTTGTCATTTTATCCAATGTGAAGATATTAATTGCAATTATGATTTCAAACGTATTTTTCTTAAAATCTTATAGGGATTTTCAAATTGTGGAATGAACATCTTAAACATATTAGATATTTGGAGGTGATTTAACATGAATCTAATAGAAAATTCTTAATGACTTTGATAAATATAATCTTATCAAATAAGTTAATGTTTAATTCACCCTTATAAAATTAATATAAAGAGATGTTACATTCACTTTAATCGATGTGAAGAGAGTTTTGTCCGATTCATGTAAAACTTAATTTAATTTTTGGAAACCTAAAATAATGGAAAAAAAAACATCATTTAAAAAGAAAAACTGACCTTTGAGAAATGAGATTTGTGTTTCCTTATACTCATTTATTGAAGGAACGATGGTTTGTACTAAGTTGTGTGTATGATTGTTTGACCATGGTGGAATGATGGTTGTGATTGTGGGAAAGATTTGGAGTGTTGAAGTGACAAGTGTGAGTAGTAAGAAGTAGTGTGAGATTCAATAACAAACAAGTTTAATATAAAAGAAAACAAATTTAACGTGTTTAGAAAGAGATGAGAAAGAAAAAAAATATTAATTATCGATTAAATGATATTTCTAATAAATACAAATCTTATTAAAAAAACTCTAATTTATTATTTTAATATTATGTTAAAACATAAATTTTAAACTTAAATTTAACTTATAAAACTGATTTATAAAATAAAATTTACATTTATATATATATATATATATATATATATATATATATATATATATATATATATATGTATATATTAAATTAATTTTATTTTTAATAGTTTCTAATTAAAATAATATTTGTGTTTATCCAATAAAGTATTTGTTCTTTTAAAGTAATGTAGCCAAGTGAAGGGTATCTTATTTATGAAGATGTTATCTCAAATTTTCATCACGGAATGGGTAGTTTTGAGTGATCTAGGATGTGTCAAACATGTCTTTGTCTTGGTCGTTGCCACATGTTTTCTTTTTTTTAAAGAAATATTTTTGGTACTTATTTAGTATTTTCCTACCTTCTTTTGGACTTCACAATTGTTGCAAAAATCTAAATTGTTAATGAATTCTAAACAATTTGTACTATATAATTTAAAAATTTATTACGGATTTTACGGTTTATAAATTATAAATATGTTATAATGGCATAATTCAAAAATATATTTATGATTGTATACTAAAAAGTATATTTTGAAATATGAAAATATATTTTGAATTGTATAATTCATAAATATTTTTAAATTATATAATTCAAAATATTTTTGTATTATATAATTTAAAAATATATTATAACTTTGTAATTTAAATTGTTTTTGGATTGTATAATTAAAAAATATATTTTAAATTATATAATTTAGAATCTATTTATTTATAAATTGTGTTTTTTGGAAACATAATATAACTTGAATGATCTAAAATATATTTTATATAAAAATACATCCTAGGTTGAATAATTCGAAAATCTAGAACATATTATGCATTAGAAAATATATTTGAAATTAAGTAATTTATAATATATTTTTAAATTATACAGTTTAAAATATGTTTCCAGACTAAAAGTATATTTAAATTTATATAATGTAAAATGTGTTTATGAATTTCATAATAAAAAAATCTAAAGCATGGATATGTTTTTTCATATACCCCCACGTAAGTGCAGGAAGAAACTATATGCTGCAAAAAGTAATTGTCAATCTCTAGCAATATATTGAGCAAATGTGGGAAGTCTGGCTTAATAAGTGAAGTTGGGTTTAATTGGGGAGTGTTGCTCCCTCCGCACCACTCCCTCCCTGCACCACTTTATAAAAATATGTTAATATCCGTTTTACCATTTTATACTCAATTTTTTAATTAACTATATTTAATGGATGTGTCACACACATTCAATAACAGATATCGTGACGTCCGTTTAAATATTTTTTTTTTAGTTTTTTAAACATTATATTTTAATTAATTTATAAATTATTTTTATTTTTTTATAATATATTACAAAAGTTAATTTTATTTTATTTAATTAAATAATATTTAATATTAATTTAAAATATATAAATTAATAAAATAAAAAAGAAAAAAAACTACGGATGAATTTATAATATTTATTCATTATAAAAATTAATTAAATAATAATATATAAATTAAATTAATAATAATTATTTTATTAAATAAAATAAAATTAATTTACATATAATTATATAATAAATTTAAAATAAAATTAAATAATATTTATATATTAATTTAAAATATATAAATTAATAAACTAAAAAAAACCTACGGATGTGACTACATTCATTTAATTTATAATAATTAATTAAATAATAATATATAAATTAAATTAATAGTAATTATTATATTAAATAAAATATAATAAATTTATATATAATTATGTAATAAATTTAAAAAAAAATTAAATAATATTTATATATTAATTTAAAATATAATAAAATAATAAATTAAAAACTAAAAAAACCTTAACTCACGTGACACATCCGTTTAATTAATTACATAAAAAATATTAAATTAATAAACAAAAAATATAGGTTGTAGAATATAACGTTGGATGCCATTTAGATTTTCCCCGCACTATTCCGTCCCTGCTCACTTCTGCCATTACCCTGATATTTTGTTCTCTTCTGTCTCCTTGTGCTTGTAGGCCTACCCTCTCAATCTTCATCTACTCATCACATTTGTCCATCTCCAAATAATCATTCATTTTTGAAAATTTTTCTATAAGACGTGTGTTTAACTATAATTAGTTTACCTGCTAATTTTGAAATAATATTGATATGGGACATTAAATATAAATGTTATGACAACCAAAATAAAAACTTAAAGAAATTGTTACGATAAAATGTTATTTATTATCCATTTTAATATTATAATTTAAAAAATATCAATTATACGTGAGATAATTAAATTGAATTAATTTTAAAACTAAATTTATATAAAAAATTTAATAAACTAAAATGTAAAAGAAAAAAAAACATTTTCAGGATGCCGTTCAACTTTCAACGGATGTTGATATCCGTTGAAGGCTAAACGGATATCCCACATCCGTTACATCCTTCGCATTCATCTTCTTCCTCTTACACGGCACACCAAGCACAATACATACCACATACATGAGCACAATACAGATCACATACACATCATACATGCATATCAACAAAAAATCAAAGCAAAATGAGAAAAGAAACTTGGATGTGAGACCAAATCAAACGAAGCTCCAAACTATACACAACAATCTTCACCACGAACCAAACAAATCACGAACCAAGCACCACAAGAAGCAAGCTTTAACCACAAAAATATGGAGGGGAAGAAAAAATACGACAAAGAGGGAGGGTGGGGTTCTCTGCGTGAAGAAGAGAAGAAGAAAGAAAGTAGTTAAGAAGGGAGGGGGGGGGGGGTTTGTGTGCAGAGAAAGAGAAAAGTGAAGGGTTGTAGAGAAATTTAGGGTTTTAAAAAAGGTAAATAAAGTTAAATGGTAAAAGTTAAATTAACTTAGAGTACTTTTAAAATAAAAAAAATATTGAAGAGGTGTAAGGAACACTTGGGGTGGTGGAGGGAGTAACTTTCCATTATTTTTGGTCCAAGATTTGCAACGGCACAACACAATTTGGGCAGAAAATAAACAGCTTTCACTTTCTGCACTCTCACAGTTTCTTGGCACACTCCCTACAATTTTCAAGATGATATTTTACACTGTAAAAGTAATTTCCTGAATGCATATTTTGAAAACTTTTTAGGACAAGTATTTTTTTTTTCTCTCATTTTTTTTCTTTATCTTCCTGTGCAGAGGTGGGGTGCGGTTAGTATTTTTGAGAATAAAGGAAACAACAGCCTAATAAACATGTGAAAATTAGCCCAAATCATGAAAAACAAGAAGGGAGATTGTTAGTTTCTTAGAACCACATGAATCCTCTAATAAGGTATCTTTTTATGTTATGAAAGATAAACAGAACTTAAAAAAAAAACAGTAGATAAATATCAAATTTAAGTTTTACATTTAAAAATTATATTAAACTCATTTAAAAATTAGTAATTTACTCAGTTCTCACAATTATAAACAAAAAATGTCATTTGCAACACTAATGTGCTACATATGTTTTTAATTGTGAGTTGAAAACCAACTTATTATTATTATTATTATTATTATTTAATTATTTGGTCCTTTTGAAGGTGATATTTCATTTTGATCACACTGCATGATTGTGCAATCATTCATTGATCCATTCTAATATGAACAAATCAAAACCTTATCAGAATACAGCTATTGATTATTAAAAACTCTTTGGATTCCATTTTACTCTAAGGTCAAAGACACCACAATCAAGCTGTGACCACCAATGATTCTAAGACTACAAATTATCTAATTTCCAAATAATACTATTTAATTGTCTTAAAATTAAAAAAAAACAATTTTCTTAGTTTGAGTAAAAAAAAATTAAACCACTACTAAGAGAGGGAGAATATAATTTAGTTGGGTGGAAAACGTATAATAGTTGATTTAATAAATGTTATATTTATTATCTTACCAAGTTATGTAACATAGGCACAACTTTTCAATAAATATTTGGCTTTTTATTATTGTTATTTTATAAAATATGGCACAGCTTTCTTGTAGAAGCTAAAGTCAACTCCAAGAGCTGTACCTTTTTTAACCTTTTCTGACAAAAAGATAAATAAAAAATTGAAAGCAAAAATAATATAAACAATGTTGGTAAAAGAAAAGGGGTAATTTAAATATATTTATATATATTTTTTCATACCCATGTCATCTACGTTATTAAATTTTGTTCCTTTTTACCATGCGAGTATGAACTATATAATTAATAGATTATTTCTATCAATACTATAATAAATAAAAAACATGATTTTGGATAATGAGATTTTCCTTGATTAGTTTCCAAAAATGTAATTATATATAAATATATAAATTGATTTTGATGTACTTGTGTACTTGCATCTTTATTGTATCTATAAACTCAATCTGTTGGATCTAAGGGCATAAGATAAATTTGAAACAGAAAAAAATTATTAATTAGTGACAGAGTTGTCAGATTCTGCAAATTAAATAGTTTTGGACCCTTCATTAAAAAGGCTACCCAGTTCATATCCAGCTTTCAACATAACCTGTTTTCAAACATCCATCATGAGTGCTACATTTTATCTTTAAAAGGACAGCAAAAACAGATTTTTTCACTCAAATAATGCACATTCATCTAAACTTTCCTTTTACCAAATATTTACCTAAATAATGTGATTTTGATAAGATTAAATATTTTTCATTTTAGTTATTATAAAAAGTTATATTTTATTTTTAAACTAATTATAAAGTATTTAGTTTATGTAATTTGTAAAACTTTGATAAAATATTTTCTTTTCTGTAATAAAAGATAAATGAAATATTTTTCATATAACAAACTATATTTTACCATAAACTATAAGAGAACTTTTACATATGATTTGTTCGAGTGATATTTTATCTCATTTTCATAAAATGTAAAAACGAAATATTTTACAATTTAATTTATTAGTAAAATAATATATTTTATAATGATCAGAGATAAAAGTCATATTTTTTTAAGGTTAAAATTCAGTTTCCGGACACATCAAAGATGAAGAAGAAATTAGTTAAACAACATATCAGAATTTGATTTCTATTCAAGAACTTTCTAAACTGAATTTTTATTTTTCTTTCTTTTTCATTTAAAAACAAGTATTGGTAAAAATTAACTTATTTCAGGTTAATTCCGATTTGGAAAAAGAAAAAAACTTAAAAAAAATATATTTTTTTATAAATATTATACACAACACATTACCAAAATAATTTTGAAGTGCAAACATGTTATTTGGATGAAAAGATCTTAAAAAAACAACCTTAAAAAATTCTCTACATCCTGATGTTTCATTTTCATTTCTCTTTTGGTATAATCTTAATAAAGTTTCTGATTAGAAGCAAAATCATATATAAGTTGATATGTGGTAACCCTAGAAAGTCTTTAGGAACCTTGTTCACATAAACCTTTTCTATATATAATTTTTTTTAAAAAAAAGTATTAAAATGTGTAGATGCACACCACCAACTTGTTAAATTGGAACATGTGGTGTGCTGGCTAAGCTTTTGACTGGTAGGGCCATGGGCACACAAAGCCACCCCATAAGAGGGGCATCTTGTCAAATATCAGGTAGTTCCACCCCCCAATGGACCCACCAATCTATGAATTAGCTATGTGAATAAAGTTAGTGTCTTTTTCCCCTCTCTTTCTTCACTTCCATTCATATCATTGAAACTGAATCTATAAAGTCAAACAAATAATTTCAAACTTTCACATACCACAATCCCATCTTCACCCTTCTAAAGAGAATAATGGAAATATGCTTAAAAGATTTTGAAAGTAACATTGGTTAGGAATGTTATTGATCTTCATTGGGTTATAAAGATAAATGGAGAAGAATAATGCTATTTAAAAAAAAAAAAACTTTGGAATGATGCTTTTTATCTTTCACTACTAGCATTTCTCTTAAAAGATGAAAAACATAATGGGGTCACCTTTTTTCATATGATTATCATCTTTTCAAGAAAAAGTTGAGTAAGAAATAGAACAGATCAACATTAAAGTTGTTTTTTTTACAGTTTATTCTTTCCACACAAAAAAGTTCATTGAAAAAAATTTTCATGCATCATTAATGAAATCAGAAAGGTCAAAGAATTAATTTCATACATTTTTACATCATTTACTAATTTGAAATTATAAAAGACACGCCTTTAAAATAATTAATAAAAAGTAATACATAATAAATTATCTACATTCAAAAGGGTGTCCAAATCATTAATCAAATAAAGAATCAAAACTTACAAATTATATAGACCAAATATATGAAATAGTATAAAAAAAGATAAAAACTTGAATTCTTTTATCCACCTAGTCATGGAAAGTTGTTTTTTCACAGTTTATTCTTTCCATAAAAAAAATTCACTGGAAAAAAATTGCGTGCATTATTAAGGAAATCAGAAAGGTCAAAGAATTAATTTCAAACATTTTTATATCATTTAATAATTTGAAATTATAAAGGATATGACTTTAGAATAATTAATAAAAAGTAATACGTAATAAATTATCTACATTCAAAAGGGTGTCCAAATCACTAATCAAAGAAAGAATCAAAACTTGCAAATTATACAGACCAAGTATATGAAATAGTATCAAAAAGAAAAAAAAAACTTGAATTCTTTTATCCACTTAGCTATGGAAAGTGATGTGAAAAAGGAGGAAAACCCTTGTGTGAGCCATTCATATGTAAAGTAGATGAATCACTCTGACATTGACCTTAAAAGAACAATCTTTTGGGTATTTTCTTTAATCTTTTTTGGTTGATTATTGGTTAACTGATTATGTTCCACACATATGCATAATTATAGGTTCAATTATGAAGTATTCAACCTTTTGATGTCATATAGACAAGGTTAAAAAGTGGTGTCAAGTTAGTAAAAGTTGCTTTTTTTTCTAATCTTTTAAAAGAAAGATCCTGTGCCAATTGACACAAGTGGTGAACAATCCACAATTTTTAAGAATGGATTTGAATTACTCTCTTGCTAATTTACTTTTTCTTTTCCAAACATGTCATAAGCAAGTTTCTTTTCAAAGTCTCAATGTTAGAGGTGCCCTTATGTTGTATGTTTTTTATTATGAAAATAAATTATTAACATGAAAAAAAAAGAGTCCTACTTCTTTGTTAATTCTTTTTTTTTTTGCCTTCATTTAAGTTACCCTAATTTTAATATTTTAAAATATCAAAATTTGAAGGTAGAAATATATAAAAATAAAAATATATATTTTTTGTTTGTAAACAATTAAACAAATCGTGTTTTGTCTTTAAAATAAATTATAAATTATTTTGTCTGTTTATTTTATTAAAAATATGTAAAATATTTTTTTCAATAAATAATATATAAAAATATACTATAGTCATTATAAAATTTGGTTTATTACATGAAAAACTCTTTTAATAATTATTTGTTAAGAAAATTTTTTATTTTTATAAAATACAAACATGAAATACTTCATAGAGATAAAATACACCTTTTTATAATTTAAAGACAAAAAAAACATATTTAATTTCAAAAATAATAAAATAGGGTATTTTGAAATATGAATGGAATGAAAGCTATGTAAGATTTTAAAGAAAGAGTATAAAAAAAGGAGATGCTTTAGCCTTTAGGGAATGTCACATTCACACACAGACACACGAGGGCAATGCACGAAAACCCATTCACATATGTCACCAAATTGCAAGTGGATCAGCACACGTGCACACCAACATTAACCTCTCAACCATACAAAAATTAAAGTATGCAAACAACTTTCTCTATCTCTTCCTTCCTTTTTCTTTTTTATTTTAAATTTAACAATAAAGCTCCTTTTTAGATTTACTTTTTTGGGAAATTTTTTGTTTGAGTTTCTTAGTTATATTCATCTAAACAATTAATATTACTTCAGAATTGGAGCATTTATATAAATTTCAATGAAAATAATGTTTTCAAAAATGTTAAAATGATGTTTTGCTTTCAAAACTTGTTTGATAAACACATACGATCCTTTTATATTTATTTACATGTTTTTGTATTTAAATATAGTAATTGATATATTTTAGCATTCACATTTTTAACACTAAAATGCTTAAGAAATATGCCATCTTTCATCATTAAAATAACACTTAGTTACATTAATTCAGGTTGAGTTTATAAATAAATATCATCTCCGTCTTATTTAAAAGACTTTTCTAATTGTTTTTCTTAAAGCATTTACGAAAATGGTTCACGACATTTTTCACTGATAAAACATTATTTTAACTCAAATTTTATAAATATAAGTTTGTAACATTAAAAAATCTATTTATATTAGAATTTTTTCCAATTAAAAAAATTAATGTTTGTAGATATTAATTAAAATATTATTTTGGTTGATGAAGAATTTATAAGTGATTGTTGTTTAATTTTAATGATAACCTACAAGGTACTTAATATATTTTTTTATTATCAAATGTTAATTATTAGTATGCTAGGTTATAACTCTCAAATGCTAGTAGAGGTAATTAAACCCACACCTTGGAACAACACAATTAATTCTCATATTAATCAAACCATTACTAAGATTATAAAGTAATTTAAAATATCACATAATGTATATGTATACAATATACATAGTTCTCCTTTATATAAATAAGTTTTTCAAAAGACAAAGAAGTTCAAATATTACATGAATAGATGATTTATACATTACCAAGTACATATAGTAATATAAAATACTAGTCTCATATCTCGTACTTAAAATTACTTTTGAGCCTTATTGTCTTTTGCACTATCTTTTGACCACCAAACCCCTTCATCATAAGACTCAATTTCTATTTTCATATTCATTTTCTCCATCATCCATTTCTTACATCTTTTATAACTTCTTAGGTAAGGGAAACCAGTAAAATTATTTTGTACATGTTTATGTTTGGTTATATGGCCTGTTGTGTTAGAGATTTCTAAATTGATACGTTTTTATCTCTCTCTCTCTGACTAGTATTGTCTAGACTACCATTGTGTAAATCTAGTCTTCTTTATATGCTTTTATTTCATTTACTTACATTGCTTATGTATTATGATAAATATGGGTGAATGGTTATGAGTTCAGAATGTTGAGATATACTAAGACAATAACTTGAATGGTATAATGATGTATGAATGGTGTATATATGGTCATTTTTAAGGACAAATGCCATATTAAATAGGGTATGTTTGTATTGAGTTTGAATCCAAATAGTGAAATCATTTTAATTCTACTAAACTTACGAATTCATGTAGAGGATGAAGTTTAAGAATGAGAGTTGAATATGGTTCCTTGTTAGGGGAATCAATATGAAATAGTATTGTGACCTAAAATATTGATAGGAGTTAACCGTATGATGGTAAGTTAGGCTTAAGTAGAGCAAACATTTTATTTTTGTCGTAATCTACTAGGCTAAGTGTATCCATGACCGTGTTTTACTGCAATATACTAGGCTAAGTGTAGCCAAAGCCATCTTTTGTTATAATCCATTGTGAGATTACATAATAGGTGCAAGACTTGCACGCAAATTCAACTTAATGCACAAGTATTTCGGAAATTGAGTTTAGATCATGTCAGTGTCTTAACAAATGATTATGTCTATATGAATGATCTTTTGTGGTGCATTGATTCATAGATATTGCATGTCTGGTTTTAGTTTTAACTTGTTAAGTATCACTAGTTCACCATTGCATTCCTTTTGTTTGTGATTTTTTCGATAATCGTGTGATACATGTGAGTAAATAATAGTGTATAAAACAATGAGACTCAACATTAGATGTTTTTAGGAGATGTGAAACTAGTATTTTGGATTATTATATGTATTTTGTAATGTATAAATCCTTTACTCGTGGAACATTTGAACTTCCTTGTCTTTTGAAAAACTGGTTTATACAGAGGAAGACTATATATGTAATTTGTATACATACATTTTAGTGTGGTATTTTAAATTCCTTATATTATCTATGTATGGTTTGATCAACTTTGGTGATTCCACTTTGTAAATAGAAGATGTAAGAATTTTATTCTAATCTTTTTATTGATTAATCAATTTTCAAGTACAAAAATTTTCTTATTAAAGAGAAATTTGACATTTAAGTATCTACAATATGTAACATATAAAAATTTAATATTATCCTTTTTCTTAACACCTTTACCCACTACTTTTCTTTTTACACCTCATTTTCTATCAACACCATTTTGTTTTTTGATTGGTCTAACAAACCAAGTTCATTTCTAACAACCACATTTCTCCTTTAATTTCTATTAACATCCCTACCTACCCCATCCATTTTTTTATTATTATTTTTCTCCACCCAATCTCTGCATCCAATTTATCCACCAATCATTTTTAATTATTTTTCTCCATCCATGTTCTTTATCTAATTTTGTCATTTTTAATTATTTTTCTCCAGCCATCATTTTAATTATTTTTCTTCACCCATTTTCTCCATCTAACTTTTTCATCTATCAGTTTAATTATTTTTCTTCACTCACTATGTCCATCTAATTTCTCAATCCATCTTTTTTTAATTATTTTTCTCAACCCACCTTCTCTACCCATCACCTTATAAATACCTACATATCTTTCTCTTCAATAAAATATCATTCTATTCCAACATACACATTTTCTACCTCACACTCACCTTTCTATCATCTTCCTATAACTCCATCTCTTTCATCAAATCTTTGCCTCTACATTTTCTATACCAAACCCCTTCATCACAGGATATAATTTCTATTTTCATATTCATCTTCTCCATCATCCATTTTTTGCATCTTTTTTTTCATCTTCCAAGTAGAATCACTATAGTTAATCAAATCATTATGTAGATAATATAAAACAATTTAAAATATCACACGAGAATTTATGTATACATTTTACATATATATAGTACTCCTTTATGTAAATAAATTTTTCAAAAGACAAATAAGTTCAAATGTTCCATCACTGGAGGATGTATACATTACTAAATACATATAATAATCCAAAATCCTAGTTTCATATATCCTCCTTAAAAACTCTACCGTATTAAGACAAAACCGTTCATAAAACTTATATGTCTAAACGCTCTTATATTTCGAAGTTTAATCAAATAATATTAAACGAGACAAGAATCTGAAAACACCTAAACCTAAAGAATATGATATAGGTAGAAACATAAAGGCTAGAAACAAATTCAAAATCATCCATCAACATAGAAAAACCTTAGGAAAACACGTAGGAAAAAACTAGGTTAAAGGTTCCAGACGCAAGCTAAACGACTTACAAGTCAAAGTGTTTAAAGAGTCATGCTAAATGTGTAAGCTATATTGTACCCAATAATATTCAGTTAAAATCTCAAGAAGCAAAAATGTGTCGAGACAATGTCTTTGACCAAACCCTCTAAAAGCCTTAAACAAAGATCGAAAACCTATACAATAAGAAATATGCTAAATGCTCAAGCTCTGAAAGGAAATATTCCAAAAAGCGTTTATAACAGACTAAACGGTAGCATGAGCTAAAATCTTTACTTCGTCCAACGATGAATTTATTACTCAACGAATGGTATCTTTAGGAAAAACTTAAATGATAAATGCTACCTCAATGATAAAAAATGTAAAAAGCACTTTGTTGTTCTGAACAAACATTAAATGTCATTAAATGCTTAACGTTCAAAAACAACAAAACTGATAAGAGATAAGACATATGGTGCATGCACAATCTACTATGTTCTATGTAGATAACGTACTACATGCATCCGCTGCTTTATTTGAAATATATTAGAAGTGGATGTTAGAGACAAAGAAGACATTTACGGAATGTTCTCTTCATAAGAAGAAGTGTATGAAAGAAAGTACAATCTACTTCGAGCAAATATAAGAAAGATAAGAAAAATCCTGCTATAAAAACAAAAGCAAATATAGTTCAACAAAACAAAGATAAGAAAAATCCTGCTCTACTGTTAATAGCATTCTTTAGTAAATGCTATCCTCATCCTTGATTGTCATTTGAGTCTTCCTCCTCTTCTTCATCATCTTCCTCTTCATCTTCTTCATCATCTTCATTATCCTCCTCCATGGCTGAAGCATCAGCTGCTCCAGCTCCACTAGCCACCTCACACAAGTGTTAAACTCCTCCATCGTCCATTGTCGTCTATGAGGTGTATCATACAACCCTATAATCATCTCTGCAGTGGCCACCTGCCCTCTATGCAATGCTTGCATCCTATCCTCCATCAGGGACATATACATGTCCCTCATCTGAAAAGGCTCAGCATTTTGAGGCTGCCCCTACTCTGGTGGTGGTGCTCTCCTATGCACCCTAGGATTTTGTGGTGGTGGCATAAGCTGACTCGCCTCATCCAACATACAATACTGGGTGTAATAAGAGGCATCTATCTCCTTTCTGGGTCGCTCCATCGGTGGTGTGGAGGTATTCACTCCAGCTAGCTCACAAAGATGTGTGATCAAAGATGGGTGTCCCAAAGGTGCTTTGGTATTCACAACACTAGCACATGATCGAATCTCATCTGCTATGACTTGCCTAATATTCACATTCAATCCTTTGAGCACAAAATAAAGGAAAATGGCTCGGCTGGTAGTAATATCTGACACATGGGAGCATGGCTGAATATTGGCATGTGTAAATGTCATCCAATACTTTGCCAGAGGAGTCAAATAAAACCTCCTAATATGAATGGGTGACTCATTCCTATTCCTCTGAAAGCGTCCTCCAAGCACACACAATATTCTCTCTATCTCATCATAGTTAGCTCCTTCCTCCATAATTAGTGCAAACTGACACTGTTCACCAGCCCACTCAGTGGTTAGAAACCTGTTTATAGTGACAGAATCATACTGAATGATCTTTCCTCTCACATAGCTAGTGTAGGCTTCTCTCCAACTGTTGCCAAATACCCTTGTATTCGCATAAAATTCTTTGACAACAGCTATATTTGCTGGTGATAGATAAGAAGCTACATTCTCCCATTCTCTTCTTTCCAATTTTCTTCCAAATTGCGGGGCCATGGTTGGTATCATCCCCACTTTTCTTTTCATCAAAAGACGTCGGTTCTGAACCGTTCCGAAATGTTTCTCATTCAAATAGGATAGGAACTTTTTTGAATAAACACGCTATGACTCCTTCCTCTTATGTCCCACGATTTTGATCCTCTTTCCTGATGATGAAGCCATTCTTGCATTACAAAGATTCATAGAACAACCCAAAAATGTTATCAAGCATTAGTATTCGAATAACAAAACCAATCAAAACATATGCTTCTCATTCACGCTGAGGGCAAAACAGGGGCCCCTCAGCGTCACCTGCACTTATTTAACCAGCCACCAGCACGCCAAAACAAAAAAATTCTTTCTGCAGAATCATGCTGAGTGCCCCTCGGAAGGGCCTCAGCGCCAGATAGTTCATTCTCAAAAAATGGCCCTAGCTGGCCTCAAGTACCATTCAAATGCATTTATCACAGTTCCAACCCTCAATACAACATTTTAATCGGTTCAAACCTCACCAAATTCAACAAATCATGCACAAACATCAAAGATCCTCAAGAATCATGCTTAAACAACAACATTCATCAAGAATCATGCTTTCAAATGCTTTAAACATAAAATGCATGAACTTACTTGATTGAAGATGCACAATACAATGAAGAATGCTCAATGAAATTAATGAACCAAACCCTAGCAACAAGACTCAAAGAAACCCCAAACTTGAATGGAACAGTGATGCACAATGGGTGGAGAAAAGGGTTTTTAGATGGGAGGATGAAAGGGAAAGTGAAGAGAACACTTTAGAAGAGTGTGTGGAGAGGCTAAAATGAGTGAAAACTGAAATGGCTGCTAGGGCGAGACCTAGGGTAACAAAAGTGTGCAATGGGCCAAACTTACGCTGAGCTCAATTTAACATAACCCTAATCTGTCAAAAGTCGCGCTCAGTGCCCCAAACTGGCGCTGAGCGGCGTGCGCGATTCACTTTCCTCTCTTTCTAGCTCGCCCTAAGCGCCCTTAATCAAGGGCCCCCAGCTTCAACTCCACAATTTTGAAATTTCACGTGTTTCTCATATTACGCACACATCAATTTAGTTCAAACAATGCACAATAGACAGAAACAAAACACACATAAAGATAAAGGTTTAGAGAACTGGGTTGCCTCCCAATTAGCGCTTGTTTAACGTCGCGAGCCTGACATATGCATCTTCCAGCACCCATCAGTAGGTGCACCTCTTCTTATCAACACCCATCAGTAGGTGTTTAATCACATAACATCCATCAGTAGATGTTGTAGAGCATCCATCAGTATATGTTGTGCCATAGTAGGCTCATAACCAAATAACAAATTATACTTAAAATTTAAATTACATCACCAAAAAAAAAATCAAAGTTTTTAAATCACTGGGGTGTCTCCCAGCAAACGCTCTTTTAACGTCACTAGCTTGACCCAATAAAGCTCAAGTCCAATCTTCTATGTTGGTGTTCCTTTTGCTTTCATCACACCAACTCATCAACAACTTCCTATCCACCTTTTTGACTCTTCTAGAATACGGAGCTTCAATTTCTATTACTCCATTCTCTTTAAACTTTTTCACAACCCACAACTTGTTCTTGAATCTTACCGGTGTACCAAGTTTGAGTTGTTCATTCACCGAGTCATGATGAACTATCTTCCCTTTACCATCTTTTTCTTCCTCCTTAACTTGTGACAAGAAACAATTTTTACCTTTGTTGACCGGCTTAGCATCTTCAGGCCTAGTCAATAGTGCATCTTCATATGTAGCTTTATGACTATTCTTCTTAACTTGAATCTGCTGCTCAACATTGAAGACATTAAAGATTACCTCCTCTTCTCGGTCTTTAAGTGTTATCGTCCCATCATCCATATTGATGATTACCTTGGCCGTTTTCATGAATGGCCTTCCAAGAATAATAGGAATCTTCATGTCTTCCTCCATTTCCATTACCACAAAGTCAACCAAGAATCTAAGTTTGTCTATGCAAACCACAACATCCTCCGCCACACCATAAGGCTCTTTGGTATATCCATCCACCAATTGCAAACTAACCTTAGTAGGCTTCATTTTAAGACCACCAATCCTTTCAAGCACAGATAAGGACATTAAATTAATGCTTGACCCTAAATCAATTAGGGCTTTCCCTATCTCAACATTCCCTATGACGCAAGGAATAGTAAAACTTCCTGGATCTTTAACTTTTGGAGGAAGTGTCTTCTGCAAGATAACACTGCAATTGCCCTGTACATCAATAGTTTCCTCATCTAAGTATCTCTTCTTTTTTAGGACTTTCTTCAAGTGCTTCGCATAAACAGGAACTTGCTGTAGTGCTTCGGTCAAGGGAACAATAATCTCCAATTGCTTGAAGATCTCCTTAAAACACTCATATTGCTTCTCTTTATCAATTTTTTCACACTCCTTAGGGTTAGGAAGAATCTTTTCAATTTTCTCAATTTTTTTCTCTCCCCTCTTCTTTTCTTTCTCTTTTCTCTCAACCTCACCTATTCTCTCTTCTTTTTCTTCTTTCAACTCAACTCTTTCTTTTCTCTCCTCTACTCTCTCATCACTTATGCTCACAATAACTTTGCATTCTTCCTTAGTGTTAACTTCAGTATTAGCCTCAAATTGCTTCTCAACTTTATCCTCCAACTTCTTAGCCAGTTGGCCCACCTGCATCTCCAAATTCCTTATAGCAGCTTCAGTGCTCTTGTGGTTGAAGATAGTTACCTGCATAAATTGTTGAAAAGTTTCTTCAAGCTTTGAAGTTCTGTCAGATAATGCAGATATTTGTTGCCATTGTGATTGTTGTTGTAGTGGTCTATTAAATTGTCCTGCTTGCCCAGATTGCACAAATTGACCTTGACCCATACTTGGGTGAGGTTTCCACCCTTGGTTGAAATTACCTTGGCGGAATTGATTGCCGATATAGTTGACATCTTCTTGGGTCTCCACTGGAAAAGCACATTGATATGATCACCACCACATAATTCACAGAGTTTTTGTTGAACCTATGAAACATTCTAAATTTGAGAGAGTTTCTTTGTCAAATTCTCCAATTGTTGAGTCATAATTTTATGTTGTGCCAGCAAAGCGTCATGAGATTTTAACTGTAGAACTCCCTTCTACTGAGGTGGAGCTCCTCTTTCACTATGCATCTCATTATAATTAGTAGCCATATTGTCAATTAATTCATAAGCTTCCTCTGGCACTTGATATTACTTTCAACTGAGCCATCTAGCATCAATTTGGTTTGTGAGCCAAGACCTCCAAGGAAAAGAATGACTACTGTGGCTTCATCAAAGCCATGTGTGGGCGTCTTTCTCAACAAGCTTTTATATCTACCCCACGCTTGACCTAACGTCTCCTTCATGCCTTGCCTAAAAGAAGAAATTTCCTGCTTACCTTTGTTGATTTTAGATTGTGGGAAGTGTTTGTTCAAGAACTTTGCAACCACATCTTCCCATTCGGTAAAGCTATCTTCCTGGAAAGAATTCAACCATAACTTAACATTTCCTCCCAATGTGAAAGGAAACAAACTAAGCTTTATAGCATCATCCGACACTTCATTGATCTTTACAGTGTTGCAAATCTCATTGAAAGTTGTCAGATGCTCATATGGATATTCATGAGACAATCCATTAAATTGGTTGCTCTTCACCAATTGTATCAACGCATGCTTTACTTCCATGTTTGCAACATTGACCCTCGGCCTCGCAATGCTATTAAAATGATGAGGGCCAACTACTGTTGTGTAATCTGCCAGAGTACGTCTACCATTATTTTCTCCAGCCATCTCTTCAGTTCTTTTATCAGATCTTTGTGGTGAAGGTTGTAAAAGTATCTATGGATAAGGGAATAATTCTCTAGATGTTTGAATTCTCCTTCTCCTTCTACTCTCGTCCAATCCTTCAAGAAGAGGTTCCGAAGTTTTCTTACTTCTAGTTCTAATTGTATCCTGCATACACAAGAAAACAAAACCCTAGAAAACTTTGTTAGAACAAAACAAAAAGATAAAAAGATAAAAAGATAGAAAGATAGAAAGATAAAATAAAAAAATCAAGTCAAAGCTAATAAATAATCACACAAATAGAATAGTTAAACCACGAGTCCCCGACAATGGCGCCAAAAACTTGTTAAGACCTCGGCCAGTGTACCGAATTGTATCAAGTAATAAATATGGTAAGATCAAGTATCGTTTCCCAAGAGACTCACGGCCTAAACAGTTATGTGATTTCTTGATTAAATATGACTTGAGAACAAAATCTTTTGGTTTAAATTGCAAAAAATAAACATGAATGCAAGTGTTGATCAATTGACAATAAGAATGCTCAGGTGATTGGTTTGTAAAATATGGAACGATTATGTTGTTAGGGGTTTGACTTATCATATTCACTCTCATGTATTTATGAATTCGTCTCCTTCATTAATGTTAATGCCACTTTCTAATTTACTTTGGACCCGATGTCTCAGCGAAGAAAGCATGTCCTTAATTACTAGTTTACAATGTCTTGTCTCCCTAACAATTAATTCTGCATTATAAACGCACATAAGCTTAAAGGCAACCAACCCTCATATCCCTATGTCTAGGCAATACTGCTTTTGGGAGAGATTCCCCAGATCTAGATTTCCCCATATGTGTCCATATCGACAAAATCAATTATCATGCTATGAATGAGTTAAACAAAGCAAGCATAAATTATAGAGGAAAAACCCTAACAATTAATGAACAAAGCATTTAAAATAAGAATTAATTCAATACATGAGAGTTTCAAAGGATTACATCGTTTCCCCAACAACAATTAAAGTTTAGTTCACCATAGACATGGTGAAACTAGATGAATAATGGAAAAGAATGAAATAGAAAAACCCTAAAAGTTGAAGATAGGTGCTTCCGCCTCCAAATCCACCTCCAAGAGAGTGTTTCTACGCCTCTTCTGTCAAAAGATACCAAGCCTAGGACGTCCAAATCCTTAAATAGAGCACAGAAAAATTCCAAGCCCACGAGACTGACGCTCAGCGCCCCAACTTAGGGCGCCCAAGCGTGACTAGGAAAGCATTTGCGCTCAACACCCCTAGAAGGGCGCCCAAGCGTGAGTTGTGGTACTAACTGGCGCTCAGGCGCCAAGGCGAGACTTCAGCACTGAAGGTGTCCAAAAGGGCGCTGAGGCATCACCTACGATCCTTCTCTCTGATGATTTTCCAGCTCTTCTTGAGTTCCAACTCCTTGATACTTCAACTCTTCTTCCAAATCATCCTAATTCCTTTTAAAACAAGGAAAACCAAGCGTAAAACCAATAATTCCACCTTCAACTCTCTTATTCTCATAACTAAAACAAAAGCATGATTTCAAGCTAGTTTCTAAGTTATAAAGGGTGTTTTTAGTATCAAAATTAAGTATCAAATAACAGTATTTTCAACCGTTATCACTACTATTTATTCATGGTTCTTGTAATACTCCTTAAGAACACAAATTTCCATCCTCAAAAATTAATTTATTAAAAATAGATAAGGGTACTTCTTTTACATATCCTCCTCCAATTCCTATTTAGTGTCATCAGATTAAAAATGCCACAACACTTTCACCAAGTTATTTATTTTACCTTTGCGCATTTAGACCAGTGATCGTCAATAATTTTGTTTAACTCTCACTTTTAACTCCGTCAATTTGTTGATCTCAACAATTACCCTCCTATTAGGTTTTCTATCTATCTTCTATACTAATTACGTTGATTTTTTTTTCTCAATTTTACACACCTAACAGAAATAGTTTCTTCAGTTAAATTTTAAATCCTCTTTAAACTTTACTTCTTAACTAGAGTTACCCTGTAGGATGTAAATAATTGAAGCTTCATTCGAAACCCAAATTAAAAGAAATTTCTACTTTTGATCCCAAAATGTAACCTTAACAATTCCTTTGGAAATACATCCATAAGCTCATTTTCCACGAGTATATTCTCTTTTTATTTAACACTCTCAACTTCCACATGTGTTAAAATTAAATTACATTGATCCCTTTATTTCCACTCACTCATTGATTGTTGTGTCAGCGATAACTCCACCTCTTATGAGTTTGAAAACTCCAATTTCTTCTATTTACATTCAATAACAATGTCATTGGTAAATAGCTAATTCATCCATAGTATCACACACAATGCTTAGAGGCAAACAAGTCAAGTTTACTTTGAATCGATGTTCCTCTACAACTATTTGGACATGTAGAACAAACAATTTATGTCAATATTTGACTAAAGGTTGGGGTTGATATGACTATGTTAAATGAAAACTCTCCCATTAGTAAACTTAACTCTTTCCTACCTTCACTTCACTTAAAAGAATGTGTCGACTTAAAATCATTTAAAACATTCAACATTAACCTACCACATGTAGTACTTTTATAATAAGTTAAACTATATTGTATAACTAAATCTTATATCCTTTAACAATTTCTAACAAGTGGAAAACTTCATAATTAAGATAGAAAATTACCTCTATTTTAGTTATGAATATGCACCATCATCACTATATCAAGACTTTTTCTATCTTAATACTTTCATTTTCACAAGTCTCCTTCTACACCTATATACTCAAGAATTCTCAATACAAAAGAATTATAGTAAACCTAAAACCATTAAGTCAATCCTTGAACTACACTTATCTCTTATATAACTATGACTAAATGAACATATAATCCACTTCTCGCTTAACGTTCAAACTACTTTGATACCATTGTTGTAGCAATCCAATTTAGGTCATTACTAGTAATAATATTCAGTGCAAAAGTGTAAATCTATATAATGCATATTCACGGTCCTCCAAAATTTCAAATATTTGTTTGTAATAATAAAACCATTTCTTATTAACAAGGAGACATTGTCGAATACATAAGCACATAAATATATACTTGCATCAATTCTTATTTACAACATCACAAACTTGTTGACGTTCCTCATTACTACTTGTGAAATGTCTATGAATAAAATTGAGTTATTGGTAAAGAAGACAAACCTCATTAACACTAGTCACGATGAAACATTATTCTTTATTTGTGATTGAAACTCATCAAAATGTGGTCGAAATATTGCTGGCATCTGAGAGCTAAAGCATGAAATTGAATCTATTTGTGAAGGATAACGGTGATAGTAATGGAAGAATGTGTGATGATGTGGTATGTACGTTGTAATGAATTCTAAGATGAAAAGGGAGGTTCTGAAATTTGGAATGGAAGAGTAGAAGGATGATGAATTTGTTAGAAAAAAATTAAGGGAGAGTTGTGAGAGTCGAGAGATTTAAAGGAAATTGGAGTGGGACAGGTGTATGCACTGGACTGGACCGTCCGATTTTGAGAGTAGTATATAAATGAAAGTTTCAAATTTCGTCTCATTCTCTGCATACACACTCTCTCTCCAACTTTCTGATCTTCTCTTTTCTCCTCCTTCTCTCTAAAAATCTTCATCAGCTAATCAACTATTCTTCGTTCAAGAGGAGTTTAAGTGATCCTTGAGCGGAAGGATTTCTTGTCAACTAGTTAATTCAGTAATTTGAGTCAGTAAGTTCATCTTCTCTTCTTAATGTTTCGGTTTTCTGGTGCATGCAAAGGAATTTCCGTTGCATGTGTTCATCAGCTTCTTCTTCTCAATTTTGATCATGTTCTTGGTCTTTTGGTTGATCCTTTCTTTTTAAATCGATGATCTTTAGGTGTTTTTAGACTTTCTTGAAGTTCAAACAATTTCCTGAAGGTGTAAAAGCTTTCTGTTCGATCAAGAGGTAAGGGAAGTTAGTTAATTTAATTATTTGATTGATGATGTATGAAAATCATGTTTGATGGCTTTTGCATGTGTGTGAAACTGAATGATTTTGTGTTTAGTATTATTAATGAAGACTCTTAAGTGTTGTATTCATGTTGATTGTGATTCTGCATAATTCTGATTTAGGGGCCGAGAGATATTGGGAGGAAGTGTGATAGTGAAGATGGAGAATTTGTGTTAGGAGTGAGTTTGGTCTTTATAATATAAATTGGGAGGATTAGAAGTTGGGAAGAATGAAGGAAATTAGTAAAGATTTGGTGTTGATCATAATTCTGCAGTCATTCTACAGAATTATGCAGTTCGCTGAGGGTCCTTCGTTGATTGTTCGACTTTCTTCTTGGGTTCGGTCTTATCTGAGTTCTACTTTTGTAGAGCTTTTCAGTTAATTACCGATCGGTCTTGTACTAGTATTCTATTTTAGTTATAGTGATCATTCTTAGTGAGGTGTGTGATATCTTAAGTACCGATCGGTCTTAGTGGGTTGTGGGATCTCTTAGTTATAGCGATCATTCTTAGTGAGGTGTGTGGTCTCTTAAGTAGCGATCGATCTTAGTGGGTTGTGGGATCTCTTAGTAGCGTTCAGTCTTAGTGGATTGTGTGTTCTCTTAGTAGCGCTCGTTCTTGTATTAGTGCTCGACCTCGTACTTGCATTCGATCTTAAATATGTTCGGCCTAAGTTATAGGTGTTCGGCCTAAGCCATAAGCGTTCGGTCTAAACCTAGTATTTGGACTAGTGGTAGTATTCGGTCATGATGTGGTACTCGGAATCCTCTAGTTGTCGATCATTAATAGCGCTCAGTTTTCTCTTCAGCTGTATCTATTATTGATCATTCGGTCTCCAACATTCACAGGATGTTTGGTTTTGTTATTCTATGTTGGTGATTTCTGTTTTGTTTATATTCATAGTTATTCCAGTGTGTTGTTTTAATTAAACGATTCAATTGCTTTGATGACTTATGTATGTATTATCATAATGGTGTAAAAAGGAAAAGTATGATATGATAATTGTGATATGGATGTGAAAGAGAATTCCAAGGAGGAATGTCTCAGTAATTTGGTATCAAGGTGGTTGTAAAGTATGAATATGGACAGCGAAATCCACGGGTTCATCCTGGCATTCTAATGATTACCAAGTCTCAAGTAGAGATGGGTAAGTCATGTCATGAGAATAGCAGGAGGTCCTAGCCTATACGATCTTAGGTGAGTTATAACGGATTAACCTCGGGTGGCAGCTGATGATTTTCCAATTACTACACCCCCGGGTGCACGAATGGCCCAAGCTACATATTCATACAATCCGGATGGTCAAGTCTAGTAGTCGGTCCTTGCATGAATTAATGTGTTCGATTTTGGTCTGTTTGAGTGATCGGTCATTGCATGAACTTGCTTAATTTGGATGTTACATAATTATGTATTTGTTGACCTTGCATGATAACTTAATCAATTAAATTACTCTAACTTACCCTTCTTTTCTATCTTGTTCATGTTTCCGTTCGGTACTCTTTAATTGCAATGATCACCTCGTGGGTGTGAGTAGAGGGAGGCGAGCGTTCGCTAAATGAAGCACTGGACGACGAAGACCCAGTGGTGTAGTCTATGACCGTTCGGTCATAAAAATATAGTATGTATAAACTGTTCGGTCATGTATATAGTTTTGTAGTTAGGGTAGATTTTTGTAAAGTTTAAATTTATAGTTATTTTGTGGATAACTGTAAGTTAACTTTATTTCTAAAAACTGTTCTACAATATTATGGTGTAATGAATTCTTAAACATATAGTTTGGACTATACTTTTGGATGTTACAAGAGTACTGGTTGTACATGATAATTGAGTGTGTCACTGAAGAGTTGCAATTATTGTGACCACTATCTATGAACGAGATTACAAAAGGGTTAATTTGTATGCACGGAAATCACAATAGTGACTATTGTTTATTCACAACTCTTACACTTAGACGATAATGACTACAACAACAATAATAACAATATAAGTAAATGTCACCGTAATAAGGAAAATATATGATAAGAAAAAGATTCATTCTTGTTGAAAAATTGTTGAAAATAATCTAAGTGTGAATCTAAGTCTCACATTAGGTAAAATGACAAAGTTGAACATTATATAAGAAAAAGCTCATAAATTGAATGTCTCGAGATTTTGAATTAAAAGTAATATCAATTTCTCGTGGGTTGAACTTATATCATATTTATATAATTTTTCCTAATTAATATATAGTAAATCATTAATTTTTAGTTTTTCTTAAATCTTAAATTTAGGATGAAATTTTGTTTGTTGCCTTTCCCATTCTGATTTGTTTGTGACGACATTGGGTATACATATTGTAGCTATGCTATGCATTATGTTTGAATTTTTTTATCAATAATAAAAAAACATACTAGTGAAACGACCAGGGTGTTCCAATCTAAAATGCTTGTGTATAAAAATTAGTAAACATTTATAAATACAAAATGTAAATTATATCCTCTTATTCAGCAAGACTTAAATTCATTGTAAATCAAAATCTAAACGTAGCCCCCATACCAACCTACAATATTAGAGCTTTTTAATTCTCTATATTTCAAAATTATATTATTTCAAACATATAAAAGCATGAAAGTAATATATATGTTTTTTTCTTTTTCTTTTCTTGTTTGTTTTGAGGTTAACACAGCAAATAATTTACTTTTTTTTTTCTAGAAATCTTTATTTGTGTGACCTTTGTTTGTATATGGTCACTTATTAGCAAGAAGACATAAATACCATGTCTTTTGTTGACAATGTTAAAATGTGTCAATTAACAAATAAGGTTATAATTTCACATGACATAATAGTAACATATAAGGTTATAGGTCAACAAATTTAGACAAATTAAAAGGACTTTGAATGTTTTGCATAAACAGTAATTTGGCAATTTTAAGTTAAACAAAATATATTGTCATTTCACAAACATGAAACATGTAAGTGTTGGAAGGTTTTCTTTGCACAAACACTCAGACAAAGGAATCTTTTATAAATTCTAATATTTGATTGTTTCATTTGTCTTCAATAATAACAATATACACAGTGCCTATGGATAAAATAATTAAAAATTTGAATAAGAGAGACATTGGAATGTAAACATTGTTCTGCAATTATTAAACTAAACTTTTCCGTAAATAGAACCTTTTTGGGATGATTGCATGTTAATTATATTTAACTACTTATGTTACAATTATGATAAAGTTTTTACTATCATTAATCTTTACAGAAGAAATTGATTAATTATTTTTAACAGGCTATGCTTAATAATACCTTAAATAAACACGTTAATTTAAGGTTTAACTATAACAAAATAAATAACATGAAATATGGTAGGTTAAATATAAGATAAAAAAACCATGCATTGTTTTAAAATGTAAAAACTAAAATCACAGATAATGAAAAAATAAAGATGGACAAAATTACAATAAAACCGATATTTATAATAAATAAGTAAAATATTTTCGGAAAATGGCTGGATTTTGCAACGCTTTCTCTCAACCTTGACAGTTATCTGATGACGAGTGTGATCCAGTCAATCGCTCATCAGACACGAAGTAGTCAAAACAAACGTTCTTGATTGGCACGATGAGAGAAGTTCAGGAGAAACGCACGTGGTCCCGATAGCAGAGTAACAATCACAAGTGTCACGTGAATGCTCAGAAAAAAGCAACAGCAAAACAACAAGAACAACTGATGCAGTGAATCACGAGTATCTCACATCACCCTTAAAATCGTGCCTTTTTCACCCAGTGGCAAAAAAGTAATTTCATGTCAAAGACAAGGGCAGCTGCGTAGTTTAATACCAACATTGTGAGCTGTCATCATTACTATTTTATCCCTAACTCTGTTACTCCTAGATCTTAATTATTAAGAAATCTTAGTTTCCATTGCATGAAACTATGTAATAGTTAGTTGTCAATATTAATAATATTATTAATATTAAATTATTAATATATGGCACAACCTAGCTTTTTCTTAAACCTCTTTTCAACGTCCACTTGCAATTTAGACCAATCTTTTTTATTTCATGCTAACTAAGATCTAATTAGTATATTATTAGAGCCACGTGAGGATGTACAACCACAAGTGTGGCTTCACCTTAAATAAATTTTTTATTTTCTTTTCATTTTGAAGTTTGATTAAGCAACCCATTTCAATTTATAGATATAATATAAATAGAAATATTTAAATATTTAAATTTATGAAATATCTCAACCTTATGATATGAGTTTTGATAATATTATTCAAAATTTTGAAGTATAATTGTTGAATAACCATATCATTTTTGGTATATTCGTTAATAGCCTCTATCTATATGGTCATCTAGCTATATGTAATTGCTTTTAATTAATGCTATCTTTTCCAACATAGGACAAGATGATAACTAGTCATGCATACCAATGAACATCTTAACAATGCTATATTCATCCTATAGTTTAGTTTGTTCATGAAAATGATATCTAGCCATGTGTGTTTACATCCTTGGAAAAAAAGCAGAAAAAAGTGAAAAATTGACTACTTATGCAACTATAAAAAGAGAAGAAAAATAATAATCATGTTTTCTAAAACCGTCAATAGCTTCTATTCCAATATCACTAAATTTAATGATAAAAATGGTATATTTCACTCTAACTTTCAAAACCTCCCTAAAAGAACCTTGATTTTTGTATATACATAATCAGATACAGTTTTTTTTTTATCATTAAACTTTAATAAATAAAAGTGATATTTGTCTCACATGGAACATTCTCATTAGTTTCAGAATAGTAAAAAGTTTTCATGCATTATGTAAACCATGAAATAAAGATACTAAAAGGACAAAAATATTTTAAAAAATTATATAGCTAAAAAGACAAGACTCATAAATAAGTATTTATTGAAATAGATTAATTAAATTAAAAAAAAATTGGAAAAGTATTTAATTATTGAAATAAATTTTCACATTCAAACATCACAGGATATTTTAATTACATTCAATTTTTCCACTATCTTTTCTATTTTAGAAATTTAATACTTTCATACATTATAGTAACATTTGAAAGCATTACCTTACTGCTATAAAGAGTAAAAAAAAAGAAATATTAAATGCAATCAGAATAATCTCATAAAGTATTAGTATATTTCGCTCCAAATTTATTGAATATTTTAATAAGTGTTAGAAAAATAATTTTTAAATAAAAATGATTTCGCAAGTCAAATATGACTATTAAAATTATTATAAAGTAACACGTGTTTTATTACAAATAATAAAGTAAATAATGAATAAATTTTTAAACTAACATAAAATTACCTTTTTACATAATCAATTTCCTAACATAAATTCAATCATACAAGCATTTATCTTAAATTACATTTACTAATGTTATAAAGTGATCCTCAACTTCTACTAGCTCAGAAAAAATTACATGGACTTTTAAGAAACTTGGTGACAAGTTCCAAAATAATTTATGTTTTTCATATTACAATTAATTTTTAAAAAGTCGTCTTCATTAAAATCATTAATGAATAAGTAAAGAAATCTAATATGTTTATTGGAAATAGATTATCGTAATAAAAGTGTATTAAAAAGATATATATTGGTATAAAGTTTAAAGTGTAGATAATATAGAAGGAAGGTAAAATAATTATTATTAATATAATAAATAGAGTGGGGCCAACATGGTTTTAGGTGACGTGGCAATAGTTTGGCGCAAAAATGGAGGTAACTGGAGGATATAGACTGCAGGGGAAGTGATCGAAGACACAAACTTAGAGAGAGAATCAACAATAATAATGTTTCTCTATTCTTCTACATAACATAACTATCAACCATATAATATAATAATATAATATATAATAATAATAATTTAATAATTCTCTCTTCATTGTCAATTCCATTTCCATCTTCACTTCACTTCTGTTCTCTGTTCCGTTGAGTGATCAATCATTCACGCACTTTCCATTCTCTCTCTCTCACACACACTTTTCTATTTCATTATCTGAGCTTTTTTTTTATTATTCCTTTTCTTCGTTTTTCAATTCTCCGTTTCCCAAATCCATGATTGCATCTGCCCGCGAGCTGCTTACGCCGCCCACGATTCCCGATCTCCGGTGACCGGAAAGAGATTCTATGTTCAGCTCCAGTCCCGCCATGGGAAGCCGCAACAACACCACCCTGGAGACGGTCAGCGCTGCTGCCACAGCCATCGTCACCGCCGAATCCAGAGTCCAGCCGACCACCGCGCCGGTGAGTTTCTCTCTTCTCTCCTCTCTCTCTGTCTCTCTCTGTAAATGTTTGTTTTGCTTGTAGTATGTACGTGCGCCTGTTTCTTCGCTTTTTTTTTTCTTTTCTCTTTTCGATTTTCGAAATTGGAGGCCTTGTTGTGTACCGAGAAAACAACGTGCCAAGGAGGGGGGAAATGGGATCTTGTGTTCTGTGTTTTCTTTTTCGTGTTTTGTGTCTAATGTTTCTCTGTTTTCTGTATTTTATTTTATTTTTTATTTATTTTCATGGTGAAGGTCTGGTCTAGTCTTGTTTGACTGGATGGTGCTGGCGTCGAAAGGTTTGAAAATTTGAATCACTTTTTCTTTTTCTCTTTTCGTTTCGTTTTCAACATCTGAAACTGTTTCGTCTGTGGCTTTAAAAGGTGTAAAAAGAAGAGAACTTTGGAGTGTGAATCCTGGGGTGTATCCCTCTTTTTTTTTTTCTTAGTTTCTGAATTTTGTATTGAATAGTTAATCTGAAACAGAGTCAGCCTTGAATTTTCATTTTTTGATTTTATAAATTGTCGTGTTTTCTGCCTTCCTTGTGTGCTTTGATTCATATACCTATCTTTCAGAGGTTTCGTTTTTTTATTGTTGGTACATGGTATTTGTGTTAATGTAAACTCTTGAGCTTTTTATTTTGTGAATTTGTGTTGTATAATTAAGCAGAGACAGGGATTTGCAAGTGAAGAACCACGTGCAACCTTGAATTTCCATATTTGTAAATTTTGTTGTCTACTGTGTGAGCTTTGATTGGTATACCTAGTAGCTATCGGAGGTTTCATTTTATTTTTAGTACAAAGTATTCGTGTTAATTTTGCGCTCGAGCTTTTTAATCTGCTGTTTGACGTTATTCAATTCAAGTTATAATGTTCACTTTGTGCTCGGTTAATTGAGAAACAATCTTTTGGTGGAAAATTTTGAGTCAACAACTTGACAAGATGATTCCATAAACTTTCTTTCTCCTCAATTGTGAACATTTAGATTAAACTGAGAGCGTTGTTTTCTGAGTTGACTTGGTATGTAGTTCTATTTCTATGTGAACTAAAACTAGTGTTGTATAATCACGGGGAACTGACTTTAGTTATCTACACATGTGTCTGCTATCCGACAAATTGCTAATTTTTCATGTTGTAGACTTTTGATAGTGCTTTTAATGAGCACTGTAAGTTTTATTATGGCTAGGTACTTTTGGCTGGTCTCTCAAACTTACGTTTTAAAACCATATCAATTCAAATGAAGAGAACTTGGTTAAAAGTCTGAAATTGGCAGCGCCAGGAAACAAAGTTGTTCTACTAAGCAGTGATCTATCAATGCAATCACATTGGTTGACATGTAAGGATTTGGAATGGCGACACAGAAAACATGACTTTATTTCTCTAATAGAAGGAAAACTTCGCCAATGTGATTGCATTGATAGATCAATTATTGCCACTGCACACAAAAATCATAGGGTATTTATGGCCACCACTATCTATTTTCAAACTTATCCTATTTACAAATGGTGTTCAATAAGTAAATTACGTTGTTGCTACTCTGCAAGACAAGTTTGTTTATTGGTGCCTTCAATTTCAGACTTTGGCAAATACTTCCAGGCTTATTAATATAATGTTTTTGAAACATTAAACCTGGAGAGCTTAAAAGCACAATCAAAGGTTTGCAACATGAAAAGTGGCAGTTTGTGGCATTGTTGTTTTCATGGTGAAATCATTGAAGTCAGTCTCCCATGACTATATAATCACCAGTTTTAATTCACATTTGAATTAGAATCACATATCAGAGCACAATGCTTTCAATTGAAAAAAATTTCATTATTGGCATGTAAAGAAAGTTTATGGAATCATCACCATGTCAAGTTTACTCAATTTTCTCCCATGAAATTATTTCTTGATTAAACATGCACCATGAAGAGGACATTATAACTTGAATTGCAGCAAGCCACATTGCAGAGTGATGAATCTATGCCTTAGTATTACCCTGTATCGATATGCAAATCATATCTACGCATTAGAAGGCTGTGAATGAATTTTGAAGTAATTTCGAATGTGTTTGTATGTTGATTAGGTCTCAGAAAATTAAACGTGCTTACTATGGAAATTAAAATTGTAACGGATATTCCAAATCTGTGTAATATAAATTTTTTGACCAAAGCTCTCTCTGTCCTGCAATATTGAACCATGTGTAACTTAAACTTGTGAATTGGATAATGTGTAACAAAATTGCCAACATAATAATAGTTATAGATCATATTTGAATTTAGAAATCCAGCATTATTTTGGTATATCCTAAAAGTTTTCTTTCTCTGCAAATGCTTTGATATTGTTGGTGACTGAGTATGTTTTGATTCTGTCCAACTTTGAATGAATAATGTATTCTTCACTAACTGCAGAAAAAACGTTGGGGAGGCTGCTGGAGCCAATATTGGTGCTTTGGATCTTGTAAAAGCAGTAAAAGCAGCAAGCGAATAGGCCATGCTGTCCTTGTTCCTGAACCTGTTGCACCAACAGGTCCAGCTGCTGCTGCTGCTGCTACTGCACCACCAAATCCTTCAACTGCCATTGTAATGCCCTTCATTGCCCCTCCATCTTCTCCTGCATCTTTAATCCAATCTGATCCCCCATCTGCTATTCAATCACCGCCTGGATTACTTTCACTCTCTTCTCTTGCGGCCAATGCTTACTCTTCTGGTGGTCCAGCATCCATGTTCACCATTGGTCCATATGCCTATGAGACTCAACTAGTTTCTCCGCCCGTATTTTCCAACTTCACAACTGAACCATCCACTGCTCCTTTTACTCCCCCACCCGAATCTGTGCATCAAACAACACCTTCATCCCCGGACGTTCCATTTGCTCAATTGTTGGCATCTTCTCTGGACAGGGCTCGGAAAAATAGTGGGAATCAAAAGTTTGCATTATACAATTATGATTTTCAGCCTTACCAACAATATCCTGGAAGCCCAGGTGGCCAACTCATATCACCTGGCTCAGCATTTTCAACTTCTGGCACTTCTACCCCATTTCCTGATAGACCCCCTACTCTTGAGTTCCGCAAAGGGGAAACACCAAAGATCTTGGGTGTTGAACACTTCTCCACCCAAAGATGGAGTTCCAGACTAGGATCTGGATCATTAACACCAGATGGTGCCGGGCAAGGTTCAAGACTTGGCTCAGGATCCGTGACTCCTGATGGTGTTGGGCTGGCTTCACGGTTAGGTTCTGGGTGTGTGACACCTGATGGTCTGGGGCAGGAATCCAGGTTAGGTTCTGGCTGCTTGACACCTGATGGTGCCGGGCCAACCAATCAAAACATCTCTGTGGAAAACCAGATTTCTAAGGAAGCAACTCTTGCTAACTCGGACAGTGGACATCCAAGTAATGCAACATTGGTTGATCACAGAGTTTCATTTGAATTAACTGGGGAAGACGTTGCTCGGTGTCTTGCTAATAAAACTGGGGTATTGCTTCGAAATATGTCAGGGTCCTCTCAAGGTATACTGGCCAAAGACCCTGTTGACAGAGAAAGGGTGCAAAGAGACACCGATACTAGCTGTAATGTGTGTACAGAGAAAACAGATGACAAGCCATACAATCCTGTTGGAGAAGGAGAGCAATGTTTCCATAAGCAGAATTCTGTAAATTCTTCTAAAGAATTCAATTTTGACAGCAGTAAAGGAGTTGTTTCTGGTACTGGTGGCAGTGGCTCTGAGTGGTGGACTAACAGGAGGGTTGCCGGGAGGGAAGGTAGATCAGCCAACAGCTGGGCTTTCTTCCCAATGTTACAGTCAGAAATGAACTGAGGTTTAGTTTATTACAACATGACTTAACCTGTATGGTATAAAGCAAAAAAGATTTTCCATTTCTCTGCAGAACCTCTAGTATACTGAATGTATATTTGAAGAAATTGTCTTGAATTCAGTTCATCATATGCCTTTAGAAGAAATTGCAGTAAAAGAATGATTGAGCAAGACTCATATGAAACAAAGTTGTTATATTCCTTTAGGACCCAAGGTAGAATGCAAGGGAAGCATAGTGGTAGTAGGTAGGGTACCGATAATGGGTTATATTTATATAATTATGTGAAACATTGCTTCTTGCATTTCATCGTTTCAAATATACAGAAATAGCCAAGTACATGTATTCCGTGTTGTGGATTATTGTATTATTTCCTATGCAATAATGAAAAAAAATATATTATGTTATCCTTTTCATAATTATCATTATTCTTTTTTAACGAGAAGGGGGGCAATTGGATTTATAGAAAACCTGCATATTTTGATGGGGTCATCCGTTTACATGCCTCTGCAATTGTCTCAAAGGTGGGGTACTTTTCCAATACATGTGGTGCTCATAGGTGGGTTCCCTATACAGCTCTGTTTCTACATGTTTACCTGTATTTGTGCCTTTTAATTAATGCAAAGCAGCAATGGGGGAGCTACACACCTAGCAAAAACACAACTTGGTACCCGTCTGCCACAAACTCAGGCATGGTCCCCTTCCATGAATGTGCAGTTCAAAGGCTGCAATCAAGTCCTTCTGGCTCATCATTTGCTGGTTGGTTCACTTTGATTCGTCATTTCAACTTTTCAATCCAAAATTATAAAAATGGGAAATATTTTAGAAAGTGATTTTAATATCAGATGGCAGGGGTGTATGTTTGTCATGCGGGGACCCTTATAGGGTGCATTGCACTGTGTTGTGTTGTTTGTCTTAGTTGTTTCTTCTTGTCTTGCCAACTCCACAGATGAGTTCCCCATTGGACAAATGTTTCGCTTTCGGATCCAACCCTTCAATCATATGTAGGGATCAAACTTTTTTCTCTTGACCTTCTCTAAAAAGGAAAAAGCTTGCAGTTCACAACCATTGCTTAACCTCTAGTGCTAGTTAAAAACTTGCAGGATCATATGCACTATACTCAACTCACAAACTCTGTTGCCATCCTATTTTTAACCTTACCTACGTTACAGTGCCGTTTGATATCTTGCAAAATCTGTACCTTTCTGAAATATTCTTACATTCACTTCTATCTGCAAGTTTTTCTGAATTTGTAATGCAATTTATAAATTGTTACTTTTTGTTCTCTATCTGTGGTTCTGCTATAAACTTTTCAATCGTCCAAAGACGAAGCCATTAGGCCTTGCTGGCTTTCTTCACATCACAGTTATTTCTAAGGGATCTTTTTTATCCCTTTTCTTCTACAGCCTCCATAAATATTAAAATCTTTATTTTACCTTTCGGTTTAAAGCGTTATTTCTTGAACTGTGCAATTTGAAAATATCTGAGATGCTGTACAATCTGAAACTTATAACATATAACAGTAATTTAAAAGTTAATTTTAATTTTTAGATTTTGTAATTCAAATTACAATTTTAACTTTTAGAACGTGAAATTTAAAAATCTTTTGAATTACACCATTCGAAAAATATTTTTTTATGAAAAAAACGATTTCTAAATAGTATGATCCTGAATTGTTCTTATGGAAATTTTTTTCTAGATTGTAAGATTTGGTAGATTTCACAATCCAGTAACTTTTTTTACTAAGAATCTTGGGATGATTCTTTCATGAGTACACAACATCACATTTGAACAAGTAAGGGGTATTTTTGTCTTTTAATACCCCATGGAGGTGCAGAAGTAAACCATGGGGGTGCAAAACGAAAATAGGATTGTTAATTGGGCCAGTCCGTTTAGAACAAGTAAAGTAACAGGATATGTTAGGGTATATGAAATTAGTAAAATAATTAAAATTTATACAATTTTTTCACACCCTGCTGTTTTTTTAACATTCTAAAAACTAGTTTTTGAAATATATAAAATAATTTAATGAGACTTAGGGTCTATTAGCATCTAAAATTTGAGAAAATGACATTCACGTAAGAAAAATTGTAATGAAACATTACCAACAATTGTAATGAAATTCATGTAAGATTATAACTTTGTTTGAGAAATTTACGTAAAGAAGATATTTTTAAAAAATTACGAAATTGATGGATTTTAAAATATAGTGATAAGTAAGTCGTTTATATAAAACACGTAATTGAAAAGAAAATATAGTTTTAAAACACTTTACTACATTTCATAATTAAATTTTTTTTTAGTTATGTAAAATTAACTAGTTTCGATTTTTGTAATTCTTATTAATTTTTCATTTTTATAAAATTTAAAATCACGGTTATTTATTTGCGTTAATTTTATTTCAGTCTCAATACTTTTATAAATTGTATCCCTCTAAAATTTCGAATCAATATTTTTATTCTCTAATATTTATTTTAAGATACAGAACAAACATTTATTTTCAAAGTTTTAATAACTTTTTTAAGTGTCATTACAATGAAAAAATAGAATCAGTTCATTAGGTTAGGAGGACCAATTTTTGGTAATAATTTTATATGTGTAAAATTTTATACAAACTTTTAAAATGATTTAAATTTTATTAATGGCTTTTAAAATATTAATAAAAAGTCACATTTAAATTTATAAGTTTATTATTTTCATAAAATAACCACTTCATCAATTTCAAATGCAATAAAAAATTTCGCCAATTTATGATAAATAATACTATTTTATGCATATATTAATAAAATATCATATGTTATATTCTAAAAATGTATAAATAATAATAAAATTTACTAATTACTAAATAAAAGTAGTCAATGATACATTCGAAATTTTTTTTACATTTTTCAGATTCTATTGTAATAATAATTACGCGTCGAAAACGAATTTTAAGCAGTTTTTGAAACAACTCATTATTTAATTGGTTTTACAAGATTTATATAGTGTACTTCGATCTATTAGTTGAGGTAAGAAACATGTTAAAATCTCACAATTTCTAAAAATAAAAAATGCAAAAGAAATTTACAAAGAATATTTAATTTTCAAGTAATTTATAACTAATAAAGAATTGTTAACAGAAGTTTATAAATATAATGATTTATATCATTAAAATAGTAATAATGAAGGATGGAAAATATTATTGAATATCCATGGATAATAATATAACATTTTGAATAGATATTGTATTATATGAAATATACCAATAAGAGTTAATGGTCATTTATGGACAGTTAACAGGTATATTAGCAAGTATTATTGGGTTTAATTGCTCAAAAATATATTGCATTAATGGTTAATCAATGTGTTTGGTTACCACAAGCCCTATAAATACGTCGTAGTGTTTTATGTAGGTTAACAACTAATCAGAGTGGATTGTGTTCTCGAAGAGGATTGGACGATCGAAAGAGAGCAACGAAGGACGACCGACCCTCGAACAAATTCAAGCGAAACAGCAGGTATTATTGGGTTTGATTCCTGCATAGGAAGGTTCAATCCCTTACCGCTTGGTCAGTTGGACCACCAAAGTTCAACCTTATCAGGTTCTAATAGAGCTGTCAAAACGGGTAACCCGGCTCGACCCGGTCCGGCCCACCACGGGTTGGTCATTTAGTGAGCCAACCTAACCCGGCTCACTTATTAGTGAGTCGAAAAATTCGAACTCAGCCGACCAACTCGGGTTGGTGGGTTAAACGAGCTGGCTCACTCGCTCATTTAATTATAAGGTTTTTTAAAATAAAAAAATTACAATTTTTTTAATTCAAATATAAATAAATTTCACACTAAAATGATGTTAAACTTCAAAGACAATTCAAAATAAATAAATAAAAGTATCATACAATCCAAGCGTATTAAAAAAACATGTACAGAAGGCGAACAAATAAGTTTTTAATATTGATAATTTTTGTATCACTTGTCCATTTATAATATTAGAGTCTTGAATAGATAAAGTTATAATATTTTTCTCTCTTGAAACATCTTCTTTATCACCATCTACAATACAATAAAAAAATGCTAACTAATAATATTAAAATAAAAAATAATATTAAATTAGGTAGGTTGGTGAGCCAACCCGGCCCACCACGGGTTCAACCCGGTGAGCCGGGTTCTAAGTGCGCCGGGTTGAAAACTAACCTGCATAAAAAAATTACATTTTTTTCAAACCCGACCCGACTCAAACCCGTGGTGAGTCGGGTTGGCTCGCGGGTTACAACCCATTTTGACAGCACTAGGTTCTAATGACTTCTCAATATAAAAATGAAATATTAAATATTTTACTTAACGCATATTTTTGTGAGTGCACAGGAAGGTTCAATCCCTTACCGCTTGGTCAGTTGGACCACCGAAGTTCAACTCTAATAACTTCTCATTATAAAAATAAAATATTGAATATTTTATTTGATGCATATTTTTGTGAGTAAAAATATCCTGCATAGGAATGTTCAATCCCTTACCGCTTGGGCAGTTGGACCACCAATATTCAACTTTGTCAGTTCTAATGACTTCTCATGATAAAAATAAAATATTGAATATGTTATTTAAGGCATATTTTTGTGAGTAAAAATATCATGCACAGGAAGGTTCAATCTGTTACCGCTTGGTCAGTTGGACCACGGAAGTTCAACCTTGTAAGGTTCTAATGACTTCTCATTATGAAAATAAAATATTGAATATTTTATTTAACGCATATTTTTGTGAGTAAAAATATCCTGCATAGGAAGGTTCAATCCCTTATCGTTTAGGCAGTTGGACCCTTAACGTTCAACCTTGTCAAGTTTGTGAGTGGAAATGTCTTACACAGGAAAAAGTTCAAAAAAGAACACCTAGCGTCTACTAGTCAACCCAGGAAAAAGTTCAAAAAATAACAACTAGCTTCTACTACTCAACCTAGGAAAAAATTCAAAAAAGAACTCCTAGCGTCTACTGCTCAACATAGGAAAAATTTCAAAAAAGAACTCCTAACGTCTACTGCTCAACCTAGGGAAAAGTTCAAAAAAGAACTCCTAGCGTCTACTACTCAACCTAGGAAAAAGTTCAAAAAAGAACTCCTAGCGTCTACTGCTCAACCTAGGAAAAAGTTCAAAAAAGAACTCCTAGCGTCTACTGCTCAACCTAGGAAAAAGTTCAAAACAGAACTCCTAGCTCCTACTACTCAACCTAGGAAAAAGTTCTGAAGAGAACTCCTAACGCCTACTGCTCAACCTAGGAAACCTTGTCAGGTTCTAATAGTTCTTCTTTATAAAAAGAAATTATAAAATATTGAAGCATTTACTTTATTTTGTTTAACATATATTTTTGTGAGTGAAATTTCTTGCACAGGAAAAAGTTCCAAAGAGAACTCCTAGCGTCTACTACTCAACACAGGAAAAAGTTCCAAAGAGAACTCCCAACGTCCTCTGTTCAACATAGGAAAAAGTTCTAGAAAAAGAACTCCTATCAGTCACCGCTCGGCCTAGAGAAAAAGTTCCAAAAAGAAATCCTAGCATCTACTGATCAACGTAGGAAAAAGTTCCAAAGAGAACTCCTAGAGTCCATCGCTCGGTGTAGAGAGAAATGAAGACTTAAAACGCATCGAAAATAGACTCCCTAAATACAATGTGAGCGACCTCTCTTAAACTCATAATAATCCCTCCGCACCTCTTTCAATAAAGAGCTTGCTTGGGCTAGGGGGACTTATGTATTATATGAAATATACCAATCGGAGTTAATGGTCATTTATGGGCAGTTATAAGATATATTAGCAGGTATTATTGGGTTTGATTGCCTAAAAATATATCGCGTTAATGATTAATCAATGTGTTTGGTTACCACAAGCCTTATAAATACACGATTGATGTGCAGGTAAAATAACTTTGATCTATCCTAATAAAATAAAGACCTCTTTGAAAAAAATATCTGAATTGAGCGTCAGAGTGTCTTATGTAGGTCAGCAACCCATAGGAGTGGATTGCGTTCTTAGAGAGGATTGGACGATCGAAAGAGAGCAGAGCAAGGAAGGACGACTGACCCTCGGACAAATTCAACCGAAACAGCAGGTGTTATCAGTTTGATTGCCTAAAAATATACTACTTTAATGGTTAATAAATGTGTTTGGTTACCACAAGCCCTATAAATACACAATTGGTGTGCAAGTAAAATAATTTTGATCTATCATAATAAAATAAAGACCTCTTTGAAAAAGATATCCGACTTGAGCGTCAGAGTGTCTTATGCAGGTCAACAACCCATCGGAGTGTATTGCGTTCTCAGAGAGGATTGAACGATCAAAAGAGAGTAAGGAAGGAGGATCGACCCTCAGACAAATTCAACCGAAACATATATAAATTTAGTGAAGAACATAAAATTTGTAAGTAAAATTAGAATAATTATTTTTGGCATCTTAGGAAGCTTGACTTGTTCCAATTATATTTGCTTTCTCTTTGTGAATGACTTAAAGTGTTGAAGCTCTTTTTCTTCTTTCCGACGATGACATACCGTTATCAGCTTACCTGTTCACATGGCACTTCCTACAACCCTAAATTTCGAATTCAAGACATGTTGTTGTAACTTCCCACTCTAAGCTTCAATAACCTTAGTTATTAAAGTGGTGGTTCTAACTAATGATATTAAAAGCATAGAAATAATCCATATACTATGATATAAAATATTTATTGAAAAATATAGTTAGTAAACTTGTAGTTATTTACATCACATTCTTGATAGAAACAGAGATATTCAGTAAATGGTTATTGTATTTCAAAATAATAATTGGTTTAGCTAGAAGTTGGTATTTCAATAATATCTAATCTTAGCCAAAAGTGATTGTATTTTAAATAATATTTCATTTCATTCAAGAATAAATGAAGTTCAAAAAATAATTACATATATTTTGCGTTATAGTTTACATAATAAAACTTGATTATTGTTAATAAAAAAATAGTTTAAATTTATAAATGAACTAATATAAAAAAATGTAAATATTTCTTCTCAAACTTTTTAAATGAAATATTATAAAATTACAACTATCCAAAGAAAAAGGAGTTTTCTAAAATAAAGTTTGAAAAAATATTTTGAGAATGTGTAACATTGTCAAACTTTCATCTAACTAACTTTATCTAACGTTGATTTATACGTAAACCTCTAGAGTCCATCTAACAAGTTAGAATTTCGTCTAGCGGTTTTCATAAGATGATTTTACAAAAATTAAAAAAAGTTTTAAGCACATAATTGGTTCTCTCTTATTGTATATTTTATTTGTTTTTACAATTATTTTTAATTTTATCAGATTAAATTACTCCTTTAATAAGAACCAGAATTAAAATAACTTATTTTATATTATATAAACTTAAAAACAAAAATCTAAGTTTAACTATAAGAATTTTATTTTTAATTACAATTTAATTTTTAATTTTTCCCGAAGTAACATTGCAATTAATGACATTAAATTAAAACCATGAATTAAAACATAATTTCAACACCATTTTATGGAAGTGGTGTTTTAACACAAATGAAAATCGAAACGTAAACTGTATTGGTAAACGCATTTTTTTTCCTTTAAAAGACAATTTCTTTAAATATAAAGTAAAATAAAAAATTATAAAAATTGGGTTTAAATACACGATTTTCTTTTCCCGATAACACAATATATGAATCATCAAGTGGAACTTCATAATTTTTATTTAAGTATTCATTTTCATAATTTATTTTAAAATCCATTCATTTAAAGAATTTTTTTGAATTATCTGGGTTATGTAAAAATACCTCTTTTTAATTTTTTGAGGATGTTGATTAATTGGAGTAGTAGTTTACCAAACAAAGAAATAAATCAAACATTTTTATTGAAATTTGTTCATATTAGACAAATGTTGAATGGTGTAGGAAGCTCAAAAGTGTACGCAATTTGAAATTTATACTAACAACGTTTACTCTAACATCAATTTTTATAGAATATTTCTCCGCAACAAAATGGTCAAATGCATGCATTACACACTTTCATACATATGTTGCAGTACGAACGTGCAAACCTAAAATTGGATCAATTTTCCACTTCAATTTTCTTTATATAAGTAAAAAACATTAATGACCATGGAAATTTCAAGTCTTAGATATTGTACAATCTACATACTTTTGGATTTTCCTGAGAGTATTGAAGGACACATGGTGAAAATCCTATTTTATCATTTAATTCTTATAAAAAGTTAAATTAGATATTTAATTTTTATTTGGTTCAATTTAATTATTTATTTTTTTATAAATATCCAATTAAGTCCTTATGTTATATTGATGTTAGATTTTTGTTAGAATTTATATATTAAATCACTACATCTAAACACTAAAATTAATTTGAATATATAGATTTTTTATGTGGAGTTATTTGTTGTATAAATCCTAAAGAAAATCTAATCACTAGTAAAAAGAAGAGATTTTTAATTTGCACATTACGCTTCGTTTTAGAAAAAAATCAAAGCGTATCAAAACGCGGTGATAATTTCGTAATTTTTACGAAACTATATGTCTCGGTTCAATTGGAACCCATAATTAAGGAGTATACCGCCTTGGTTCTTTGACCAACCGAGGCAAGAAAACCCTGCTTTTCCTCTACAAATCAGCCTTTTCACTTGTTAGCTTTTTTAAAATAGGCCTACTGCCTCAGTTCTGTGCATAACCGAGGTAGTATGTCCTGCCAACAGCTAACAACCTCTGTATCTAAATGTTTCAAATCAATTTTGTCAATCTCTACTGTCTCGGTTCCATTTGAATAGATGTCATAAGGCCTTTGTGCCTCGGTTTAACCGCGAACCATTGCCTATAGTTAGAAATATCTTTAAAATTTGCCATTTATAATTTCTTTAAATTTTTTCTGAAAGGTTTACACATCAGTTTAAATCAATTTTGTCAACCTCTACTGCCTCGGTTCCATTTGAATAGATGTCATAAGGCCTTTATGCCTTAGTTTAATCGCGAACCATTGCCTATAGTTAAAAATATCTTTAAATTTTGTCATTTATAATTTTTTTAAATTTTTTCTAAAAGGTTTACACATCAGTTGTCTTTAGAACCGAGGCAGTAGAGTCTTATTGCTTCGATTATCTACTTAACCGAGGTACTAACTTCTTTGATTTTTAAATTTCAGACCTTTCATTCTTCCCTTGCACAACCTTCTCACCACCACCATCCTCAACTCGCACCAAACAAGCTCAACCTCAGACTCACAATCTTCAACTCGCACCGTCGTGGCTGCCTCCACAATTGGTTGTCGTTGCCTCCACCGCCGGTCATCGTCGCTGCCTCCACCATTGGTCGTCATTGCTACCTCTACCACTGGTCACCATCATAAAACTTTTTAACCTATTGTTCCATGTTACTACCTCTACTTCTCTCGTGCGGACTAAGTTTTTCGTTGTCGCCATTGGTCGTACGTCATCGCCATCAACTGCTTGTCACCGTCTTCGGCTGTTCGTTGCTGCCTTCGACCGTTCATCCCCGCCTTCGGCTGTTCGTTGTCGCATTCGGCCATTCGTTATTGCCTTCGGTCGTTCGTCGTCGCCTTTAGTCGTTCGTCGTCACCTTCGGTCGTTCGTCGCCGCCTTTGCTTGTTTCTTCGCCGCCTCCATTATCCTAGATAGAAAAGTAAAAATCATTTTGAAAGGCAACAGTCCCCATTTTCTGAAAAAATAAAAAATAGAAAAAAAAGGCATCTACCGCCTCGGTTCAAAACTAACCGAGGGAAAAGACCCCTACATACTGCCTTGGTTCAAAACCGAGGCAAGTCTGTATATACCTCGGCTTAGGAACCGCTACGTATAGACGAAAATAACCGGTGTCGTTTCCCTTTACTGCACTAGCGAATATCAAGATAACATAAATTACCTAACTGTATCATTTAGAAAAACTAAATTGAACTAAATAAAAATTAGAGATCTAATTAAATTTTGTATAAAAATGAGAAGGCCAAAATAAGGTTTTAGCCTTATGAAAATGCTTGTTGAAATTTTTTATTAGAAAAGAAATGCGATTTTATGTAAAAGAAAAATTAACACTTCACTACAAAATATCATTAAATAACAACCAATTTTAGAGGTAAAAAATAATTAGTCACTATAGTGACTAATTTATATATTAATTTATAAGCTAAAAGTTATTGATATCGTATAAGGATTATTCATAGTGCCATATTTGTGGGGCTGAACGCTAACCACCCTTGCACAGGTAGTGCTGAGTAGTGGAAAAGTGGTGTTGAGCGCCAATTCAATAAAGAACTACTGTTTTTGCATTTTATTCAATGGCATTGAGCAATGTTGAGATGACGTTGAGCGATGACGTTGAGCGATGACGTCACTGACATATAAAAAATGAGTATTTATTCACGCTTCTCGCAAGGGTTTTAGAGCATTCTTCATTTTCACGACTTTTCTCCACCTTAGGTGCTTAGGATAGGCCTTGGGAGGTTGTTTGTGGTGTTGAAAAACTCTTCTCCTCCTGGGTTTCCTCTTTTACCCATGGTGATTTTCCCCCTTTTGCAGTTTGTATAGGAAGATGAGTTGCAAATTGAAGGTAGAAATGTGAATCAAAGGTGCGATGGAAGCTTGGAACTGCTAGGTGCTTTGGGAAAAGAGCCTTCATCTTCTTTATGGTTTGAATTTCTTTTTTATCTCTTCAATTTGTAAGCCTCAAGTTCTCTACCCTAGAGACCTAAACTTTTTGTTGAGGTTATATGTAATAAATTGAATCTTGTGTATTTATTGATGTTAATACATATGCTTTTCAATTTCTATATTAGTATTTGATTTGTATGCTTAATAATTATTGTGGATTGATCACACATGACTTGATTTGTTGTTTTTGATGTGTTGAAAAATGTCTTTTGAACTTAGAACTGAAATTAAATATGTAATGGAGCTTGTATCTAGGGATAAAATATGAATCATTTGTAATCTTAAGACTTTTAAACTTAATGCGTGATTTTTGGTTGATGATCCAACATATTGGACTTTGATGAGTTATCGTAGACTTAAAGTCATTAGGGATAGAATTTGAGAAATCTTGCGACTTGATTTTGACTTGGTTATTTGGAGGACCGACGTCTACGGGGTGACGTTAAAGACCATTTTTGCATTAGTGATATACAATTTTCATGAGAGCAAATTTCTATTATCATACTAATACGAGAACATTACTATAACTTACATTTTTTAAATCTATTTATTTTTGTAATTGTTTAAAAAGTTATTTCTCCAAGGTAAAAAAGAAGAAAAAAAGAGCCCAGTCAGCAGAAACAAAGTTTTCACTTGAATTGAAAATGAAAAATGAATAATTTACATTGAACACAAATCCAGTTCTCATTTGAATTGAGGAATATAAGGTATGGATGACTTCAAGTACACGCATGATTCTCTATATGGTATTCATAAACTTTCATGTATTTGTGATGATAAAAATTCATTAGTCTCCCCTTTTAATTCTCCTTTTAATTAACAATTATAATGGCCATGTCTTCATAAGTCTTACTTGGTCGCATAACTTTTTAATTTATACTTGGATATGTCAGATAGTTCAAAAATAGTTATCACTAAGCATTGCATTTTCCTTTATAAACCTTTGATAAGCTACACAAGCAATGCAATATATTAATTAAAACCTACTTTAAATAAATGAATTGTCTTCTTTTTAACGCGTAATTGTAGACACCTTCTTAGCATGCAATAATTTCATCTTAAAATCTATTTAAGTAGTAATTAATATGGTGTGACGGCATGCCAATTCAAGTATTATCACTCTGTTTTTAATTATAAAGTTAGTATTACTTTATATATGTCCAGAAGGTCTACTAGTAATAACTAACCAGTTTAATAATTATAAAAGAAATTATATAAACTCAATTAAATAGAAAAATGTTAATTTTAATTCGATTAAATATTTTGTTAAACTTAATTTAATCTAGACTCAATTAAGTTTTAACTTTTGATAAATTAGAGTATTTTTAATTGAGTCACTATTAAAATTTTTTAGGTCTATTAAGTATTCAAAAATTTTATACTATTCATTTGAGTCCTTCCGTTTAATTTTTCTTTAAGCGAGTAATGTGATTATTATCTTGTTATATAATTTTTTTTCCCGGATTACAATGTTAAGAAATATGATATTTTTGTAGTCTGTATAAAAATGATAATGTAAAATAATAAATGACCTTTATTGAAAATAGGATGACGAACATGTTGATCATTGTTAGAGGTATTTTTTCTTGAAATGTTTTTCGATTTTCAAAAATCCATAGTTTAAGATATATTTTTTTTATTAGTATTTTAATCTATTTTCTATATTTTACACTTTTATATTAGATACTCATAGTACTTCTAAAATTTTATAAATTTTTATGATGCATTTTTGTATTGTATATTGGTTTTTCATGATTTTAATGGAGAAAAACATTAACAAAAAAAAATAAACCTACAATTTGATGTTTTTTTTCTTGCAACAGATATCAATTAATGTTTATTATAGATGCAACATACATTAATTGATGTCTATTTAAAGATAATAGATGTTAATTTAACGTTTGTCGTTATGACGTTGGACTTTTAAAATACATCAAAAGTTTAAATTAACATAACGATTTCTGTGTGTTAGTAGGACTTGACTCTTTATAGTGATATTTTTAAAGGTAATAAAGTGAATTATATTGGTAGTTTTTATGCTTTCTATTTTTTGGACTTGCAAAATTCTCTTTATGTAAAACTCATGATAGTTATTTATGCTATGGAGTATGTTTGGAAGGAAATGTTCTCACATTGAAAACAATAATATAGTTTCCTGGATGTTTAGAAAAAAATGAAAGAAATGTCTATTTCTTTGTAGGGAAATGGAGTTTAAAGTTTAAGATATTTTTAGATATTGTATTGATAAGTTAATTAATTTTGGTTTGGCAAATAAAGAAAATTTTAAATAATATTTTTGTTTTACTTTGCAGTATTAGTTTGGATTGTTTGTTTAATAATAAATATCAACTTTTATATTGGATAATGGTTTAAAAGTGTCATTATTTGATCATGGGTTTGGTTTGGCTATAATTGTTTATTTCTTTATTTCTTCATTTTTAATTTTATTCTTTATTTGATGACGAAGGTCGAAAAACATAATAGTGTCTAATGTTTAAGATGAGGTTTTCAATTAAAAATAATAATAGTTCAATTCATTTGTAAACTATAAATGACAAAAATTGAATAGGGTGTGAACACGATCGCCACATTATAGTATCAAATTTGTTCTTCCTTCAACACTTTTTAGTCACTGCTATTGACTTATATAATAAGATTATATAATTATTTGAATCACTGAGTTCTGAACATTGGTCAAATATTTTCATTTTGAAAGAAAAGGAAGTTTGTGAATCTAAGACCTATTTCATGTTTGGATACATAGGTCATCCTGAACAATTATTATCAGAATCAACAACCCATATTTTTCTAAATTTTTAATATCAATAATTAAATAATATAAATGTAACATTTATCGGGAGACTTGTAATAAAAGAATAGGTGTAAATTTTAAAAAAAATATTACAAAAATGTTTTAGAGGATGTATTTTGTTGTGGATATATAAGTTGATTGTTCAGCAATTGTTTTAAAAAAATCATGGAATTTACCACTCTTATATAAAAATATATTAATATATATAGAAGGTTTTTTATTATTCCAACTTCCAAGAACTCTCAAGCTACGTGTGGTGAATGGTTGCCGAATGCTAAAAACTTGACAACTATCATTTTTATTATTAGAAATTCTCAATGACTATATATTATCAATATTCTGTACCTTTTATTTTCGACCGTGGCTTGCAATTTGGCACCTACATTTTGGAAGAATTTCAGGACTGTTCTATTATGATATATTACACTTTTTAAAAATTGTGTTTCTAGAAATAAGTATCCAAAGAACATGTTAGTTTATTTAGCAATATTCTTTAAAATAATCATAACAAAAAGCATAATGGGGTTGAGAATAAAATCTTTGTTAACATGGGCCTTTACATAATTTTCTTAAGAATAAAAATATTTTTTATTTTGTTATAATTTTCTATCTAAAGGAAACTGTTTCAACTTCAAATATATGTTGCATTAGATTATAATATCTAAATGTTGTTGGATGATTTCGTCACAATTTACGATGAGATGATGTATTAAAGGAAGAACTTGTTTATAAATAAATACCTTTAACTTCATATCCTTAATCGAGGTTAAAAGTAAAAGTAACCTTAGCCCTTTCAGCATTACACTTGACTTCAAAATTAGTTATATGATTTTTATAACTAAGTGGGAATATTCCTGTAAAGAGAAAATTTTCATAATTATGTTTCTTATTTTCAAAACTATTTTAGATATATCAAAGATATTGTGAAAAATATAATTATCAACAAAAATGATATTATGAACAAAAATAATATTAAAAATCCACATAATAAAAGTTTAAACTAAAACATACGAACAATTCCTCGTTTAAGATTTGAACTTTTTTTTTATTTCCAATTTTCTTTGACGATGCTGATTAATTGTAGTAGTAGTTTAGTTTACCAAACAGAAAAAGAAATAAATAAAATAGGAATAACTAAAATTCCATAAAATTAGACAAAGACTCGTTCGTAATTGAATTGACTAGGGATCGATTTGATTGGATAATGAGGAAGCTGAAAATGTACGCAGTTGAAATGTATACTATACAACGTTTACTTTAGCATCACTTTCTAAACAGGTTTTGCTCTCACCAAAATGTGAACTTGTATATGGTCAAATTTGGATGCATCTATTTTTCATTTTCAGACATGCAGAAGAACAACGTACAACCTAAAATTAATGTTCTTTGCAACAATTTTCCTCTTTAGCTTTCTTTAGTAAAACGTGCATCAATGACCATCGAATAATTTTAAGTTTTAGCTTTCAGGGGAGATTACATAATTAAGTTAAAGTAATTTAGGGTTTTTCTGTTGTGTACAGACGGCTACATAGGAAAATATTAGTTGAATTTTCTTACTACAAAAACAAAATACTTATTATGTACAATGTACACTTTTTTTAATGCTAAACTATTCTACAATTAGTTTACATCAACACATTAGAAAATACGAGTTTTTTTTATAGTCACTAAGATATTGTTAGGTTAGGGTCGACTAAATATAAGAAATAGGTTTTTCGATAGTTTCAATGCGAAGATATTATATAAATTTGATTTTAACCCAATTCAACATAAGGAATTGTATGATTTTTAAACAAGAACTTTACAAAAACAATATAAAACAATATATTTATGATTTTTTTATATATATAATATTTAAGTTTGTTATTTCTATTCGATGTAAGATTAGATTTATTCTTGAATTATTTTTAATAATATTTTTTTAAGAGTGAGTTCTTTTTATATGAATATATTTCGAAGTGTATATGACTTTTACTTATGTTAATATTGTTGTAATTGTGATATTGTTTTGTTACTTATATCAATATTATTATTGTGATTGCGATATTGTTTTATTACTTATATCAATATTATTATTGTGATTGTGATATTTTTTTCTATGTTATTATTCTTGTTATAATTGTCAATCATCAAAACGAATTTTGACTCTATTATTATGGATGAATTTATTTTTTCTAAAAGTTTAATAAAAATAAATTATATAGATATCACATTAGTCTAATATATATAAGGAATTGATGAATTATATAGTTTTTAATCCATTAAAACAGTAAATTTATGAGTTTTATTATTTCTATTTATTGTGAAGCTTAAATTTATACTTGAATAATTGCAAACAATAATATCGATCCTGCATCCACCGAAATTGCAACGCTAAAAACATAGATATTAATAGAAATAACATCGACATTAAACTGCGATACAATTACAAAATTTTAGTCATTTAATATTAATTTAATTTAGTTTCCGTTTAACGCATCTAATTCTTCTAAAATATTTATTTTTTAAGGATTGCATTGAAATCAATGCAAGACAACATTATAAAATAAGTATATTAGTATTTAATGTAACTTTTCTACAACGGAAATGAATATTTATTAAATACATGTGTTTCAATTATGTTCGCTAATAAAATTTATGATAAAATATTGTAAAATTTAGGTATATATTTAGTTCTACACAATCTTAGGGCTCATTGCTCAACTTCAAGAACTCATAATTATATTACATTGTTTATTACATTTTTTTTAGAAATTTTCAATTTTAATGTGACAATATTTTTCATTTGCAGATACAAAGTCCAAATTTAGTGTAAAATTAATAGTTCAAAATCAATCTCACAAGTTCTTAAAACAACCATTTTTAAACCTTCTACCAAAATTTAAGCTAACCAAATAAAATATATCAACTCAAATAAAATTTCACCTATGATAATTGAACTTATCAGTACTAAGATTAAAAAAAATTTTAACATATATTTCAACTATAAAAAAATATCGTTCTATTTACATAATCCCTAATTCGTAACAGATTTGTCATTTCAACAATGTTTTAAAATATTTTTCCTTCCTTGAAATTTACTTACAGTTCAAACAACATCCAAAATGTAACAATAACAGATGAGGAGGAGAATCATAGGAGGGAATTTAAGGACAGAATGCAAGGACAAAAGAGTCAAGAAGCTAAAGAAAATGTTGAGGCCAGCAAACACAACCAAGGACACGTGGCACCACCTCATGAAGATGTTGTTGAAGGAAAAGGGAAACATGTGAGACAATCAAATGCACGTTTTAAAGAGTATCTTTGGGAATATAATTAGTTATATAGCAGAGGGTGGGGTAGGAGAGAGGTAGGCAATGATTGAATAGTCTTCTCTCTTTCTCTGGATGTATTCTTTTTGTTGTTGACTATTGGCAAAGGTAACACGTTGTACCTTGTGCTATTTTCAATTAAAAGGCAAGCACCGACCCTTAGCCGGTGGTTTTCCTGGTGCATTCGGTCTTAGTGCTTATTTTATGTGCTTATCCTGTTGCATATATTATTATATATTACATTAGTGCTTTCATTACCTCCACCATGACTACAAGTACGTCTTCACCTGAGCTTGCCCAAATCCTAGAAATCCTTGAGAAATGCGATCGTGACCATGCCCGTGACATGACAGAGCTGAGAAATGAAATTGAAGATTTCAAAGAAAATCTTCAAGGTGGGGGTAGAACTCAAGAGCTTTTACACATCCCTTACAAGTGCGAAACGTGAAGCTGGATTTCCCTAAATTCGACGGCTCGAAGGTCCTTAAATGGATTTTTCGTGTAGAGCAATTATTCGAGTATTATAATACCCGGATGAACAACGCATTGTGATTCAGTGGTCCACTTTGAGAAGAATGTAGTGTCGTGGTACCAAATGATGTAGAGAACCAGTCCAATCATTTCTTGGAACACTCTGGTTAGGTCACTCAAACTGAAATTTGGTCCTTCTCCATTTGATTCACCTAGATCAACACTTTTTAAACTCATACAAACAAGCTTAGTAAATGATTATTATGTAGAATTTACTAGCCTTGCTAATCGTATTTATGGTGTCAGAGCAGAAGCTCTCTTGGACTGTTTTGTAAGTGGTCTTAAACCTGACATTAAGCGTGAGGTTATTTCATAAGCACTTAGCTCTATATTAAAAGCCATCTCCTTAGCTCGCTTATTTGAAGAAAAACATACTGTCAAAAACTGATATCCGTTTGGGAGTTACAATAGACAAACTCATACAAATATCTCAAATCAATCATACACTAATCCTGTGCAACAACCCATTTTGGCCACACCAAACACTACCAAATGTTGCACCATTTAGAAACAGTACTAGTAAGAAAATGTCTACTACTGAAATGCAATATCGAAGAGAAAGAGGCTTATGCTTCACCTACGATGAAAAATTCTTTGCCACGCATCGTTGTCTAAATAGACAGTACTTGCTTATGCAGCTTGATGAGGAGGAAGATGAGAAGCAGGAACAAGGACTTGAGGAGGATATGGTTAACCTGGAAGTAGAATTGACACACCATTTACCCTTTAATTCATTAAAAGGATCAGCTAGTGCGAGTACAATGAGTTTCACTGGAAGGATTGCAGGAAAGGAGGTTCAGATACTACTTGACAGTGGCAACAATGATAATTTCTTGCAACCTAAACTGGCCAAGTTTCTTAAGTTATCGGTGGAACCTGCTTCAGGTCTTCAAGTGTTAGTTGGTAATGGAAACACCTTATCGACGAAGGGCAAGATTTCCGAGTTGCAAGTACAAGTGCAGGGTCAGATTCTCACCCTACCTGTGTATTTACTATCAGTTTTTGGTGCTGATTTGGTTTTAGGGGCAGCCTGGCTCGCTACCTTGGGGCCACACATTGTTGATTATAGCTCATTGACCATTAAATTTTATAAAGATAAAAAGCTGGTGACATTAGTTGGTGAAATACAGAAACCTATTGGGTTAACACAATTCAATCAGTTGAAGCGCTTGAGCCACACTTAGAGTATTGCTGAGATATTTACTCTACAACTATGCTCCACTTTTACTGTCCAAGACGAGTGGCCAAACTATCTTCAGGATATGGATCCGGAGATAACACTCTTACTATATACTTATAGAGAATTATTTGCTAAACCTGTTGGATTGCCACCTCCAAGATCTCAGGATCATAAAATTCCCTTAATCCATGGTAGTGATGTAGTGAAATCAGACCATATAAATACCCACAGTCAGAAACATCAAATAGAGACCATGGTGAAAGAGCTGCTTGATGAAGGGATAATTGCTCCAAGTTCAAGTCCTTTTCCTTCTCCAATAATTTTGGTCAAGGAAAAAGATGGGACATGGAGATTTTGTATTGATTATAGAGCCTTGAATGCCATCACAATGAAGAATAGCTTCCCAATTCCCACTATAGAAGAGCTTTTGGATGAATTGTTCGAAGCTAAGTATTTTTCTAAGCTTGATTTGCGAGCTGGTTATCATCAAATTCTGGTGAATGAAGAAGATAGATACAAAATAGCCTTTAGAACTCATCAAGGCCATTATGAGTGGTTAGTTATGTCATTCGGGTTAACCAACGCTCCTGCAACATTTCATAACCTAATGAATGACATATTCCAAGGGCTATTGAGGAAATCAATTTTGGTGTTCTTTGATGATATATTGTTCTATAGTACATCTTGGTCAGCCCACTTGCATCATTTACAGCAGGTCTTGCAGATTCTTGAGGATCATGTGTCGTATGCAAAACTGTCAAAGTGTTCATTTGGGCTAGAACAAATAGACTATTTGGAAAATATTGTTTCTAGCAGTGGAGTGCAAATGGAAGCCAACAAGGTTCAAGATGTGTTGTAGTGGCCTGTGCCAAAAACTATTAAACAACTCAGAGGGTTCTTAGGTCTCACAGGATATTATAGACGGTTTATTAGAGGATATCCAACCATTGCTAATCCTTTAACAAACTTATTAAAGAAGGATAACTTTAAATGGTCAAATGAACATGGACTTCATAGTTGGGTTGCCAACCATTGCAACCCTTACCAATTCCTCACCAAATTTAGGAAGACATCACCATGGACTTCATAGTTGGGTTGCCACCATCTGAGGGATTTACAGTCATCCTTGTGATTGTCGATAGATTATCTAAATATGCACATTTTGCACCACTCAAGTATGATTTCAATTGCAAAAAAAGTAGCAGAAGTGCTTCTCTCTATAGTGGTCAAACTTCATGGGTTTCCAAATTCAATTGTGTCTGATAGAGACAAGGTCTTCACTAGCTCCTTTTGGCAACATCTTCTTAAGCTTAGTGGAACCAAATTGAACCTTAGCACTACTTACCACCCTCAATCTGATGGCCAATCTGAGGTGGTAAACAAAGGCTTTACTTATGAAAATCCCAAAGCTTGGCTCAAATTTCTACCTTGGGTAGAATTTTGGTACAATACCTCATATCATCACAGTACTCAAATGACACCTTTCAGGATAGTTTATGGCAGAGATCCACCATCACTTCTCAAGTATCAGTACTCATCAATAGATCCCCCTTCAATCCAAGAAATGTTGCAGCAAAGGGATACTGTTTTAGCTCAATTAAAGTTGAATTTGCTTAAGGCCCAGGAAATGATGAAGAAATATGCAGATCAGAAGAGAGTTCATCGGGAATTTGAGGTTGGTGATTCGGTGTTGGTTAAGTTACAACCATATAGACAACACTCCATGGCTTTGCGCAAGAATCAGAAGTTAAGCCTCCAATATTTTGGATCTTTTCCTATTATGCAGAAAATTGGCACGGTTGCTTACAAACTTCTTTTGCCTCATCATGCGAAAATACATCCCATTTTTCACATTTCTCAGCTGAAACTATTTAAGGGAGCGACTGATGTTGTTTATGTTCCCTTGCCTCTAACGACACTATAGAAGGTCCTATTTTAACACCATTCAAAGTGCTTAGGCAGAGGGAAATTATGAGAGGTGCAACCACAATCCCTCAAATACTGGTCCAGTGGGAAGGCTTGGTGGAACATGAAGCAACTTGGGAAGACAAGGCATACATATTTGCAGGTTATCCAGAGTTTAACCTTGAGGACAAGGTTTGTTTTAAAAGGGGCATTGTAACAATAGCAGATGAGGAGGAGGGTCATATGAGGGAATTTAAGGGCAGAATGCAAGGATAAAAGAGTCAAGAAGCTGAAGAAAATGTTGAGGCTAGCAAACATAACCAAGGACAGGTGGCACCACCTCATGAAGATGATGTTGAAGGAAAGGGGAAACGTGTGAGGCAACTAAATGTACATTTGAAAGGGTATCTTTGGGAATGGAATTAGTTATATAGGGGTAGGAGAGAGGTAGACAATGATTGAATAGTCTTCTCTCTTTCTCTGGATGTATTCTTTCTATTGCTGACTATTGACAGAGGTAACACGTTGTACCTTGTACTGTTTTCAATTAAAAGGCAAGCACCGACCCTTAGTCGGTGGTTTTCCTGGTGCATTCGGTCTCGGTGCTTATTTTCCGTACTTATCATGTTTCATATATTACTATATATTACACAAAACTATATGAAAACTTTAAAAATCTAGTTGTCAATGAGTTCTTTAATATAAAAACATCCAATACACAAATTAAAAGAAAAATCGGTTGAGAGAATCAAAATTATATATTTAGGAGAACCAACAAAATTTGAATTGATTACAAGCACAGTGAAATTATAAAAAAAAATTAACTTATTTTATATCAAATCTAATAGAATAAAATACCCTCTGTTCTTTAGTGGTCTAAATTATGTGATGTGATTGTGAAAAGAAAACATAGAAACTGAAACGAAATTGAAAGAAGAATATCATGAAGAGAAACTCTAAAAGAAAAGCATGCATAGATACTTTATTTTTGTTATGAAAGAAGAATAAAGGAAAGGAAGGAGGAATAGAGATGACTCTTGGCTCATATTCTTATATTTATTAGAGTTTAAATTTTGTTACTGAATCTCAATTTAGTTTTTGAAATTAGAAATTGATAAAATTTTAATGTCACTTTTCATTTTATTGCTTTTCTTTCTCTTAAATTCAAAATCATTTAATTAACATTATCTAGTAAGCATGAAGTAAGTATGGATTTTTGGGCAAGTTTGTGGTACATCACAATTTGACGAGTTGGATTATTGTTTTTAGTCCCTCATTTATTTTTTTTTATTATATTATTTTAGTGATGTAAATATAAAATAATATTGTAACTTAAATTAATATATGCAAATTAATTTTCAAATATTAATTAGAATTGAATAATTTAACGTGTAAATATAGTAATAATTTTACTTTATTAATTTTCACGTAGAAGAACCCATTAAGAATAACAAATAAAAAGATAATTAATTATTATTAATGAAATCACAAAACAAGAGACACCTACAAAACTTAGATTCATGATGATAAAAGTTTAATAATTACAATATCTATTGTTTAGGTTTACTCATTGAACATGTCCCACCATGGTGGGAATATCAAATTAGTCATTTTCTTTTTCAGTGTTTCAGGTTCTTATTTTTTAAAAATTGCAACAATTAGACTCATACCATTAAATTAAGTCCAACGGTGTTAATCTATGATTGACGTGGCATGCTGATTTTTGTTTTTAAGTGACGTGGAATATCTTATTTGATGTATGTGATTTTGACGTGTCTTTTGATTTTTTTTTCTAATAAAAGAAATTGGTAAAAATGAATTAAATATTAAAATGCATACTTTGTTGAAATTAGGGATTGGGAAAAAGTAAGTTTGATTTTAGGGTTCATACAAATTGGGAATTAATTTCAGATATTGGTCTCATTGATGCTTCTGCCTTCGACTCAGCTTTTAATGTTGGTTCAGATAAGATCATCTTTTTATTTTCTTCTTCAAGGGAAGATGATGCAGGAATTATATCTGAAATCATAATACAAGGTTGAAGGAATTAACACAACAGCGCCACCATCCTTACCGGACAACCATTAGCCGTTGTAGAGACCATCCAAAGCCAACATCTAACCCTAGTCGGCGTCGTCACGCGCAGGACTCGCCGGACCACCACCGCTGCAACCTCCACGCGAAACCAGTTTGCGCGTCGCCACCATCCTCGCACATCATTTTACACCTACAAAATCAAACGTAGAGGAGCTCTAATCCTGAAAATTTCCCAATTCGAAAAACCCTTTCAAACCCTAAATCGCGTTCGAGCTCTCCATGACCACATATCGCATTTGAATCGTGATGTCACGCGACCACCTTCCTCTCAAACGTTCAAACCAGAACCGCAACCCTCAATGTTCCCTTTCAAACAATAATCGCAACTTGCAAAGAAAGTGAATCCCAAATAAGAAGCAGGAAAACCCCCTAAATTCGCACAAAACAGAAACCTTAAAATTGCAAAATCCTTTATCGCGATCTCCTCCATCAAAATAAAACCAAATTTCTCCATCAAAGTGAAACCGAATCGCGATATCTGAATGAACCCTAAAACCGAATTTCCTATTTCTCTTGATTTCCAAGTCTGTGTAATTAACTTTTTCCAATTTTTTCAATTTAAAAAAAATAAAATTCCATGTCAGACTTTCCTATTAGAAAATAACAAGAGCACACCATTGAAAAATAAAGATCAACACGTCACGTCAACCATAAATTAACGCCATTGGACCCAATTTAACGACAAGAGTCTAATTGTTGCAATTTTCATAAAACAGGGACTCAATTAAGATGTCGAAAAAGAAGTAGACCAATTTGAGATTTTCACCCAAAAATAAGACCTGTGGAATGATTAAACCTATTATTTATTATATATTGATGCTCACTTGAGTGTTCGAATGACTTTACAGTTTTTTTGTTAAAAAGTCATAAAACATATTTAGATCAATCCATTGATAACACAGTGATCGAAGAGAAACATAAAAAACTAAAAAAAAATTCCAAAATAATAATCCATTTTAGTGACAAAAATATATTTAGAAACCAATGTTTTAATTAGAAACTAATTTAGTAACTAATTTATTTGATAACCAAATGCTTAAATTAATGATCAATTTAGATACCCATTTATAAAAGAAACTATTTTAGTTACCAATTTACAAAATAATTATAATTTTTTATTCATAATAAAAAATTATTTTACTTATCAATAACTTTTAGTTTTTAAATTACTATTTAAATTGGTGAATGCCTAATTATTTTTAGCCATTAAAATTAGTTATTATTTAAAAAAAATTGTAGTTACATGAGCAGTAGTAGACACATGTGTGTGCTAAGGCTCATAAGAGCAATGTTATGTATAATAGAAAATAAATTTAAATATATATATATATATATATATATATATATATATATATATATATATATATATATATATAATAGAAAATAAATTTAAAAAGAACCTGGTAGAACGACTTTCCACGAAAGCATGTTGGTCACCCTATTAACGACTCCATAACTATAAGTCAAAAGCTGGCTCCTTTATTAAAAAATAATAATAGTTTACTTTTAAGCCAAAATTATTATGATATGAATCGAAGAATATGAAGTGTAAATGACTTGAAAAGACTCATCATCTTCTATTATAATTGGCGATTGATATTGTGTAACTTTCATCTATTTGTGATGAAAAAAAATCATTAGTCCCTTTGTAATTTCCGTTTTAGTTAACAATGCATTTAGTGGCCATGTTATAATCACTCTTTTTCACAAGCCAATGTAAGTCACAAGTCTTGGATTCACGTAACCCACTCTTGCTCATTATGTCATATAGTTCAAACATAGTTATCACTAAGAATTGCATTATCATTTTTCAGAGCTTGGATAAGCAATTAAAGATATTAATTAAAACCTAATTTAAGTAGAATGAGTGGTCTTCCTATCATGGAATAGTTTGATCTTAAGAAACTATGTAAGTAGTAATTTATATGGTGTGACTCCATGCGAATTCAGGTATTTTTTTAAATTATAAAAACTAGAACCATATTTAACATCTAAAAATCTCACATTAAACAAAATTAACGAAAATTAACGAAAATAATGACCAAAATAATATTTAATCCTATATATATTTATAAATATCTAATTTGATAATTGTAAAAAAATATATAAACTCAATTACTCTGCACAATGTAAGTTGGATAAGAAGTTTTGCGAGACCTAAGTTCGCAAAATTTTAAACGACAATCTCTATAAAGGATTTGTTATATTTAACAAAATTATTCTTAAAACTAATTAAAATTAAAATTTATAAAATATAATATATATATATATATATATATATATATAATTATAAAATACAAAAATATAAATTATAAATTTACAAAATTACGAAATATAAAATAAAAATATATAATTTGATATTTTAAAACGTAATTCTTTCAATAAATTTATAATCGAAAATGCCGATGATAATGTTTGAAAATACTTTAGAATAACCATGATATTAATCGCAAAATATAACCACGAAAGATTAAATGAAAGTCTTAAAAGTTATATATATAAATTCAAGTGTGATATGTGAATGAATAACAAAAACATATTTTACTTCCATAATTACTAAACAGACTTTAAGAGACAAATTTAACCAATATTAATTTGAGTTGATTTAAGAATTTTTTCAGAAGTAAATATCATAGACAACTATTGCATATAAACTAGCACAGCAGATAAAATTTGAAGATATAAAAACATTTTTAATGTAAGAATATTAAGTGAAATAAATATCAGAAGCTTAAATTCATATTCTTATGTTTGAAATGAATGTTTTAAAAATCAATTTTAGGAATGTAACCTGTCTATTATTTTTCACTAATTAATATATTCATTTCATTCTTATGAAAGTGGATGGCAATCTATTTTCTTTTTGTTATTTGAAAAACACTTAAATATATGAAACACATTTAAGATATTCTAAAAACTATAATTATCAATAAACAAAAAATTAAATAATAATACACGAAATATTCTCTGATGTTTACTATTTTTAACAATACTTACAATTCACGAAAGAAAAACACAGCCACACTTTCTCATTTAAGATATGAAGCTTTTTCTTCAATTTTTTTAAATAAGTCTCCATATTTTTCTTTCCATTTTTATGAGGATGTTGATTGAGTGGAAAATTAGTTTACCAAGCAAATAAAATATCAATAATTAAAATTCCATAAAATTAGACAAAGACTCCCTCATAATTGAATTGACTAGGGTTCCATTTCATTGAATACTGTAGGAAGCTGAAAATGTATGCAGTTGACATTTGTACTATCAAACTTTGGCATCACTTCTTAAAAGACCTTTTCTTATCAACAAAGTGTGAACTTGTAGTATATATTGTCAAATTTTGGATGCATATATTACTTTCATTACAAATGCAGACAAATGTACAACCTAAAATTAATGTTCTTTGAAATGATTTTCCTCTTTAATTTCCTTTAAAAGTAATAACATTTAGTATGAGATGAAAATTAGACATCATATTAGTTAAAAATAAATAAATAGAATAGCATGTAAATACTAAAAAGGAGATGTATAAATTTATTATTTTAAGGTTTTGAGTTAAATATTTAGTATATATGTTAGTCTGTTTAAGATTTATTGATTTCGAATTTTTAAGATTGTACCGTACGATCTCTTGGCATTACCAGGCCGAGTGACCAACCAACCATCCAGGCCAACCACTCACCGAGTTGAGTGACCAACCACCCAGGCTGACCATCCCAGACCGACCACCTCAGACTGATCACCTCAGGCCGACCACCTCAAGACGACCACCCAGGTCGACCACATGGTTAGATTATAAACGATGATAACTCATTAAGCGTCTAATGCCCCTAATGCATATTAAGGTGTGATTGGACCATCATTAGGCCAACAAAAGGTAAGAGCTCATCACAACTAGTATAAATAAATGTCTCAGGTATGACTTTACGAGGACGATGCACAATATATGCATTATTTGTTGTGTCAATCGCTCGGTTACATTACTAACGGAATGCCTTTGACAAGTAACCCGCTCACTTGGCTTGGACAAAAAGAAGGGAGAGTGAGCAACATAACTTGGAGGATGGAGGACAACTAGGAAGTCCGTCCGGCCTTCAAGACAACCTGGAGTGCTTTGAGCAAGGTCCATCCGATCTTCAAGACAACCTGAAATGCTTTAAGTAAGAGATTTCAACCCTATATCCGAAACAAAGATGTTTTTTGGTTAAATATGACATAAAATAAGTAAAAAATCTTAAAACTTCATATAAAATATAAATAATTTCAAAGTTTCAGTTTTTAAGAATATTACATAATTAAGTTAAACTAAGAACTTTTCTAATGTTTGTTGAATTTTCTTACCAGAAAATCAAGATAGTTATTTCATTAGCACAACTTGTTTAATGCTTAATTATCTTCATACCTTACACATTTAATATTTTCTATTTAATACTTGTGTATATCAGTCTCCATTCACAGTTAGAAAACTGGAGTTTTCTTGATAGTTAAGAAACCAAGCAATAATTAAAAGTAATGAAGAATGCATTAATTATTACCATTAAGTATAATGCTTTTGAATAAAAGTTTTCTAATTTTGTTATTTAATCATTCTCCTACATCAATTAACAAAAGTATTTCTATAAACGTATAAGGACCCGGTAGCTAATGTCCGAAAGTAGTAAGAAAGAAATACCCAAAAATAAAAAGATCAAATTTCTTATTTTATATTAATCCAAAATTGATAAATTTAATTAAAATACCCAAGATATAATGAAAACTAAAATAAGTGTACACACTACTTTAGAAAAACAAATCCACGAACGATTAAAAATAGTTTTCCATTACAACTTTTAAATTGTTGTTAAATTGACCATAGTTAAAAGTGTTTTTCAAACAATATAAGTTGGTCATTATATGTGGTTAAAAATACAATGATAGTTACGTTTGACTGTTGTTCAAAGTTCTAAATAAGGAGATGTTAAATTATCGTAAAAAATTTAATAAAAAAATAATAAAATTGGTTTATAATGGTAATAATTGTCTTTATGAACCCTGTCAAAAATAAAAATAAATAATGAAATGAATTATAACGATGATTTTGGTAACAAGTATTATTAAAATTGATCTTTTTTAAATATAATATTTACAATTTGGTTTATCAAAAACTTATTAGAAAGTTTTCATATAACAATTCGGACAATTCAACATCAATAATCTAACAAATGATAATCTAACAAATGATTATGAAACTATTCTAATTCTAACATTTTATATTTGAATGCAAGACTTTCTATGTAGGAGCATTATAGGATAAATGAGATTGGCATTGTGATAGGCTCTAGTGGAACCTTGAATCCCCATGCTATATCCAATGGTACGAACATGTCGAAGGTGTTTAGGTCATCCAAGAACAATATTAAGAATATCCTATTGACCATGAGCATTAAAACCATCCTGGGTGTTCTGCTCAACTAGAGAATCATACAATAAAAAATTATATATAATTAGAAGACTTTATATGGAATAAAATGTTTTAAATTAAACTATCCAAACATGTTTACTTAGAATCTGCTAAGCTACCCATTGTTATTCTTCACCATGTTTATGACTTTTTTAGATGAGTACGCTTCCATTTCTCATGGGATGGTGGGGTGGAGGTTCAATTGAATCTACACTACCGTTATCGCTAGAAGTTGAACTTGCTTTCATCCTTTTCAAAATAATCTTCTACTTTGGTTTTCGATAACCATCATGAGAGAATAAGTGGGGAGTCTCATTATCTGCTTGAATGTTCTGTGCCTTTTTTTTAATACCCTATAAGCATTTAAATGAAATTTACTTAGTATTATACATTATGTATATTAAAATAGTAATAAACAAATATATAAGTGATGATACTAACCTTCTATTTTTTACTTTTTTGAATTTGTACAAATTGTTGCCGAATTACTTCAATAATGCAATTAGGCTTAGTATTAGGACTTGCACCTTTTCTTGCAGCATATACATAAATTGTGGTCAATTTTGATTAATTGATGCCACATGATTGCAATTGATGACAAAACCTTCAACGTTAAAATTGCCGCATTAGGGATATAAAAAACATATGCATATAAGAACAACAATAGACATTAGTAACCTTTACTTATGCTTCAAAGTAAGGCAAAAACATCTAATCAATTTCTTACCAAGATATTTGACCAAATTATGTTTCTCTCTTACTCGATAATATGGTCCTAAGATGGAGTCAATACAAATATCTTCTCACGAGCAACAACTTCAAGATATGTTAAAAGTTTTTGCATTTGGCCTAAAAGTTTTTGCATTTAGCCCCGTCATCCAACTAGTGTTCACATCAATAATCATCAGTGTCCTCTCATCACTAACTAACCTTTTAGTAAGAGTCTTTAATATAATAACTCATCTGTCGTAACTCTTTCAAGGACCTTGTTATCAACCTTGTTCCTGTTTTGTATTTAAAATGACAAAAAAACATGATTAATAATAATAATAAATATAGAAAAGGATATATATATATATATATATATATATATATATATATATATATATATATATAATTAATAACATTAAAATGAAAAACAACTAAAAAAATAACATTAAAATTTACATAAATTCATACACACATATATTCCTTCGTCATGGTCTTTATGAGTTGCATGATCATCATCCATGATTTCATCACTATCATTGTTAATCATATTTCACGTAAATGATTCGATCTCACAAATTTCATTGTTGGATTATCAATATCATTATTGGTTTTCTTTTTACCATGTAAAACAACATGTCAGTTTTCAGATGCAAGGTCAATGACATAGAAGACTTATGAAGATTGATATGCCAAGAAATGGTTCATCTTGATATGCTACCTTTTGAAAGTCAACCAATTTCATTCTTGATTCATCAACTTTTACACTAGTTTTTCAGTCAATCCATTTGCATTTGAAAACAGATACAGAAAACTTGGTATAACTAACTTTCCAAATCTCCTTTATGCCATTGTAATAGGGCATGGATCCCATAATAGGATTGTTATTTTTTTGAGGTTGAGAATTGTAATGAATCTGCCTCCAAAGCGACTCCGCTATTTTGCACAATGTTTTTATCATATTGAAACTTTGTATAAAACAAAGTTCCATTGATTTAAGAGCTAGAACAACGTAAAACATCAAACTTTAATCCATTTGCAAGCCAAGTTAGTATTCTAGATGCAGACGGGTCCTTCGTGATTTCATCTTTAAACCAAGTTATAAAAGTTTTGTTATGCTCTATCAACACTTATTTCTTTAATTGTCTTGGGTTTTTATGTCTTATAATGTCCTTGTGTCTAGTTAAATATGGTATGATTTCCTCTATGTTATTTAGTATATACAAATGCGTTTGCAGAACCTCTTGTCTAGATTTGTTTTCCACATGTATACCTCTTGAATATTTTTCCATTGTTCTACGAGAGTTAACAATTGGAAAGCACTCCTATAAAATTTTCTTTATACATGTACTCCAAATAAAACTCAATAGATTCTTCTAAAATGTATCTTTCAACAATATAATCTTTTGAACAATATTTTCACATATCCCTTCACAATCTTTATATATCGTTTCACTGGATACATAAATAGTAGATAAAATAGCCCACACAATTTCATTTATCTTACAAGATGAACAATAAAATGAACCATTATGTGAAAAAACGACAGAGGAAAAAATACCTCTAGTTGACACAAAACAATAACAATTTCTTCTTGAAGTTCATCGAACTTATGAGGGTCAATAACTTTGAGACCTTAAATTGAAAAATGAAAACAATCGGGTTATAATATGTCTTACATTTTTTGGTAAGATTCCACGTATGGCCAGAGACAATAATTGAAAAACTTGTTTTCTCCTTTTTGGACAAAGTGTAACATGTTCTTGGCAAATAAGTTTGGTTACCAACTCCTTTTGGTCCTAACTTGTCTCATATATTCATTTCAGTCATATCTAAACGAGAATTAATGCGATCCTTTGTCTTCCCTTTTATATTTAGAAGTGTTCCAATTAAGCTATCATACATGTTCTTTTCAACATGCATCACATTTATACAATGTCACACATGTAACTTAAACCAATATGGAAGAACACAAAATATTGACCTCTTCTTCCATATGTGAGTCAAAGTTGCCTTTCTTTGTTTCCCGAAATCTATATAAAGATCTTTCACCTTCTAATAAATCTGGACATCAGTTAATGGAATTGGAGCTTCAACATGTTCTTGGTGTTCATTAGAGGCATTTTTCAATCTATGATAAGGGTGAAATTGATTTATAAGTCTACAATGACAAAGATAGATTGTTTTCCTCCCGTGTTTTAACTGCTCATATGATGTGTTTTCTTCGCAAACGAGACATGTCACCTTCACACTATAACTTGATAAGTTTTTATGTGCAAGAAATTCGTTGATAGTACAAAATAACATTGCATGCATATGAAAATATTATTGGCAAAACCATTAAACCTAAACCATGTAATCTCATAACAACTTCATGTCATCAATCAATGGGTTAAGATAAACATCTATGTCATTCCTTGGTTGTCTTAGACCAGAAATCAGCATTGATTACATCATGTACTTTCTCTTCACACACAAACCTGGAGGCAAGTTATAAATCACTAACAAAACAAGCTACAAACTATGATTGATACTTAAATTTTCATAAGGATTCATTCCATATGTAGCTAGTCAAACCCTTAAATTCCTTGATTCATTTTTTAATGAAGGAAATTATATATCAATGTTCTTCCATTAGACATAATATGTAGGATGATGAAATAGTCCATCACATTTCCTCTATCAGCATGCAATCTAAGATTTTTAGCATCAATTGGAGGAGGAAGGACTAGGGGATTAAGAGTGGCAAGAGGTCCTGGTCAAGAGATCTTTTTTAAGTTCTAGTGACCTATATAGGATTAATCTTGTGGATGGAGGTATCCATCACAAGTGCTAAAACTTCCTTGTAGTTCAACCTTAATGCATTTATCCAGATGATCAAGTTTAGAAGAATTCAAGACTGTATTATTTTGCTTAACTTCTCATTGTTACTGGTTTAATGACTTTATGGCAATCCTTTTATACATCAACTTATTCTTTCTTTTGCTGGGGTCCTTTCGTGTTTGTTCTCTTCTTTTGTAATTATCACCTTAATGGATGTGAGCAGATGAGGAAACGTGAGTTGAGCTACCTTTGAAGGGTGATAATGATGCAACTGAGTAGTTTTAGGCTTCCAATTTTGTTGTTTAGGTTTCCTTTTTAAAGACTCAGCTTAAGTGTGTTATATATAACGTCTTTAAAGTTGTGGACAAATCTTAAATTTATTTTAGACTTTTTTAAAATATTTGTAATAGTTTATTTTAGCTTTTGAATTATCTATATTGTGTTTATTAAGTGTGTTATGTTTCACTTAATAGTTTAAAGTATTAACTGTGATATTGTATTTACTAGAACACAATATATTATGCAAAAGTATTAAATTTATAGAGAGAGAAAAAAATATCGTATTTGATATTTTTACTATTTTATTTTTTTATAACTATAATGATATAAAGTAATTTAAAATGATCCAAAATCTTTGCTCAGAGTTCCAATGTTAGATGAATTTTGATTTTGTAAAACTAGTAGTTTAGATATGATTAAAAAAGGAGTGCTTAAAAGATTTTCTAGATAAGAAATTACAATTAAGATGTAGGATAAAATAAAGGACCAAGAAAATTAAAGGGTAAAGAAAATAAATGACGAAATTATAGATTGTAAGAAAATTAAATGACAAGAAGTTAGCACATTAAAGAAACTTGCAAAGTGAAATATAAATTTCTGGAAGAAAATTATCAATGCTTTCCTTTTCTCTTTTCACTTTCAATAGACAATTGGTATAACTTTCTTCTCACATAATTTTTATTGGAAGGTTTTATTGATCTACTCAAATTTCTTATTGTTTAACTTGTTTTTCTTCATCCAATATTGGTTAACTTGTTTTTCTTTACTTAACTTTACCACTTAACATATATTTTTTATAATATTTTCCTGTCGATAACAATCACAAGAAAAGTACCTTGTTTAGAATTCTTTTAAATTAATATTCAATTTTTTATTAAATAAATTATAGTAGGGACAAAATGTCATCCATCAGTGTGTAATATTTATACTTTGTTGTCAAAGAAAGAAACTTATCAAAGTAAAATATAAAAACTAATGGAATGATTCACTAAAGAGCCACCCTACCAATGTCATCCAATTTAATCTTCCAAAGTTAAAATAACTGAATAAAAATGACAATGATGATCATTCACGAGTTAATTAAGTTTCAACTCCTTTATAAATTTTGAATTTGAGTATGTTTATTTCAGTTGTTTTTCAAATATGTCTATTACAAATTTTTATATTTTTTAATTGAATATTTGTAATTTAAGTTTTTGTTAATTGAATAATATGATTACTAACTTTTATTACTTTCATTAAAATTGTATCTTTGTCATTGTCATCCCCACTTATAAAATTGTTTTATTTATTAGTTTTAATAAAAATAATAAAAATAATTTCTTATTTTATATTATCGCAATATCATTTTTACATTAAACTACAAAACTTCACACTTTTAACACGAAAAAGTAAATAAGTTGACTGGAAATATAACATTATTTTACTTATTTAATAAAAATAAATAAATATAAAGATTCAATTAAAACATATAAAAATTTCAAATATTTAATATATCAAGAAATTTTCAAATTTATTAAAAACTTAAAACTTAACTAAGACATAATTTATTAACAAAATACTTCTAACTTAAAATTTAATAATCTATTGAAAAGATATTAATAGTAGAATAATCTAACGAATTAAACAAAACATAATTATTAAACGTATTTAAAAGCTATCGCATGTCTTATTTTTAGTAATTAATTAATTAATTAATTAATAACACTTTATAAGCAACCCTATTTTATTAAAAAAATAAAATATTTAATCTGTACTGCAACTTATTCTAAAATAAACTGGGGTTATGCTAATAAATCAGGGAAGTAGATATTACATTTCGTAATTATTATTTTTTACTATTTTCCTACTTTGAAGGGTCAAAGTTGACGTAACATTTCTAATTTCTAATATTTTGTTTATCTTAATGCAAGAGATTAAAGAATCTAATAAACTTTTTCACAGGTTTGTGAATTTGACGTTTTCTTGGAATCTATTACAGAGATTTAACCAACTATAATGTGACACCATTATATGCAATTGTGATAGAGATAGGTTGACTTTTATAAAGACTCAAAATTTGTCAACAAAACGTTGCCAAATGGGTTGGAAAAACTTGGAACACAAGAAATTAAATTTCAATTTGAATTTGGTTTGTGTTTTAATTTCTCCACTTTACACCTACGTTCTTTCTAAGCCATTAGTGAAAGTGATTTACTTTTTTTTCCTTAGCAGAATCTCTTCATAATGAATAATTTTTTACTGATTTTTTGGAATTCAATGCTTTTAATTAAGAAAATATTAATATTATGATTTAACAATAAAGTTTATAATATATACGAATTTTAAATATATTAAACTTGAATTGATTAATATTATTTTTAATTTTTTATATAATTTGATTGGATGCTAGTTTATATTTATTAAAGAAATATAATTTTTTTTATTAGGATAAAAAAAATTCAAATTATTTCAAATATAAAGAAATTAGTTAAATATCAAATAATTAGTGATAATTTCAAATAAAATTAAATATCAAGTTTGGCAATTCAGTTATGTTAACACATGAAAGTCCATCCATTAAAATAATTAATAATAACTCAAAATTATTAATATTGGTTTTAATTAGACTAACACCGATTAATTTTACAATGTTGTTTTGTGAACTTTTCAATCAATCTCAACTAAAAAGCTTTTGAATTGACTTTTGGTAAAAAAAAATCTTAATCAATTACCTTAAATTTCTCTAGTTAACATTATAAAAAATTATTGATAAAAAATAGCATTAATATGAATGAAAAAAAATACTCATTACAGACATCAATAAAGAAAAATCAAGATATATTTCAATGAGAAAATTATCTTGTTCAAATTGAGGAAGAAAACCAAAAGAACAACAATTTAAATAAAAAATAACTTTTATCAACATCAATAAAATGATATTCAATCAAACCATGTATAAATCTTAATTAAGTCGACAATCCACACTAAAATCGAACTATCAGGATAATACGAAGAGGAAACGCTAAATTTTAAATTACAAACAAGTTCAAATTCTTAGTCTTGGAAGTAAAACTCAAAATTTTCTATTTTTAATAAGTTTAATTACTTTTATAAATTTATAAAATTATAAAATTATAAAATTATAAAATTATAATTTTCTTTAAAATTCTTTATCCAGATTTTTGAAAAATATATACAAATTTATCTCATAAGAGTAAACATTTTAGAATTAATAATCCTTGTACGTTACAACTAATATTAATGACAAGAACTTTAATGGCAAATCAATTGTGATTTCTTGTACTTTTTAAACTAAGAAGCATTCAGACCCAATTAATTAATTACGCTTTGAACTTTGAAAGTTTCTTCTTTATTAAAACTTTCCTTTAGTTTACAGCAATTATATTTCTGAAAAGGGTTGGAAGAAGTCAATTCTTTTGGAAGAAAAAATTTACTAAATTTTTACAAACTCTTCTAATTTTGTTTATATTCAGCTATCTATTTCAAGTATTATAATTTTTTTTCTGTAAAAATAAACTTAACCACAACTTTTTTGTTATTTTATCACAAACATAATATATTATCTAAATATCCATGTTTAAAGTGATAGTTTTTAGTTTTTATTTTAATGAAACAGAACCAGTGAGTTTTTTATTATGAAAAAGTAAAATCGTTTCAGTCATACTTAACAAGTGTAGAATTTGTTCCTTTCAGGAAAGGGAGTGATGTATTCCAACCAAACGAGCAGAATAATATACTAATTTGCTGTTTTTGTGAGACATGAACTGATTTATATACTTTACTGTTCTCTATACAAGGCAAGTATTCCAGTATATGTTAATATTCTTATTAAAAGGCCATGATCTGGAATTGCTTTGCATTGATTCTTGTATCTTAGTAATCTGTTAACACCGCTCCCCACAAAATACTACATCATATAATAATAATAAATTAATATTTTTCTTGCGGATCAAGTATGCCAAGTGAAGATGAGTTCTACATACTTCTTTGATTTTTTTTTATTTTGTTTTCTTTCTTTACTTAACGGTGATGTGTTGATAAAAGACACCCAGACATTTAAGTTAATAGAATAAATCAGATAACAAATAATGCAATAAGAATGAAAGTAAATTATTTATCTCAATAGATATATTATTTATAGAATAATTGTTAATTTATAGGTTTTCACCTATGTGGTCTAAGTGGACCAATAATTTATTATCATACAAGTTAATAGATTAAAGAAAATTATGCTAAGTTAAAGAATAACGATTTAATTATGTTAAGTTAAAGAATAATAACTTGTAGTCGGATTAGTTGAAGTTAGCTTATGGTCGGATAGCATCAGTTAACTATAATACAAATAAATTAAAGATTTTTCATCAACTATAATATAAATATTTACAATACATGCAATCATGATCTTATAAGTCAATTTTGTAAAGTTAAAATACACTTAAAATCTATTTCTTAATATATTATTAAAGTTAACTAAAACTCATCTTTTTTTTGTTAAATTTATGTCATAATTGTTTATTATTTATTAATATCTAATTTTATATTTAGCGTAGATATATATATGTTTAGATGTACATGTATATGTTTATATGGATTAAAATTTTTATATAAACTAAAAATCATCTTCTCACAATTTGATAACAAGTAAGATAAATATTAATATAAATTTTGATAAAATTATTGAGTGATTAGATAAATTCAATAATGTAATCTCATATACAAGATAAAAAAACTAAATTTATGTTTAAAACATGTTCATAAAATTATTGGTGTAAAGTGATATTTACTCTTAAATAATGTAAATTGTTGTTACATTGTATTAAACAACTTCTAACCACGTCATTAATTGAATATTAGTAACTATGCATGACTCATTGATGAATTCAAGTACACATGTCTTCTTTACATATACCCCTACATGTAATATTTAGAGGGCATTCTCTTCCTCTGTTTTTCGTGGTTCTCTTCCTCTGTTCTTGTTTTCCGGCAAAGCCACGTTCATTCTTCAGTTCATTTCTTCCTTTCTCTTTTTCTCTTCTGCATCATTCTCTTCCAGCGCCTTTTCCGGCGAATTCGGTGCCCAGTCACCGTCATTTCTGCTGAGCAATCTCTCCTAACGGTGTCGTTCTGTCCTCCCTCAGGTTCTCTCCCCGCTTTATATCCTTCGTTTACTTTCCTTTTTTCCTCTCTTATATGTCTCAGATTTGAAATTGTACCGAGATATTTGTTAAATTTATTTTCCAGTTCTCTTCCTATTTCTTGGTTTTAATTATTTACGGTGAGTTGCATATATTACAATTTGATTATTTTCTATTGTGAATAGTGATTGTGCTTTGCATTTCTGGTTTCGTCATTGGCTTGGCGTTTACACACACATACATATATATTCTGATTTGGTTGTTAGGAATATGCTTGTTTCGAATTTTTTCCCCGAAACATTGTTTGTCTAGACGTAGTAGCATCCTTTTCTTATACCGTTAATGAGTCAGTAGGGAAGTTGAGAAAATAGACGACCATTTGGGAACGAAGAAATATAAGAATGTTAGGCTCATCGAGTTGAAGTGATTCTTGAAAATGAGTGATGAGTATTTCTACCATAAATTTTCGTTGGGGTGATTTAATGAATAGTGAAATTATCTTAATACAATACAAACCACGGCTTCTTAACAAGATCCTTTAGGTAGAAATTGAATTTAAATAGAATATTAACGAACGAGCTAAGTATCTCTTACTTAACTATCTTTATACTCTTAAAATATTATAAACAAAACCAAAGTTAGTTTTCTAGGTTCTCTGATTGTGCAATAGGTTGACACTGCTACTTTTAAGTTTGGGTGGCTGAACCTATCGATGTCACTACTGCCAATGTTGCTGTTAAGTGAAGTGCATTCATGGCAGCTCAACTGGCACGGACCCCAGATGATGTTGTGAGTCAGAGCTTAATGGTTTAAAGTGTGTTAAAGTGCATTCATCACCTCCAAATGTCTGGGATTGATGCCGCCCACCAAATGATCAAGTATTATGAGGGTAGGGGTTGTATACGAGTTTTGGATATCAACTTTGACATATGCATCTTCCAATGCTGTGAATTAAGGCGAGAAAGGTGGTGACACTTGTATATAAATTAGCTTATATAGGTTCCACCCCTTTATCATGCTATTCTTGAATAACAAAGATGCTTAGCAGACCTAGTACAATGCGATTCACTGATGCAGGTTTAACTTGTAGAGAAGTACGTATAAACTTTAGGCACATGAAAAGACATATTATTTCTATAATTGTTGAGAAAATTCTAAATTAAAAGTTGTTAATACTAATAACGTAGTTATTGAAAAAATCATTAACCTTATACAAATTTGTGTTCAAACCAAATTTAATTTTAAAAGCATATACACAGTAGTCTTTTCAATATTAGCAAACATTTCAGTTATAATTCCTCCTTTCTCTTATTAAAATTATGTTTGCTTTGTGGTTTCTTTTACTTTTCCTGCTGGATGAGTCCTTGATCAGTGTAAAAGTGTTGTAAGTCATCTTATGTGTATATTTAGAAAATATATACTCCGACACAGTTATATTTATTTCAGTCACCACTTATGTTATGTATATGCTTTCATTTAGATTTGGAAGTTTAAGCATGTTAGTATTGTTATCACGAAATTACATGGTTTCAAATCCTACAAAGGTAGCTAATTTCTAACATGGTAACTGTGAAACATCAAGATTCTGCAACAATTTGCTATCTGTAATTTGTTTCTGAATAAACCCATTAAAAATTCTTGAAAGAAAGCCATAAGAAGTTGCCCCTCCTATAGTGTTTCTGTGTACCTACTGTCTAAAATACAAACTATACCCCTGCAACAATTATATTAATTTTACTATCTTCTTTGTGTAGCATATCCTGCAACACACCCTTCATCATGCAAAGAAGTAAGGTTTTGAAGCAAATACTGAAGGTGTTTTGAGAGGAATCATAATAGGGAAGTAAGGTTGCTTTCCTTGGTCTATTTTCTACTGTGGTGGTTACGACAGTTGCTTGAGTTTGAAGTATTATGTGCATGTTTTATGGAGTTGGAAAAATTATGTGATTGATGTTTTATTATATGGACTTGCAGTATTGTGCTCTATTGACCTTGGTAGTCTATTAAAAAAATACAATGTAATGATAACTACTCTTGTGAGCTTATTCAGTGGTTGAATAATTTCACATACTTTTATATTGTTTTATATAACTTGAATAACTTTTCTAATTTTTTATTATTTTTATTGCACTTTTGGTTTTGCTGCATAATCCTGTATGAGAGATGCGAGGCATGAGAATGTGGCAGTAGAATTTATATAATGTTGCTTGATTCTTTGTATGCTAGTTTTCTGGTTAACTAGTCTCGCCAAAACTTTTATCAATCTTCTTGTTCTTGTCTCTATCTTAGAGTGCCTCCACTGAAAACTTCTGATACCACCACTAGGCAGAAGCTTTTCTGTATCATTTCCAAGCCATGTCTGATCTGCAAGCATCAACAAAGCATTTTCTAGACTCTAGAGAGTCTGAATATTGTTTTGCAGAGTTTCACCAGCAGCCAGTCAAAGGGCATGCTTGAGAACTTATGTGATAACAAAAAATAGAGTTGTAGTGCTTGTAATTAACAGATAAAAAACATAGCTACATCGTCTCACCTCAACTTGAAATAAAATCAATTTAAAATATATAAACGGAAACCTCATTTTATAAATCAGTTTTGTAGAATTAGAATAGGTTTAAAGTCCTGTTCATCATAGGTTATAGGTTTCACTTAACGATTGTGCCTGATTTTTTTTAGATGCAGAAACATAAGAGTTGAATTTCATTTGGTTTCCTTACACAGGACAGTTTCACTGGGTTATAATTAAGATCGTAGATTTTAACTCTGTTACAGCTTTGGTCAGCCACCGGCCCAGTGGTAGATGGCCAACTACACTCTGGTTATAATTTGAGCAACTCCTTCAAATACAGACCATAGAGCTTCTATTTAAAGGGAACTATGTTAAATATATATAATATGATCATTTAATTAGTTTTTATATGTTACGATTGATGAATTAGTTTCTATATGATCATTGATTTTTATATAACATGATTACTGAGCTAATTCTTATATAATATAGTAATTAAATTAATATTTATATAGTTGGTCACTAAACTAATTTTATTTAACGATACATAAATTAGCTTTTAGATCAAAATCTGACTTGTTTAGTAGCATTAATTGCCAAAATTTTAACCATTTATTAAGATTAGATTTTAAATTACTCTTTAATTGAGCCACTTACTAATTTTTATTATTTGAGAGAGCAATGGTTTAGTTTCTAAAAACAAATTTTGAAGTGGAGAATATAATTCTTTCGAGCAAAAGTAAGATATCGTTCATAAATTGTACTTCCACAAACACTTTTTATATATGATCCAGAAATTGCAGGTTTTATCTGGTTGTAATTTCCACATCATTTTGAAAGCTGCGTAGAATAACGATACTTTGATTTCCGTAACTCACTCTTGATCATTTCGTCTGATAGTTCAAATATAGTTATCATCACTAAATTTAAACGTTTTGTACTTTCCCTCATTTTGCATTATCATATTATAAAGCTTTCTTAAAATATATGAGATGCATACAAAAGTGATGGTGATTTTTAGTTTTTTTTTAAACAAAATAAATCTGGTAATAATGAATCTGAAATAATTTTTTACTCATTTAAATATTTTTTTACACTCACCAACAAATATGAATTTGATTTTTAGTTTTAAAACACTTTTGCTATTTTTGACAAGTGATAAACAACCTTTAAATTTTAATTAAATTGTTATAAACTTAAAATTGAAAATCATCATAAAATAAATTCTAATTTACAAATCTAAATGTAGTTTTTAATTTTTTTTTAAACTTAAAACTTAATATTAAATATTTTAATATAAATAGTAATTCAAGATAATTATGCAATGTTAAATGCCTGAAGATTTTATCCCTTGACCAAACGGTCCGAATTCGAATTTTAGTAATATTACTTTATATATAATAATTTATATTGACTAATTACATTCCTAATTTATATTGTATTTAATGCCCAATTTATGCTTATATTAATTAATGTGTTAATGTAAATTCTTTCTTGTGTGGCAATAACTTGATCTTAAAATGTATTGAATAAGCAGTAAATATAGCGTGACGCTGTGCCGATATAAATACGTCATATATTTTTATTTACAAAGTTGGTACTACATTAAATATTTATTAATTTTAGGGTATCAATTTTATTTTTGAGGCCATGAGAGGGAAAAAGGACGAAGTTCAACTTAAAATTAAATATTTTTGATTAAATCTTTTATACTTTATGGTTACATAAATGTTTGTGCGTGCATAGAAAGTTGAGGAAGGGTCACGTTCTTCCATGTGATTACGAGATGTCCTAAGAACACTTAATCATGTCGCAATTCCCAAATGCCATTTTTCTAACTAAATAAGATATTTTGTTATTTTTCAATTTCAATTTAAAAAAAAAAATACTTTAGTTTGTTAAAAGTTCATAGCTTTTCATGCAGATGGCATGAATTCCTATTCAAGGACAGCAAATTGGTGAAAGCTCTCTTACGTTAAATCACAGGGCGTGATAGACTGGCTTTCCAAAGTAAGTGAATTGGATACGTGTAATCTCGTTTTTTTCTTATATTTGATAATGGTTTTCATGATGCACTTAACATGATTGATTAAAATCACAACCAATTTATGCCCATGAATGTTCTCATTTATCACTCACATGAGATTGAAAGTAAGTGAATATCCTGTGTATACACTCAAATGACTTTCTCTGTCCAGGAAACTTCATTCTATTATGAAGCTGGAATAAGGGTTAGAGGTGAAAATTTCGGTCTTTGATCAGAACTAGGTCAGAACTAGGAATTGACTCTTGGTTCTACAAGAGTTACAAGAATGGCATTGGCATCTGTTCCAAAACTAGTGCTTGGATCCATTGCCTTTGCAATCTTTTGGATGCTAGCAGTTTTTCCTGCTGTGCCATTCCTTCCCATTGGGAGAACTGCAGGGTCCTTGTTAGGTGCAATGCTCATGGTCATATTCCAAGTTCTCAGTCCAGATCAAGCATACGAAGCAATCGATCTTCCAATTCTCGGTCTTCTTTTCGGCACAATGGTAGTCAGTGTTTACCTAGAAAGAGCTGACATGTTTAAATACATAGGAAAATTGCTTTCATGGAAAAGTAAAGGAGCAAAGGACTTACTTTTTAGAATCTGTGTGATTTCTGCTGTCTCGAGTGCTCTTTTCACCAATGACACTGCCTGTGTTGTTCTGACTGAATTCATATTGAAAATTGCAAAGCAACACAACCTCCCACCACACCCTTTACTGCTTGCACTTGCTACAAGTGCTAATATTGGCTCTGCAGCAACTCCGATCGGCAACCCTCAAAATCTTGTCATAGCTGTTCAAGGTAAAATATCATTCGGACAGTTTCTGATTGGTGTTCTTCCAGCTATGCTTGTAGGGGTTGTAGTGAATGCTGTGATTCTTATGGTGATGTATTGGAGGGTGTTGTCTGTTCAAAAGGATGAAGAAAATCCAATAGCAAATCATGCAGCAGAGGAAGAGGTCAATTCTCATCAGTTTTCTCCAGCCACAATGTCCCATTTTAACTCACTCAACTCTGAACAATGGAATGCACACATGGAAAATTTGAATCTTCCAAGTTCCCCTCATGGTCAGAATCTGAGAATTCGATCGGTAGTGGGTGATGGTGAAATCGACAGGGTTCTCAGCAACACGTTAGATTCCACAAGAAACTCGAATGCATCAAAGGAGGAGACAAATGGTATGACTTATGAGACGCATGAGGAAACCAGTCCTTCAAAAACTGATGCCAAAATGGTTAAACCAGTTGTGGAAACTGTGCTGAACAGTTTAGAAGTAAAGGAGCGTTTGGGTGTAAGATGGAAATATATAGTGTGGAAGTCGTGTGTTTACATGATCACATTGGGAATGTTGGTTGCCATGCTTTTTGGTTTGAATATGTCATGGACTGCTATTTCAGCTGCTCTAGCTTTGGTTGTTCTTGATTTCCAAGATGCTAGACCATCCTTAGAAAAGGTAACACTTATAAACACAAGCTCTTGCTTTAGATTTACATAATGTTGTTTTGATGCGGATTTACAATGTTTGTTGTTGTAACAGGTTTCTTATTCGTTGTTGATATTCTTTTGTGGAATGTTCATAACAGTAGATGGTTTCAATAAAACTGGAATTCCAGGTGCTCTCTGGGAGGTCATGGAACCGTATTCTCGAGTAGATCGTGCCAGTGGAGTGGCAATGCTTGCTTTGGTTATACTCATCTTATCAAATGTGGCTTCAAATGTACCAACTGGTATGTCTCATGTTACTCAAATATTCAATTTTCTTTTTACTTTTTTCAGTTATTTTTTTCTTCTAACTTTTGTGTTCACATGGTTCTTATTAACGTTGAATATAGACAAAACAACATTCTCATGCAATTTTTTTTTCAAAAATTAACTAAATGAACAATTTAAAAAAAATATTACAAGAATAAATATGTTGTGTTAAGGTTGTATGACTTTACAATAAAAAAATCGTATCAAATGACTTCAAAATAAAATATTTATAAAGTTGAAAATGTACCAAAGTAATAAGACTTCAATTAATAACATTTTAAATTATATGTTATATTTAAAATAACTTCTAACAAAATTAAATTAAAGTCGTGTCACTTTAATATAACTTTTATTTAAAATTCATTATATTAAAATCGTATCATCTTTTCACACGATTTCAACTTAAAATATTCTATATCAAAATCATGTTTCTTGGTATAACTCTTTCATAATAAGATCATATCAAGCTAACACTATTTGTTTGTTAGTGTAATTTTTTTTTTAAAATTGGCCATTTCAATAATTTTGAAAAAAAAAATACACCATTTTAATGTTTTGCCATTTTTATGCTTTTGCATTGAATGCATTAACATAGAAAAGGAACTTGATTTGTAATGTTTTCTTTGTCCATATTCACTCAATTGGTAGCTAAACTGATCTTTTTAGAAAATTTTGTATTACTATCCAAATTAAAAGCTTGTGATTGACTAGTTAACAAGAATTTTTAATAGCATTGAATGTCTTCATTATGGCAACTAATTAATGAATAGCTAAATGTTGATCAAAGTATGTGATCCTATTTTAGTAGTAAAACTCTAGACATAAGGATGATATCATTTTGGGATTAGTTAACAAAGAACATCATAAGAGAGAATGGGTTTTCAAGTAACTCATTTTGTATGCATAAAACTACATATATCCTAAAAGTTTAACTTCAGGTTTGTGGTTTAAATCATTTTACATTGATAAAGAAAGAGTGCCGGATGTCACAAATTTCTCCCAGTGATTCTTTGTTTTCTTTTATATAAATCCTTATAAAATTGCTTTTAACAATAACCGTATGAAAATTGGTTTTAAGTGATATTGTGAGTTTTGATGTTAGTAATGTTGTGTTGATGTTTTGTAGTTCTATTGCTTGGAGGACCAGTTGCAGCCTCAGCTGCTGCAATTTCCGAAGAAAGTGAGAAGAAAGCATGGCTGATATTGGCTTGGGCGAGCACAGTTGCAGGAAACTTATCACTTTTGGGATCAGCTGCAAACTTGATAGTCTGTGAACAAGCTCGTCGTGCTCCTAACATTGCTTACACTTTAACTTTCTGGAACCATCTCAAATTCGGTCTTCCTTCAACCCTTATAATCACTGCCATTGGTTTGACACTCATAAGATGATTATAATATTAATTAATTTCATCCAAAACAAATAACTCCATATAAAATAAGCTTATTGCACTCTGCTTTAGGCTATTTCCAAAAATATTTGTAACAATAATCAATTTTCTAATCTTCTCATCATTTATGTTACCTACAGATACAATCACTGATTCTTCTTTATGTTTCAACTTTGAAACAAAAAGACTAATCTAAGACATGTTTCTTCATCAAGGAAATCTTAATTGTGCTCCTATAACACATATGCTTTTTTGGGCCTTCTACGTCTTCTTAAATTTTACATCATCCTATATATTACAAGTTTGTTCAATTCATAAATGTTATAACAGTGTTATTAGCATTAAAAATACGATAAACATTACTTTTGTTATTGGAGAAACTTTTTTCGTGTGGCCAAAATTTTACTCAAACTATATATATACAATGATATATAAAAATTTTCAAAGCCTAATAAACTATTAGATCCCAAAAAGAAATTGGACCATGCAAATGAATTTTCATTTTATAATTATAACCATTTAAGTAATTTTAAACTATATATATATATATATATATATATATATATATATATATATATATATATATATATATATATATATCTTACTATAACACAAATATATAAATAAAATATGAAATATATATATATATATATATATATATATACTCTACTTAGTCTTATTCTATTTATTTATTCCATTAATTTTAAATATTTATTACTTTATTTGCTTATAGCAAATAAATATAATGATGCTAATTATTGTAATAAACAATGATTTCGTTATTATAGTTGGAAGAAATGAAGGAGAATGCATTTCAAAATGCATTATATAATACATTATAGGTGGAATATGCTATAATATTTGAAAATGCATTGTAAAATACGGACGGATGAATTATTTTTAAAATATATTTCAAATTATATAATTTAAAAAATATATATGTATTTCAGCACAGTCTCAAATATATTTCAGATTGTAATCCGAAAAAATTCTAAATTGCATCATGTATTTCCAATCCTCAATCTCGAAATAATTTAGGTTTCTATTATTCTTTTCTTAAGGGTAAAATGGGCATTTAAGGAGATCAATGGGTCTGCAGGAAGAAAATATAAGGTTCAGGAAGCTGTGACCCATAAACTTTCTTACCAAGTTTAGAAGCCCCATGTGCGCGTGGAGGAATGTATGTATTAGACCTTGACTTTTTCTTGACTTGTTTTAGTTTATTTTTTTCAATCAGAAGAATTTTAATGTAAATATAATTTTTTATTTATGTAACGGAGTAGATTTTATTGATTATAGTATGATAAAGCAAATTTTTTTTATTTTCCTGCAAACAAAATATACTTAAGACAATGCAGTCGACAAACTTTTAGGTCATTTTTTTAAATAATTATAGTTTAAAAAATGGAAAGTAACATTGTAACATCCCAAAATATAGTAATTACCATAATCAAGATTAATTACATTAAGATAATAAACAGTGCAGTCTTACAAAGACCGAACGAGCACTAACGGTGTCGAACGTTCAAAAAAACATACAGAAATGACGGACGTCATAATATAAAGAGTTTAAGGACGAACGGTTTTACAGGATTACAACCGAACGTCTACATAAAACACATAATAAACTATACTATACTGGCGAGCGCTCTAGGGCTCGGCTTTGACTTCAACATCCACCAGGGTCGCGTCCTCCAAATTTTCTTCTTCCAGCAGTGTTTCAAGGGACGCTCCACCATCTGCTCACATCCACAACGGATGATCATTGCATTTTGACAAGACGGAGTATACATGTACAGTAGACAACACAATGGAAATGCAAGGGTAAGCTTACGTATTTTAAATTCATACTTCAACATTTATATTCAAATCATCACACAATCAATACATATGCATATAACTTCAACCAAAACATAAATATAAATATTCTAGACAGACCGTCCGGACTGTATGAATCTGTGTAGTTTCAAGCGTCCTTGCACCCGAGTGATGTAGTAACTGGGTAACATTAAACAGCTGCCACTCGAGGTAAGTCCGTTCTTACGTCGCCCATGTTAACTTATGGACTAAGGACCTCCTGCCGTTCCCACACATGAGTACCCCCTTCTACTTGAAGAGGCGTATCACGGAACATCAGGATGGACAGCGAGTCTAAACTTATCCACAGTCATACTTTACAAATATCAATTTCCAACCAAGAGTAGTTCCTCCTTGGAACGCTCGTTCAAATATCAATATCATAATTTCACCTCATATAGGGTTCGTTCACTTTATAATTCTCTCAATATCACATTTTCATTCTTTGTTACACTTCCATAAAAAGACGAACGTTAATTCACTGTATGGACGAACGCTAATTGAGATCAGGACGAACGCTATTTAAGACTGACGCTCGACATGAGGTCGAACGCTATTAAAGACTGACGCTCGACATGAGGTCGAACGCTATTAAAGACTGATGCTCGACATGAGGTCGAACACTATTAAAGACTGACGTTCGACATGAGGTCGAACGCTATTGAAGACTGATGCTCGACATGAGGTCGAACACTATTAAAGACTGACGTTCGACATGAGGTCGAACGCTATTGAAGACTGATGCTCGACATGAGGTCGAACACTATTAAAGACTGACGCTCGACATGAGGTCGAACGCTATTAAAGACTGATGCTCGACATGAGGTCGAACACTATTAAAGACTGACGTTCGACATGAGGTCGAACGCTATTGAAGACTGATGCTCGACATGAGGTCGAACACTATTAAAGACTGACGTTCGACATGAGGTCGAACGCTATTGAAGACTGATGCTCGACATGAGGTCGAACACTATTAAAGACTGACGTTCGACATGAGGTCGAACGCTATTGAAGACTGATGCTCGACATGAGGTCGAACACTATTAAAGACTGACGCTCGACATGAGGTCGAACGCTATTAAAGACTGATGCTCGACATGAGGTCGAACACTATTTTACTCAAATGGGAACGCTCGTTCTCGAGCAGAATTCTTTCCAAATGAAAGAATTCCATTTTAAAGTATCATAAGGAAAACCGAACGGTATAAGACCGTACAGTGACGAGCGTTAGTTAACAAAAGTAGGATTTAAGTGTAGAATTATCAACCTTAGCCATTTTTTTTTCAGATTTCAACATTTTAACCTAAACTTTATACTTCAAATGAATCTCAGATTTATGGACTTTACACTCTCACTTCCAGATTACTTCATATTCAATAATCAACATCTTAATAATTCATACATTATAGTATTCATCCATACGATTCAACCATGCATGCAGCTCAACAATCCAGAAAAATCATATCAGTACATTCATAACAGCACAACAGGGCTCGTTCATGCAGATCAGAAAATCACGCATACAAAGATTTCATACAGACAACCCAATCATGCTTTCATACAATCATACACGTATAAATTTAAATATATGTAAGCTTCCCTTACCTGGATAGCAGTGATCTTCCAAAAGCACGATTCTAGGGTTTCCTCTAACCACTTCTACTCTCAAGTTTCGTTCCACAGTTCCCACGTAAAACTAAGACACCAAAACAATCAACCAAAACTCAGACCTAGAACCCATTCATGCAACCAACTAGGGTTCGCATGAGACCAGAAAAAGGGACGAAGCTTAAGACAGAAAAACTTACCAGTTCCGATCCAAGTTCTGTTCGGTCCAAATGAAAGGTCTCAACTGGACGAACACTCCTACGGTTCTGGAAAGTGAATCGGAGAAGAAGAAGATGAGTTGTTGAAGAGAGAAGGTTACTGGTTCTAGAGAGAGATCAGAGAAATTGGAAAATCTGATTCAGAGGAAGGAGATGAGTGATACAGGTGAGTGGAGGGTTTTTCGAAAACTCTTTTTGCTTAACTCACGTTCGTTTGAACGAACGTCTCCCTCGCTGACACCTGCATACCAAACTCTGAATTGGAAGCTTCTAACGTGACAAGTGTCGTGTGTGCATGCAGAGCTTAGTGCGCAATTAATGCACTGGACGTGTGTCGCGGCTCATTGATGGAAGCTACTAGGTGAATCAGCAGTATCGTAATTACTGATTTGACATCTAATTACGTTTTAAAATTTTCCGGGATCTCACATTCCACCTATCTACAAAAATTTTCGACCTCGAAAATTAGAGACTTACCCAAGAACAGATGAGGATACAAGTCCTTCATGGCGCTCTCGACTTCCCACGTTGAATCACCCGTCTTAGCGTCCCACACTATTTTCACCAAGCGAACTTCCTTGCCCTTGTAGTACTTGGTGCGGCTATCTTCTACACGAACTGGACGCAATTCTAACGTTCGATCTGGACGTAGCTGAATGTCTTCTAACTCCAGTACGTGTGACGGATTTGCTATATATTTTCGAAGTTGAGAGACGTGGAAGACAGGGTGAAGGTTGGTTAGTTGGGGTGGCAACGCAAGCTCATACGCCACTGGTCCGATCTTCCTCAATATCTGGTAGGGTCCAATGAACTTGGGAGATAACTTCTTTGGACGAACGGCTCGTCCCACACCAGTGACTGGATTGAGTCGAAGGAACACATGCTCCCCTGCAGCGAACTCCAGCGGTCTTCTCCTTTTATCAGCGTACGACTTCTGCCTGCTCAAAGACGTCTTCAACCTCTCCTGGATTTGCTTGACTTTCTCGGTCGTTTGCTGTATAAGCTCAGGTCCAGTTAGTACGTGCTCTCCTTCTTTGAACCAACAAAGTGGCGTTCGGCATTTCCTCCCATAGAGTGCTTCAAACGGTGCCATTCCAATGCTCGCCTGGAAACTGTTGTTATACGTGAACTCCACTAGCGGCAGAACCTCATCCCATGCGCCTAAGTGATCTAGGGCGCACGTCCTCAGTAAATCTTCTAGCGTCTGGATGGTTCGTTCAGACTGGCCGTCCGTCTGAGGGTGGTAGGCTGAACTCATTTGTAATCTACTACCAAGCTCGCTTTGAAGTGACTGCCAAAACCGTGAAGTAAACCTTGTATCACGATCTGAAATTATGCTCGAAGGTACCCCATGCAGACGAACGATCTCCTGGATATACAACTTAGCTAAGTTGGTTAACGACATCTTTAAGTTGACAGCTAGGAAGTGGGCGCTCTTGGTTAGCCTATCCACGATCACCCAGATTGAATCATGATTCCTGACCGTGCGTGGTAGATGAGTCACGAAATCCATGGATATGCTATCCCACTTCCATTCGGGAATCTCTAATTGTTGAAGCAATCCGCCAGGTCTTTGATATTCTGCCTTCGCTCGTTGACAAGTTAGACATGATGCCACAAAACGAGCGACATCACCCTTCATTCCAGGCCACCAAAACGATTTCCGGAGGTCTTGATACATCTTGGTCATGCCAGGGTGTATACTAAGACGACTGTGATGGCCTTCCTCCAGAATGATCCTCTTCAGTTCGCCATCATTAGGAATGCACGTCCTACCCTTGTAACGCAGCATGCCGTCCGTTCCTGTGTTGAATTCCTTATCTTTCTTTGAAACGAGCGAGTCTAGTATCTTCACCAGATCTTCATCCTCACGCTGCTTCATTCTGATTTGGTCGAACACATTGCTAGATATTCTAAGGTTACAGCACTTGATGCTGTTCGGTTCAAACTCAAACTGTAACCTTAGATCTCTGAAACTCTCCACCAAGCTCAACTCGCGCACCATCATAGACGACATATGCACCACTTTTCTGCTCAGAGCGTCCGCTACCACGTTCGCTTTTCCTGGATTGTAGAGCAGCTCGAAATCATAATCCTTCAAGAACTCAAGCCACCTCCTCTGCCTCATATTCAACTCCTTCTGATCAAAGAGGTACTTGAGACTCTTGTGATCACTGAAAACTTGGAACGTGGATCCATACAAGAAATGCCTCCAGATCTTCAGTGCAAAAACGACCGCTGCCAACTCCAGGTCGTGCGTTGGATAATTCCTCTCGTGAATCCTCAACTGCCGAGACGCATACGCTACCGCTCGCCTCTCTTGCATCAAAACACAACCCAGACCTTGATGAGAAGCGTCGCAATAAACTTCAAACGGTTTAGACGTATCCGGAATAACCAGCACTGGGGCGCTCGTCAGCTTGATCTTCAGCTCTTGAAAACTGGATTCACAACGATCAGTCCAAGCGAACGGCTGATCTTTACGGGTCAATTGGGTTAGCGGCGCTACTATCTTAGCAAAACCTTCAATGAAACGTCTGTAGTAGCCCGCCAGTCCAACAAAACTACGTACCTCCGTGACCGAACGCGGACTCTCCCAATCCAATACCGCTCGCACTTTCGCTGGATCCACCGAGATGCCTCCAGCCGACACCACATGACCCAAAAACTGGATCTCCTTCATCCAGAATTCACACTTAGACAACTTGGCATATAATTCTTTCTCCCGCAACACTCCAAGTACGAGTCTAAGGTGCTCTTCATGCTCTTCTTCAGTCTTGGAATAGATGAGGATATCATCTATGAAAACGACCACAAACTTATCCAAATAAGGCCTGAATATGCGGTTCATGTACTCCATGAACACGGCTGGAGCGTTCGTTACTCCAAAAGGCATCACCACATATTCATAATGCCCATATCGCGACCTGAATGCTGTCTTCTGGATGTCATCTTCTTTAACCCTAATTTGATGATATCCGGATCTCAAATCAATCTTCGAGAATACTGCAGCCCCATGTAGTTGATCTAGCAAGTCATCTATCCTCGGCAAAGGGTACTTGTTCTTGATGGTCAGCTTATTTAATTGCCTGTAGTCAATACACAACCGAGAGCTGCCATCCTTCTTCCTTACTAACAGCACGGGCGCTCCCCAGGGTGATACGCTCGGCCTAATAAATTTCTTCTCTATCAACTCCTCAATCTGCTTCTTTAGTTCAGATAACTCCGCAGGCGACATCCTATATGGCTGAACCGAGATGGGAGCGGCTGTAGTCACCAAATCAATTGTAAACTCCACTTCACGCTGAGGGGGAAGTCCAGGGATCTCTTCCGGAAAAACGTCCGCAAACTCGTCCACAACTGATCGTCCATTACCGTTTCTAGTGGACGATCGTTCTTCTACCCTTCCTCTGGATTCCTGATCCTCGTGAGTCATAACCAAGAAACAGCTGGCGCCTTCCATAATGTCTTCTTTCAGCTGACCGAGCGTCACTGAAAGAACTTCTTCATCTACACCAGGGAAGATCAACTCTTTCGCTCCACAATCAAGAAGAACACGATTGGCAGCCAACCAATCCATTCCTAAGATAACCTCCAAACCTTGAAGAGGTAAGCAGATGAGGCTAACTTTAAACCTACGCCCATCCACTTCTATAGGACACTTGACGCACATAGTGGACGTCCTAACCTCACCAGCTGCTGGGGTCGACACCACCAGATCAAACTGCATCTCGCTCACTTCTAATCCCAGCTTTTCAACACACGCCTTCGAGATGAAGGAGTGCGTTGCCCCCGAATCAAACAAAGCACAGCAGGGTCTACCAAACAGCATGCATTCACCAACAATAAGGTTACCTGAACTCGCTGCTTCAGCGCTCGTTATAGCATACACTCGCCCACTAGCTTGGGCTCGTCCTCCTCTTGGCTGATTTCTTCCAGCATTAGGTGGCCTCATCACAGCACGCCCACTCATATTGCACTCGTGATCCAGGTGCCCGTTTCTTCCACAACGAGTGCATTGCTTTACTCCCACCAACTGAGGGCATGAAGACCTATAATGTGGTCCTCCACACCGAAAACAAACAACACCTCCCTGCCCAGACTGTCCGACAGGGACTACTGCTTGTGATCCGCTCGTCTGAGAAGACTGATTTGGACGAGCGTAAGGAGGTCTCCTCTGTACAGCACCTCCCCTGGACACCATTGGTCCCCTACTCACTGTTTGCTGCCTCTTCAACCGTTCTGCCTCTGCCATATTCTTCTCCAAAACCTTGGCTCGCTCGACCATGGCAGGAAAAGACCGAATACACAAAGTTGAGATCAAGACTTTCAGATCACTTCTCAACCCATTCTCAAACTTCCTGCACTGCCACTCCTCGTTAGTAGCCATCGTATTGAACCTCAGGAGGTGTTTAAAGGTGTTGGTATACTCCGACACAGACTTGGTTCCTTGTGCCAATTGAAGGAACTCAACTTCCTTAGCGTAACGTACGCTGTCCGGGAAATACTCTTCATAAAACTTGCCTCTGAAAACCGCCCAGGTTACTGGATTCCGAGCGTCCGTTAAGATGGCCTTCATACTCGTCCACCAGTGACTTGCTTCTCCAGTCAACAAATACTCTGTAAAAGCCAAGCGGCTCTCATCCGGACACCTCTTAGCATCATAAATACGCTCCATATCTCTCAACCACTGGTCTGCCTCATCAGGAAGGCATTTCCCACTGAATTTAGCCGGGTGGTGTTGGAGGAAACTCTCCAGGGTCCACTCAGCAGTAGGCGGGGCAGCGTTGGAAGAAGACGCTCCCGCAGTGTGCCTGGTTGATGCTAAAATCTCCATCAGCTGTCGCTGGGTTGTTTCCGAGCTAGCACGGGAAGCTTCCAGACTTTGCATGGCAGCTTGGTTTTGCTGCATCAGGGTGGCGTTTTGTTCCATTAGGGTCGTATTCTGCTGTTGTAAACGGTCTATCACTGTCTCCAACAACCTGGCGTGGTTGGACGCATCAGGTTCGTTAGGTTGGGGTGGAGGAGGGAGTCTAGGGGCCATCGTTTTCTGTACCAGAGAAAACGAACGTTAGAAGTGTCTAACAGTTAAAACATTAACTTATTAAACACACGATAAGCACACAGTAAAAACGTAATGCGCTCATAACCTACAGCGTCCTTAAGAGAACAAAACTGCTCTGATACCACTAATGTAACATCCCAAAATATAGTAATTACCATAATCAAGATTAATTACATTAAGATAATAAACAGTGCAGTCTTACAAAGACCGAACGAGCACTAACGGTGTCGAACGTTCAAAAAAACATACAGAAATGACGGACGTCATAATATAAAGAGTTTAAGGACGAACGGTTTTACAGGATTACAACCGAACGTCTACATAAAACACATAATAAACTATACTATACTGGCGAGCGCTCTAGGGCTCGGCTTTGACTTCAACATCCACCAGGGTCGTGTCCTCCAAATTTTCTTCTTCCAGCAGTGTTTCAAGGGACGCTCCACCATCTGCTCACATCCACAACGGATGATCATTGCATTTTGACAAGACGGAGTATACATGTACAGTAGACAACACAATGGAAATGCAAGGGTAAGCTTACGTATTTTAAATTCATACTTCAACATTTATATTCAAATCATCACACAATCAATACATATGCATATAACTTCAACCAAAACATAAATATAAATATTCTAGACAGACCGTCCGGACTGTATGAATCTGTGTAGTTTCAAGCGTCCTTGCACCCGAGTGATGTAGTAACTGGGTAACATTAAACAGCTGCCACTCGAGGTAAGTCCGTTCTTACGTCGCCCATGTTAACTTATGGACTAAGGACCTCCTGCCGTTCCCACACATGAGTACCCCCTTCTACTTGAAGAGGCGTATCACGGAACATCAGGATGGACAGCGAGTCTAAACTTATCCACAGTCATACTTTACAAATATCAATTTCCAACCAAGAGTAGTTCCTCCTTGGAACGCTCGTTCAAATATCAATATCATAATTTCACCTCATATAGGGTTCGTTCACTTTATAATTCTCTCAATATCACATTTTCATTCTTTGTTACACTTCCATAAAAAGACGAACGTTAATTCACTGTATGGACGAACGCTAATTGAGATCAGGACGAACGCTATTTAAGACTGACGCTCGACATGAGGTCGAACGCTATTAAAGACTGACGCTCGACATGAGGTCGAACGCTATTAAAGACTGATGCTCGACATGAGGTCGAACACTATTAAAGACTGACGTTCGACATGAGGTCGAACGCTATTGAAGACTGATGCTCGACATGAGGTCGAACACTATTAAAGACTGACGTTCGACATGAGGTCGAACGCTATTGAAGACTGATGCTCGACATGAGGTCGAACACTATTAAAGACTGACGCTCGACATGAGGTCGAACGCTATTAAAGACTGATGCTCGACATGAGGTCGAACACTATTAAAGACTGACGTTCGACATGAGGTCGAACGCTATTGAAGACTGATGCTCGACATGAGGTCGAACACTATTAAAGACTGACGTTCGACATGAGGTCGAACGCTATTGAAGACTGATGCTCGACATGAGGTCGAACACTATTAAAGACTGACGTTCGACATGAGGTCGAACGCTATTGAAGACTGATGCTCGACATGAGGTCGAACACTATTAAAGACTGACGCTCGACATGAGGTCGAACGCTATTAAAGACTGATGCTCGACATGAGGTCGAACACTATTTTACTCAAATGGGAACGCTCGTTCTCGAGCAGAATTCTTTCCAAATGAAAGAATTCCATTTTAAAGTATCATAAGGAAAACCGAACGGTATAAGACCGTACAGTGACGAGCGTTAGTTAACAAAAGTAGGATTTAAGTGTAGAATTATCAACCTTAGCCATTTTTTTTTCAGATTTCAACATTTTAACCTAAACTTTATACTTCAAATGAATCTCAGATTTATGGACTTTACACTCTCACTTCCAGATTACTTCATATTCAATAATCAACATCTTAATAATTCATACATTATAGTATTCATCCATACGATTCAACCATGCATGCAGCTCAACAATCCAGAAAAATCATATCAGTACATTCATAACAGCACAACAGGGCTCGTTCATGCAGATCAGAAAATCACGCATACAAAGATTTCATACAGACAACCCAATCATGCTTTCATACAATCATACACGTATAAATTTAAATATATGTAAGCTTCCCTTACCTGGATAGCAGTGATCTTCCAAAAGCACGATTCTAGGGTTTCCTCTAACCACTTCTACTCTCAAGTTTCGTTCCACAGTTCCCACGTAAAACTAAGACACCAAAACAATCAACCAAAACTCAGACCTAGAACCCATTCATGCAACCAACTAGGGTTCGCATGAGACCAGAAAAAGGGACGAAGCTTAAGACAGAAAAACTTACCAGTTCCGATCCAAGTTCTGTTCGGTCCAAATGAAAGGTCTCAACTGGACGAACACTCCTACGGTTCTGGAAAGTGAATCGGAGAAGAAGAAGATGAGTTGTTGAAGAGAGAAGGTTACTGGTTCTAGAGAGAGATCAGAGAAATTGGAAAATCTGATTCAGAGGAAGGAGATGAGTGATACAGGTGAGTGGAGGGTTTTTCGAAAACTCTTTTTGCTTAACTCACGTTCGTTTGAACGAACGTCTCCCTCGCTGACACCTGCATACCAAACTCTGAATTGGAAGCTTCTAACGTGACAAGTGTCGTGTGTGCATGCAGAGCTTAGTGCGCAATTAATGCACTGGACGTGTGTCGCGGCTCATTGATGGAAGCTACTAGGTGAATCAGCAGTATCGTAATTACTGATTTGACATCTAATTACGTTTTAAAATTTTCCGGGATCTCACAAACATATTTTATAAAATATATGCATATTGTAAAGTTTATATGCCAATTTATTATATCTAAAAGATATGAAACTAATTACATTTTTTTAATTAACTCATTAAACTGAATAAAATTTTACTTTTTTCTCAACATTAACATTCTTTTAGGATAAGAATTTCATAATTCTTAAAATATTTAAATATATTAAATTTGAATTGATCTCATTGAAAATTATTTTATTTTTTTAATAAGAAAATTCAAATTTAATGATTTTTTTAAAAAATATTGTAATCATTATCAAATAGAAATAATAATTTAAATATTAAATAATTGTTAAAAATTCAAAACATATCGAAATTATCTTTTGGACGATATTGATTTATGTCATCTTATTTTATTTTTTGTTAAAGTTCATCCATATTTTTATAATTTATATTTGAAAAACTTTTTCTTGATTGATATTAACTAATATTATTTTCAATTATGATGATCACAATTATTTAGGTTCACATTAATTAAGGTTATTTTTAGTTCTTGATGCTTGGAGTTTTTTTACCAACTTTTTTTTTAGTTCGTAAAAAGATCTTAATTAATGCTGGCAAAAAGTTTTTAAGTTGAAATTAGAAAAAAAAAAACTAACAAAAAACTATTGATAAAAGAAATAATATCTTTGCATATGAGAGTTAAACAAAAAAAGTTTTATTTTTTTTATATAGATTGGTATTTAATGTTAATAAACAGTAAAGTACAAAATTAAATATTATAGAAAAATACTAAAATATGATTAAATGTTTTTTTTCTCTTGTCTTTTTATTGAATTACTTACTATTTTTGTTCATTTTTCACTCTCAAATGTTCTCTCCTGTTTCTAAAAGAAATAAAATAAGTTAAACACAAATTCATTGTCTTATTTCAGATATGTTATGTTTCATTCTTGAGAGAAAAAAATAACTCTCTCTTACCGTACCTAATAGTGAAATGAGTTTCATAGTATAATTTTTTTTAATTTTTTTGTCTTTTCTACATTAATTCAAGAACATAAAATGTAAAGTTAATTGTTATGTGTTATTTCATTATCGATGTTTTTATTCTGATTTAATTATCATAAATTTCTCTTTTAACAATTACGTCTATCAATATTTAATTTCTTTTTTTACTTTAAAACAAATTCAATTATATGGTGAAATTTCTCTTTTAACATTGAGATATATGTATTTTTTTTTAATAAAATTTACTTTTTGGATCTTAGTGAACAAGAAAAAGATATATGTATTTTTTTTTTGAATAAAATTTACTTTTTGGATCTTAGTGAACAAGAAAATATTTGTTTAAAATTTCAACTTCAACATTTTATTGTTGATGGTTTTAATCATCAAAATTTGAAGAATTTATCACCAATGAACTATAATATTTGGCAAGAATTGGGAAGTCAAGTAAATTTTACTTGATTGATGGTTTAAACCCTCGGATGACCAGAAAATCACTATTGGGCACTAGACTGACTCATTGGGCGAGTTGGCTTGTCCGATGAGTTATAAGTTAGAGAACATCAAGTTTTAGGCATCGTTAGGCCAGAATGAAGGTGTTAGATGAGACTATTAGCCTTGATACACATAAGTTAGTATCTAATCATGTTTTAGCGAGGGTTTTCATTATTCCTTATTTTTACATGAATAAAATCACCTAGGGTTGTTGTGGGAGACTCTTGGAGGTTGTTTGGAGTGTTTGAGGCTCTATCTCTCCTCTTTGGGCTTTCTCCTTCCTTTTATTGTGGTTCTTCTTCTTTTCCAACTCATGTTAGTATTTAATTTCATGTTTACGGCTTCTTCTAGCTTGCTTTGTGGTTCTTGATTTATTAGAAAATATGATTTGAAGCTAGAAGTGAAATCGAACACCTAATTGAACTTAATGCATGTTTTCTTATTAAGGATTCAAGGAATTGAAACTTGATGAGTTATCATAGGCTCAAGTCACTAGGGATAGGATTTGAGTGTATTGGTGAGTTAATTTTGACTTGAATATGGAATTGAGATGCTTGTTAATGTATGAGAATAAAATGGGTGAACACTAGTCTTAACAAATTATAAATAATTTGTTACATTTTCTTGCGCAACAACTGTTTGTTAAAAATACAAAAATAGTCTATTGTGCAAGAGTTGTCAAATGTTGCACAAGTATCTTGGAAGACAACGATATTTATCACTTTCTACATTGCGATTAGTTCGCTTCCCGTTGGTTTTGCAACCAACAGTCGCCACATTTAAAATACCAAATGTCATCTACAATAAAGAAAATGCACATCAATAGTATTCAAGAAATTATCAGTACAATTAAACTATAAATTAAATAACATTAATTAACTTATCAATATGCCTTACCAAATCATAATGCGATCAACTGTAGACACATGATCCAACGATGGAGTAAGAATGAATATTATGTCACATGTCAATACTCCTAAATAGCTTCTGAAGACTTTCACATTTGGACTGATAGCCACACTAGTGATGACGTCAACGACATTTGTCCTCTCATCACAAGCTCATCTCATAAAGAGTTGTCTCAATCTAATGGCTCCTCTGGTTGGTATAGTTGTGGGTCATTCATCCCTTGATGAAATTTGATGGTTAGTCATATATATGTTAAAATAAAAAAAAATACAAAAGATTAATAACAAACCTATAAAATAACATATAACATTATTTAATAAAAACACATAAATTTATACACGAATATGAAATTCATATATGAAGTTATGGATTGGTCATATATATTTTTATTCCCTTATTGTGATCTTCTTGAATTGCAACAATTATACGCGATCTTTGGTCTACATTCATACCGCGGATGCTTCTATCAAATTTATTTTTGTCATGTAATCTGAAGAAAATTCGATACTTTCTTCAACAATATATCTTCCAATCATTGAAGTTTTTGGACGATATTGATTTTTCACGTACCCTTTCAAAATCTTCATATAATGTTCAATAGGATACATCCACCTTAGGTATATTGATCCACAAAATTGGATTTCTCTTTCCAAATGAACAAGTAAATGTATCATGATGTCAAAAGAGGATGGAGGGACAAACATCTCCAACTAATGCAAGATGATAACAATCTTGCCTTGAAGTTCATATAATTTTAGAGGATCGATGATTTTACTACAAATTGAAGAAAAAAATTAACACAAATGAGTTATAGTTTGTCTAACATTTTTTGGTAAAATTCCACGAATAACCATCGATAATTGTTGTTGCATAAACCTGTGGCAATCGTGAGACTTTAACCACCAAACTTCAAGTCCTACATTAACATTAATCTCTTAAGATTTGAAAAGTATCCTTGTGGTACCTTGACACACTTTAGACAAAGGCAAAAATTTATCTTCTCTTGAATGGACATAATGTAACATGTAGAGGGAAAATAAGTACACTTACCAACCTCCTTTGATGTCAACTCTTCTCGAATCTTCATTTCAACCAAATCCAAACGAACATTTTCTCCATATTTTTTCTTTCCTTGAATGCTGAGTAATGTACCAATCGAGATATCACATACATTCTTCTCTACATACATTACATTTATGCAATTCCTAACCTCTAATTTTGTCCAATATGGAAGATCAAAGAATATTGATTTTTTTTTCTTTCAAGGGCTCATTCTAGATGAATTCTTGAATGTTTTACCAAATACATTATGTACTTTATTAATTGTTTCATAAATTTGAAGGTCAATCAATAGAATTGGTGCATCGTCATTCTCTTGATGTCCATTGAATTTTTTTAACTTTAATATGGATGATTAGATTGTAAAAATCTTTGATGACACAAATATATTATCTTCCTTCTATGTTTCAATTGATGAGTTGTGTAACACCCCGATTTAGGATGTCATATGAAAGTACAAGATCGTCCTTTACTTAGAGAATATATAATTTTGATATCATCATACTACAGTGAAAATTTAAAACATTATTACCTTCTCAAGAATTAAATGAAAACATGCGAAAATAATAATTAATCCAATTATCACTTGTAATATTTTATATGATGTTTTGGTATATGAAGTCGTAGTATTTTTTATAATGTTTTATGAAGTTGTAGTTTCTTTATATGGTGTCATGGTGTTTTATAGGAAGTCGTAGTATTTCTCTATAATGTTGTGTTGTTTTCCAATGCATGGTGATGTTAGATACTTGGTGTGCATTTTGGAAGTGTTCTGAGGAAATCGGTGATGATTGCAATGTTGTGAGCCTATGTACCATGATGTGTTTTGGTTGTAGAAACAATTATTTGGTGAGTGGTAGTGGTTAAATGCATGATCCATATTGTTGTTCTTGAATGGTGTAGTTTCCAAGTTATTTGGATTGTGTGTCTATGGAACATGAGTTGGTTGAGTTGTTGTTATTGTGTTGTGAATTTGATTTAAGTAATGGTGTTATGAGTTTAGAGTTTATTTGATAATTTATTATTATAATTGTATTATTATATGTGATTTTGATGTTGATTCTTGATGAATAAATTTTTAATCCCCGAAAACGGAGTCAAAAATTTGTTAATACATTGGCAAGTGTACCGAATCATATCAAGTAATAATAAATGGTAAGACCAAGTATCGTTTCCCAAGAGACTCACGACACTAAACAATTGTGCTTTTGCTTAACCAATTAAGACTAAAAACAATATTTTGGGGGTTTTGAATGCAAAGTGTAGAAAAATAAATATGAATGCAATTTGATCAATTGAGGATAAACACAAAAGTGAATGGATGATGTTGATAATATGAGATGAATATGTTGTTGGGGTTTAGATTTCACCTATCCACTCTCATGCATATAAGAATTCTTCTTCTTCGTCACTTTCTAATTTACCTTAAACCTGATGTCTCGGTGAAGAAAGCATACTCTTAATTACTAGATCACAATGTCTTGTATCCCCAGCAATTAATTATGCATTACATTCGCATAGAAGCTTAAAGGTAACCAACCCTCATATCCCTATGTCTAGGTAATATTGCTTTTGCTCCCCAGTTCTAGATTTTCCCATATGTGTTCATATGACAAAATTAATAATCATGCAATTGAATGAATTAAACAAAGCATGCATAGAGCGTAGAGGAAAAAACCTAACAATTAATGAAGTAAAGCATTTATAATATAAATCAATTCAATACATCGTTTTCCAACAACAAATAAGGTTTAGTTCCCCATTATCATTGAGAAACTAGATGAATAATGGAATGGAAGAGATAGAAAAACCCTAGAAACTGAAGAGGAGACTCATGCATCCCCAAATCGACCTCCAGAGATGCAAAATGTGTTTCTGTGCTTATGTCATCAAGAGATACATCCCCTAGGACGTCCAACTCCTTAAATAAACCAGAAAAATAACAAAAAACAGGTTCAACCCCACTAAATAACAGAAAACGGGTCCAAGCCCACTTCGCTGGTGCTCAACGCCCTAAGTGGGGCGCCCAGGCGTCACCTGTGGTACTAACTGGCGCTCAGTGCCCCTAAAAGGGCGCCCAGGTGGGAAACGGCACTCAAACTGCGCTCAGTTTGACTTTTCTGCACTCTTGTTGACTTTTCTGCATTCTGGTTGACATTTCTGCATTCTGGTTGACTTTTCTACATTCCAACTCTTTGGTACTTTAACTCTTCTTTCAAATCATTCCAATAGCCTACAAAATCAAGGGAATTTAGTGATAAAATCATCAAGTATAACCTCAACTCTCTTATTCACAAAACTAAAGCAAAAACATGAGTTAAAGCAAGTTTCTAAGTCAAATAGGGTGCATTTAGTATCAAAATTACATCACAGATAACGGTATTTTCAACCGTTATCAATTCTCTTAGCCCACTCTTTTATTTGTAGGGATGGTTTCCTTCTGCAAGGATCTTATTTATATGGGAGCAGATGATGTCGTAGAGGATATTATTGATGATCGAGATGCTGTGTAAAGCGATAAATGACTGGGGAATTATTACCGGGGTTTTGAAACACTATTTTTTTATTTAAAGAAATCATGTTGAGGATTTTTAGTATGTTATTTCAAGTTGTAATTGGATTAATTATTATTTCCGCATGTTTTCATTTAATTCTTGAGAAGGTAATAAAGTTTTAAATTTTCACTATAGTGTGATGGTATCAAAGTTATATATTCTCTAAGTAAAGGACGATCTTGTACTACCATATGACATCCTAAATAAGTGTCTTCTTCACATATATGACATGTTTTATGACTCTTGACACTATACCCTAACAAATTATTGTAAGCTAAAAAGTCATTAATTAGAAAATAACATTGCATGCCTAATGAAAGTTTCAAAAGCAAAGACATCAAATATTTCAACCCACAACAAATTTTAGTCTTCAACTAGTGGGCTGAGATAAACATCTATGTCATTTTTAGGCTGTCTTAGACAATATCATGTGTTTTCTCTTCATGTACAGGCCAGGAAATAAGTTGTAAGCGAATAATATAACATACCAACAATTGTGGTTAGTACTTAAATTACCAAATGGATTCATTACATCGATTGATAAACCAAACTAAAGATTTCTATATTTTTGACCAAACTGAAAAAATTCATTATCAATATTTTTCTATTGTATTGAATCAACTAAATAGTCTATTAGTTGTTATCTAATTTGCATATCATATACAAATTTTAGCATTGAATTCGAAAACTGTTTGGATATGATTGGAAAATATCAAACTAAAAGGTCATCCTTTTTTATAATAGGTTTGGTTTGCTCCAATGTTTTTTATATTATTTTTTTAATAATATTTCTCATGTGGTGAAGATACCAGTTTAACTAAATAAAAAATTAATTTTGATCTAAGGTATAAACTTAAAGTTTTAATTATATATATTAATTATATATATATATATATATATATATATATATATATATATATATATATATATATATATATATAATATGTATGTATATATCTTAAACAAAGGATTTCGTGTGGTGTGTCTATAACTTTACAAATGAACCAAATTTTGAATATCCTTTTTATCTATTTCTTCATTCCCAGTGACACATGACGAATTTGACAAAGTACAAACAAGCTGTGTTTTATGTAACATGTTGGTAGCCATGAAAGTAAAAGAAATGAAAAGAAGAGTAGCAAAGCAAATGGTACACACCCTATCATATCAATCAAAAGAGTATGTGACCAAATGCGCACACCCTATCATATCAACCTAAAGCACATAAGGTGGAGTTTCCAATGGTAACGTTAATTTAATTCTCACCATGAACATCCATTTTTTTCCAAACACATGCTCCAAAGTAATTTGTCTCTCTAGGAACATGGCCAACAGAGGAATCCATGATAGCTGTAGCAAGATACGTGTGTCTGCTATGAAAGTGATGATGAGACGTGATATCAACTATAGACATTTACATAGATAATAGACTTAGGTTATCATTAACTAGGTAAGTAAAACATTAACCACAACTCACCAATGAAAGGTATAATCATTATCTTACATTCTACACGATTGTTTTGGAACCATTATAAGATATTCCATGAAAATTTGTGTAATACTTTTCTAGGTACAACATTAGGACTGGCTAGTTTAAGGCAAAAAAAATTTCAATAAAAAAAAACATATTAATTCGGTTTACCATCTAAAAAATATTGTAAAGTGAAGTTTGCTATACATTTTAGTTCATCAAATGGTGTAGTCAATAAAATCTTTAATAACACTAATCATATTGAACAACTAATAAATTCGTTAAAATATAAAAACTTAGACGAGTTTCGCTATTTTATTTCACGGGATTACATATATTTAAATGTTTTAATAAAATGATCATGAAAGATTTTGAAGAAAAAATATATAAAATATTTTCCTACTAAATTAAAAAATTCATAATAATAAAACTTAATTTTTCAATAAAAACTATCTGATGGTTAGATCTAACAAAAATATGAATTTTCCCACGTGACTAATAAAGTTGGATTTTCCAAAAAGAATGTATCTTCATTAGTGTTAGAATGTATCCTTTCTTTAAAAAAATTATTTTCAAAAAATTATATATAATATCTCATTTTAATAATATACAACTATTAAAAGAGACATTGCATACAAACAGTTAAAAGAAAATATAACCTAAAAAAATATGTACATTACAATTATCTTATACATAATCATAACATCAAATATACACACAATTTTATACATCTAAGAATTCCTTTACACTGAGAACAAAAGTGTAATATTGATTTCTAGACTGATAAAACACAAAGCAAAAATTGTCTACTTCTAAGTTTCAACTGATAAAATAGCAGAGTATGAAATTGACCTAAACATGTTATATTAACATCACAGTAACACATTCAGATCAAAAACAGCGGAAGAAAAAATGAAAGAATAATGTGCGTACCTCCTGCCATTGCAATTTTGTAAATCTAAACACAAGACAGCTTTGTTTTCTAAACCTTGACTCACTCAAACTCGATGGTGTGTTTTTCTGAATAGAGGAGTAGGCTTAGTGATCAAAACTGAGAGTAACCCATTCCCTTATATAAAGTCTGGCCATCACAGGTTTCAAAATAAATGGGCTTTACGTTTAAAAATTAATAACTGCTCTATAACCTCTATGCAGTTAAAAGCATAAAAATAATGGCTTAATGGACCACTTTATGTTCCTTAAAAATAGGAACTGAAAATGCTATAATATTTATTTTATATTTAAAATAATGCTAACATTCTCCCACTTGGTCCATTTATCCAATTATTAACCACAACAAGTGACAGAATATATACGAGTCATGGCGATAGGTCCTCTGATAGTGAGTGTTATCTTCCATGTACCACAATATATATTTCTCTCAACATTAGCTCTCAACTTAATGCATAAACCATATGTTTATGCTAGATCAAAACTAAATGATATCTTCTCAAAATAAATGTGCACAAAAACATATGAGAAAAACATCAAACTGAATAAGAGTTTTATCAAAATGAAAGTACTTACAATGATTGTCACGTCATGGAACCAAGTCCCATTCGCGTTACATGATCCTTAAAATTCTTTGGTGGCATGCCTTTAGTTAAAGAATCAGCAATCATCAACTCAGTGCTAACGTGCTCAATAACCACTTTCTTTTCTTTAACACGTTCTCTTATGGCCAGATATTTAATGTCGATGTGCTTACTTCGACTTCCACTTTTATTATTCTTAGCCATGAAAACAGCAGCAGAGTTATCACAGTACAACTTCAGTGGCCTAGCAATTGAGTCCACAACTCTAAGCCCAGATATAAAACTCTTCAACCATACACCATGTGAAGAAGCCTCAAAACAAGAAACGAATTCAGCTTCCATAGTAGAAGTAGCAGTCAAGGTCTGCTTTTTGCTACTCCAAGATACTGCTCCATCAGCTAACATAAAAATGTAACCAGACGTTGATTTTCGTGAATCAACGCAGCCAGCATAGTCTGAATCGGAGTAGCCAATCACTTCTAAATTAGCAGTTCGTCTATACATGAGCATGAAATCTTTTGTTCCTTGAAGATATCTCATTACTTTCTTTGCAGCTTTCCAGTGGTCAACACCTGGATTACTCTGATATCTTCCTAAAACTCCAACTGCAAATGCAATGTCAGGTCTAGTGCAAACTTGAGCATACATAAGACTTCCGACAGCTGAAGCATATGGAATATTTTTCATCTGTTCCCGCTCAAGATCATTTTTCGGACATTGACTTAATTCAAGTTTGTCACCCTTTACAATGGGAGCTACACTTGGTGAACAATTCTTCATATTAAACCTCTCTAAAACTTTGTTGATATAGGTCTCTTGAGACAAACCCAAAATGCCTCGAGATCTTTCCCTATGAATCTTAATGCCGATGACATAAGACGCCTCTCCCATATCCTTCATGTCAAAGTTATTTGAGAGAAATTGTTTCACTTCATATAGCATACCCTTGTCGTTGGTTGCAAGCAAAATGTCATCCACATATAAAACAAGGAAACAAATCTTACTCCCACTGACCTTTTGGTATATACATTGATCCATGATGTTTTCTTCAAAACCGAATGAAGTGATAACATCATGAAATTTTAAATACCATTGGCGGGAGGCTTGTTTTAATCCATAGATGGATTTATTAAGCTTACATACCAAGTGCTCACTGTCTTTAGAAAAGAATCCTTCAGGTTGTTTCATGTAAACCTCTTCCTCTAGATCACCATTAAGGAATGCTGTTTTCACATCCATTTGATGTAACTCAAAATCAAAATGAGCTACTAATGCCATAATTACTCGGAAGGAATCTTTCTTAGATACAGGAGAAAATGTCTCTGTGTAATCAATTCCTTCTCTCTGAGTGAATCCTTTGGCAACAAGTCTTGCCTTATGTCTCTCAATGTTGCCTTTTGAGTCCTTTTTGGTTTTGAAAACCCATCTACATCCAATGGATTTTACACCATCAGGCAACTGAACGAGATCCCAGACTTTGTTGGATGCCATAGAATCCATCTCGTCTTTCATGGCATCATACCATAGGTTTGATTCTTTAGAATTCATGGCTTGTGAAAACGTTTCAGGATCATTTTCAGCTCCAATGTTGTAATCCGATTCTTGTAAATACACTTCATAATCACTAGAAACTGCTGGTCTTCTGATTCTAGTAGATCTTCTTAATGTTGTGTCAACATCTTGATGAGAAGCTTGTTGTTCAACTGGTTGTTCAACATTTACTTGTTGCTCCTCGTTAACAACTTGATCTATATTATCATTTTCAGCAATTTGTGGAACATCAATTATTGGTTGTTCAATACGCTTTTGAACTGAAGGAGCGTGAATGACTACCAATCTTTCATTTGATTGAGAGGTTTGAGCTTCATAGTGATCTTTTTCAAGATCAACGTCTTGATTTAAATCACTCCCACTAATCAAGTCATTTTCAAGAAACTTTGCATTTCTTGATTCCACAATCCTAGTGTTATGATTTGGACAATAGAATCTATACCCTTTGGACTTTTCAGCATATCCAATGAAATACCCACTAATAGTCCTTGGGTCTAGTTTCTTCTCTTGTGGATTATAAATTCTTACTTCAGACGGACATCCTCAAACGCGTACATGTCGCAAACTAGGTTTCCAACCTTTGAATAACTCAAAAGGTGTTTTTAAAACAGCCTTAGTTGGGACCCGATTTACTATATACACAGCCGTCTTAAGTGCTTCAGTCCACAAGAACTGAGGAAGTTTTGAATTACTTCTCATACTTCTCACCATATCCATCAAGGTTCGATTTCTTCTTTCTGCTACACCATTCTGATCTGGAGAGCCAGGCATGGTATATTGGGCAACAATCCCATGTTCTTGAAGAAATCTAGCAAACGGACCAGGTGCTTGTCCATTCTCCGTGTATCTACCGTAGTACTCTCCACCTCTATCTGATCTCACAATCTTAATTTTCTTTCCGCATTGCAATTCTACTTCAACCTTAAAAACTTTAAAGGCATCTAAGGCTTCATCCTTAGAACGAAGTAAATACAGATACATGTATCGTGAGTAATCATCTATAAAGGTGATAAAGTATTTCGGACTACTTGCATCCATATCCGGACAACAAATATCTGTATGAATAATTTCTAGTAAATTTGAACTCCTCTTAGCACCTCTTTTGGACTTGTTAGTTTGCTTACCCTTAATGCAATCCACGCAAGTCTCAAAATCAGTAAAATCCAAAGTACTAAGTACTCCTTCATTTACTAATCGCTTAATTCTCTCAATGGAGATATGTCCCAATCTTCGGTGCCATAAAACAGAAGAATCCTCATTCATAACACATCTTTTTAACCCAGCGGAAACATGCATAGAACTATAAGCAGCGTTGTTTTGCAATTTAATAAAGTAAAGACCATCGCATAATTCCCCAAAGCCAATAACCTTGGATTTATTCAATAAAGTAAAACCAGAATCCATAAAATTAAATGAAAAACCCAAAGGTGCAAGTTGTGAAATAGAAATCAAGTTCTTGCTAAAACTAGGAACATAAAAGGTCTTTTCTAAACATAAAACAAAACCACTGCTTAAAACTAAATTGCACGTCCCAATGGCTTCAACATGTGAACTCATCTTGCTTCCTGAATAGATGTGTTGCTCACTTCCCATCGGTTTCCTTAGGTTTTCCATACCCTGCAAGGTATTAGAAACATGGATTGTAGAACCAGAATCAATCCACCATGTGTTATGATTAAAACTAGTCAAATTAGATTCATAACAGACAAAAGCAAACAAGTTACCTTTCTTTTCAAGCCAATCCTTAAACTTTTGACATTCCTTCTTCATGTGTCCCTTCTTTTTACAAAAGAAACATCTGGACTCCTTCTTAATAACTGGTTGAGCAGGAATCTTTCCCTTCTTATTAACTTGGTTCTTCTTATTCTTAAATGAAGTAGTCAAGTTCACCTTCTCCCCTTCTTCCATCAATAGCCTTTCTTCTTCTTGAACACACATAGTCAATAATTCATTAATAGACCATTTGTCCTTATGTGTGTTGTAAGAGATTTTAAAGGGAGCATAATGGTGAGGCAAAGTGCACAAAATATAGTGCACTAGGAAAGAATCAGACATGGTAACTTCCAAAGCTTTCAGTTGAGCCACAATGTCCCTTATGCGCATGATATGATCACGCACTCCTCTAATTCCAGTGAGCTTTAAGGATGAAAACTGCATTATAAGAGTACTGGCAAGAGATTTGTCAGATGTCGTAAACTGCTCATCAATAGCCTTCAGTAAATCCTTGACATTCTCATACTGATCAACCGAACCCCGGATTCCAGCGGAAATATTGGTTTTCATGAACGTTACGGAGAGACGATTTGACCTCTCCCATTTTTCATAAAGTTCAATGGCATCTGAATTGCTAGTCTCAGTAATACCCGGTGGTTCAGGTTTTCTAATAGCATAATCTATGTCCATCCAGCCTAAATGAAGAAGAACTCTCTCCTTCCAAATCTTATAATTATCTCCTTTCAATTCGGGAATACCACACTTGATATCAGAAATATTCACAGATTGAGAAACTGCAAATTCAAAATTTTCATGTTCATTATCAAAATTTGAGACTAAAATAAATATCATGTTTTACCAATGTAAAACATGTCTTTACCAATAAGTCTATTAACATAAAACTTGCCTGTGGGCTAAAGTCTTACTCAATTAGACTCATTTAACCTTATGATAAAACTATTAAATTATATTACATTCCTAATTCCTGTGGGAAAATTAAGAATTATAATTAATATTTTATCCTAATTAATTATATAAATGTAACAAAAATCCTGTGGGTATATTTCATCACACTATATATAATTAATTACAATTAATGTTTCAATAAAGTGATCTTTATAATATAATTTAATTAATTAAAGATGCTGTGGCTACTCTCTAATTATTAAAAATTATATTTATCACTAAACATTAAATTATCTTTAGGTCTTATATTTAATCTAAATATAAGAATTATATTATAAATATAATTAATATTCAAAATTTATTATACTAATATAAAATATTAGTAAATATTCCACGCATTACAGTAATATCCACGCATACCACTGGTATATATATTATATATATTATATATATTATATATATTATATATATTATATATTATACGCATAACAGAAAACATTATATATTTATGTGCAGAATGAAAACAAAGCAGAGGAGATAAAACCAGAAGCGGTACATACCAGAAGCAAGCAGCGTACCTTCATCACGTATGTGTACAACAGATAAAGAAGAAAAAATAAAAACTGAATATATTTTTCTGAAAGATGCCCAAAATGAAACGCAAAAAACAAATGTCGTTTCAATCATCTTCAACCTCCAGTATGGTTCCAACAAGCATGAACCCAATAATATGTGAGGGTTTTAGCATCAAAATTTCACAGAAAATTTCACAGAAAATTTCTTCTTTCTCCAGTTTCAAAACAATTAATAAAATTAAAAACACAATACGCAAAGGAGTGAACCAAACAAGGCAGAGGAAAAATAGCTCTGATACCAAATGATAAAATAGCAGAGTATGAAATTGACCTAAACATGTTATATTAACATCACAGTAACACATTCAGATCAAAAACAGCGGAAGAAAAAATGAAAGAATAATGTGCGTACCTCCTGCCATTGCAATTTTGTAAATCTAAACACAAGACAGCTTTGTTTTCTAAACCTTGACTCACTCAAACTCGATGGTGTGTTTTTCTGAATAGAGGAGTAGGCTTAGTGATCAAAACTGAGAGTAACCCATTCCCTTATATAAAGTCTGGCCATCACAGGTTTCAAAATAAATGAGCTTTACGTTTAAAAATTAATAACTGCTCTATAACCTCTATGCAGTTAAAAGCATAAAAATAATGGCTTAATGGACCACTTTATGTTCCTTAAAAATAGGAACTGAAAATGCTATAATATTTATTTTATATTTAAAATAATGCTAACATCAACTCTATATTGTTTTAGAAGTTTTTTTTTTTGTTTTTGTTTTCCTATATTGTAGTGAGTTTTTATTTTAATTTAATGTGTATAACTCTTTGTTTTTGTTTTAGATGTGAAAATATCCCCGTTTGTAAAATATTTAAAGGCATAAAAGAAAAGGACAAAATATCAACAGAACCTTTCTTAAACAATAGCATGTCTCTTTTGAATCAGCACTACCTTAAATTCAAAGTACACGAGCAGTACAATCATACCCAAACATCACATAATGTTGTGCTAAGTACACCATTGTCTAAGCCCATTTTTTAAGTGGTCTATGCAACAAACTTTATCATGTAGAATTCTACATTTGGTATATTTTTGAGTTTTATTAACCTCTTGTGTAATGTTTAATTCCAAAAATTTATAGAGGGAGAAGTTGAAGATAACATGTGTAGAGAATATTGTGAAAAGTTAGGAAAACTCATGAAAAGACTACCTTGGTAGCTTGTCACACTACATTTTAAGATAAATTATAATTCATTGTTGGAGAGTATTATCCAACTAGAGTCCATGGTATCGTGACCACCTCAGAAAAAGGTGCATGCCCTCAAATATTCCATCATAGTCAAATTTCAACATTATTATAATGTCATAGGATTACTAGCAGTCTACACTCTAGTGTGCACCACCACTTATACCTTTATGTTCTTTCACACAGTTTTTTTATTTTTTATTTTTTATTTTTTATTTTAAAGAATAATGAACTATATAAAAGAAACAAAGTAAAAGAAAGGCTTAATTATATTTTTGTTTTCTAATTTGTTTTTTAAGAAAAAACTCTCTATTCTTATTTGGCGGAATTAAGTTTTTAGTTTTTAAAAATAATTTAATCAAGTTTTTTTATGTTTTGTATTATATATGTCAGGTCATAGTGTTTTTAATTTTTTTGATATATATTTTTGTTTTTTTAGATGTTTTATAAAAGAAGTGATCATGTGTTAGGTTTTGTAGTCGTGAGAGTATCACATGTATGTATATATTGTAGTATGGGTTAGTGTTTTATATTTAATTTAGTCTATATTTGTAATTTTGGCTTAATTTAATCTTTATATTTATAATTTTGACTCAATTTATAGTTTTTTTAAAATATATTGTCCTTTTCTAAAATAAAACTAAATTAGTAATTAAACTTATAATACCAATTTATGTACATATTAAAATATTTTTTAAAAATTTATACATTAAATTACTCCACATAGATATTATTAAAACGTATGTTATTTTATACATTTTTAATTACAATAAAAATTTCTATATAAATATTTAGGTAGATTGACTAAATTGAACACGAGATATTATTATCTGACACTGACATAAAAACTACCACTGTAACATGACAATATTTAACATGTGATTTTTATTTGAATAAAAAAAAATTGGAATTAATACTATGAGTTAACAAATAACATATACTAACACAATATAATCTAACATAAATGACTTAGTTAAATATTTTTAAAAACTAAAGAACTTAATTGCATCAAAGTTATGAATTTTTTAAAAATTTTCAACAAATTAGAATACTTTTAATTAAACCTAAAAAATGAGATTTAAAAATCATTATGTAACTATGAATATTTAAAAAAGTGTTAGGTTGACGTTCTACTAAGATTACAATAGAGAAAACGAAAACTATCCATTGATTCTGATTTATATAATTTGTTTTTCACAAAATATGAGTAAGTTGCATTTTTTTTATCATAGTTGAAAGAAATATGGTGAGCCACGAAAATAATGATAAGAAAAAGTAAAAGAAAAGCAAAATAAAAGAAGGTAAAGTGTGAAATTAAAAGTAAAAGTATCCAATGAACCCAAAATCTTCCACCCAAACTCCAGTCGTTAACTTAAACAAACTTGTATCAAACATTTCAATAACTTGCAAAACAAGTCATGTATTAAATTCTAAAGAGTTGATACAAGGTTCTCACCATGCATGCATGGCCATAAAACAACAAAAACAATATTTCACTGGTGGATACTAAAATATTTAAAATAACTATTCTTTTAAAATTAATTATATTTTTTATCTATTTTTTAAACCAGTTCGTCAGGATTTTATATTTAAAAGATAATTCAAATAAAAAGAATAAATATTTAAATTATTTTTTACCTCGAATTTTATATATGATGTGAAAATATTAAATATGATAAAAATAACAGTATTTTTTAATTTAATAAAATGATATTTTAAATCAATGCATGTTATCCTAAGTTTGTGTTAACAAATATCACACTTATATAAGAGAGATATTTGTTGGCACACTTCCTCTAATCAAATAAGCTAGTTTTCACAAAATGGCCAACAGATAAAAATGGCAACAATGAGTTATATTGGGCATTCGTGGAAGTAATAATGAGCTTGTAATTCCTCGTATTATTTTTGTGTTAAAATGTAGCTGTCTCCCTTTTTCCAAACCATGTCTAACCTCATTTTAGTAAGTCTATTACACATATGATGCACAAACAAGTTTTATTTGGAATGGACACCACTTCACTTCACTTCATCAAACAACCAAAGTGCACCACCTAGGTTTTCTTTCGGGGAATTTACCCTATACCAATTACAACATTTCTTCATAAACATTTAAAATACACTATAAATTAAATTACTTTTTGCATTAGCTGAAAACTATATTTTAGAGAAACTAATATAAAATAACTTCTATAAATTAGCATATAAATAAATTGTTTTTAACTTATAGAAAAAAATGAGTTTATCTTTTATTATTATGTATAAATTTATCAATTAGTGCTTAAAGTGAAAACATAAAGATGTTGTTATTGAAGAACAAATACCAACTTGTAACATTAATATGTTGGAAGCATAAACCGTCAACAATAATTTAAAGATATTTATAAACAAAGTTAATCTATGTATTTCGTTTTAGTTTATCTTATAAATTTTCTTATTAAAGTAATTGATTTTATAAAATAAACAAAAAGTAAGAAAACGTTTACTTTGAAACACACTGAAATAATCAATGAATTGTCGATAATTATATTGATTAAACAATTTTCTTATCAGACACCCTTCTAAGTAGGAAAAGTAATAATTATATTTTAGAAAAATATTAAGACTAACTTTCTGGGTTCAAAAGAACCTATCAACCAATAATATTCCATCAAGTTGGTGGATTAATTGAGAAAAATTATAATATATTAAATTAGCATATTGAGTCACTTTACTAATTTTTGGTGAGTTTTGCAAGTCAAATATTCATACGCAGATTCTCATTGTCATAATAAGATATTACTTGCCAACTTATTATCATTATCTTTGCTCAACTTGTGTTAAGAGTGGTATAAGTTTGATAACGTCTATTTTCTCTCTATATTCCTTGGCTTTATAAAGTAATTGCATTAATATAATCTATTAGGTTATAAACGGTCTAATAATTAGTATTAATCATGTCCTTATAATTTTATTCATATATCTATCTATCACTAGTGCAGAATTGGACTTTAACGTCACCTAATAGACGTCGGTTCACCAAAAAACCAACGTAAATTATTGACAGGTGACATTTTTGTAAATAAGTGGGAATATAGACGTCCGTTAGGGCGGGCCCCGACATCTATAATATTATAGACGTCGGGGCCCTCAGCGGACGCCGAAGTGCTGACAGGGGACGTGAGGAGTTATTTTTTTCAGTCCTTTAGACGTTCGTTAGGGGGGAGGGCGACGTCTATAAGGTGCCTCCCCAACGGACTCCTATAAGGCTGACAGGGTAGTTGAAGAGTTTCTTTTTTCAGCCACTTAAACGTTCGTTAGAGGGTCCTCGACATCTATAATATTATAGACGTACGGGCCCCCCCTCAACGGACGCCTATGAGGCTGACAGGGTAGTTGAAGAGTTTCTTTTTCCAGCCACTTAAACGTTCGTTAGAGGGGCCCCGACGTTTATAATATTATAGACGTCGGGCCCCCTCCCACAACGAACGTCTAAGTGGTTGACAAGGTAGGTGAGGAGTTATTTTTTTCAGCCATTTAGGCGTTCGTTGTGGGGGGGCCCTGACGTTTATAATATTATAGACGTCGGGGCCCCCCAGAACCCGATGTCTACTGCCATTTATACTAAAATCGCGAACCCGCGAGGAGTTACGCTCACTGTTCATCGTCTTCCCCGCGTTTTCTCTCTGCGACATTGCATTTCCATGTGTGTTTTCTCTCTTTTGGACCGTTTAAATTTACTTTTACTCCGATTAAATTACTCTTGGATGAAATATCTTTCATTTGAACCGATTAAAATTCATTTTTGTTGCGTTTTGGTGCAGTTTCTGGCGTGTTCTTGGGCGGCATTTTTTACTCTTTTTGGCCTATGTTTTAGGTCGTGCACTCTTCCATTTCCCTCCGTTTCTTTGTTAATCTGCTAAAAAGGTTAGCTTCTTTGTTGATAATTTTTTTGTATGCATGTTATTGGCTTTTGTGTATACATTTTATTGGCTTTTGCGTATGCATCTTTTTGACTTTAAGGTCTGCATCTGTTATTGGCTTTTTAATATGCATGTGATAGTTGTGTTATTATAATTGGCATGTTAGATTATGAGTATCAAATCATTAAGTGAAACTTAGTTCCCGTTTGAAATTTAACACAAACGATTAATCTTTTAATCGTTTGTATTAAATTTTGAATGTTCGATTGGACAGTTTGAGAAAATTATTTTTCATAATTTGCTATAACATGTACGTTGGATTTTATGGATAAGATTGATAAAGTTTCGGTTCAGTATTTGTGTTTTTCTCCAGATGCATATTTGATTGTGGTCAACCTTGACTACTCTCATTTCATGTATTTCGGAGACCAATGCGAAATGCTGCCGAAATCTTATCAAATTTATGATATAGACTTCTTTGCATGTGTCTTAGAAAATTATGAAAAATAATTTTTTGAATGGGTAGGGCCTAACCTTGTGAGAGTTAAAAAACTTAAACTGATGATTTTACGAACATAGTATGGATCGAAGCTGGATGAATGAACGTCGCATCAGTGAAGAATATGATAAGGGTGTTTCGGAGTTCTTGCAATATGTTGAACAAAATGCTAAGTCTATGAACGAGACATATTTTTGTCCTTGTGTTCGTTGTCTTAATCAAATACGGCAAGACTTAGGCAATATGCGTGACCATATTCGGCATAATGAGAACTTATACCGTTTGGACTTGGCATGGAGAAGTACTGGACCAACCTACCACGTCACGAGGAACGGATTATGTGGAAGAATGGATGAGTGATCATTTAGAGGACATGATACGTGATGTCGGTGAAGATAATTTTGGAAGAGCTAATTTGTATGTTTCTCTTATAAATGATTCAGAGCAACCGTTGTTCCCAGGATGCTCGAACTTTACACGTCTGTCTGCAACTTTAAAGTTGTTTAGTTTAAAAGCAAGGAATGGATGGACCGATAAAAACTTTCACAGAGTTGTTGGAGTTGTTGAAGGAGATGCTTCCGGAAAATAATACTCTACCTATTCGTAATTACGAGGCAAAAATTTTTTTATGTCCAATGGGTCTTGAATATCAAAAGATACATGCTTGTCCTAATGATTGTGTTTTTTACATAAAGGAGTTTGCTTCGCTAAACTATTGTCCAACATGTGGTTTATCCCGTTTTAAAAAGAAATCTGACAGAAACACTACTGATGAAGCTAATGATGGTGCACCTGCTAAGGTGATGTGGTATTTGCCTATAATACCTAGGTTCAAATGTATGTTCTCTGTTAAAGAAGATGCAAAGAACCTTAAATGGCACTTTGACGAAAGAAAGTGTGATAATCTTCTTCGACACCTTGCTGATTCACCACAATGGAAGAAGATTGATGAAACATTTCCAGAATTTGGTGTAGATCCAAGAAACTTAAGACTTGCACTTGCAACTGATGGTATGAATCCTTATGGAAACTTAAGTAACAAACACAGTTCATGGCCAGTTATGTTGATGATATACAATTTTTCTCCTTTGTTGTGCATGAAGAGAAAATATGTGATGTTGTCCATGATGATATCGGGTCCTAGACAACCTGGAAATGACATTGATGTTTACTTAAAACCTTTAATTGATGATTTGAAATTGTTGTGGGAAGAAGGGGTCGAAGTGTTTGATTCATATGTTAAGGAACAGTTCCGTTGGCGTGCAATGTTGTTTTGCACTATAAATGATTTCCCAGCGTATGGAAACTTGAGCGGTTATAATGTTAAAGGTCATTTTGCATGTCTCATATGTGAAGAAAACACTAGTTACCTTCAATTGAAGCATGGTCAGAAGACGGTATATACAAGACATCGAAAATTCCTTCCTCGTAATCACCCTTATCGTAGATTGAAAAAAGCATTTAATGGAAGTGCTAAGGATGAGCTTGTGTTCAGACCCCGGAATGGTGAGCAGGTGTACAACCAAGTCAAAAACATTGACATTGTGTTTGGAAAACATCATAAAAGTACCTTTGCAAAAAACATTTGGAAGAAACGATCAATATTTTTTAAGCTTCCATATTGGTGTAAACTTGATGTTAGACATTGTATTGATGTGACGCACGTTGAAAAAAATGTTTGTGACAGTGTCATCGGAACTTTATTAAACGTGAAAGGGAAGAACAAAGAGGAATAAAAGCACGACAAGATTTGGCTGACATGGGAATCCGATCTGAGTTACATCCATAGATAATAGGAAGACACACCTATCTGCCCCCAGCCTGTCACACACTTTCTAAAAAAGAAAAACAAAGTTTTGGTAACTATTTAAGAAGTGTGAAGGTTCCACAAGGTTATTCTTCAAATATTAGTAACCTTGTTTCTATGCAAGAGTTAAAGTTAGTTGGTTTAAAGTCTTACGATTGTCATGTATTGATGCAACCATTGTTACCTGTTGTTATTCGAGGCACATTACCTCCTTCTGTTAGGGGTATTCTGACACGTTTGAGTTTGTTCTTTAATCCCATTTGCAAGAAAGTTGTTGACCCTCGAGGTTTAGATCAATTGGAAAATGAAGGAATAAGAGTACTATGTCAATTGGAGATGTATTTTCCACCTTTTTTTATATCATGGTTCATTTGATTGTTCATCTAGTCAGAGAAATTTGAATATGTAGGCCGGTCTTCTTAAGGTGGATGTACCCAGTTGAAAGATACATGAAGATCTTAAAGGGATATGTCAAGAATTAGTATAAACCAGAAGCTTCAATCATAGAGCAATACGTTGCAAAAGAAGCCATTGAATTTTGTTCAAGTTATATGCCATCATGTGAACCAGTGGGTCTTCCCAAGAGCAGACATGAAGGAAAATGTGAAGGTAAGGGTATTCGAGGTGTGAGAATTCAAAGTGTTAGTAGAAAAGAAGTTCACCAAGCTCATTTGTACATCTTAAACAACACTGTTGATGTGATTCCTTACATTTCTGAACACGTTAATGAAATAAAGGCATCAAACCCAGGAATGAGTGAAAAATGGTATCTTAATGAACATGTCAAAACCTTCTTACAATGGTTTAAGAAAAAGATTTATGCGACTCCACATGTTTCTGAAAAAGATTTATCTCGTGTGCCGAACACAGATGTCATTACATATGGTGGGTACTATATAAAGAATATTTCTTTTCAGACAAAGGTAGAAGATGACAAAAGTAGAGTTCAAAATAGTGGCGTCACACTACAAGCTGAGGCTGTGCACTTTGCTAGTTCCAAAGACAAAAATCCAATCACAACATCCATGAGTTATTTTGGAATAATACAAGAAATATGGGAAGTTGATTATGTCACTTTTAGAGTCCCAGTTTTCAAGTGTAAATGGGTTGATATAAATTTTGGTGACATGACAGATGACTTTAGTTCACATTGGTAGACTTGAACAAGATGAATTACACTGATGAACCATTTATCATGGCTAGTCAAGCAAGACAAATATTCTACGTAAATGATCCAGGGAATAAAAAATGGTCAGTGGTTTTAGAAGGAGAAAACATGCATGGGCATGATGATGACGATTCTCTTGATATACTTGAGACAACATCTGTTGCATCAAGACCCATTGAAGACCCAGTTGATGACGTTGCCGATGACATCCAGGAAATTCGTAGTGATCACAATGAAGGGATTTTGGAGAAAACAATATCTTAATAGGTTGTGATATTTTTTGTATTAACTTTATATGTATGTTCATCATAATTGAATTATTATTAACCTTGTATATATTTTTCAGGTATGTCGGCCTCAGACTCAGGATCGGGACAGACCAGACGTGGTCGAGGCGTCACACAATTGGCAGATGTGACATCCGGACGCGTTGATGGGCAGAGGAGACATGTTGACATTGACCCTAGATCAGGTCATGCATCAGGGCCAAATGGTGATAGGTTTAGGAGTTATTTGGGTAAGTTAGCAAAAAGCCATGTCTCTATCCTTTATGCATCTTGGGATGACGTCCTAGAGGTCAACAAGAACCTTTTATGGCAAGATATTCAGGTATGTTTACTTAAAAGAATTTTGATATACTTATTTCTTTCATCTTTTCTTATCAATAGCGTGTTCTTTGTTTTAAACAACAACATTATGATATTCCAAACACAATACAAATTAGAAAGAAAGTGTTATCGCATATAGCGATAAGATGGAGGGATTTCAAGACAAGGCTGACACGACTATATGTCTTTGGAGACAAACAACATGAAAATCCATGTCAGCAGTATACTTTCACAGAGGAGGAGTGGATACAGTTTCGTGCATCTAGAGAGTCTGAGGAAAGGAAGATATGTTTCTTAACATCTACAAAGTCTTTCATTGAGTTCTTATGATTTTACACTTATGAATATACATGGTTTCACAGGGTAAAAGGTTAGCCGCCCAAGAAAGACAAAGCCTAAACGATGCATCACACATGTTATCACGAGGTGGTTATGCAAAACTGGAAAAGAAAATTAGAAAGTCTAGAGCAGATGCGTTGGGGCTTGAGTCCCCGGACCTAGCACCTGCACCTGCTAGGTACGAGCTGTGGAACGCTGCTCGGACTAAATCTGATGGGAACATGACATCTTCCTCAGCTGCCTTGATCTCACAAAGAATTGTAAGTTCAAATTCTAAACATTGTTTGATTGTGTATCTATCATAGCATGTCTTCTAAGTAACTTTGTTTTTTTATGTGCAGGATGAGTTGGTTGAGCAGCAGACTCAGGGAACATTTGCTAGCCAAGGTAGGGACGACATTCTAACAATGGCCATTGGAAAGCCCGAGCACCCACGATGTGTACGTGGAGTTCCTGGGGCGATTGGTCTTCGTGACTACTTTGGCCCTACACAGAAAACCACTCAATCAATGAGTCAGGAGGCACTAAGGCAGATGGATCTTCAATGAGAGGAAAGACTCAACCAAAGCATGAGATCAATGGAGCAACGATTCATGGAGCAGCTACAAGAACAAAAAGAAATACAACAAGCGCTTCAAGAGAAGGTGCATTCCATGACGCAGGGCAACATGGGGCCCGCTGAAACTCCCACACCACCTCGTGTCAACACTAGGGGATCATGCTCTGCTATAGAACCTACTCAGTATAGCAGTCAATATGAGTTGTTGGTTGATGGGGATCCCCCCACGCATTGTGGTTATCGGACGAGTGCTTGAGAGAGGGCAGACTATTCGTGGTGTTCCCATATTACCCCACCACGTGCGTGTGGCGATTGACGAGGTTCGGGATCCCCAGGATCAGGTGCCTGTACCCACTTCAGAAATTAATTTTGTGGGGGAGGCCATAAGATCATTGTAGCCTGGCCTAGAGCATTGATCATGTCACACATCGCTACTCCACAGGTATAATGTCTTTGTTATTAGTATTTCTATCTTAAGTTTAAAAATATTTGTTGATAACTCTTTGATGAAATTCTTATCTTCAGTTCACACGTCCTCAGAAGCAGCTGATTCATGATACAGTCATACATGAAGATGATGACATGGCTGAAGCGGAGGATGATCCTCTATCAAAGCTAATGACAAGATTATCCAGGTTGAAGAGAGCACCATTAGAACTATACTGGGATTTGAGAGTATTTGGTCTTCCCCCCATGTGCTAGTATATATCACTTTGGCTTATGCATTGGAGGTGATTGGGGGAGACAGGATGTTGAATATTTCCATCATTCAACTGTGGTGCATGTAAGATAGTTAATTTTGTCTTCCATGTTACTTTTATTTAGATTCCTAGTTTCTAACAACTTAACTTTGTTGTTTTAGGTACATGGACATAATCGTTGTAGACCAAGGTTGGTCTTCCATGTACGGATTTGTTGAACCTCAGACCATTCAACCTTCTGGTAACACACTTGAAAACAGACAACATTACTTGCAAACATGGATGGATGAGTCAAAAAGAGATGTATACATTGTGCCATACATTGATGGGTAGGTGTTGTTATATGTAAAAGTTAATTATTAAAGTTTCCTTAATTAGTTAAATAACTATTTGTCCTTCTTGATAGGTCGCACTGGCAGCTGATGGTCATCTTCCCAAACAATGTAAAATTATATGGTTTTGTTCGTTGCACAGGAAGATGAAAAATGACTTGAGAACCATGCTTCAAGGTTAAGTGTTTCTCCAAAAATGACTTTGAATTTGATGTTCACCTTAAACTTTTATGATAAATATAGTTATATTAATTTTACTTTGTGTTTTCAATCTATACAGAGTTATTGGTAAATCTCGAAGTCAACTAGTTCAAATTTTGTATCCAAAGGTTGTAAATCATTTATAGTTCTAATTCATTTTCTTTGTTATTGAATGATCTAAATTCTTGACTATTTAGTTTGTCATTTTAGTGTAACCAGCAGCTAGATTCATGGGAATGTGGCTTCTATGTCATGTGTTGGATTAAGACCATCATTCAAGTTGTCATTACAGATGACTGGAATGAGGTAATGATGCATACCTTGAATACATTACAAATCAAATTCATCTTTAAACATATATGAAACCATAATGAATTTGTCTTCAATTTGCAGCGCTTCAAGAGTACATCTCTTATACCAGAGGACACAATTAGGCAGATAAGGCAGGAGTGGACAACTTATCTTCTGCAAAGATGGAGCTAGGAACACTTTTATTTGTTGTTGAACATTGTTTAGGTTTAGTTTAAGTTTATATCTTGATAGTTTTGGTATTGGATTGTTTTTTACATTAAGTAGAACTTTCTTTATATGAAATGTGTGTGTATATATATATATATATATATATATATATATATATATATTATACTATATTGTTCTAGGACAATTTTTTGCTTTTCAGGTGTGGTTTAATTGCAAAAATAAATTATTTTAAAAAAAAACACCTAGTATACGTCGGTTAGTACACTGACGGACGTCTATAGACGTCTGACAATGCACAAATCGACGTCCAACCCTAAACCCTAAACAAATCGTTTCAGGGTCTATGGACGTCGGGTGTGGCCACATCTGATGTCTATACAGACGTCGGGTATAGCCCCTTGGACGTCTATATAGACATCGGGTACATATCAGACGTTAAAATTAAGGCCAAAAGAACAGACGTCTAAAGTTCTTTCTGCACTAGTGTATGTAACCAGATGGAGACAAAAATGGAAAAATTAATCAAGCAAGTAGCTCATTTTTTGTCAAACACCTTATAAAGAGAGGAAAACACATTTCTAAAACATTGAAAATGAACATATCACATTCATGGTCATGGTTTCCACCGAACTGATAATGTCATCAACCAGACAACATGAAATTAACATAAATAACAAAATCCAAATGCATACAAAAAACTGGAAACAAGTGATAGGGTGAAAGGGAAGTAATGCAATACAAGTGTCAATGTTTCTTTTCTTCTAATTATTTACACTTTCTTTTATGTTTAGACAAAATTAAGTGCTTGTACACATGTCTCACTTAGCAATCGCATCGCACCCACATTATTCACTTTATAATAATCCCATAGCTTCTTCTTCTTCTAAGATATTTACTAGTTTATAAATATTAAAGTGCTTATTACTTTTTCTTTCATTAGGTTAATTATACATTATACATCCTATCCCAACTTGAAAATATTATTCCTTTTATACAATTTTTTAGACTCTTCCTCTACTCAAGTCTCAATTTAAATGAGTTTAAGTCAAAACAAAAAAAGTTGAATAATATATAAAGAAAGAAAGCATAAATTCGTTATTTTAAAGTTTTATATAAAAGTGGTCTTAATTATTTGAAGTTTGGTTTAGATTTTATTATCGTTGAATTTTTTTGAATAATTTCCTAAAAAAACAAGAAAAAACTACCAATGATATTAAGCTTTTGTGATAGACTCAAACTAATACAATATGATTCACGTGTTTAAATATAATGTTTTAAGTTGAAAGATGTGCGGGTTCAGTACATTTACTATATAAAGTTCATGTGTTTAAGTATAAGTTTTAAGTTGAAAGATATATAGGTTTAGTACATATACTATATTATATATATATATATATATATATATATATATATATATATATATTAATTATCATGTTGATGATTTAGATATTACCTAACTAAACGCTCTCACAAACAATAAAGATCTACATAAAATAATATAAAGATTGACAATCATGACATATAAAAATAAATGATATCTTAAAATTTAATTTTAAAATATTGGACGTAATGTCAATGATATTTATATGAATTTGGTATATGTCAATTAATCTCTTAAAAATCTATTAGTGATATTATATATCAGAAGATAACTTAAGATAATCAATAGTGTAGTCAGGAGAAACGACAGTGGTTATTTTCGTTAATAGGCAGCAGTTCCTGAACCGAGATATATCCAGGCGAGGCAAAATGTAGACTTTTTGTCTCGGTTCAGAACCGAGGCATAAAAGGGTAGGATTTTGCCTCGGCTCAACGTTAACTGAAGCAGTAGATGTTTTAATTTTTTTAATTTGTTTTTCGCAGGACTTTATGTCTCGGTTCCCTCTGAACCGAGGCAGTATGTCCCCCTCTACTACCTCGGTTAAAACCTTAACCGAGGCAGTAGAGTCCTTTTTTGTTTTTTTTTCATCTGCCAGCCTTTCTGCTTCAGTTGTGACCTTAATTGAGACCATAGGGGGGTTTTTTGCCTCGTTTATGGTCTCAACCGAGGCATATTCCCCTCTTTTTTTTAAATCAGGTCTGTTTCTGCTACATTCCCAATTGCAGAAACAGACCTGCATATAATTTTACAGCCAGAACAGTCCAGAATAATTCAGAAGCGTATATTTTGAATGAAAATTATATTAAAACATAAATACATTCAATGTAATCATAAATCAACTTCTTAGAAGCATAAATCAATCCAATGTAATCATAAATCAACTTTGAAGTATAAATCAATGCAATGTACAAAGTTAAACTAATAATAATGTACAAAAGCATAAAACAACTTAGAAACATAAACTTAGAACTTACTATATCCTAATATCTACTACATACTATTATATAATTGAATTACATATTTAGTCAGTGTTTTCCTCACGAGTTTAAGTGACTTTTCTAGAATTGGAGCAGTCATATTGAATCTCTACATAAAACACAATGATTTCAATTAGTGTATATGAAATCTAAACTATAGAGAAAATAAAATTCAAACCTAAATATTACCGTTTGCCATCCACTCGTGTAATGTGCACGAATAATGGTCATCATCCAAAACATGACGTAGTAACCACATTCATATGACCCCGTTTGTCTATTACACTACAATATATCATCATAATTATAAAATGTTAAGAAACATCATTGGAATGGAACAAAATGTAACAAAGTATGGACTAAAGTACCAAACCTTGAGGGCAACTCATGCAAGCTTTTTAGCTGTAGCAGTAGATCTCCCAGATAACATCATATGTGTTGCCAGGGAACTATTAAAAAAAATTGCTTTAGCATACATATATATAACAAAGAAAGTTGAAACATTAAGGATCTTACCAATCTACTATATGTCTAAGAGGGCTGGGACGAGACTTGTGCAATGAACAAAACCAGACAGTAGTTTTTTCCGGTGCGGGGATCACAAGTAGCTGCCAATGACGCCTGAAATTGGTAATAACTTAATTGTCATATACCAAAATTAATAAATGAAACTTTAAAGTTAACAACCTTCACTTACCCAAGTATATAAGGGAGAAAATATATCCCCTTCCCCATTCCAAAGCAGGTAGTGATGTATGTTTGGATATCATCAAATTTATTTCTTTCATGAGTCATAGAGAGGTCAATGAACTCATATACATCATTGAACCCCTTCTTGTTACTAACATCAAACATATACCTAAAATGAAGAAATAATCTTATATAAGTAACTTGATAAAAAAGAACTATATAAAAAAGTTCTCATAAACTTACATCATCCACAACTGAATGAGTGTAATATTAATTTATTCTCTCTCCGACGCAAGCTCCCTAACATCTTGCTGATGCAAGTACAATGGGATCTGAGCTTCTCTTCCAAATGTAGTAGAATCCCACTGTACAATCATCGGCGCATCTGAAATAATTTTAGCAAGCTCGTCTAACACACCAAGAGGGTCGTCCTCAGATAAACGAGTCTTCTTCGGTGTAGGACTTCCCTCTTGACCTATGTGTTGTTACATGAAAAAATGGTTATGTTATGACGTCAATTAGAAGTAAATATTAAAATTGAGAAGTATATAGTAGGAGTGTTTACCGGGGGATCAGATACATCACCAACCAAATGTCTAGGCCAGGCGACGAAGGACTTAATTGCCTCTTCCATAGTGAAAAACTCATCTGTAGGCACAGGAAGAATGGCATTTGGTACGACAACTTCATCCACTGTGACCTTGATCTCATCTTTTGCTAGTTGTACACCATGCACTATAGTGGTTGTCTCATAGACTGTGCCACGAGCCACTAGCATGGTCCCGGTATCAGAGAGAATATATAACTGACATGGACGAGTGTCATCCATGTCGTCCCCTAGGGCACCGACAGCTGAGCAACTTCCTTTACCACTTCTACCAGTCAAATAAAATGTTAGGTTATGCAAAAAGTAAATTAATAAATAAAAATGATTATTAAGTTTAGCTGTAGGGGGCACAACATGTTCCGCTATAGGAGATGGCGGAGAATGATTGTCATAATCCTCATAACGCTGCTGGAACTGGCGCGCAACCATTTCAGCAATTTCATCATACAACTCTGCCCGAACCTTCTTTATGATCTCCTCCTTCAACTTTTGTTCATACTCTTTACTTAATCCGGATGAAGATTGACGTGAGAAAGACCCAAAGAACTTTCATATGCCTATGCCAGTCTCAATAGTACGCACCCGTCCTGGGTGCTCAGGTCGTCCAATAGCTGTGGTAAGAATATCCTCACGACCTTGTTGTGTGAATTGACCTTGGGAGCTCTGCTCAACGAAGGAGTCTTGTAACATGACAAAACTTCATAATTATTTGAAAGATCTATGTAATATATATAACAAAAATGTTGTTTAAATATGAAAAATGACATCTTACAATTCTTTCTGATATCTCTCTAGCAGTGTCGAAAGTGTAGGAGCCCGATGATCTTAAACGGGTTATTCCACTTCTCGTGCCGAGATGGTGGTGAAGGAGGAGGAGGGTCACCACCCTCAGAAATTGAAAGTCTACTATCTGACTTCTGCTTCATTATTTTCTCCTCAAGCTTCCTGTATCCACCACGAGACAGTAGGTGTGGATTTTTATTCTGAGCATTTATACCCTATGCTTTTGACCCTGTTTCCTGTGACAAAATGCAACAATTGTTATGATATAAAATTATAAATGATGAATTGAATGATTTTACCTATACTTATCTGCCATGTCTCGGATGAACGAAGCTCTACAAATTGACGCCATGTTTCTTCGTCAATTGCAGAATATTTAGAACATGGATTTTCATTACTTTTTGCTACAAATATATATCTGGATGTCAGTTTTGTCTTAAACCCCAATAATCTTTCTGCAATTGCAGATAAACACTTACCCCTTAGGATCTCGACATTTGACATATCAAATGTCATCTGCAACAAAGAAAGTAATAACCTTATATCAATACAAATTTATCAATATGTAGAATTTAGAATTTGGAGCAATATTGTTTAACTTACTAATAGATCTTGCTAGATAAGATTCCGATCAGCCTCAGATACATGGTCAAAGGATGGGAGTAAGTATAGAGATATGATCATGTCTAGTACTCCAAGGTAAGACCTAAATACATCTGCATTTGGGCCAGATGCAACTCCAGTGACCACGTCAATAATGACAGGTGTCCTGTCACCTGCATTTCTTCTAAGTATAAGTTGTCGTAGCCTCATCGCTCCTCTCGTCCGTCTAGAAGTGATGGAGACTTCATCCCCTGACAAATGAGGTGGCTCAACCATATATCTGTCACAAAAAATAAGATGAAAGATTAATAAAACACTTATAAAATAACATATATTATTTAACAAAAGCCATAAATATTTACACAAATATGAAATTCATACATAATCATATGGATTGGTCATATGTATATTCCCTCATTGTGATCTTCCTGAATTGCTTGTATATCATCAATTAGAGGATCGTCATCCAAATTAATTGTCGTTTTAATTGGATGGTTATCAGCAATATGAAGATTACTTAGATTTTCTTCTTTATCTTCAATTTGTCTTTTTCCTTGAAGAGCGACATACCAATGGTCAGACGCGAGATCTTTGACATAAAAATCCTAACTTGCTTGATATGCCATGATAAACGGTTCGTCTCCATAACCAACCTTTCGAAAATCAACTAGTGTCATAACAGATTCATCTATTTTGGCACCACATTTATTGTCGACCCACTTACATTTGAAGAGTGCAACAGAAAACTTAGTGTAATCAACCTCCCATATCTCTTCTATTCTACCATAATATCTCATTGATCCAATTACAGGATTTTGATCTTTGGATGTGGAAAATTGTAGCGACTCACCTTCTAGACTGACGCCACTATTTTGTACTGTGTTTTTATCATCCAAAGTATTTGTATAGAATGTGCAATTATTAACTTCATAGCCTGTACAACATACACCATCAAACTTCAAACCATTTGCTAGCCACAACAAAGTCTTAGAAGACCGTGATTCTTTCAAAACTTCATATTTGAACCAGGACAAGAATGTTATGTTATGCTGCATCAACTGTCATTTCTCTGATTGTCTTGGATACTTGTCATTTACAACGGCTTTTTGTGCTTCCAAAAAGGGATCACTTCATCTATGTTGTTTAATATGTACATTTGTGCTTGCATCAATTCTTCACGACTTTTCGTCACCACATTCACACCTTGGATGCTTTTACTTGTATAACATCTATTCAACCATGATGTCCGAGGGAATCCTATCGGATTTGCTTTAGTCATATAATCAGAGCAAAACTCCATACTTTCTTCAGCAATATATCTTCCAATCATTGAACCTTCTGGACGATATTGATTTTTTACGTACCCTTTCAAAATCTTCATATAACGCTCAATAGGATACATTCATCTTAAGTATACTAGTCCAAACAACTTTATTTCTCTGACCAAATGAACAAGTAAATGCACCATGATGTCAAAAAAGAATGGAGGGAAAAACATTTCTAGCTGACACATGATGATGATAATGTCGCTTTGAAGTTCATTTAACTTTGTAGGATCGATGACTTTACTACAAATTGACGAGAAAAATGAGCACAATCGAGTTATGGTCTATCTAACTTTTTTTGGCAAAATCTCACGAATTGCCACGGGTAACAATTGTTGCATTAAGACGTGGCAATCGTGAGACTTGAGTCCAACAAGCTTTAAGTCCTGCAATGACGTTAAGCTCTTGATATTTGAAGAGTATCCTTGTGGTACCTTGATACTCTTTAAACAAAGACAAAAACTTATCTTCTTCTCTTGTCTGGACATTGTGTAACATGCATGGGGCAAATAAGTGCATTTACCAATCTCTCTTGGTGCCAACTCTTCTCGAATCTTCATGTCAACCAAATCCAAACGCGCATTCACTCCATCTTTTGTTTTTCCCTGGATGTTTAGTAGTGTACCAATCAAGCTATCACAAACATTCTTCTCTACATGCATGACATCTATGCAATGTCTAATATCTAACTTTTACCAATATGGAAGATCAAAGAATATTGATTTCTTCTTCCAAAGGGTCGTTACAGAAGACTTCTTAGACGTTTTCCCAAATACATGATGTACTCTATTAACCTTTTCAAGATCTTCAAGTCCAGTAAGTGAAATGGGTGCATTGTCTTTCTCTTGTTCTCCATTGAATGCTTTCTTTAACCTTCGATATGGATTATTAGATTGTAAAAATCGCCAATGACGCATATACACTGTCTTCCTTTCATGTTTTAATTGTTGAGTTGCAGTGTTTTCTTCACATATAGGACATGTTTTATGACCCTTCAACATTGACAACATCATGTACTTTCTTTTCATGCATAATCCAGGAGATAAGTTGTAAATTATCAGTACAATGGGCCAACAAATGTGATTGGTACTTAAATTACCAAAAGGGTTCATTCCATCAATAGCTAAGCCAAACCTAAGATTTCTACACTCTTGACCAAATTGGGGGAATTCTTGATCAATATCTTTTCATTGCTTTAAATCAGCTAGATGACGAAGCAGCTCATCAGTTGTTCTCTCATCTGCATGTTATCTTAGGTTTTTAGCGTCTTTGGGATTCGCGAACAAATGCTTAAGTCTGGCCACGAGTGGAAGGTACCAAACTACTTTCAAAACAGAACCATTCTTTTCTGTGTGACCACTATCTTCATCGTTGTTTTTGCCTTGTATCGTGATAACCCACATTTTGGACACTTTGTCAAAATATCATACTCATTCCTATACAATATGCAATTATTCGGACATGCATGTATCCGTTTATACTCCATACCCATCCGAAAAAGATTTTTTTTGCATCATAATTACGAGTGGGTAATGTATTTCCATCTAGCAGCATTTCATTCAATAACGACAACAATTCTGTAAAACTCTTATCAGTCCATCCATTGCTCGCCTTTAAATTCATGAGCCTTAACACCGCTGACAACCGTGTGAACTTAGTTGAACCGACATACAAAGGAGTCTCCGTATCCGTGGACATCGTTTCATACACATGTGCTTGGGCAAAAGCTTCTACGCCAACATCGCGGATCATGTCCTCTAAGTTGTCTTCTTCCGGTCGATCTTCCATATCCATGGTGGAATCATATACATTTTCAATTCGACAGACAGTTGGAAAGTTTGGTGCCTCGCCTTGCCAGATCCATGTTGTATAACTTCGTATGGAAACATCACAGATAAGATGTTCCCTAATATCGGTTGCGTTCAACTTCCTCCTATTCAAACAGTTCACATAGGGACATCTAAACTTGACTTCATCATCACCACTTGGACTCGCATTATGTTGCGCAAACTCTATAAATTCTTCTACCCTTCTCTCGTACTCAGTGCTGATGCGTGGTAATATAATCCACCCTCGACCCGTACGCATGTTTACTGAAATTGTTTACACAATTTCAATAATCTTGAATGATCACTTTGATAGTGTTTGTACTCAAGGTGTGACCATATCCCATTCAAGAAGATTCCCTTTTTTTAGTTTATTAAACATATCAATTTTAAACAACATATCTAAAATTTCACGAAATTATGTCAGCATTTTGCATTGGTCTTCAGGTTACATGAAATGAAAGTGATTATAAATCACAATCAAATATGCACCTGAAGATCAATACAAAACACAACTGCAAAATTTCATGAAATTTAAGACATATATATTAAAATTTATATGTATTAATAAACTATGAAAAAGTTATCACCCTTCTTAAACTGTCCAACCGGACAATTCAAAATTCAATACTTGTAAATTATTATTACCATCTCCTCTCTTTTCATTTGTAAAAAGTACATTTGTTCAAAAAAATCTGGAGATAGTAAATAATTTTTGTATTGAATCTCAAACGGGAAACTAAGGCTAATTCACAACAATAATATAGATTCAAGCAAACACATAATTACATATGCAACATGCAATATATTCAAACAAACAATATATTAAAGCAAACAAGTTCATATTAAAAGGAAAATTTTAAGAATAGGAACTTGGGAGCGTGAAAGTCGGTGAACTATCGAGAATGTCCGTGTATAAAACCTCAGCAGAACAATACAATATCTAGACAAAAATAAACAACACATTAGTTAGTTTCGTGATTTCTAACCTTAAAATTTATTTCATCACCAAATCAACCAATTTAATCCAAACTTTATCAAAATATATTCCTTAATTTCCATACTCTAATTCAAAATTATATATCAATTTTCATCATCATCCAATTCAATCCTAACAATTCAAAATTATATAAACCTAAAAATTATATAAACCAATTAATACAAATTATATAACACAAATTATATAACAAATTATAATTAAAAAAACTTACCAGGAAGAAGAAGACGCCACGACAAAAATGAACGTCGTGGAGGAAGGGGACGGAGCAGCCAGGGGGTGGTTCACCAGGGTCGGCGCAGCGGGCAGAATGGGCTGGTGCAGCGACGAAATAGAAGCTTCCACCAGGTGCGACAATGGCGGCACCGATGGGAGGAAGGCACCAACTAAACACGAGCAATGGAAGCGAGGGAGCGAGTGCGAGAAGCGAGGGAGTGAAAAAGTTGAGCAATGGAAGCGAGGGAGCGAGAGCGAGAAGCAAGGGAGTGAGAAAGTCCGAGAGAGGAGGTCTCGAGGAAGAAGGAAATGAACAGTAGGTTAAGTTTTTTCGACACGGGGGGTTAAGAGGTAAGCAATACTACCTCGGTTCTATGCTCAGCCGAAGCAATACATGCCTATATGCCTCGGTTCTACTCTCCACCGAGGCATATAGTCCTCAGGAAAAAAAAATATGAAATGGTTATACGCCTCAGTTTCCACCTAAACCGAGGCATAAACATTGTTTCGCACCAATTCTGAATGAACCGAAGCCATAGGCTCTGCGCAGACTTCAAATTTCAAACATCTGTCAGGGAGCAGGTGGGCTTTTAGGCCTCGGTTGTAGTATCAACCGATGTAATATGCCTTATATGCTTCGGTTGCTTTTGAACCGTGGCGTATAAGTTCGTTTAAACTACAAAAATGCCACCGCGTTTTGATAGGTTTCAGTTTCACCTAAACCGAAGCCTATAACGCGAGTTAAAAAACAATTTTTTTGCTAGTAAATTTATTAACTGTGAGTTTCATATTATTGTATAATATATATATATATATATATATATATATATATATATATATTAAAGATAAATACTGTAACATCCCAAATTCTCACACTTGAAAATTCATAATTTATGTATTGTAGCATTACATTTAAGGTAACATCTCATGATCTCTCACTTGATAATTCATAGTTGATATATATCTATATGTTTTAAACTCAGATGTCAACTACAAATTCATAAGTATAGATCGAATTTTTGTACTTTATTATTCTATCTCTTTCTTCATTGGCGCTGAGTCAGACGACATTCCTTCATCTGCTCCCGTATAACGAATTATACAATCATCGCACATACCCAAACAAAAACACAAACAAGTAGGGTGAGCTAGCATGCAACCAATCATTTATAAAACATGCATATTTACTTTGATGCACTCAACAAACATCATATAATAATTATGTCAGACACACTCATACCATCATACAACAATCGCATCATATATATATTCATACATTACTTTGATACACTCAATAGACACTCCTTCCACAATACCCAATAGAAACTCATTCCACAATACCCAATAGACACTTATCCCAACGATATGTTGATGAGCGATCAACGGGAGGTTCCGCACTTGTGATGCCTTCTTAGTCCTCAACACTATGTCCAAAACCAGCACATAGACCAGGACCTCCTGCCCTCCATACCATCCACAAGGTTAGTCCTCAACACTATGTCCAAAACCGGCACATAAACCAGGACCTCCTGCCCCTCTCACCACATAATTCATCCTTCTCTACTTGAGACTGGATGATTATTAGAGTATTAGGATAACCTCCAACTTCATGACCTTCAACATCAACATATACACACATACCATGGCATTACAGAATCTCTCCGCGAGACTCATAGCATGCTTACATTCCTCAACTCATATTATACCATTACGAAATCTCCCCATAATACTCATATCATGTTTAGAGGCATAAATTCAAATCCAATATAATAAATTACAATCATCACAGAAATCATACAAACTGAATATATCACAAAATAAATTAACAATACTAAAATATCACCATAAATGGTCACCGGAGAAGAATCAAATGTTTCACGAATCAAACTCACCATAAACGCCAGTACATATGACTAGTCACAACTTACTGGATTGGACCAGGGCTGCTCTATGATCAGGGATGTACCAACTCCGGTTTTTAAGATTCCTCTATCCTACCATCACAATTATAGTTCATAATTTCGTATCTACCACAATAACATGAATTTATCAGACATTTTCATTCCAACGAGATATATTGCACAATAGTTTAACAGTACTCAATCTGTACAACAAGATTTAAGTTAAAAACACATCGAGTAGACTTCCAGGAAAGAGAGGTCTGTCACAATGGACAACTTAAGTACCAAGTCTTTCCTTAGCCAAAGTGTTCCTCAACCAGTTTTTAACAAATTTCTTATTTACAGATTCAAAACAACAACATATAATATTAACACCGAAATTCAATATAGATAGATATACAGTAAGCATTAACAGTATTCACACAGAATTTCAAGACATGAATAGTAATAAAACAATACTAAATCATAATATAAAAGCTTAGAAATGTTACCTCCTCTACCTCTATTCCAGACTTCTCTTGCTCCGAATTTGTTTTCCCTGAAAATCCTCTAGAGGCTCTACTCTTCTTGCAACTAAAAATTTCTTCCTAACTCTTTCTTCTCTATTTCTCAAGGTTTCTCACTCGATTCTTCCTCTCTTTGTGCAAAATAGCCTCCCCCTCATGGCTATTTATAGTCCAAAAATTTTACTATTCATCAATTTTTTAATATTATTTATTATTTATTATTTTAAAATTATTTTATTATATTAATTTCGTAATCACTACTTACATAATGGATTCCTCAATAATGCCTTCAAATCTGAATGCTTTCTCCATTATCAATATTTTAAATTTTATTTTACTTTTTCATTTTTTTTTACAAAAAGGTAGAAAAGAGTTTGAACCCATCACCAAAATTTTCTACCAATTAAGCTACCAAAATTTCTTATTTAACTTTCCACATTTTATATTATAAACTTATTATATTTTTCATTCACAAAGAAATATATTTTTACTAGTAATAAAATTGTAAATATTTTTCATGGGTCTTACAAATACAAAATTAAAATTCAAATATTAGACACTACTTATACAAAATATTAGATAATTTATATATTACCTGGTGAGAATAATTTAAGTCTAAATTAAGGTATCACGTTAATAGAAAAGATAAAATTAAACATTATATAAATTGAAAGATTCATAAGTTTATATATATTTATATAACTTATTTATAATAAACTCTTTGTAACACAACTGATTGATGATGTGAATATCTCTTCGTAATAAACTCCTTTATAAGATAGTTCATAACTAACTAACACCCGCATGAAACTGTACAAAATAGTATAAAAATTAACCATCACAGCAAATATAAACAAGTGATGTTTACAGTAAACATATTTATTGTGTGGAGCTTAATTATTATTAATTTGTTTCTTCTTTCCATGTTTGGATAAATTTAGTGGTAATATAGAATGTGCAGCCATGCATATAAGAGATTCACCATTTGTCAGATTTTTAAGAAACAGCACTTCGTATTAATATACCACTCCACTGCATATTTGCATTAACATATTTACTGCTTTTGTCAAACCTACCTACTTATTAGATTGGCAAATCAATTACTGCATATATTTTACTCATGGGACGGTTTTGAGATAATGTACGTACTATCTTCCCATATTATTATATCTATATTTACTACCTAATTTTAACTAATATACAAATTAGCATGCTAGGATATAGTTAATTACACACAGTTTCATCTTTTCATTCTACTTGCATCTTATAAAGTTGAGATTTATTCGTTAAAATAATCACGTGCCGTAATGTGTATACTTTCCAACCCACTAAGGAGAATTAATTGAAGATATGAACCTTTCATATATTATAATTAAATGTAAGAATATTTTATTCAAGCCACGAAGACAGAATAATGTGTTAGTCCAGCCATATTCAATCACAAGGAGGAAGTTAAAAGATAAAATACATTTCACTTATTCAAATGCTCAAAATTAAAAATAATTATAATTTCTTTATGGTTTTATATTTTTTATTGTATGTTGGAGTTGTAAAATATTCACAATAAACACAAAAAACTACAAAAAAATAAAAAAAATAAAAGAGAGAGAGAGAGAGTTTTGTTAACTGTGTGTTATGCAATAGAAAGGTAATATGTAATTAATTGGGAATTCTTTTATAACAATCATTTATCAATTATGGATTCTATTGTTTCTTTCTATTTCTCTTCCATTTCTCCAACAAGTGTTATAGATGCATGTTACTCATTCAAATGCTCAAAATTAAGAATATTTATATTTATTTGTCCACTAGTACAGTCAAAAGAAATGACATTGATTACTTTTGTTTATAGGCAGTGATTCATCAACCGAAACATATACTAACGAGGTAAAAAGTCTTCCTTTTATGCCTTGGTTGTGAACCGAGTTAGTATCTTGTCCTCTACTGCCTCCGTTGTGACCTGAACCGAGGCAGTAGAGTAGTTTTTACATTTTTATTTCTGGTCACACTTTGTTCAGCTTATTGTGATAAGAAATTAGTTCAAGGCAAATTCTTCCAACCCAGTGACTTTGAGCACAAACACTTCCAGCATCTTTTTCTCCACTGAGATAACCTGCGTTGGCCTCATCGCTTGACGCTCTCACAAACCACAAGAACTTGTGCTTGCTCAATTCCAAACCATGTGCCAGCTCGTTCATTTTCTCTTGTGAGAGTGTTCCACCACTTCAAAACAAACATACAAAACCGAACCATCTTGTTGCTTCTCCAACCATGTCAGACACTTCAACCCTCTTGTACAACCAGCTATAGTTGTCCCAATTTTAACAATTGGTCTAACAGGATACAAAGGAGGGTAACCCCTTTCCTCATCTTTGAATGCTCTGATAAAAACTGTTTCCAGTAAAAAAAATCAAAAATAGTTTGCAATTGACCATTGTGTTTCGATCCTATGCTTGAGCATAGAGATCCCTATCATGAAAGGGCACACACCCTGGTATTGTGATGGGGTGGGGCAGATCCTTGTGGAGCATGGGGAAGTAGAACTGCGTGCAGAGAGTGGTTACAAGAACTCAAATCACCAAAAATCACTAACCTCATGCGAGCACAGAGAACCCAAAAATCCCCAAACGAAACCCTCGCTGCCAAACGCAGAAGCCCTTGCCGCGCCACCGCCCCACCATCACCTCGCCCTTGTCGCTCCATCGCCGCACCATTGTTGTTCTAAGGACGATCCCCTACAAAGGCGAGATCCACCGCCAATCGCCAGCCGCCGCCAACGAAGGCGAGATCATGCCTGAGTCGCGTCTCCCACAGTGTCACCAAGCCCCAAATCGAAACCCTAAATTGAATCGCCAATGCCAAGCCACAGTGTCACCAAGCCCCCAAATCGAATCGCCAACGCCGCTGCTGCCACCTCCACGAAAAGGGACCGTCACGCCTCGGAGACGAAGTCGCGCCGGCCGCCCCTCCCTACGCGAAACTGCGTCTGAACCTGAAAAGAAAAAAGGGAAGAAGAGTACCCAAAGACTAACCCAAAATGGAAAAGAAGAAGAAGAAGAACAACAACAACCCATGCGCCACTAGGAGCCACCACGAACGTTGCCTGGTTGTGCCATCTCCACACCGTTTCCTGGTCGCCTGGTCGCGAGAAGAAGAAGAACCAATAATGAAGGCCGAGGTTTTGAAAATGAAATATGATTACCCCTTACCCCTTTCGGACCGAAAGTACTAGAATGATAGGGTATATTGCCTCGGGTCCTAGTGGACTGAGACATTCTTAGGGTGTTAGGCATCGGGTGGGGTTTGAACCGAGGTCATATTGTTTATGTGTCTCGGTTTCCCTTAAACCGGGTCAGAAAAAGTTAACTTAAACTACGAAAATTCCACCGCATTTTTATAGATTTCGGTTCTGCCTCAACCGAAGCCTATTATGCGATTTCAAATCCAGTTTTTTTACTAGTGGTAGTTTTAATTCCTTCTAATTTAATATTGTAAAATAGTCAGAAAAACACAAAAACAAAGTACAATTAAAGTAGAAAGACTTTCTGTTAGGTGTTATGCAATAAGGATAATGTATAATTAATTTGGAATTCTTTTGTACCACTCGTTTATTAATAATGGTATTATTTCTCCAACATAATGACCATATTTAATTTTTCATATTATGTATATAATTTTTATTCACTTTATCAGTAAGTTGTTTGTACAAATAGGATTAGTTTCAATTATCATGAGTTTAAATTTTGTGATGAAAAAAATTATGATTTAGAAAAAAAAAATTCAAGTTATTTGTAGACAATAATTTATTTGCTGATAAAAAGATTATACACAATAATTTGATTTGTTACTAATAAATTTAAATATTATATAGCACGTAATATTTTTTATTAGTAGTTAAAATAGTAACGGTTAAAAATCCTAAACAACACATGTAAATTATAACCGTTATCAAATTACTATATTATACTATATGTTTTAAAAATCTCTATATTAAAAACCTCACCACATACGTAGTTTTTTTTTTATGTATTTTTAATATTATATTATGTTCATTTGATTACGTCCATAAAAATACTTATTTCTCTCTCGTTTTAATAATATAATCACTTGCCTATTTGTCATACTCAATTATATTATTTATTATGGATAACTATTTGTATTTATACACATTTTAACTTTTTTGAATTTAAATTTTATCACTACTAAAACAACAGTCTTTTAACGCGTCTAATACGTCTCGGTTTTATAAAATCGAAGCATATTAAAACGCGATAATATTTTTGTAATTAAGGCGAACTTATATGTCTCAGTTCACTAGGAATCGAAGCCTATGCAATCTACTGCCTTGGTTATCTAGGAAATCGAAGCATAAAACCGAATGTTCATTCTCTGAAATCGAACGTTCCAATCCCTTTTGTCGACCTCTACGGTTTTGGTCTTCTCCGAACCGCGTACTAAAGGCCTTCTGACTCAGTTACTTGTAGAACCGAAGCCTATGCATTCTACTGCCTTGATTATCTAGGAAACGGAAGCATAAAACCGAACATTCATTTTCTAAAATCGAACGTTCTAATCCCTTTTGTCGACCTCTACGGCTTCGGTCTTCTCTAAACTACGGCCTAAAGGCCTTACTGACTCGGTTACTTGTAGAACTGAAGCCTATGCACTCTACTGCCTCGGTTATTTATGAAACCGAAGCATAAAACCGAACGGTCATTCTCTAAGACTGAACATTTCAATCCTTTTTTTAGCTCTTTAGGCATCGGTTATCAGATAAACCGAGTTAGTAGTGTTCTTACTGCCTTGGTTATTTGTGGAACTGAGGTAGTATCTCTTTCACTAGTTCAAATTACTAAGAGTTTACGCAGTTTTCTTTTCCCTAGCGCACGCCTCTTGGTTCTTCTTCTTCCCCTCCCTTCTTCTTCTTCTCGCACAAGAGCGTCTTCCTCTCTCATCTCCCATGTGCCTTCTTCTCGCGCCCATCTTCCAACCTAGCTCATCTTTTCGCGTGTAAATAGTCCCCTGCATTATATTGGAACCTTGAGAGAAGGAAGATGTCAGACGCATTCTACAGTAAGTGCAAGAAGCAAACATAGGTTTTGTTCTTCCCCTTTTCTTTGTCTTGCGCGAGAGGGTTGCTGGGGACACCTATCTTCTTCCCCCTTTCTCACTGGTTCTAGGTTGGTATTGTAGAGAGGAGAAACACCAATTTTTTCCTATTGTTGCTTTCTCTCAACAAAACCTATTCAGAGGTTTTATTCTCAATCTCTTCTCTCTATAATTTATCTTGAGCGAACCCGCGAACCCAGAAGCTTCAAGCTTCTTTCTCGCAGACAATCAACCTGGGAGGATCATCGATGGCACTACGATGGCAGCAAAAGAACGGCGACGATGCGGCTAGGGTGGGGTGAGGGTGTGGCCCTGTGATGGCAACGAAAGAACAGCGACGACGCAACTAGAGTGTGGCGAAGGCGCGACAAGGGCGCTGCGATGGTAGCGAAAGAACGACAATGCGGCTAGGGCTTGACGAGGGCGTGAACCGTTCGGTTCAGTATGAACCGAGGACTAAAAGAAAAAAGAAAAAGAAAACACGCTATTGCTTCGGTTACCTAAGAACCGAGGCAAAATCCTACCTCTTTTTGCCTTGGTTCGTAATTGAGACAAAAAATCTATCTTTTTTGCCTCACTTGTATATGCTTCGGTTGTAAAACCGTTACATATAGACAAAAATAACCGCTTTCGTTTCCCCTTACTGTATTAGTGTTTCTTTAGCTTTTTGTTTTCTCTCTTTATCGTATTTTTAAATACACTCATTTTAATATTTTAAAATATATTAAAGGCTTTTTTTTCAATATATAAAAGTCAATATATTTTAAAAATACAATAAAAAAATAAAGTAAAAATTTAAGAGGAGTCTTTAAGCTCTTCTTTTGTTTTCATGAACGAATACAATTTCCTTCCCATATTTTTCCTACATTGTTTCAAACCAAGTTTGTAAATGACTAGGTTAATATTTTAATAAGAGGTTAATCTTGGATAATATTGACTGATACTTACATCAACGATAGACCACATAAAATAGTTGTTATGAATTTTGTCGATAATGATGAATAATATTTGATCACTTTTATTCAAATTTTCAAGTTTTAATTACTATTTTTTTTTTTTTGCATTATTCAAGCTTAAACCTTTCTTTTAGGTATTAAAGTGAGTACATGTTGTACGTAATGTTGGAGAATAATGTATATATAGTTCTTGCCTTTAAAATGTGAAAATATAGAATCATCAATGAGTCTCTGTCATGATCTATGAGGTGATATGAAATAAAATAAATCTTGTGGTTCTTAATTAAGTTCACAAATAAAGTAGATTTCATGTTTCAAATTACCATTTGCTTTTTCTATTTCATTGGAGCAATGAAACTGACATTTTATGGCTTTATTTCTATTTAGAAAATTTTATCATTAAAATTCTTTTCACCACACTTAATTCTCACATTTCTTTAAAAGTCTACGTCAAACACAATTTAAATATTTTTTTTTCATTCCATTATTTGAGCGGTCATTTAAAAATAAAACTGTAACAAATAAAGTTCAAGAGCAGACAATACCTCACATGTATGATGATTAACAATGTCATTCAACATACTTGAAATCAGAATAATGACACTCATTATACAATCAAACATTCTTATATTGGAAATATTTAATTATTCTCCTTAATTAAATTAATTATGATATCTAAATATAACCTTAACAAACGTCAGCAAGCAAAATGTAATAAAATAGGCTGAAATTTAAGTGTTAGTTGAATTTTCATATTAAATAAAAGTAAAAACAAAATTACATTATAAAATAAAATAAATATAAATATATTGTTTTAAGAATATAATATCAATAATTTATAAAGTTAGACTTAAATCTCATTTAGTATTTTATCTTTAGAATAATTTTTCATCAAAAGATTTATCATTTTATAATATTAGAAACTTCAAAATTAAAAAAGTTAAGGCATGAGCAAAGATGACAACTAATAGTTCACATGCAATTTTCTTTTTAGTAAAATTAACTTTTATATTTTTTTCATGATTATTGTACTCTTGGTGGATGTCTTTCCATGGGGAATGTCCATTAAAGAAGGTGAAGAGGAAGTGTTAAATTAGAAGTTAAAGTTAAATCTTTTATTGGAATTTAGCTAAAAGTAATTCCAAAATATATAGAAGAGCTTATGGGGCTCAAATTATGTGTACTCACAAGTGTGGTCTTGTCATTGCTTTAACAATTTACAATCTTTTCAAGAAATAAAATAGGTAAAAATCCTTTTTTATATATTATTGTTATATTTATTGATGGTATAATTAGTAAATATACATTCTTTTTAAATCATGTTAAAAAGGGCAATATAAAATTAATTTACATAATGTTATTCTTATGTTAATGCTAGTATTATAGAGTCTCACGTCTATATATAGTCGATGATGTTATGTTATTAACAACTAACTATATTTAACTGTCAATTAACGCCAAAGGAGTATTGAGTAAAATATGGTAAAATTCGAATTAAAAAACAAGAAATAAAAACATGAATGGTGAAAATTTTAAAATAGTCATAATTGAATATTAAAATGTAAAAATTAAGTCAAGTGATGTATATCAATTTAACGTGAAAATCATCAACACATATCTAATAAAGTATCTATCAAAACTTATATAAAATCTCGTTTATTTATTTTATAAGGATCGAGACATCCTTAATGTCTTAATTATAACTTAATATTATCCTGAATTTGTAAGAACTTTAACCACACAAAAAATGACATTACATGATTATTTAAAAAAAAATCCTACATAATCAATTTAAAAAAATGTATGATTGAATAATTTAAGCTACCTAAAAATATTTTGATCATAAATACCTTAATATCTCAATCATTTAAAAGTTAGTAAATTAAATTATAAAGTGGTGTCACGTGCGGTAATGCACGTACGTGTGAGCTAGTAGCATTTTCAATTATAAGTTAGTGGACTATATGTCTAAATTTAATTAAAGAATTGGACTGGCTCCAAAAATTATCATGTGCCTGAAATTCAATTACTTTTTGAAAAGGAATGCAATTTTATTTATTTTCATAAGACTTTTATTTAATTGGTTAGAAATTTGGACCCAAAGTAAGTAGTTTAGGTTAAAAGTTCAGTTTGACATTGGATAAACTATAATGAGAGAAATAATTACATTATTTATACTCAAGACTTTCCGTAATGTTAGTTTTTTTCTCCAGAAACAAAATAATGTATAGAAATGTACACAAGTTGTATTGAATCATGTTGGTAAACTCATAATTCAACTCAATTAAAAAAATAGTTTTCTGCACTTTTTTTAATACATAATTCAATTCAATCCATTTGATCATAGAATTGGGTTATGATTTTGACAAATATCTTTTAATTTTTAATTTTAAGAAAAAATTGTTAAATATTTTAAAATAATGTTTTTAAAAATAGACAAATATAATTTTGTAAGTAAAACTAAATTGAAATTAAAACATAACTAAATCTTTATAAAATAACTATTTTCTTTTAATAAATTTGGTTGAGTAGGGTTGAATTTCTCATATTAAGCATACATAATGTCTTATTCAATCTATACAAACATAATTTTAGTAGTGTTATGTGTTAGGTGTAGATGGTAGTAATTATTGTGTTTTAAGTCAAAAAGGTCATATGTAAATATATAACAAAAATAATTTTATTCTCTTTTTTTTAAATCATTATCTTTTAAAATATAAATTCTTTCAAAATTTTCAACTTTCTTTTTATATTGAAGTCCTAAACAAGTAAATAAAATTTTGACTAAAGTTAATTTTATTCAGATAAATGGTTAAATAACCTTGTGTAGAAGTTGTCATGTATATTCAGTTAAGAAAAAAAAATGTTAGTTTAAATGTATGATTGTATGCTTATTTGTTATGTTTGACTTTTTTAAAAATAATCTAAGAGATCAATGAGTATCTTCATCTTATTTTCTTACTAAAGAGTAGACTTTTTAAATAATCAATTTATTGTTGACTAAGCAAGAGTAACATTTATTTAAATTAGGCAATGAGAGTAGAAAAAGAAATAGGAAAGTTAAATTGTAATAAAAATCAATTATATGAATTTTCTGAACAAAATATAAACAATATAAAACGAATTAAATTTCTATCAACAAAATTATTTTTCTTTAAAAAATATGTTGCAACCAAAAGTTTATGACAATATTTTTTAAATAGAATACATTACATTATTTCTTGATAATTTAAATATTTTATTATTTTCTTGCGATATTATATCATCAACTATTTTAAAATAATAAAAAACTAATTATAAATAAAAAATTATTTTAAAAAATTATTTTAAAAAATTATTTTTAAAAAATTAGATAGTCTATCGTGACAGACTGGACGCTCTTATCTCTACGAAACACCATATATTTCAAGTTCCCTGTAAATACTGGCGTTGACAAATCCAAATCTAAGAAAGTGAAAACTTAAAGTAAAAAAAATTAAAAATTTAAAAAACAAGAGATAAGGAAAATAAAAAGATAAAGAAATTGTACGAATTGAAAAGAAAACTATTATTAAAATTTCTGCATATGATTACGATAACTAAAGTAAAGTGAGGAAGTGAAATTCTATTATTATATCTATTTACTTATTTATTTTATAATTTATATTTATTTATTAGAATGTTTCTAATTTTAACTTAGTTTTTTGTTTGCTAGTATTAAAATTACATTTACTCATTTTGAAATTATAATTTCGTTTATTTACTTATTCGTTAATTTTAGAGTCATATTTATTTATTAAGATATTTTAATCACATTTGGTTTATTTGTTTGATTACATTATAATTATATTTACTTATTCTTAGTTTTACTAAGTTTTATTTAATAGTTATCAAGTGTTTCTAACTTTTTCCTCTAAGATTTTATCATTATTTAATATACAAAAAATATATTTTTATTTATTTCTTAATGTTAATATATATTATTTCTCTTTTTTGTAAATAACTATTTTTACTTTTAGCTTTTCTTAATTTTATGCAGATAAAGATTTCATTTTTGAGGATTTATATAAATACATATTATTGAGATAAAATCTTGTGATATTTAGTAAAGATGATTAAATTTCACATAAATATAAAAAATAAAATAAAATGATAAAAATCTTAAAGGTAAGAAATAAATATAAATGTATTATTTTATTAATATTATTTGATTATTTATGATATTTATTCTCACATAATTTATGTTTTCTATTATTATTTCTTCATAAAATTGAAAAAAACAAATGTGTATATGTTTTATCACATGTATATAGATTACTTTTTCATATATCAAAGAGTTCTTTGTCGCCATACAAGCTACATTTCTCGATTTGCAATGGAATATAGATGTTTAGGATAACAATATAATTTTGATAAGATTTACTCATGTTTACTCATTATACAGATTCCTTTTAATTAGCTTTTTCGCGGAATATGTAATAAAATTACAATCTTGCTAGCAAATGTAGATATGTGTGTGTGATGTTTTAAATTATTTTAACATTTATGAGTATGTTTATAAATGTTACGTGAAAGGTTAATATTTATCAGGAGTGCATTAACGTATTGATGATATACAATGTGAGTTTAAATTGGGAATTCCATGATCTAACGCTATAAGAAAAAATATATAAATATTAATGGTTAAAATATGTCGTTAATATCAAATTTTCATTAATAAAAAGAAAATATTGAAAAGTAACATTCAAATATTTATCGGTAAGAAGAATTGTCTTAGTAATTAAATGATCATATGTATATCGCGGTAATTATCCATCGATAATTATTTATAAGATATAAAATTGATTTGAAGGATTTGAAAGGGAACGTAAGAAAAGGTTATAAGTCCAACTTTTTCACTAACAAGTAACAAATTTCGATAAATTTAGCATCTATACGTCCATTTTATTAACAAAAGTTACCAACGAATTAAGTTTAATTACTAACAAATTTTACTAATTAATTTAGCCGACAAATTTTTTATGGATTTTATCAACAATTGTTATCAATAGATTTTATCGATAATTCTTACCAGCAAATTACTGTAAAAGCTCAATTACCAATATATTTTAAAAACAAATTTTACTATAAAGTGGTCAAAATCCAAAATTTAAAGCAAAAAATTTGACACTCATTTTACTAATAGAAATTTTGATGGATTACTACAAAATTTTAATTTTTGAGAATTTTTACCAGTTACCAACCTATCTATTACCTATTACACAAAGTCACACACGCATATATTGAAACCACAAATCATTAACATCTCTTTTAGAATTCTGGTTGTCAATATAAACATCCATAGACAGTAAAATTTCTAAAATCTATAATATTTTTAGTCAATAAATCTGTTTTATCCATATTTTTATTTCATCGCTAAATATACAATTTCTTGTAGTATAATGATGTATTTTATGATAACTTTAGTCATATCAATCAAAGTATCATGAGAGAATTGATAAAATTTTGTTACTATTGGAGTGGGGAGTCACCTCGTAAATATGTAAAATATGAGGGTTATATAAAATATAAATGACGAATATATTTATCTCTAACTCCAAAGCTAATACACTATTATGAAAATCGCCTAATCTTATAAATTTTTTTAATAAATTTTTGTCTTTTTATTGATAATAAATATATTTTATTATCTTTAAAAGTAATAAATGTGAAATGTTTAAATACATGTGAAGTAAATTGTAAACATGTTTATATCTAGTACCTTGAATATGTAATAGAAAATAAAAAATTTATACTTATATATGATATGCATTATTTTTGTTATAGTAGTCAAATATAATGAGGTCGTAACACAACTAGTACAAGATTAAATCAATTTCATTTAAGTTAAGTTGAATAGTCCAATAAAAAAAATTAAACTTAGATTAAATTAGGTTAGCTTGTATTACCAGATTGTCTAACCCATTAACACCTCTAATAATGTATATCACTATTATGGTTCCACTAAAGTTATTGCACTTTATAACTTTTATCATAGCTTCTCTTATATAATAGAAGCCAACCTTTCAATATGTGGTGTGAATTTTTGGTGTTATGTTTTTAGCCCTAAGTTTCCTTTCATTTCTCTTCCTTTAGTTTTCCACAACACTAAAATTATTTCTATATCTCAGAGAAAAAGTTAACAGCTTTTCATGACAAATCGAAGCTAACAAACAACCTTTGAGCTTCGAAGTTATACAAAGAATTCTCGTTATCAGGTAAATATATGTTGTTCTCATTTTCCATTTTTATTTAATTAAAAGTTGTCTCATTATTTGATAGTTTACCATGCAAAATCATATAACATGGGATTTCACGTATTGTTTCAATATTAATATTGATTTTATTGGAAATATTTTGTTATGTTTCTATATATTTTAAAATTGCAGCCAGAGAACTCATGAACTGGTGTTCAGTCCACTTAAATCAAACAATTGACCTTAAAATAAATCAGTTTAAAATTTGATGAACTCAAGAAAATTGAAAAAGAAAAATCAATAAAAACTCGTCAAAAGAAAATAAAACTTGGTTCACAACGAGTCAACGAAATTTTTATACCGAAAAGACATTATTTTGACTTTTTTCTCTAAGAAATTTTTATACCGAAAAGACATTATTTTGACTTTTTTCTCTAAACATTTAAAGTATTCGTTATTTCTTTTCATTAATAATTAAATTTGTTGTTGAAAAATATTATTTTGTATTAAATCAGACCTCAATATTATTTTGTATTGTCAAATCAGACCTCAATATTATGTTATCATTTTTTTTTATGTATACTCTAGACGCTGAAAACTTATGATTATGGTTTTTAATACTAGTAAATTATGACGTTATTATTTTTCTAATACTTATTCAAATATCACACATCATAAGATGTAGTAGCTCTCATTTCACATTTAGGTTGTTTTTATATTTACTTAGACTTATGAATGATCAAGTATCGTCTCGTGCATGTTGAGATTTTAATGATTTTATTATTATATAGTGCCATGGTGTTCTAGAACAAAAGAACCTACCCTAGTTTCGTTAATTTTAATTAACCCTATCACTACTCTATTTTGTGAGTGTTATAAACCAACCAATTACGAATACGTAACTATTTAAAAAATTAAATTAGTGGTCCGAATGTACTATTTTCTTTCTGTCTGAAAAGAGAAAAAGAGAAAAAGATAACGAAAACTAATGCATGCTCGAACACTTCTTTGATGCATAAATAACAAGAGTTTTGGATCTAGTAATTATGGAGGACGCACTTGAACCCAAGTTCCAAAAATATTTCTAATCTACTTATAAACATAGTCTAATGATTGTTATGACGTCAATTAAATATACTTCCGTACACTTTCACAATTTTGTATTTCACACATTACATAATTTCCGTACACATTCACAATTTTTTATTTCACATAAATTTAGTTTCCGTACACATAAAAGCTAGCGTTATAAGGTTTCAGTTTTAGTAGTTAAGTTTTAAGTATGATATAAATTTATTAAGTGAAAAATATTTACTATATACCTATATATATATATATATATATATATATATATATATATATATATATATATATAATCATTATTTTCAAGCACGAGTAATTTATCAATAATATTATAATTATATATACACAAACATTAATTATCACCTTAGAGGGAAAAAGTAACTATTGTATATATGTAGTAACAATTTATCGTTAAGATATACAAATTATATTACGAAATTTTTTGCTTCAATATCTTGAACTTGATTATTATGAGTTAATTTGTTCATTTTTTTTATACCCCGGTTAGTTTTCCTAATAATTTGTGAAAATTTAATTCATTTATGTTTTTTAAATTTAAATCCTTTCTTATCATGGGATATATATATATATATATATATATACACACACACACAGGAAATAGAAAAGGTAATACCAATTGGATCGATGAAAAAATATTTTTTTTGCTATGTCTAATATAATACATCCTATTATTTGATAGTAATTGAAGACAATTCAAATATCCCTTTTATACTATATGTATGCTTGAAATTTATGTATTGTTAGCTTTTGTGCAATTTTTCATACTTTATCATGTCATTTAACGTCATGGTGACCTAAAACAATACTCATTTCTTATGTATATGTATGTATATGTGTCTATCATCATGAATTATCCTTGCATGAAAGGTTGAAAAATATCTCAACCAAGTGGAAGGAAATGGAGGTATAAGATTATCTAAATATACAAAGTACCATTAGATATTAATTTATGTTGCACAATCCTAATTATCATTGTGTTAAGGTGCTGTGGAAAGTATGAATTGGTATCACATGCTGGTTATTTCAAAATCAGTTGCTATTATTAAATAATATAGTGTGAAGTGACGCAAGTGCAAGTATGTGTGAGAAGCATGTTTTTCAATCAAAAGGCAATACTACTGGTATATCCTAGATTAAACAAAAATATTTGTCAGTATGCAAAATATCTTGTGCCTTTAATCAAAGAAAAAAAAAGGGTAAATTCTTAATTAACTGTATGCCATTATTCTGATTGGAAGCCATTAAAGTTGGTGTTTATACATTTTTAACTACTCTCTGCATATTTATAAAAGGAGGGTCACATTTCACCCATTGGTGTGAAGTGTCTTCAATAGTTTTCAGCTCTGAGGTTGCTGCAATTCGACCTCTTCCACCGTTTTTTTTTTCCTTTTGAGGTAAGAATAGGTTGTGCAATGTGTAATAGATGCTTGTGTTGTTTTTCTTTTCAAGTTCTCTTGAATTGAATGGTTTATTATAGGATGATGATGTTGTTGCTAACATGTTACTTATGGTGTTTTCCAATTCTGGATTTCATTTCAATTAACCAAAAACAGAATACAATCTTTGCTTTTTTGTCTGAAAGAAGTTGCTCGACGTACCAGGTTTCGTGCATTTCGAGAATCTAGAAAAGGAAAAGAAAAAAACTTGTTATGGTTACTTCATTAAGTAGCAGTTACAAAAGAAGAGAAAAGAAAACTAGCATATTATACATTTGTATGGTTTATAGGTACTGATATGCTGTATATATCTCAGATTTATTTCTATGGTTTTCTATATCAGAGAGTTTAGTTGCATCTTGTAAGTAATTTTTTCAAAAGTATACTGTTTTGATAATTTTAAAGTACAAAACAAACTATTTTTGTAAGAAGAGATTATTGCTGTTGTTTTGCTCCTTGGTTATAGCTAGTGCTTGGTTTGAAGGTGGTCTACCCTTCTTTTTTCTGAGATTATTTATGAGCTTGTTAAGTTCTAATCCTCCAGATGCTTTTCACAATAATTACTCCTTTAATATTTTATGCTATGCTTTGAAACTCAATTACTTTTATTTTGTTCGAAGTTATTATGCTTTATAATTTGAATTTCAAAGTATCTGATTCAAATTTAATCATTTAAAAACTTATAGGTGTAGCCATATTCATGATGCAACGTAGTTTAACTGCATATACCATGAAAATATCTATATCTAATCTGTTTGATCATTATTAATCTTCAGTGATAATGATGATTCACTTAATTCATGTCTAAAAGTAGTAGATTAATAAGAAATGGTGTCTAAGGATGGATTTCATGAAATTTTACTAAGTTACTGACCAACTGTTTTTCCATGTCAGAAATTCAACCAAACAAAATTCTGTTGTGTTGGCCTAAAGGTGAAGTTCTTGAGAATTCTTTGAAATTTTGAGGACTGTTGCTTGTTCAATCACAATAATGGCACTAGCTGCTACTTCAAAAGTTGTTCTTGGATCAGTAGCCTTTTTAATCTTCTGGGTACTAGCAGTTTTCCCAGCTGTGCCTTTCTTACCCATTGGGAGAACTGCAGGGTCTTTGTTGGGTGCAATGCTTATGGTCATATTCAAAGTTCTTAGTCCAGATGAAGCATATGGTGCAATTGATCTTCCAATTCTTGGTCTTCTTTTTGGGACAATGCTTGTTACTATTTTTCTTGAAAGAGCAAACATGTTCAAGTACTTGGGGAAATTGCTCTCTTGGAAAAGTAGAGGACCAAAGGACTTACTCTGCAGAATCTGTTTGATTTCTGCTATATCAAGTGCTTTCTTCACAAATGACACCTCTTGCATTGTGCTAACTGAATTTGTGCTGAAAATTGCAAGGCAGCATGACCTCCCACCCTACCCTTTTCTTCTTGCACTTGCTTCAAGTGCTAATATTGGATCTTCAGCAACCCCTATAGGGAACCCCCAAAATCTGGTTATAGCAATTCAGGGTAAAATATCATTTGGGAAGTTTCTGATGGGTATTTTTCCAGCTATGATTGTAGGAGTTGTAGTGAATATTCTTTTTCTCATAGCCATGTATTGGAAGGTACTATGTAGTCCTAAGGATGAAGAGAATCCAATTTCAGAAGTTGTAGTAGAAGAGGAAGCTGTTTCCCATCAGTTTTCTCCAGCCAGAATGTCTCATTTGACACCTTTGAATCCTCAAGAATGCAATGGAAGTGTAGAACTTGGTAATACTGTTCAAAACTCTTCTCATGCATTGGTTTCTTCTCAAGTTCATGTTATTAAAGACCAATCAGCAACAAGTGAAAGTGAAGTTCAGATGGTTCATAGTGGCACAAAGGAGGAAACCAATCCTTCAAAAAATGTTGCAATAGTAGTAGATAAACCTGTTGTGGCACATGTTGTGCAATCTTCAGAAGGAAAGGACTATATGAATGTAAAATGGAAAAGGGTACTGTGGAAATCTTGTGTTTATGCAATCACATTGGTAATGCTGATTGCAATGCTTATTGGTTTGAATATGGCATGGACTGCAATTGCAGCAGCAATAACTTTGGTGGTTCTTGATTTCAAAGATGCAGGGCCAAGCTTAGACAAGGTAAAAATCTCTTTCAATATTTAACATGCTAGCTATTGTTTTTGTTGTGCCAATTGAACTTCAAACCAATTCTTAGTGTGGTTTTATTTCTTGGAACAGGTATCATATTCACTTTTGATATTCTTCTGTGGAATGTTTATCACAATAGAAGGGTTTAAGAAAACTGATATTCCAAGTGCTATGTGGGATGCAATGGAGCCCTATTCTCGTATAGATCATGTTAGTGGAACAGCTATTCTTGCTGTAGTTATACTTGTCCTGTCAAATTTGGCTTCCAATGTTCCAACTGGTAAGCAAGCACATGATCATCTGCTAAAGCAATACTTTTTTCCTTTACAACTTGCTCACATTCATGTTTATGAGAAAGTCCGAAAATTTGACCTTATTTAGTTAATGGTAGATATTAAAACAGACGTAAAATTAGATTTAGTTCTTATCCAAACTTTTATACATTTTTGTCTTCAAACTTTAAAAATAAATCGATACATATGATCTTTTTAATTTTAAGTTGTTCAATATGTTCTAATTCAAATATTATTATGAAATTCTGGTTAAGAAGTTAAAAAATTAACTTCATTAAATTAAAAAAATTATATTTATTTATTTTAAAAGTTTAGAGAGCATAATATATTAAGTACTAAAATAGAGATAAATTTTAATTTTAAGTTTAAAAACTAAAAAGATATTTAATCCTATTAAAATTTATTGAGATCCATTTTCATTTGATGCATCACAATCTTGTGTTCATAATTTGTAGTTCTATTGCTTGGAGCAAGAGTTGCAGCCTCAGCTGCTGCAATTTCGAAAGCAGATGAACAGAAGGCATGGCTAATCTTAGCTTGGGTGAGCACCATAGCAGGGAACTTTTCATTGTTAGGATCAGCTGCTAACTTGATAGTGTGTGAGCAAGCTCGTCGTTCTCCAAACCATGGATACACTCTAACCTTTTGGACTCATCTCAAATTTGGACTTCCTTCTACTCTTATAGTCACTGCAATAGGGTTGACACTCATAAGATAGATGAAAAGAATTTTCTAATCTTCAAACAACATTGTTGTAGAAGAAGTTTACACAAGTAAAGTCAGTTCACTGTAGTATATTTTAAGGTTGTCACAAAAATATATAGATAGATGAACAAGCAATTAATTTTCTCTGTTTCTGTTGTTAATGTCGTCAAAGTAACTGTAATGTCTTTGGTGAAAGTTTGTAACCAATGCTTTGGAATTTCATGTTGTAATAAATGTTAGTTTGGGAGATATCTAAAATCTTTGCTACAACAATTTACTTTTCTTTTCTAAACTATTTTGATATATTTATCAGTCTAACTTTTAAAGACAAAATAAAAATATTAAACTCCAAAATAATACCGATTAATTCTGCTAATGTTATTTTAATAAAGTTAATATTGGAATATTAAACCCATGACATTTTACTCCATTGATTAAAAAATCATAAGTAATACATCAAACCTTTTTTACTGTTACACGGCATGGAATCAGAAAACATAATACCTACCTTTTGGAGGATAGAATATGATAAAAAGATTGAAAAAGACTCAATTCAAAAAATATTAGAGAAAAATGTGATAGGGATTTTCAAGTTCATCTTTTCAATGCGATGAACTTTATACTAACATATCTTTACTTTTATCTAGAGATATGGTGGAAGAATAAATTAAAAATAATATTATTTAAGGGCAACATGAACATAAAAAAGTAATACTTTAAAATGAATAACAGAATAAGCAAAACTAGTGGAAGTGGAGCCCAAAAAAACATCAAGCAGTCAATCCGTACAATTGAAGAGTTAGTTGTTGTGGAAAATCTAAGTGTGAGCACAACCAAAGATGGAACATGCCATCACTGTCGTCTTCAGTGTGACAGCACACAAAGCAAGTTGCTTCCCCCATGGCACATATATTAAAATATATATTTAATATTTTACAAAATTGTTATATCACTTTTTAATATATTTTGTCACCATCTATATTGATGTATTTTTCTCTCTTGGTAGTTCTCTTTTATAATATTTTATTTCAGTATAACAGAGAAAAAAAATTCATGTTTTTTGACATGTAAACAGTAAAGAGTAAAAAGAGTTATTCCTAACTGGAATATTTTAATATAATTATATTTTTTGGTCATAAGGTTGAATTTTATTTATCACACTCAATTTAACTGTATAATAGCTTTATCATCACAGATAATTTTATATTTTATCGTTTTAATGTTATTTATAAGTATATTACTTTATAATAATTAAAAAATATGGAAAATGTATTTTGAGGCATTTTCTGTAATGAATAATTACTTTTAAATTACTGAATTGAAAATATATTCCGACGCAATTTAATTATATTTACATTAATTTAAAATGCTGAGAAAAAAATAATGAATAAATAAAACTAATTTAACTCAATTTAAAATGCTGAGAAAAAATTAAATAAATATTTAGAAACAACTCCTTTAGAAGTTTTTCATGTTTGATCATCTAACAAAGTTGACAACCTATAAGTTGTGACAAACTTGTGACACTGAGTTCAAAAAGTTTCAAAATTAAAAAATATATTTACCAACTCAAAATGTTTTTGCATAAAGAATTATATAAGACTAATTTTCCATTGTAGTAATATGCAGAGATAACGTGAGACCAAAAAATATATTTTCACAAACATTATTTATTTTCAAAATTATAAAATATTTTCAGATTATCAACTTGTTGAAGTCAAGTAATACAAAACCAAAAAATGTAAACCATTAAAATTAATATTTTAAGAAGTATCACTATTTGATGATGATGATAATAATAATAAGCTTAATTGTTCAGTGGTTCTATTGTTTTTACTTGGTTTTCAGTATCAATTTTGTCTTCGAATGCATTAATGTGCATTAATCAATTCGATTTTTGTTTAAACGTTTAAATAATTCACGTTGACTTATTGAGCATGTTGTAGTGGGAATTTTGTAGTGTCGTGATATTTGCTTTTTAAAGTGTAACCCATAAGGAATTTTTGATGTGAAAAATTTGAGATTAGGGTTTAGAAAAAAAAATTAATCAGTGAACCTTTTACGAATTGAAGATTCCAACCGCAAAGAAGAGAAACAAAATTGAAAATTTCATTGACTACAAAGTGAAAGTGGAAAAGCTTTCTTTGATAGTGAAGTGAGTTCCATTGAAGGTCGAAGGTGCGTATGTGTTGAACATATATGATTTTTGTGTGTCTATTTTGGGCTTTCTAATGTGGAAATTTGGGATTAGGATTGAAAAAATAATAGACAGTGGACATACAAATTGGGGATTCCAACAGCAAAGAAGAGAAGTGAAATTGGAGATTTCATTGACGGCAAAGTGAAAGTGGAAAATCAAGTTTTCTTTGATAGCAAAATGGGTTCCATTGAAGATCAAAGGTGTTTATGTGTTCAATATGTATGATTGTGTGTATCCCCATAAACAAAACGAACAATACTGGTTGCATGACATTGCACCTATTTAGGAACATACTTCATAAAGCAGCTTGTAAGGACGGGAGACTAGGACAAACTTCAAACTTCACTTGGGGTTCAAACTTCAATTAAAGCAAGCTACAAACTTCTCCATTAAAAGGCACATGAAGAACATCATTGCACATTGCATTTACACATTCTTACTTGTTACACATGTGTTTTGTCATATCATGACACTGTTTTGGCACATTACCACACAGTTAATGCAGTTTCTAACAAATTGATGGAATGATCTTAGTTGATGCATATTAATGCATTTGAGAGGATAAAATTAACGTCTCTTTTAGAGATCAAATAAATACATTGTCCTAAAAGTGTAAATCACTCGAACAATTAAGTATAATAATAATACATAAGTTTTTAATTAATACGTTTTAAGAAATAACTTAGTAAACTGAAAACAATTTCATTTAAGTATATATTAAAAGTAATTATTCTAATAGACTATGTGGGCTATTAATATTTTTTTACATAGCTTTAAATTCATTTTTTTATTGCAGAGAGATTTTCGGCATTTTGTACACTTTTTTAACAAACTATTTTATGGCACCTCCATATTTTTTCTTTTAATTTATTTTATTTCTTAATCATAAATTTAACATTTTAAAATTTTGGGTAAATGAAATTATGTTAGATATTTTATATTAATTTACTCACATTTATTAGTAATGAATTTTCATAGTTAATTTGCTAAAAAGACACCCACAATTACCACATAAGCATTAATCTCGTGATTACCTAAATATGAGATTCATTAATTATATTTGATAAATAATTTTTTTAATCACCCCAATGTAATTATATCATTTTAAAACCCGAAAAAAATAGTATTTTAAAAGTGGTGATAGTTTAAAAATAGTTAGACTCGATTATTTTAATATTAAAAGAGTTATTTATAAATAATTTTGTTATAAACGAGTTCATTATTTTAAAAGGTATTATCCTTTTAGAAACCACATTTTTAGAAACCACATTTTTAGAGTTCTCTACTTTCTCTCTAAGAATTCTAACTCCTCAATCATCTGTTTAACGACCAGGAGGTACCTAGGAGATCACGACGAAGTAATCTCCAATTATATCCAATCAGTTCTTTGTTTAGAGCAAATAAGTTCTATCCCCTTTTCCTTTTAATTGCAGTATGATCATACAAAAAAAATCTGTTTTTGCATGTATCAAAAGTGCTTCTTTCTTGACTCTTGGTCAATTTGAGGTTCTAAGGTTTGATTTTGATCACCAATTGGTGAGTTGTAGGTTTTTCTAGAGTTCCTTGTGGTGTAAGGGACGGCTGAGAGTTCCTAGAGTCGTAGGAGTTCTTTCTAAAGTAAGGGAAGCTAGATGTGTGCTTTTAATTGATGTTGGGTAAATGTGTTTGATGCTTGTATGTTTGTTAAATTGATTGAGTTTAGAATTTCAAGAATTTTGTTATGCTAATTTAGGTGATTAAATATGTTTAGTTAATTTGATGATTTGTTCTAACTGTGGTTAAATTTGTGATGTCGTTGCTGCTATGAATTACATGTTATAAAATTGTTTGGATGGTTCTATTTGACTGCCAAGTTGTTTAGAGTGGTAAATGATAAAATAATTGGGTTTTAAGGCTAAAAATGGAGGGTTTTAATAGGTGAACGGTGAGACATGTACTGGTGAGAGGAAACAGTTTTTCCACTTCTGTTATGGGGTCAATTGAAACTTGTTAGAAGTATGTTTTGGGTGGAAATTGATATAGAACCAAAAAGGGTAGTCAATGGTTAGTGTTTGAGTTGTTTTGAGTGCAAATTGGGGGTTTGGTTAGTGAAATTTTAATGTAAGGGGCTGAGACAAAATTGGGGAGTTTAAGGTTTGTATTTGAGTCATTTAGGACTTTTCTAGGCCTTTAGTTTGCTGAAATTTGTGTGGGAAGTCATAGAAGTGAGTTTAGATAGTCTAGAATGGTCAATTTGGGTTTGGAATTGTCAATTCAAGTTAGAGGTATGTTTTTAGATGTTTCTCAGTGCCTAAGAGTGTTTAGGAATCATTTAAACTTGTGTAAAGGGTCACCAAATTCAAAATAGAAGAGTTTTAGAACCTGGTGCAACGTTGGGTGCCCTTTTTATGAGAGGAACTCGCTTGAGTGTCCTCAGGCACCCCCTAAGTGCCCCTCAGCCAGCTTTTGTTTTTTTTTTTAGTTTTGGGATCTCAAATTCAGGGTTCTGAATATCAGTTTTGGACGTTTAGGTCATTTTGAAGGTTTTGGACTCTTCTGAAGCTGTTGGTGAGGGTTTCAAAGTTGTTTTCCTTGCCTACTATGAGTTTTCAAAGTTGTTTTCCTTGCCTACTATGAGTATTAAGTTGCTATAAAGAAAATTGTGTTATTGTGTAATTTCTGATGACTTGTAAGGGTGTTTCTCTTTCTTTAATGTATGATCAGTAGTCTCATGTATTGGTATACTATGTGAATGTGAAGTGATCTCAATAGTTTCAAAGGTATAGAAGAGAGTTCCAAGGAGGAATTTCTTAGTGTTGGTTTCAAGTATTGTAAGTGTGAATATGGGAAGCTTAGTCTTAGAATTCATCCTGATATTCTAATGGTCATCCATTCTCAAGTATAGAGAGGTGAGACATGTCATGAGAATAGAATGAGGTCCTAGTATAGGAGTTTTACCTTGGTCTAAGACGAGTGATAAAGGACTAACTTTATGTGATAACTTGGGATGAGTGAGTTGTTTCACCACAACAAGTGCACAAACTTTCATAGTTCGATGTTCATACTAATTCGGATACTCAGTCAAAGGATTGTCATGCATAAAGTGTTTGGTTGGTTTGGTGTGATATATGTATCTTGTGTAAAATGTTTAACATGTTTTTGATATATTATGAATTGTTTGTATTGTTAGCTTACCCTTTTATTTATGATTTGCTTGTATGTTTTGGTGTATTATTCTTAGCTATGATTATCCGGTAGGTGTGATCAAATAATGATTGAGTTTTGCTGGAAGAGGCTCTTGGTGGAAGGACTGAGGATGCTTAATTTCTCATTTAGACTTGTCTTTGTCTATAATTTTTGTTATAGATAGTGTATATATAAAGTTTAGCTTTGCGGTTATTTTGATTATTATAATAACTTTATATTTTAGTTTTTCGAGAGTAATGTATCACATTAAATATATAATGACTATTTTATAGTATTCAAACATTATATTATGTTCGAAATTCATATAATTATATTTTATATACAATTGATGATGTTTTATTATATCAAATACATTTCTACAAATACAACTTTCAAAGAGTATTCAAATATATTTAACATGTCCACCTACGTCCATATCAATACAGGTACGCATACTCTACTCATACGTGTCCCTTACTTGGGTGTTTCAAAAAATCTTAATACTTCAAAAATATATATGAACTTTTAATTCTCCTATAAAATAGCTTAATTAAAGAAAAAGAAAAATTTATATGCTACCCAGAAACCTCCAATGAATGTGACAGAAGCCTTATCATCCGAGACAGAAACAGAAGAAGAAGACAACAGAACAGAGCATTTTACTTTCAACTAAAATTGTTTTCCATACCTTTAATTCAATTAACTCATTTTGGAACAACCTCTTACAAACAATTTCTCATGAAGATGTTCTTTTCTATTAAGAAGAAAAATAAATAAGGTTTTAGTACAAAATTAAAATTTATTTATTTATAAAACTTCGATACATTTAATTTTTAAACTTTAAAAATATATGCTTTTAACTTATTTTTTAAGTTTTAAACGTGTATTATTTAACATTTTAATTTATTTATACTATTTAACACACAAAAATTAATATAATTAAATTAAAATAATTATATAAATTTATTTTTAAAATTTATGATAAAAATATATCTGAAATTTTTATTTCACATCAAATTTGAAAATATATAAAAAAAAAATACTTAACCCTATTAAAAATCATAGAATTTTGGAAATTTAGTTAACCGATAATATCTTGGTCTCATTATTCGGTGCTTGAGATATATATCAAAAACTACTCATGAATTTTCTTTTTACCTAGGGCTATATATATATATATATATATATATATATATATATATATATATATATATATATATATATATATATATATATATAATATGAATGGATAACAGTATCCATATAATCAATATTATAATATTATAAATACTCACTATTTACTGATATCTATTAAACATATTTATTTAATACTCATCACAAATTTTATCCACTTTTTTAACATCCTAAGTATCCCTCATAATTTCACTCTCATTACAGTAAAATTTATTGAAAAAGCGTTTTGAAAAATCAATCCTTGAGTAGTGAGTGTGCCCCGTAACAATGATTTGAAGCTATGTTTGAAGTTGCCTCATATGACTTTTTTGCATACAAACACACATCACAGTGGAGGGTCCCTTCATCAAGTTGTCGTACGAAGTTGTCTCTCTTCTTCCTACTATTCCGGTTGGAAAATGTAACAAATTAAGCATCATGGTAAAGCTTTTCTAACACAGGTTTTTCTATTAGGTTTAAAATTTTAATGGGTAATCAAAGTTTAAATTTTTATTAAAGAATATAGCAGTTCAAAAATCACAGTAACTTAGTTTTGATTCCAGTTATATAGGATTTGTTTAAAGAGCAGAAGATAGTATCACTGTAATGAAGCACACGTGATGGAACATAAAGTTGCCTCTCACGACTTCTATACTCTAGACTTTGCATGTAAACAAAGTGTCACTTTTAGCCAACTGGACTCAGTTGCCGCTTAGGACTCATCCCTTTAAGTGTGCACGTATATATGACTAGCAAGACACTCATCTTTCTCACTAAATACTGTGAAGTCTCTTAGCTACTTTTCAGCTCTGTTGCAATTGTCCTGACATAATATATTTTTTCTCAATCCAATTCAGAAAAGAGACTCAGAGTTCATAGCATTTACATGGAGCCTTCAAGTTATCAATAAGGTAACAATATGACGTAAAGTGTGTGATGATGAATGTTTATGTTATGCTGTTTTGCTTTTCCTTGATTTAACTGCTGTGTTATATGTCTTTGCTGTTCAGTGGATCAATATGGTTATGGCTTAACAAAAAGCTGAAAGAATAACTTTGTAACTTTAAACCAAAAACATGTATCGAGTGGTTTCAAATTCTGGCTTTCAGGGGTGGTTTTAAGTCAAAAGAGGATTAGAACTTTTGTTTTTAGAAGTGGTTGAACAGTCCATTTATATGTTCTTTGTGTACCTACAGATTTGATGCAGTTTGAGGGTTCTATCAAACTCTTACTGTTGTTCGATTTTTCTAGCATGTACAGATGTACTTTCCTCCATGTTTACTGTGTCAGTACTTCATAACATGATGCAATCAAATACTAGTATTTGAGGCCTTGACTTTGGACAGCTAGCCCTTAAAAAAAGGAAAAAGTGGATATGGTTATCAAGTCAAGTGTATCTTGGATGAGGTTTTGACAGTACTAATATGGTACCAATTAGTCCATTTTTGTAGGCAAAGAAAAAACCACCATTTTTTTCCAGTAAGATTGACACGTGGCGTTGACAAAGACTTGAAACAGCTCATATTAATATTATTTGTGATTCCTCTTTTATTGGTTTGGATTGTTGGTTGGCTTACAGCTTATTATGATTTTTGTCTTAAGTTGTTTTTTACATAACTACTCCTTTCAACTTTTATTCAAGGCTTTGTAATTCATGCGATTTTATCTTACATCATTGTTGTCATGTTTTATAACATGAAAGTCCAATGTCTGATCTAATTCAATAATAATCATTTACTTATTTCATGTCTTGAAGTGTTAGATTGAATAGGTAATGGAGTCTTAAGGGTTGGATTTTCATTAGTCTCACTAAGTTACTTATCAATTGGCTTTGGATGTTCAGGAAATTCTACCAGACAACATTGTATTGTGTTGACCAGGAGGTGGAAGTTTGAATATTTGTCTAGAAATCTAAAAGTGTTGCTTGTTTAAGCACAAGAATGGCACTGGCTCCCCCTCCAACAGTTGCCCTTGGTTCAGTAGCCTTTGCAGTCTTCTGGGTTCTAGCAGTTTTCCCATGTGTGCCTTTTCTACCTATTGGGAGAACGGCAGGGTCCCTACTGGGTGCAATGCTTATGGTCATATTCCAAGTTCTGACTCCAGATCAAGCTTTTGCTGCAATTGATATTCCAATTCTTGGTCTTCTTTTTGGCACAATGGTTGTTACTGTTTTTCTTGAAAGAGCAGACCTGTTCAAGTACTTGGGGAAGCTGCTCTCATGGAAAAGTAGAGGACCAAAAGACTTACTTTGTAGAATCTGTGTGATTTCTGCTATTTCAAGTGCTTTTTTCACCAATGACACCTCTTGTGTTGTGCTGACTGAATTTGTGTTGAAAATTGCAAGGCAGCATAACCTCCCACCTTACCCTTTCCTTCTTGCACTTGCTTCAAGTGCTAATATTGGCTCCTCAGCAACCCCAATTGGGAACCCCCAGAATCTGGTTATAGCTATTCAAGGCAAAATATCATTTGGGAGTTTTCTAACTGGCATTCTTCCAGCTATGCTTGTAGGACTTGTGGTGAATGTTTTAATGCTTATAGTCATATATTGGAGGGTGTTAACTATTCACAAGGATGAAGAGGATCCAATTTCACAAGTGGCAGAAGAGGAGATTATGTCTCATCAGTTTTCTCCAGCCATAATGGCTCATTGTGCATCCTTTAATTCTGAAGAATGCAATGACAGTTCAGAACCAACTAATAATCTTCAGAACTCTTCTCAAGTTCACACTATGACAAACCAAAAAGTGCATAGTTTAAGTGAAGTTCAGATGGGTGTTAGTAGCACAAACTCAAAGGATTCCACAACAACCACAAATGCATCCAAGAAGGGGACCAGTGACACCAATCCTTCAAAAGATGTTGCAGTAGTAGTGGATAGACCTATAGAAGCACGTATTATGCACTCTTCACAAGGAAAGGAGGACTATTTGAGCTTAAAATGGAAAAGGATACTATGGAAATCTTGTGTTTATGCAATCACATTGATGATGTTGATTGCAATGCTTCTTGGTGTAAATATGGCATGGGCTGCAATTGCAGCTGCAATAATTTTGGTTGTGCTTGATTTCAAAGATGCAGGGCCTAGCATAGACAAGGTAAAACTTATATCATACAACCTCTTTGTACATAATCTCATGTATCTCTCTTCCTTTTGAAACTCTAGCTATTGTTATTTTTGTGTCAGTTGAACTTTGAACAATCTCTTACAGTGATTTTGCTTCTTGGAACAAACAGGTCTCTTATTCCCTTTTGATATTCTTCTGTGGAATGTTTATAACAGTAGATGGCTTCAAGAAAACTGGAATTCCAAGTGCTCTGTGGGACTTAATGGAGCCTTATTCCAGAATAGATCATGCTACTGGAATAGCTATACTTGCTGTAGTTATACTTGTCCTATCAAATTTGGCTTCAAATGTACCAACTGGTAAGCACATAATCATTTGCCAAAATAATTATTCTTCTTGTCTTTAGAATACCAAAATTGACCAAAACTAGATGTACTTTCTTCTCTGCTAAGAGCCATTTTCATCTGATGAACCAAAACATTCTACCTGTGTTTTACAGTTCTGTTGCTTGGAGCAAGAGTTGCAGCCTCAGCTGCTGCAATTTCCAAAGAAGATGAGAAGAAGGCATGGCTAATCCTAGCTTGGGTGAGCACTATAGCAGGAAACTTTTCACTGTTAGGATCTGCTGCAAACTTGGTTGTGTGTGAACAAGCTCGTAGAGCTCCAAACAATGGATACACATTAACTTTTTGGACTCATCTCAAATTTGGTCTTCCTTCAACTCTCATAGTCACTGCCATTGGATTAATCCTCATAAGATGATAAAAGAATAACTGAATCAGACATTTACACAAACAAGTTATGTTCATTGTAGCACATTTTAAGGTTGTGTACATGTACATAAACAAAGGATTTCTCTATTTTTTTATCATTTATATCATCAAATAAATGCATGATCACGATGATCCTAGCAAAAAAGTTTGTTAGGAATTCTCTGAATAATAAAATGCCAAGTGTTATATTTCTTTAGTTGCTTAACTTTCTCTAAGTTAGTACACTCACATCAGATGCTACCCTTTTGCAACTTTATGTCCCATGGGTTGCCATGATCTGAAAGCTTGTTTATCAAAGGTTTGGTGGTTGTTTTTCCACATATTTTGAGAGATCAAAGGAAATAGAAGTGTGTGGATCTCTTAAACATGTCAATTCTCTATCTGTGGATTGTCAAATGTTTGATGACTTTGCCAAATACAATGAACAGAATAAAAGTGTATGTAATTAATGAATTTCTCCAAAGAAAGATTATAAGAGTGAAAGAAACAATATGGGAATTATTGAATGGAAAAAGCAACCAAAAAGACAAAAGTAAAGAAACATTAGCAGCCTATTTTCCATCACAATCTTTTTAACAATTTTTTATTAAAGTAGAACTCATGAAATAAGATATAAAATCTTCAAAATTTTATAATTGTTCAATAAAAAAAAGTGTATTGATTTAAGTTCAGTTAAACCCTGATAAGTGAATCAGAAATGGAACATACATGCATATTAAACTATACGTTGTATTGAAAATATGTATAACGAATGTGTTTCATTATTCTATCTTTGAAATGCTAACATATTAGTTAACAACTTTTATCCTTTGATTCTGTCCTTTAAAATTACTTAATTACTATAACTATTTGTAAAACATGAAAAACAAGATTATATAAATAAATATATGATAATATGAAGAAGACACGTGCATGGTTATGTAATGTGGGAGCATGGCACGTGGGAGGGTGCCACCCATGGAAAGTCACATACATCTCCCTTTGCCTTATTTTCAAGTTTAATGTTATTGTGCCTTCTCTCATTGCTTAATTCTTTATGTCAATTGCATATCTTCAATTCTTCATATAATTTTGTGTCTCTTTTTGTAATCAAACTCCTAATACCACAATCATATGTATATATATGAAGTATTTGATTTCAATTATGAAATTTATGAAAAGAAACATCATAATTGGTTTTGTAAGGGAAAGTAACATATTTTTTTGGAGAGTTTTGCATCCAAAATGAATGGAATGAGTTAACATGATTGTGTGAGAAATCTAAGGAACACATTGACACAAATTGTAGGCACATTTGACGGCTCAATTGAATTGGAAGCAAACATAATGTAAGAGATTATATGATGATGTAGTGAGCATGGAACATTGCTTGCATAACACCCTAGAGGATAAATAAGAAGCAACTTCATTATACCTTTCAAAAGACAATTAATTCTTATAGTTTTTAGTTAATCTTGATTATGTTATCATTAACCTACTAAATTACTCAAATCTTAATCCATTAAAAGAACTTAGGTCTCTTTGTTTACTATCAATCTCTTTAGAACTAATGAAACTAAAATATTTAGTTTTAGAGAAATATTTTAGTAATGATCAATTATATTTAACTTCTATCCTTAAGAATCAAAATAATAATAAAGGATATTTGTATAAACAATGCTTGAACTTGATTTTAATGCTCTAACACTAAAAGAAATTTTAATTTAGTAACTAAAATTAGAAAAAGAAATTGTAAATTTAGTAACTATGAAATCAGTGATTGATAAAAATTAGTCGCAATTTGCGACTGAAATAGTTACCAAATAATAATAGTAATAAATTAGTGACTGAATTAGTATAATAACATTGTATAACGATCAAAATCGCGATGAAAAATATGTGGCAACTAAGTGTAATGTCTTAACCACCAAATTAGCGATGGAAATAATATAATATTAGTCACCAAAAGTTTATTAATCACTAAAATATGTTTAATACGATAATTAACTATTAGAAATTTATAGTCGCTAAATGTAATATTTTAGTCACCAAATTAGCAACCAAATTAAATATTATATTAACTATAAAAATGTGTTGATCACTAAAATATGTTTACTATGGTAATTAGTGCCGAAAATATTTGGTCGCTAAATATAGTCTTGACAATCGAATTAGCAACCGAAAATGTTTGATAGTTAAATTCACAATTTTTTTTTCATAAACTTGTATATTATAGTTTATTTTTCTTCAATTTTTGTAACACATTTTTATTTTAAATTATATGACTAAAAACATTAAATGTTATTAATTTGTAGCAAACTTAATAACTTTTTATTTAGAAATAAAAAATAATATTTAATTTGATTAAATTAATAAGACAATGAACTTTAGATTAATATTTAATATAATTTGTAATTAACTAAGTTATTTACTTTTACAATTTGTAACTGCTTTAAATTTGAAAACCATATGTTATATTTCTTTCAATCTCACACACCACTTATGCATGCGTTCCCGAAGGAAAGGAAATATGAACGAAAATTGAAAGGAATTGACGATTAGAAGAAATAAAATATTTAAGATTTAAATTTTATAATGTAATTGTAACTCAATTTATTTATGTTAGCAAATTTCAGATGGATTTAATATATTTGATTTTATTCATTCTAAACATTATAATATGTTACGAGAACTCCAACCTGTAAATCTAAGTTATTGTCTCCTACTAATATTGTGCACTCTAATATGACTTTTCTCAAAATTTTAATTTTCTTAACCTGAAATGATTGATGCCTAAAAGAACTTTTATTATTAGTAAAACTTAGAATATATAATTAGAGATTATATCTGTAGTAGTTAATGACCATACAAAATTTGTCACTAAAATTAGTAATGTTATTAATTAAATAGTAGTCACTAATTCAGTGATTATATAAATTGAAATGAAAGTTTTGTTTCTTAATTATACATTGCTAGAGTGTTTTTCTAATAATAGTTTAATATATTATATGAATCTTCCATTCCTTCCACTTGTTTCCATTGAATGTATTTATGTGTAGTCTTCTCTTGAAAAATATCTAAAGAAATCAACAAAACAATTTTTTTCATATATATTTATTTTTCACTATGGTTGATTTTTCTTCAATTTTTGACTCAAATATTTTTATTTTTATTTTATTGCACGACTGACTAATGACAATACATGTTGTGTATTAGAAATTTGCAGAATTTTATTTATTTATCTTTCATCTAAGGACGGTAATGTCTAAATGTAGACACTTTGACTTGTAAATTTAAATATTTTTCTTCATTCAAACACTATAATGTGTAAATTTAAGCGCTTCAACATATAGATGTAAGTCATTGTCATTTATCTAAGCAATATTATCTAATAATTTCCAATTATTATATCAATAAAAACTTGAATTTTTAATTACTAGTATCTAAATGTAGCGACTAATTTTGAAATAACTAAATTTTATAAAATTATAATAAGCTATCCTTTTAGTTTCCATTAAATAATAGATTTGTTATAACCTAATTTAGTGATCAATTATATAAAAGTTCATTTAATGACTAAATATATAAAGAACAAAATTAATTACAAAATTAATCTTTAGAATAATGAATATAATCATTAAAATATTATTTTTAGTTTTTTATTTACACTTGTGATTGTACTCTTGTTGTATGATCTAAAGATTTTAAGCATTTTATTTGTTATCTTTTTTTTCGATATATCTATTGGAAATAATTTGACTTTGGATTTGATTGTGAATAACAAAGACATCATGACATTAATAATGTTGAATATTGTTTGGGATAGAACAATATTAATCTATTTAAGATGTTGTATTCAATTATTTTAGTTTCTTAAATATAAATTTCAGGATAATCCATAAGTTCTTGTGATGTGCTATTATAGATATTTTCTTTACCTACTCATGTCGTTATAACTTCTATTGTTCTTTTAATGACATAGTTGTGCCTTCCATCATTAATCTCGTCTACAAACCAAGACAGGAATTTAAGTAGAAGAAGCTAAAGACCATACAAAAACTAAGAGTTGATGTAGAACTCTGATTTAAAACATGTGTTCACAATACTCACTAAGTTGCAAGCATGATTAGCATAATCAAATATTTTAATGCCATGAGTTTTTCATGTACATGTTTTTGCCATGTATATTGTTGAACTTCTTGGAGGTGTTGTTGCCTAGTTGCAACACATATAGGGAAGCCTAGTAGGCAACTCGAAGAACAAAATCTAATTAAGTCATAAGAAGAGATAGAAAGCATTCACAACACATTTGATGCACTTGAAAAGGCATATAAAGGTTGAAAGCACCATCCTAAAGAAAACATCGAAAGTGAGTGTAACTTATAGAACTTTAATAGTATCTTCTTCTTGTGAAGTAAAATCCTTGTAAGAAAGTCACACTATAAATTCTCTTTACAAAAGTTATTCCTTAATATTCATCCTTTATTTTGGTTGTAATAAGAAGTGACAAAAAAAAATACTCGTAGTTCTTAGTCTCATGGGAATACCAAAAAGGAATATAAAAGTGACATATGTACTTGTAATTCCAAGAGTATGTTGTGTATTTTTTTTATAGTCAATGGTTTATAGTATAAACCTTTAGAAGTTCCTTAAACAACTCTACATAGTCCAAAATGTTAGGATAAATCAATATAAAAATAGTGTTGTTTTTACAATTTAGATTATTTTTTTTTTACTCTGTAAAGAAAATATATAAATAAATTAAATTATTGAAACCTATCTACTAAAATTATTCCATAATTCTTAATTGGATAGTTTATCTTAAAATGTATAATTGGATTGGAAATTCATTTCACATTAATTATGTTTTTAAAATTCATATTTATTTAAATATTTTTTATTCATATCACTAGTGCAGAAAGTGCATTTAATGTATGTTATTTTGGCCTTTTAACGTCAGTTCCAGAGCCGACGTCTTTGTGGGTGACGTTAATCAAACGTCGGACTCAAACAGGCCCGACGTCTTTATAGACGTCGCTACTGCATGACCCCGACATCTAAAGGGCTCCATAGACGTCGGACAATGCAATGTCTGACGTCTAAAGGGCTCCATAGACGTCGGACATTGCATTAACTGACGTCTAAAGGGCTCCATAAACGTCGAACATTGCATTAACCGACGTCTACTACAGCTCATGTCTTTGGGTAGCGTAGTAACACCTTCTTCCTTTGCTAGTTTCGTCATAGAAAATGTTGCGCCTTTTGGATCTCTTATGGCATTTCAACCGAAATTGAATCTGGGTCCTTGCCTAGTTCCATTAAAACTGCCAATGAAAACGAACAGTGACAATAGAACTAGGCAAGGACCGAAGTTCGGTTTTGGGTTGAAACGCTATAAGACATCCAAAAGACGTAAGCTTTTCTTACGAGGAAACTAGCAAAGGGAGAATGCAGTACAACGCTACCCAAAGACATGAGAAAAACTGCACAAAAACACAACAAAAACTCATTTTAATCGGTTCAAATGAAAGATAATCAACCAAAGACTAATATAATCAGAATAAAAGTATGTTTAAACAGTTCAAAAGAGACAAAAACGCACCTGGAAAAGCAATGTTGCGGAGAGAAAATGCGAGAAGGAAGACGATGAAGTGCTCGTAACAGCGGGTTTGATGTCTGATTTAACAGCAAACTAGACGTCGGCTCCCCAGGTGAACCGACGTTTATTCTGGCCTAGATGTCGGGGTCCTCACTAATATGACGTCCAAAACAACTTTTCATTAGGCCATTTAGACGTCAGATGACGTGATCCGACGTTTGTACGGTGGAAAAAAATAACTTTTCATCTACCTGTCAGACATATACACGTCTATTAGGAGAGGCACCGATGTCTATAATTGAAGATAGATGTCGGGGTGGCGGGATCGGACATCTCTAAGGCGGAAAAAAAATGATTTTTCACCTACTTGTCAGGCATTAAGGCGTCTGTTAGGAGGGATCTCGACGTATATAATATTATAGACGTCGGGGCCCCTCCTAACAGACGTCTATATGCCCACTTATTTACGAAAATACCACCGGTCAATAATTTACGTTGGTTATTTTGTGGTCCGACGTCTACGGGGTGACGTTAAAGCCCAATTCTTCACTAGTGTAGGCATCAAAATTAAGATGTCATATTTTCATAAAATCATGAATATATTTATATTATTTGTATTATATTTCATTTTTCTCAAGTTAGGCATCGAAAAGTATCAACTCATTTATAGGCAAAAATTGATTGCATTCTTAGCCTTTTGTGTACATACATTTCAAATCTAATCACACTGTGATATTTAATTTATTTTCGTGTTTATACTCATTTTAGAAGATAATATATTTAGCAAGTATTTGGAAAATAGTTCAAATAAATACATTAGTTTCAAATTTAATAGTGATGTTTCTTCTTTCTACGAAATGAACAAACAAAATCTAATGCTTCGTAGTTTCAACTAAGTGAAAATATCACTTTTAAAATATTCGAATCAACACAAGATACTATTGTAAATTTAATGTAATAGTTGACTTGAAACAGTGACATTGTTAATTTCATGTGAAAATTTTTCTCGAAAGTCAAGATTGTATATTTTAGTTCTACTTTTCAACATGAAAAATACATGTTATTGTCTTTGTATGGACGAGAGGTTGCATGCTTGTTTTAAAAATGATTTACTTGATTTTTTCCAACCTAAAAAAAAAAGACTAAAAACTAATTCTTGCATGTTCTTTTATATCAAGGAAGATATATAACCACATAAACTATCAATAGGGAATTAAAATGATAACCCATTTACTCTAAGTAGACAGTGATAACTCAATTTTAATAACAAAATATTTAATTAAGATATTTAAAATTTAAATATTTTCTAAAAATATTAATAAAGTGGTTGTATAAAATAATAATGCAGTTATATAATTGTAGAAAAGTTTGACTATATGTTGTGTTAAACAGAAAATGACATAGGTCGATAAAATAAGTGACACCATGAATAGATATTTATAGGTGGAATTTAGGTTGTAAAAAATGATATATTATGTTGTTACATATCAGTAATGTGTTTTAATCCTAGGTGGTGTGAGTCAAAGAAAAAAGATATAAAGGTTGAAAGCACCATAGTAGAAGAAACATCGAGAGTAAGTGTATCAAATACAAAATCGAAGGAATAATGACAGACACAATACCTGCATGTTACAATGTATCGATAGTTAATCCTAATCAATTTTGGAAAATCGATAGAGTTTTGAAAACAGAGCTCCCTATTTTGGCCATTCAAATTGCTTTTGTTGCTGTGTTATCTCGTCTCTTTTCAATAATCTACAAACCTCTGCATCAAACTCGTCTCATTTCACAAATCTCTATAAGTAAATAAATCTTAGAGTTGTTTTATTTATGAAAAATATCTCAAAAATTCTTATATGTGGCATTCAAACAATGTAATGTTTGGGCATTCTAAATTATAATTACGTAGGTTGGTTTCCTACTAACATCACCATTACTTGGAAGATTCACGGTAATTTTTGAGTTCATTTTTCCTGTAAATGGGATTGTCAATGTCGAGGTCCTTTCCCACATTGGTCTCATTTATTATGCATTCCTTGGTGGATTGGAAATGAACTTAAATATCATTCTAAGAGTGAATAAGAAAGTTGCAAGCATCGCAATTGCTGGAGTTGTCTTTCCCATTCTCATTGCACCATGCTTATATGCTTTGTTTCGAAAAGTTTATGGGCATATTATGATGTTTCCCCTTGAGGAAAGTACAAGTAATGCTTATATACTTTGGACAATTCTCACTGTTACAGGTTTTCCTTTGGTAGCACACACACTTTATGAGCTTAAGCTCCTCTATACTAGTCTTGGCAAAGAGGCTTTAACATCAGCCATGATTGGTGACACCTATGGTTGGATTCTTTTCACTTTATTTGTTCCATTTTCAATTAATGGTAAAGGAGTCATATACACTGTGTTATGCACAATAATATTCATTGTTATTTGCATCTTTGTGGTACGTCCACTCATTCAATGGTTTATTGATCGCAAGGCAAACAAAGATCAATGGAATGATAACCAATTGCTTTTTATAATCATGGGGGTTTTAGCTTGTTCATGTATTTCAAATTTTCTTGGTTCACATGCCATTGTTGGGGCTTTTGCTTTTGGATTAATTTTACCTCATGGAAAATTTGCTGAATTGGTCATGTCAATTTTAGATGATTGTGTTAGCGGCTTTTTAGTACCCTTATTCTTTATTGGAACTGGGATGAGACTTATGTTGATCGCAATTTTCTCTCAAGATAGTTGGCCCTTTACGGTTATGATTATACTTTTGTTGTGAACTCTAAAGATTTTAAGCACTTTATTTGTCACCTTTTTCTTTGGTATGTGTATTCGAGATGGTTTGACCTTGGGTTTGATTTTGAATAATAAAGGTGCCATGACATTAATAATGATGAACATTGCTTGGGATAAAATGGTATTGATCTATTTAAAATGGTATATTCAATTACTTTAGTTTCTTAGATATACAATTATAGTTTGATCCATAACTTCTTGGGATGTGTTCTTGCGGATATTTTATGTACCTACCTATGTCGTTGTAACTTGTGATGTTCTTGATGACCATAGTTGTGTCTCCCGTGATCAATGCCATCTACAAACCAAGACAGAGATTTGAACAAAATAAGCTAAAGACCATACAAAAACTAATAGTTGATGTAGAGCTCCGATTTATAGCATGTGTTCACAATACTCGCCAAGCTGCAAGCATGATTAGCATAATTGAATGTTTTAATGCCACAAGAGTTTCCCCTGCCATGCTTTTTCCTTTTACCTTGTCGAACTTACTAGACATGCTGCTGCCCTAGTTACTGCACATATAGGGAAGCCTAACAACCAACTCGGAGAATAAAACTTGACCAAGTCACAAGAAGAGTTAGAAAGCATTTACAACACATTTGACGCACTTGGAGAGGCATATAACGCTATTAGAGTTGAGACCTTAAATGTGGTGTCAACATATACAACTATTCCTATTCATGAGGACATATACCACTCAGCAGATGAGAAACGCACAAGCTTAATTATTCTTCCCTTTCACAAACAATTAACTTTAGAAGGTACTCTAGAAGTAACCAATGTTGTATACAAAGATATAAACCAAAATGTAATGCAAGGTGCTCCTTGCTCTGTGGGAATATTTGTTGATCGTGATTTTGGGTTAATTCCCAAAATGAACCTTCATATTTGTATGGTCTTTGTTGGGGGGCCTGATGATCGTGAAGCCTTAGCCATTGCATGGAGAATGGCAAGATGTTCAGGAACACAACTCTCACTGGTTCGAATTCTTTTGTTAGGTGAAGCGGCAGAAGAAGATGCTTCAGTTCATGATGAATCATAAGGGATATTATCTGCAGTAATTGATATAGACAAGCAAAAAGAGTTAGGTGAAGATTATATAAGCACATTCAAACTTACCGTAGTTAACAATAGTGATTCAATATCCTACTCAAAGATTGATGTTCACAGTGATGAAGATATTCCTGCAGTCCTCAAAGAGATAGGAAAAATTGGTTGTGATATTTACATAGTTGGACAAGGGAATTGTAGGAACTCTAAGATCTTCACAAATTTGTTGAAGTGGTATGAGTGCTTAGAACTTGGAGTTATTGGAGATATTTTAGTGTCAAACAATTTTGGTTCACGCACGTCTGTGTTTGTTGTTCAACAATATGGATATGGAGGAATGATTTGTGGAAATAATCTTAACCAGAAGGCAACTAATAAAGACACATTTGAGTTTGTTGCCTGAAGACAAAATAAACATGAATTTTTGCAACGAAACACAAGGATTTACAAGAAAATGTTTTCTTAGCTTGATGTATATCAATTTTATAGTATATAAATGGTTGCAAACCTTACTTGATAAACGAGTTTTGTAAGATTGAATTAGACTTAAAATTCACTTTTTAAAAAAGATGATTATTTGTTCAATATCATATAATTTATTTTGTGTTTAATTTTAGTTTAGTTTTGTTTTGGTATCATTTTAAATTCCATAATTAAACTAATAAGCGAACAAATTTCATTTTGCTTATATTTCTTAACTGGAATACTAGTTTTTAATTATTTTTTAAAATCAAATTTTTCTTTCAAAATTTTCTCATTATACATTGATATACATTTACAATTTTTTTCATTTTCCACGAAATGTTTATCTTTTTATTCTACAAATACAAGTACTTATACATCCTTATTCAACTTAGTTTGTAACTTAATTTAGTTTTAAATTTATCATTTTCTTGTTCTCTCTTGTATTTGAACATACTCTTGTTACTTAATCAAATGAATATGAGGTTTGCATGCTTGAACTAACGTACAAAGAAAAATAATAGTGATAAACTAATGAGATAACATTCTTTATATTTTCTTCTACAATCGATGACATCATTTGCTCCACTAACGATATAATGACATCATAAATAGTCATGTATAGGTGAAATTTATGTTGTTGATGATATAATATGTTGTTATATACAAGAAATGTGTTTTAATCTTAGGTTTTGTTAGTAAAAGAAAAAAAGCTACAAAGGTTGAAAGCACCATAGTAAAAGAAACATCGAGAGCAAGTGTAACTTATAGGATCTTTATAGTATCTTTATAGTATATTTCTTCTTATGAAATAACACTCTTGTAATAAAGTCATGTTCTAAATTCTTTTTACAAAAGTTATTCCTTAGTATTCAACCTTTGTTTTGGTTATAGTAAAAAGTTATGGAAAAAAATATATGAAGTTCTTAGTTCATGGGTAGGGATGGAAAAAAAACCGAGTCTGTGGGTAAAATCTGTTGTAGAGAGTTGGTACCTGTAAGTAATAGGTACCTGCAGGTAGCGGTAGTGGGTAATTTAATACCTGCTCATTAACGGATCGGGTTCGGGCATCATAATACCCGTACTCACGGGTATTCGCTAGCCGTTTAATACCCGTACTCACGGGTATTCGCTAGCCGTTTAAAAAATAAAATTATACTTTTATCCCATTAAGTTATCTTATTGTAAGTTGTTGTGTTAGTGTGCACTTCTTTTTATTTGATTTCTATGTATCTCTTTGTCGCCATGTTCTCTCTGAAGATTCAATAGAAAATCGTAAGTGAGCCATCAGCAGGTAAGCAATTAATTGACGAACCACATTCAAATTTAAATGTGTTCTGGGTTAGCTAAACTTTAATGAAGTAACGAACATTGGTTAAAAGTTTTTTGTTTTTTACTTCAATTCGATACAGGTGGGAAGCTCGTTTACAAAGTACCAAGAAGAGGGCTAACAGACCTAGTGCCCATCACTAGCAAAATGATTTAAGGGTGTGCCTTCTGTTACCCTTTCAATTCATTTTTTTATGATGTATAATTTTAAGTGTTTTGTTATTGCAATGCGTTAGGTATTCAATGTTTTCCTATATGTGTTTATGTTCTTTTTTGCTTTAAAATTTGTTTATATTATAGTTTCATGTTTACTATGCTTTACCTTTCAAGCATATGAACATGGTTATAAATGTTTTAGGGTGTTTAAACCACATTGAGTTTCTGACATTCAAAGATTTGTGTTGAAATTGTTATTCTTTAGTGTCTTAATCCCTTTTACCATGGAATAGATCTTAATTATAGTTTGAGATGAGTACAACATGTTTGCATTGAATTATATCAACTTTTGAAAAGCATAAGGTTTTAGTTCTTAAAGAAATTTAGTGCGTTCTCCAAGTCCAAACCTTTACAAAGGTACCATGGTAGCCTTATGGTGTATTATGTCAAAAATTTCCAAAGTTATCCAAAATTAGAATCAAACAGGTTTAGATAGAAAAAACTTCAAAAAAACTAACATCTCTAATATTAATTTCAATTTATATTTTAAGTTTTATTTACTTGTCATTAACTTATACTCGAATATATGTTTTAAATATTATTTGGTGTTCTTTTTTCAATTTATATTGAGTCTTATTTAAAAACTCATAAAATATTTTTTTTAAATATTCGCGGGTAGACAAGTATCAACAGGTACCCTTGGGTTGAAAAAAATCCGCAGATTTTTTTTATGGTATCCCACGGGTAGTAGGGTGAGTAACAGATACAATTTTTTTTGTGGGTCAGGTAGTAGGTAGGCATTAGCCATACCCGACCTAACCCAACCCATTGTCATCCCTACTCATTGGAATATTGAAAAGGAATATAATAATGATTTATGTACTTGTTAAGGATGACAACAATATTTGTGCCCTCAGATATATCTGAATAAAATTGCTGCGAATAGTTGATACTCATGAGTATTTATTATCAACAAGTAGTAAATATTTTAATACTCATGTACAAATGAGTCGGGTATGAGTATTATGCAACCCGTACCCGCAAGGTTCATTATTTGCAAGAGATTAAAATTAAAAATTAATTTATATTTTATTAAGTTAAATTTAATTAAAATTAAAATTCAATTTATATTGTATTAGGTTAAATTTGATTAAAATTAAAATTTAATTTAATTTTTATAATTATATTTATTTATAATTTATAAAATACATTTGTTTAGATATCTGAGTATACATAAATATCACATATTCTTAAAATTTGTGTTTATTTTTAAAGCGGATATTTGATAATGATAACAAGTTGAACTTTTTGTTACGGGTCAAATAACATGTAGACACTATTTATGTCTGACCGAACCTATTGCTATCCTAATACTAGTGTTTATCAAAAATATCTTATGTATTTTATTTGTAATTAATGAGTTTAAAAGTGAAGTTAGATTTAATAGAGGAAAATCAATATAAAAACATTATATTGTTCTTGCTTGGAATGTTACTTCAACAATTAGGTTTTCACTTACAAAACTTATCTCAACGTTTTGGAAAAATTATAAAAAACTTTTTCAAGTTGTTTTAATAAAAATTGCTTTTGAAATAACTTACATAGTTGGGAGTTTAATATGGAATGTCTTGTCTAAATATTTTTAATCCATTTAAATATATTTTCAGTTCATTAAAATCATCAAAGTGTGAAATTTAAGTGCTTAATCCGTTAAAACAATATGAAATTCAAATGCTTAAAGGTTTAATTAAAATAATAAATTTAAATTATTAAAATATTTTTCATTTCAAATCCAAAAAATTTAAAATAACACTTTAATAGATTAAATATATTTTAATCTATTAAAATAAGAATAAAGATTTTAAACAAAGCTAATTTTTTTTCAAATAAATTGTTTTCTTTACCAATGTTAAATAAACATAAAGAAACCATCTACAACATTTTTAATATATAAATTATAACCTACATATACAATAATACTCTATATTTGTTTCAAGTATCCTTAAGAAAATAAAAATCATCCAACCTATTCAAAGATATTTGAAAGAATGTGAGGAGCATTATCGGTTAGACTTTAGTAAGTGAATAATATTTAATAAATAAAGTTGAATAAAATAGATAAAAGTGGTCAAGTTCAGAATGAAAATTACAATTTAATGAATGGTATAATTTTGCTTGAAAATAATTTTAATATTTATAAATTTGTAGATGTATTTTAAATTTTTATTTGTAGTATAATTTTTTTTGTTAAAATTTAGTAATAAATTTTATAAAGTATAGTCTATTTATTAACTAAAGATTTAGTATATTTATTTCATTTATTTAAAACTAAAATAAAAGTATTTCTTTTTTAAAAAAGTTGACTCGGTATAAAATAAAACTATGCTAGAATAACTTCAAATTAATCCACAACCCAGATAATTTATATGATATGAATTTTAAAATATTAAATTTAACTTACGCTAAGTTAACCACGAATCCAATCCAACCCAAATCAAACTCAAACTTAATTTTAAGATGTCATCTCAATAATATAATTATAAATAATCATATTGATGAACGTGTACTAATTAAGTTATTGATATTTTAAACATTTATATGTAAGCACTGTATTACTTTTATTTTCTTAAATATAAAGTGTAATTCAAATTTAATTTTTTTTACATTAATAAAATGAAAAATAAAAAATTCACAAAATCTTTTGAATAATTTTCTATAAAGAAACTGTATAAATAAACTAAATGATTAAAAATCTATCTACTAAAATTATTAAAAAATTCTTAATTGGATAATTTATCTTAAAATATATAATTGGATTGGAAATTCATTTCAAATTAATTATGTCTACAAAATTTTATATTAATTTAAAATTATTTAATATTTTGTTCATATGCATTAAAATTAACATGACATATTTCTATAAAATATAAAAACATGAATATATTTATATTGTTTTCTTATATATCATTTTTCTCAAGTTCTGACATTAGAAAGTATTAACTTATTGATAGGGTAAAAATTAATTGTACTCTCAACTCTTTCTCTATAGATATTTTTCAAATTTAATCACACTATAGTATTTTATTTATTTTAATATTTATACTCTTTTTAAAAGATAATATATTTAATATTTATTTGAAAAATAGTTAAGATCTATGTTCAAATTTAATATCTGATGGTTTCAAATAAGTGAAAATATCACTTTTTAAAAGATTCTAATCAACATGTTTTAAAAAAAAAAACCACTTGGATTGTAATATCACACTATCCAGTTCTGTGGATTATTTTATTCCGTTTTCTCATTTTATTTTCAACAGCTGATTAATTCAAATAATTTAATTAAAATACTATCTTTATTATTTTACCATTAAACTTGTCCCAATAACCTTTAAGGTAAGGTTTCATCATTGAATGTTGATATGCCTTAGTGACTCAGATTACAAATAACTATGTATCAATGTTCATAATAGTAATAATAATAATAATAATAAAAAAGTGTAACCCAAGAATCTCTACCCAAACAATCTCCAATACATTGTACAAAAAAATATATAAATAATATGTAGTTGTGGGTTGTAATAATTTCCAACAGCAAAAGATGTAATAATAAAAACAATGTAATAATTAGGTTCCATATTTTTTTAATTATTTTATTGCAATTTGTAATTAATTAATTAATATTAACTATTAAGAATCAAGGCTGAAAGTCCCTCTTCATCGATGTCTTAAGCAGGAGAAAACACACACTCTCTCTTCTCTCTCTCCCTCTCCTTCTCTTCCTCTCTCTTCTTTTCCTTCTTCCGTACACGATCTCTTTCACTATCTTCCAATTCCCAATTTTTTCAACATACGCCACTGCAATCCTCCTTCATTTTCTTGCATTTTCGGTTTCTGGGTCTGTTTTCCTTTTAGGGTTCTCAGTGGTTCAGAAAAAAAAATGTTTTCTTTTTCTTCCCTTTATCCATACTCAGATTTGAGTTGAGCATCACACAGTGGGGTTGAGTTCAGATTCACTGGCGTGGAGCAATTCGCAGTAAGTTTCCAGCTTTGTTGCATTTTGGGCTTGTTCTAATTTCAGTGAACCATGATCGAGTTGATTGATTTAACTGTTTTCTGTGTCCAGTGTTATGTGTGGGTGATGAGTGGATCTGGGGTTTGATGTGATTTCTTTTAGTAATGGGGGTATGGTTTCACTTGGGGGTATGAGTAATTTGGTGTAGTTGGACTGTGTGAAGTTGAAAGGTTGAATTTTTTTTAGGCAGGGTTTAGTAAGCTGGGTATTGGAGAACATTCAAAGGGTAATCTATATGTGAATAATAGTTTGATTTGGAGATGAATTTCTACTGTTTCGACTATCTGTATACAAATTTTTATGGCGTTGATATTTTCGTATGCATTATTTACTTATTTTGTATTTCTAGGTTATAACTTTGCAGTTGGGGCATGTTAAACTGTGTATTTTTAAGTTGCTAAATAAGGAGTTTGAGCTGATGTGAAGTAGTGGATGTTGTTGTCTAACTAAGGCTTTAAAGTTTCGGGGAGTTGTAGAATCTGTATACGAGATTTGTATTGCAAATGATGTCACGTTGCATTAGTCTATGCAGATTAGGATTAGCAAGGTTAGAGGTGTTTAGAGTTGACTATATTTGATTAATACAGTATTGGGTTTTGGGCTTGGGATTCTGGGTTAGTCTGATGGAATTGTTGATTTTTTATAGTTAATTTGTTGTTGTGTTGTATCCAGTTTAAGATGTTTCTCTTTCCGTACACTGTTTGATCAGCTTATTGGAAAAAGTAGATAAATTAGTTACAGAGCATAAACTAGAGATTCGTTGGATTGTTAGTTTATGCTATCACCGTTTGGAAATATATGATTTAGGACAGTATTATCATAGTTTTACATATGTAGAAGAGTTTGGATACATTATGTACACAAAGTTGTGAAAATATTGATTTTATAGTGATTGAGTATATGTGTTATTCTTTGATGCAGGGTTTTAGTAACCATTCAGTCCCTAATTTCTGTCTCTAACTCTAATACTGCTTTTGGAATTATTGGATTCTTCATTTGATGAGGGTTTTGGCCGGATTGCGTGTAACTCCAGATAGTAATTTGAAGTGATAGATATTCCAAACTATCAATGGTACTAATTTAAGAAACTTGTTTACTGCCTATACAAATTACAAATATGCCTACATGGTGGGGGAAATCATCGTCAAAAGAAACCAAGAAGAAAGCAAATAAGGAAAGTTTTATCAATTCATTTCACCGCAGATTTAAAATCCCATCTGAAAGTAAATCAAGCAGTAGATCTGGAGGATCTCGTAGACATTGCAATGATTCAATTTCTGAGAAAGGGGCTCAGTCTCCTCCTGAATCAAGATCTCCGTCACCTTCCAAAGTGGCAAGGTGTCAAAGTTTTGCTGAAAGGCCTCATGCTCAGCCGCTACCACTTCCTGTCCTGCACCCATCAAATATAAGCCGGGCAGACTCTGAAATTAGCATATCAGCTAAATCAAGACTTGAAAAAGGCTCCAAACCATCATTGTTTCCACTACCAAAACCAGCATGCATGCGTGGTAGGTTGAACCCTGCAGATTTGGATGGAGACCTGGTCACTGCTTCAGTCTCTAGTGAGAGCTCTGCTGACAGTGATGAGCCAGTGGACTCTCGCAATCTTAGTCCTTTGGCAACTGACTGTGAAAACGGGGCTAGAACTGCTGCAGGCTGTCCTTCCAGGTATACTCTATAAGCATTCACTATAATATGCTTCAAGCTTGCATATTTTGTTGCATAAGCATGCCTAGGGTGTGTATTTTTAGACATAGGGAACAGAGTTGTGTCTTCACTTAAAAGCTTAAGCTTTAGGGATAGTTGGTTCATGGCATGTTATCAAAGCCTCAGCTCAATCCTTGCTGCCCCATTCTATAAAAAAGTTGAATATTGGCATAAGGTAGGGGACCAAGGAATTATCCATGCAGGAAGTTCAATGGTATATAGGGTGTGTTGGAGATATAACATAAAACCATTCTTGAGTCATCATCTTAAGCTTAAGCTTTTGGGATGGCTAGTTCATGAAATTTATGATTACTAGCAAATAATTTTTTATTTTACTCATTTTGGATGTTGGCCTTTTTATGAAGCTCGATGCCCAAGGATCTATCATCTACTGTTTCCCAAATAAATTCAAGAGAAACCAAAAAACCGGCAAACATTCTGGGTAATCACATGTCTTCTACTTCACCAAAACGGAGGCCTTTAAGCAACCATGTTTCAAATTTGCAGATTCCTCCTCATGGTGCCTTCTGCAGTGCACCTGATAGTTCCAAATCAAGTCCGTCTAGAAGTCCATTGAGAGTATTTGGCACTGAACAGGTGTTGAACTCTGCCTTTTGGGCCGGAAAGCCATATTCGGAGGTCAATTTAGGTGGATCTGGGCACTGCTCAAGTCCAGGTTCTGGTCACAATTCTGGACATAATTCAATGGGAGGAGACATGTCTGGACAGTTATTTTGGCAACCTAGCAGGGGTAGCCCTGAATATTCTCCTGTACCTAGTCCCCGAATGACTAGCCCTGGACCTAGCTCTAGAATTCAGAGTGGTGCAGTTACACCTATTCATCCTAGAGCTGGGGGAACACTCAATGAATCACAGACAGGACGGGTTGATGATGGAAAACAACAGAGTCATCGTTTGCCCCTTCCTCCTTTAGCAGTTACCAATATTTTACCTTTCTCTCATTCAAATTCTGCAGCAACTTCTCCATCCATGCCAAGAAGTCCGGGAAGGGCAGATAATCCAATAAGCCCTGGATCACGTTGGAAAAAAGGAAAACTGCTTGGCAGAGGCACATTTGGACATGTCTTTGTTGGCTTTAATAAGTACGAGTTCTAGACCAATTGTTCTTTGATTCTATTACAAAGAATTTTTTTTCTACTTTTAAATCCACTATCTTATGCATCTTATAAATTGTTTGGTTAAAATATTTTGATGTTTAGGGAAAGTGGTGAAATGTGTGCTATGAAAGAGGTGACTCTGTTTTCAGATGATGCCAAATCTAAAGAAAGTGCTAAGCAATTAATGCAGGTAAATATATTTCCTTTTTTGACCCTGGAATTTTTTGTTTGATGTGCAACCGTTATTCTCATTGGAAATACATTAGTGTCTATTTCTGTTTCAAATTTAGTGTAGCTTTGAAAAGCTAACTCCCATATTGTGGCAGGAAATTGCCTTATTAAGTCGATTGCGGCATTCAAATATTGTGCAGTACTATGGTTCTGAAACAGTAAGTTGCCCATTTCCTTATTGGTTTGCGTTCTGTTTATATTAGCTACTTTTAAGTGATCATATTTATTTTGGGCATTTTATCCCAATTTGTAATGCTTGTATGATCATCTAGTTACAAGATTATTAGTTGGTTTATATATTTACCTGACACCAGAATATTATAAATTTGTCTACAGTTTGTCATTTTATAATGAATCATCCCTTAAACAGGTCGGTGACAAGCTTTACATATATCTGGAGTATGTCGCTGGAGGCTCCATATATAAACTTCTTCAAGAGTATGGACAATTTGGTGAACTAGCTATTCGTAGTTTTACACAACAAATTTTGTCCGGACTTGCTTATTTACATGCTAAAAATACTGTCCACAGGTGAACTAAACACATTTATTTTTAAAACTTAAAATTTTACTAATTCCTTATAATGTGACTGCTTTTCTATGCTTATGAGTTCTGATATCTATCTCTTAAATTGCATTTCTTGTAAAGGGACATCAAAGGAGCAAATATACTGGTAGATACTAACGGTCGGGTTAAGTTGGCGGACTTTGGCATGGCAAAACATGTAAGCTTGGGGATAAAAATTATCCTTTTTATTTGCATATAAGCCAATTGGTAGGATATGAAATTTGGTTTTTGTTGCTTGTGAAATTATGAATCAAGGTTTAAAACTTCCTAATTCACCAATTCAAGAGAGTTGCTAATTCAGTGGGTTTCTTTTCAGGTTTCTTTCTTGTATTTTTTTACCTTTTTTTGGAAGATATCTTTCCTGTCACACCTCCAACAAGTGTATCATGCATGACTTCAACTTGGAAAAATATCTCTATGAATCCAAAAGACATTGTTTTCCTTCATAATTGCCATTTGATATCACATCTGGTATAAATAATCGCAAGATTGCATGATCTATCCTGTTCCCTCAACTATTAACCTGCATAATTTTGCAGATAACAGGGCAATCATGTCCATTATCATTCAAGGGAAGCCCCTATTGGATGGCTCCTGAGGTAGTAATCTTTTCTGTTAGTTTCAGTTCTTTATAGTTTCAATTACATCTTGCTTTTGATGACATGATAGCTTGTCGTTCTAATATTTTAGGTTATAAAAAACTCCAATGGTTGCAACCTTGCCGTTGATATATGGAGCCTGGGATGCACAGTTTTGGAAATGGCTACAACTAAACCTCCTTGGAGTCAGTATGAAGGGGTTAGTAATTTATGTCAATATATTGGAAGTTTTAGCTAGCTTTTTTATATTCTATTTCCCGACTATTATTTTATGTAGTTTATTATTTTCATTTATAAAGCATTGATGATATTTCTTGTTTTAATTTATGTGTTGACTTGATGTATTATTGGCTTTGCATGATAACAAAAAAGGTTGCTGCAATGTTCAAGATTGGTAATAGCAAGGAACTCCCAGCAATCCCGGATCACCTATCTAGTGAAGGAAAGGATTTTGTTAGGAAATGTCTCCAACGGAATCCACACAATCGCCCTTCGGCAAGTGAATTATTGGACCACCCTTTTGTAAAATATGCTGCACCTTTAGAGAGACCTATTCTAGGTCCTGATGCTTCTTCAGACCCAGCCGTATCTGGGATCACACAGGGAGCTACAGCTCTGGTAAGGAAGCTACTGGCAACATTAATCACGTAAAAAAATTGTCTATTTTCATATTAGTGTGAAGTTGGGGATTGCCTGTTTATCTTGCATTCCATGTGTTAAATATTTGTGCCCCCTTATTCCCCATGCACATGATAGGAATGAAATAGGAAGCCATCTTCTCTTCTACTTGAAAATGTAAGACATTTTTGTGTGCTTCATCCATTCAAATTCCTCGGTTGATGAGTCATTTTTCTTGGTATTATGTTGTGTAGACATTTTGTTCTCTTGGAAATATAAATTTGAATAATTGAATCTATCAGAGACTATAATAATAATATTTCGGAGGGGGGATTACGTACAAAATTGTAATATTTATGAATGAAAAATATAGTTTCCAAACCCTTAACAAGCCTTTATTTGGATTTGCTTGGATAAATTTTTCCATAACTTCTGGTAGAAAAGTATTAGGAAAAATGGAATAAACCTCTCTACCAGCTTTTGTTTTTGCATAGCTTCCCCAAAACTAATTTATGTACAAGTTAATTTTAGCTCAGCAAGAGATTTATTTCATTTTTTCTTATTTTTTCCATGTCACTGTTTGCAGAGACATTAATTTAAACAGGTCCATTGACATACTATACTTGATGGGCTCTTCTAGGGCTTCCTGATCAATTTGTGTCATAGTTTATAATCAGTATCACCTTTAAATTATTTAAATAGGTTCTCATAAAATTGAAAAAACAAATCCTTGAAAAATTGCTGAAATATTCAAAATCAAACTTCACTATTATTTCCCTCCCTTTGTCATGCATCAATATATTTTTGTTGTCTTGATTACCCAACTGATTAAACTCATAAATGGCCTGTATTCAGCTGATATATTTCTATTTTGGAATCATGACATAGTAATAACTTAAGCCTTTTTGTGTTATTGTTTGGAGAAAAGGATTTGTATTCTTGTTGAAATGTGTGATTCCCATCAATGCTTCATCCTGTCTCACTGATTCCCTTGGAAGTAGAGAATAAAAAAGACAGGGTTAGGCATAGACAACTAGAGAAACTTTACGAAACCATTTGCTTTCTACAAATTATAAGATAGAATCGCTCCATTAACTTGGAGGAAAGTACACACATGGAGGTTGGAGAAACAACTGCTGATGAAGACTGTTGCCGTCAGCAGAATTGTGGTTATGATTAAGCAAAATAAATTTTCTTATCTGGGTGTTCATTTGAACTATATCTCAATTGTATAATACTGGAAAATTTGGCTGTCATAATGGAATGATCTTTGAAGTTGTTTTCTTTTATGGTTTCTTGTCTATCTTTGTAAATATTGTGGTTGTGATACATTTTCAGGGTATTGGACAAGGAAGGAGTCCTTCTACATTGGATTCAGATAGACTTTCCCGTCACTCTTCTAGGTTTTTGAAAAGTAATCCTCATGCAAGGTCTCTCTCTCTCTCTCTCTCTATACACACACATACACACACACACACCTGTCTCCCACCCTCACACACACAAACACTGCAATGCAAGGTTGCTGACACTGCCTATGGATCTGAAATTGCTTTATCATCTACAGTGAAATCCATATTCCGAGGAATATATCCTGCCCTGTCTCACCCATTGGAAGCCCACTTTTGAGGCCAAGATCGCCACAACATATGAATGGGAGAATGTCTCCCTCTCCTATATCCAGTCCTCGGACTGCTTCTGGTGCATCCACACCTCTCAACGGTGGTAGTGGTGCCATTCCATTCAGTAATCACTTAGTTTACATTCAAGAGGGTCTTGGAAACTTGCCGAAGTCCTCAAATGGTGTCTACATTAGTGGCCCTACTCATCATGACTTGAATGTTGACATTTTTCGAGGAATGCAACAGGCGCCTCACATTTCATCAGAACTGGTTCCAGGTGAAAGTGATGTTCTAGGGAAGCAGTTTGCTCGGTCTCCTCGTAACGAGGCATATGATGTTCAATCAGTCTTGGCTGATCGTGTTTGTCGGCAGCTACTGGGGGATAATGGGAAAATCAACCCATCCCTTGATCTAAATCCCAATTCTTTGCTCAGCCGGGCTAATGGTTTATGACATGGGGCATTTTCCTTGGTCCACCTTTGTGAGCAAATCTTTGAAGTTTGTCAGAATGATCCATTCATTGTTCTATTTGCTGAGGAAGTAATTGTAAAATAAGGAGCCAAAGCATACGAGAATCAATGTAATAAATTTTGATCGGAGAATAGAGGGAGCTGAGTCAGACTATTCCATTTTGCATGGTTTCCCTCCAGGCTTATGGAGTTCAGAACCTTTGGGGTGAGGTGACAAACTAAGCCATACGATGAAAATTCCTGACATTTGATTTGTCTATATCAACTGAAGCAAATGCTCACTTGTAGCAAAAAGAGAAGCTTATGTTTGTATGTAGAATTTTCAAGATACAGCATCAGTGCGTGGATTTCTCTCTGGTGTCTGAAATATGAGAAATGATAGGTTTAATGTTAATATTAGCTCAAGGAATGAATTTTCCTAATCATATTTATGCACTTCCTTCAGTTAAAGAATTCATGCAATGACAACTGTATCTTTTTGAACATCATATAGATGCAAAAAAAAAGTGAAATTGGTGCAAAATTTAGCATCCAGACTATTTTTTGGGAGGTGATATTGCTGTACAGAATATGGGAGACTGAATTGTGATTCTGCATTTATTGATGAGAAGCCAAGGATTTGCGAAACTGATATATATATCTCTTAATTGCATGCTCAGATATATTACTATCACTGAATCCTTCTGCCGGATTTATTATGTACATTATTTTTTTAAGTAAAAATTGAAGATATATATGATTTGAGATTCTCTCAACTGGTTTTTATGCAGTACTCATCTGATGTGGTTATTCTTTCTAGTATTATTTTCCCTGTAGTGATTCATGTATTAAAATCATGTTTAAATTACTAAGTTGGTCTTTGAAAAATTTCAAATAATGATTGGAACGTTTAATCGGATTCCTAAATCAGAAAAGTAAGTTCACTGGTAAACCACAAAATTGATGTGAAGATTTTAAAGATCACAGGATTCAATTAAAAACAATTATATGTTCAAGGTTGTTTAAAAAATTTCTAATGGTCCAGGAACTTACAGATTTAACTTAAAATGTTCAAAAGTTTTTATAGAAATTGTTTTAATATTTTCTTGAAGTTTGATTTATTGTATTTATACTGATGTACGGAGTCATACTCATTTCAAGAATTGTCCTTCAAAGCACAGGCCTTTGGCAACTTCTGATTTAGGTACTTTTGGGCAGCTTCTTTCTGCATCTCTATAATTTCATCATACACATTTGAAAATTTCAATTTTAAAATCTAGTTTAATATTTTTATTTTGAGTTTTGAGTTTCAGAATATAGAGATATTATATAATAGACAATTTGAAATATTAAATTTGTATTTCAAAATACACAATTTAGAATATAAAATTTATATTTTAAATTCTACATTCTGGAGTAAAAAAAAATACATTTTGAATTCATAGTCCTATTCTGATTATGTAATTCAGAATGTATTTTTTATTTTTTATTCTGAAATACACAATTTAAAATAAATATTTTGAAATGTATAATTTGAAATATAAATTTTGAAATAAATAATCTCAAATATAAGTTTTATATTTAGGATTGTGTATTTTAAAATACAAAATAAAAAATACATTTCAAATTATCCAATGCAAAATTTATTTTTTAATAAGATGAAGAAGGGTAGGGAAGGAAAAAAGAGATGAAACAGGAATAAGGACAAATAGATATTTTCACAAATCTATAAGAGTGCAGAACGAAATGTACGGAGGTGCAGGAAGAAATAGCCTCACTTCGAGGCAGTTTACTTTTTGCGGTCTGACCTCCTTAATTTCTATGTTTTTTGAGCCACTAAGCTAATGGCGAAAAGGGAATTTTAATTTGTTTAATTCTTCGAATTAATAAAACTTATGTGTTTAGTTTTTATTAGAGATTAAATATATATATATATATATATATATATATATATATTTTCAATATGAAAAATAAAATGTTATATATGAAGAATAAAACCGTTAGTCAAAAAGGACAACATTCATATATTTCTTAAATATGAATAAAACCGTTAGACAAAAAGGACAACATTCATATATTTCTTAAATATGAAACTTAACATCAAACTATAAAATATGTTATATTTTAAAGACCGAAAACATAGTTAATTCTAAAATGAATTACTTTAAAATTTGAAAAAAGAGTATAGATTCCAAGATATAAGAGTTGCCAAAAGGGATGATAGGAACCTTATTAGTGCAGAAGAATATGTTCAGCAATTACATGATTAATCCTCAAATGAGCGCACCAGAGATAAAGTTGCGTTACTTTTAAGCCATGTGAAATTGGAGCATAATCAGATACCTGTAGATACATCTCACATTAATTGGAATTTCTTGTCGGAGTCTAGCTATGATAAGATATCAACTCACTTATTTATCTAACATGTTCAATTTTTAATGGATCATTCTTACGTCTGATAATTGTGACTATATATTAGGGGCAGATTCTATTTTTTGGAACGCACTAAATCAATTTCGGAAACATATTTCAGGGGTGCAAGGAGAAATTTGATAAGATGAAGGAAGAAACTGTCATATATTAGTCCCTATTGGTTAGGTAACATAATATCAAGATTTGACCAAATTTGAGCTATGTTCCCACAGTTTCCTTGCCAGCTCTGGATTAACTGCTTGTGAACTTGCTTCCGCTAAGTTACTATCCGCAAAGTAACGGCCACTCAACCCTTTTAACTGTGGATGCAATGCAACGTAACATGTAGTTGCTGCTCCCTATGTTCAAAGCAAATAAGTATATATTAGGTGATAAAGGACGAAAATCATACTAGATAACTTTATGATAAAGGACAACATCCTTAAGCAATTTACTATGATAACTAAGTCATATACGAGATTGTCATAATTCATTTACCAACTTGACGAGTTTGATCATTACAAATACAGATATGATGAAATTGTAATCTAATAAGGAAGAACTTGACAAACCTGTCTCAACAAAGATTTTTCCTAGTGATAAAATATAATACATTCAAATTTCCACCACCACCTTTATTTATTATTTCATGTAAGTAATGATAGTTTATCTCACAGTGTGATAAGGTTTTATTGTTGTTGTGTTTCAAATACGCAATAAGCTTACCTGCTGGATATTTTTCATCACATATTTACCAAGTAGACCAACAAACACTGCATAAAAGTAGGAGCAAACTGTCAATATAACATGCTAAACAACTACAATTCACTTACATCTTTAGGAACACGCTGTTTCAAGAAGAGGGTAGAATGTAATAAAGATTTCTTCTCTTTATTTGTTACATACTGTCATGCTAGATTCATATTAACAGCTGACATATCGCCACACAGTTTGTCACCTTAGAACTGGATTAATGGATGGTTGAGAAAGGGTAATGATTGAAACCTCAATAGAAATGTTTTTATAATCTTGGACCTCATCAGAAAGTAAAAATATATAGACCAGAATGTAAAACATGCATAATCAATGACAGATGTAGTTCTTCACGTACAAAAATAAAACAAAAACACCAAACTAAAAAGGAATTACCATCTATTAAACTGTGATGACGAAATAGACTGGTGGCAATTGGTCCTGGGCTAACTGTGTTTGCAGTTACTTCTGTGCCCTCTTCCTGCTACAAGTAAACATCAAGTAGCATGGTGACTGTTCTGTTATGTGTTGCTTTAACCTTTTGATAATGATGATATTTCCAGAAATAGGAAAATGCTTTTTCAAAATAACAGAAATAGGTGCAACTTGTGATTGGAAAAACCTCATAGATGAGGTAAATGGTAGCAGTAGGTGAATATGATTCAATACGAATCTAAACAAATATGCTCACGGATATACATGAATTATTTGATATCTGAGTAAACGATCATGCAGCACATCTTATTTAGCATAGGACATCTTAACATGTACATGACTAATTCTTATTCAGGGATTTGACATAAGGCACCAAGCTTCTCATTTACCAGTTACACCATATTAGATTCCCCACAAAATCATCCATATGAGTTTGAGTTGTTTGTGACAAAGGTCCACTCATATACATTCTTCTGGCTAGATCATTTAGTGCGTGAAACAAACAATTCATGGGGGCACACTTGCAGTCAGATCATGCATAAACTAAAGGTAAAGCCAAATTGAGCCTTATGTTATATCACATCACATGAGCTCATTTTACATGTCAAATAAATATCAGAAACAAAGAAATAAATTTCAAGCCACCAAGGCTGCATCCTCCCTGCAGATATAACATAACACAATCAATAACATCAATTAAGTTGGTCACCTTAAGCCGTCTGGCAAGCTCATTGGCATGCAAAACATTGGCAAGCTTTGACTGCCCATATGCAGACAAACTGTTATACCTGTACATTGATAAGTAAATGACAAAATATTGGTTAGTAATTACCAATGAAAAGGGGGTGAGCTGAGGGGAACACATAAAGCTAAAAAATTCAACAGTGTCGTTACCCTGATTCATCATTAATTTTATCAAATCTAATCCCTTCAGGATATGATAATTTATGACGTCTTGATGAGACATTCACGATCCTTCCCTCCTTCCTTTGTTCAATAGCTGTCTGTTTCATTGTTTCAAGCAATAAGTTTGTCAAAAGAAAATGACCTGCAAAGGGAACCTTATATCTCAAACTCCCCTAGAAAAGGGACAAGGTAATATTCCTGTATACAACTCAATACTATACTATAATTAAATAATTTCAGGCGAAAAAAAAAGGAATTTAAATTGATAAAATTTACAAATTCATAAATTCTAACTTATGAAATTGAGATATGGAAGTATACTAGGCATCTTTTTATATATGACAATTTGAAACAATTATTGTTTCAATCCCAACGAGTATAACAATCAATCAAATTCCATATTTGTGTGTGTATTGTCTTCGTAAGGTTTAAGATGAAATTCTAACCTACATGGTTTGTTGCAAATTGTAGTTCTATATTGTCTTTGGAGAGCCTGAATGGTGTTGCCATGATTCCTGCATTATTACTTTGAACAGAAACAAATAACTTTCAGTGTATACAACAGCTTATGTTGAAATTTACCATCTAGCTTTCTTCAAGCAAACAGCATTTTGATGAACGGTTAAAGTCACAGAAAACACCAAAACTTCAATTCAAAGAGCACATATGAAAGTAGTAACATACACAAGTATATTCAGAGGAAGACCACAAGATTTGAATTGTGCTGCAAATTTCCTAACTGATTCCAGTGAGCTAAGGTCCAGCTCCATCATGTCAATTTTTGCAGATGGGTTATCTCTTTGTATTCTTTCCTTGATCTCCCCCCCAGCTGCCATATTTCTGATCCCCATAACAACATGAACACCGCGTAATGCAAGCACGCGTGTAGTTTCAGCACCAATACCACTTGTTGCCCCTGAAATAACATGTATCACACAATGATAACAAATCTCTTGCGTCAAAAAACGCAGAAAACGACAAACATTACACAGATTGAGCACCATGATGATGAATTAATTCCACCAACATGTGTTTTCCATATCTAGAACAACATTCTAGACACAGCCACTCACAACTAAATATATTACAGGGAAAAGCAACCACAATAATAACAATATCATTATATAAAAATGTAAATGTAGCCGCAACATCAAGGATTCTGGGGTTTGATCACAACTGCAATTGTTACCGCATCCACAGCACTTTATTCACAATTTTTTACAATTTCAATGATTCTGACAAATCCACTAAATGATTCTAGAAGTGTTAGAGATAATCTAAGTATAAATTTAAATCTCATATTGTTAGAAATGACAAAATTAAATACCATATAAAAAAACTATAAACTCAATACCTCGAGATTTTGAATTAAAAATGATGGGAATCATTTTATAGGTTGGACTAAAATCATATATATACATATATACGTATATATATATATACATACATACACACACATATATATATATATATATATATATAATCTCTTCCTATTGAACTTCTCGAAAAGATCACCATGGAAAAATATAGACTCACCAAGAAAAATTGCTGAGAATAATCCAATTGTCAGACTTAGGTTTTGAATTAAAAGTATTTTCAGTCCCTTTAGGTTGGACTAAGGTCATATATGTAATTTCCTCTCAATAAACTCCCTCAAAAACCCCATCAGGAAGAACCATCACTGCAACTAAAATTTAAACGTTGTTGAGAAGACATAGAAGCGTAATTCTCCAACAATGATTGATTAATACAAGCATGTCTCAAGCATGTCTCAAGCATAATCATAAAGACAGAAAGTGAAATCTTGCTCAATAACCATCAAGACAATAAACCTATAGCATTTCTCCTTTTTCTTCTTCTTCCTCTCTGTTCCACTTCAACAAAACAAAAATCTCAACCTAAAAGGTTGAAAATTGGAAACATATTGATTGAAAGCATATACCCATTTAAATAAAGTTTAAATTTTTAAAAGGGCAAGTTTGCATCTCATAAGAAAAACAGCACTAATGAGTAAATTAAGGAAGAACAAAACAAATAAAGGAAACCCATTTTCATTTTCTATTCAGAATAACCTGTAACAATGGCAGTGAAGTCAGTGGCATCAATTCCCTGAGTAACTTCCTCGGCAGTAGAACAAGCTGAGAATCCAGAAGGTCCTTTTCTTCCCAACCACCACATTTTTTTTTCTCTTATCCCTGTTCAAACTGAAGCTCACACAATCGTATTGTGCTGCGTTTCACTTCAATTTCTTGCTTCGTTCGAAATCACACTTAGCAAAATCGTCTTCATTTTATACATTTTGACGTACAAGAACAGAATAAACGTCTTTGAAAATTCTGAATTATTACCAAGATAAGTATTTTTTTCATATATTTTTTTTAAAAAAATACTAAGCTTTTTTGAAGAAAATATAACATACTCAAATGAGATTTATTGACCAAGGTTTAATTTATTTTTTTCAGCATATTTTTCGCCCATGAATTTTGTTACGAAATTATGAAATTTACATATTTTACTATTTCATTTTAAAATTTTATGCATTTCATTGTACAAAAGTTTTGTAGATTGAATAATTGTTAAATGTGTATGAACTTTTCAGTTTCTTGAAAATTAGTAAATTAATAATATGTTCTTGAAAGTTTTATTTGTTCCATGGATTGAGGTTCAAGTGTATGGTAGTTTATAAATATAAAATTGAAGTGATTAGTTATTTTTTTTTTTTATAATTTGTCTCTCCTCCTCCTTCAAATACATTACCTTAATGCTTCTTGAATTCTTTTTCATAAAAATTACATTTCAATAATAAAATTGTCTTGTAAAATTTCAAAAAAAGTGTTATAGTTGTACTTTTTACTCATTTAACTACTAAATCAAAATTTTGATTCGTTAAATTGCTAATAACTCATACATTAAAAAGCCTGATTAATTATTTACTTATTTTTTTTCTTGATTATCCATTATTTTTTCATCTTCTTTTTCCTTTTTTTTTTCTTTCTTTCATTTTCATCTTCCTTCCTTTTATAGTGTGGTAATCGTATTAATTATCGAGGTGTCATAAATAATTTATTTGGATGATAGAAAATTGTTAATTTTCTACATTACTTAGAATGTAAATAAATTTACTTAAGTGAAAAGGAGATGAAACATAAAGTTAGTGTTGATGTGAAACTTGGAAGTCATCATTACAAACAAAGAATTGAGAAACAAAAGGACAAGAATCATATGAATAACCCGAATACAAGAATCATATGAATAACTTATGTGTTCCATATAATGTACTATATCCCTAAGCTATAACTAAATATATCAAAGTAAGTTTAATTAGTTAGTTAATTTGACTTATTTCTCTAAACTCTAGTTAAGTTAGACAAAATTTAGTTTTTTCTTTTAAAATATGAGTCAAATTGAATTTAATTCACAGTTAAAAGGATTCAAATAAGTTAAAAATGAATTGACATGTAGCTTATCAATAATAATCTTTTATTATTTTTTATAAATTTTTTATTACAGTTATTTACGATTTTTAATTACGCAAGTAAAAAGATTCTTATTTTTATTTTTAAATAAACTAAACCGTTCTTCAATAATATTTGAATAATTTGTATATTTTATTTCTCAAATAATGTTGACACTTTATTTTCAACTAATATAATAATATGATGAAAATGTGCTTATTTATTGTAATGTTATAAAAAAAATGTAGTCATAAGAGTTTCTTATTATATGTGAAGTCTATTAGAAGTCAATTGAAAGATTGATGGTGTATATATTTATGGCGAAACTAGATAAATTGACGTATATATTTATAGCAAAACTAATGATTTTGAAGAAGTTTGTGAAGAAATCTAGATAATGATTTTGAATAAGTTTGTGATGAAATTTAGAAAAAAAGAAATGATTTTCATGCTCTGATTAAAAAGGAACAATTTTGTGAACTTTGAAAACAAAAGATATTGAAATATCTCAAAATTTCACATTTGATAATTCATAATTTATATATTGTAACATTATATTTACAGTAACATTCCGTAATCTCACACTTAAAAATTCATAGTTGATATATGTCTATACATGTTTTAAACTCAAATTTCAACTAGAAAATTATAACTTGAGTTCTTCTACTTTATTCTTCTATCTTTCTCTTCATTGGCACTGAGTCAGACGACATTCCTTCATCTGCTCCCGTATAACGAATTATACGATCATCGCACATACCCAAACACAAACACAAACAAGTAGGGTGAGCTAATATGCAACAAATCATTTATAAAACATGCATAATTACTTTGATGCACTCAAGAAACCTCATACAATAATTATGTCAGACACCCTCATACCATCATATAACAATGGCATCATAAATACTCATCCATTACTCAACAAACCTCATATAATAATTATGTCAGACACCCTCCTACCATCATACAACAATCACATCATAGATACTCATACCATCATACAACAATCGCATCATAGATACTCATACCATCATACGACAATCACATCATAGATACTTATACCATCATACAACAATCGCATCATAGATACTCATACCATCATACAACAATCGCATCATAGATACTCATACCATCATACAACAATCGCATCATAGATACTTATACCATCATACCACAATCACTAATAGACATTCGTTCCACAATACTCAATTGACACTCGTCCCATAGTACTCAATAGACACTCATTCCACAATGCCCAATAAACACTCATTCCGATGATATGTTAATGAGCGGTCAACGGGAGGTTACGCACTTGTGATGTCTTCTTAGTCCTCAACACTATGTCCAAAACCGGCACATAGACCAGGACCTCCTGCCCTCCATACCATCCACAAGGTTAGTCCCCGACGATATGTTGATGAGCGGTCAATGGGAGGTTACGCACTTGTGATGCCTTCTTAGTCCTCAACAATATGTCCAAAATCGGCACATAGACCAGGACCTCTTGCCTTCCATACCATCCACAAGGTTAGTCTTCAACATTATGTCCAAAACCGGCACATAGACCAGGACCTCCTGCCCCTCTCACCAAATAATTCATCCTTCTCTACTTGAGACTGGATGATTATTAGAGTATCAGGATAACCTCCAACTTCAGAACCCTCAACATCAACATATACACACATACCATGGCATTACAGAATCTCTCCGCGAGACTCATACTATGCTCACATTCCTCAACTCATATTATACCCTTACGATATCTCCCCATAATACTCATATCATGTTCAGACACATAAATTCAAATCCAATCATCACAGAAATCATACAAAATGAATATATCACAAAGTAAATTAACAATACTAAAATACCACCATAATGGTCACCGGAGAAGAATCAAATGTTTGACGAATCAAACTCACCATAAACGCCAGTACATATGACTAGTCACAACTTACTAGATTGGACCAGGACTGCTCTATGATCAGGATGTACCAACTCCGGTTTTGAGATTCCTCTATCCTACCATCATAATCATAATTCATAATTCCATATCTACCATAATAACATGAATTCATCAGAAATTTTCATTCCAACAAGATATATTGCACAATAATTTAACAGTACATAATCTGTTCAACAAGATTTAAGTTAAAAACTTGTTGAGTAGACTTTCAGGAAAGAGAGGTGCTTCACAAGGGACAACTTATGTACTAAGTCTTTCCTTAACCAAAGTGTTCCTCAACTAGTTTTAACAAATTTCTTATTTACAGATTTAAAACAACAACATATAATATTAACACAGAAATTCAATATAGATAGATATAAGTAAGCATTAATACTATTCACACGAAATTTCAAGACATAAATAATAATAAAACAATACTAAATCATAAAAAGCTTAAAAATGTTAGCTCCCCGTTGTTCCAAACTTCACTTTTCTTAGCTAGCCGCGTTGGGGAAAGATCCTCCTCTTTAGCAACAAGATTCACGCCGAGAGAAAGGTTCATCCGAAGCAACCCTGCCATTAGCGCGCCTAAGGTCGTCCTTCCTATCCCGATGACAGTGTTCGCGGGAAAGAGTTCGCGGTTGTGAATCCAACGGGAACCTTCCGGCAGCGAGGGTGGCGAGAACGACGATGACTAAACCTGATTGGACGAGATTCGGAGGAAAGGTCAAGATAATGGAGAGTGGCTCTTGGTGGCGGTAAGGGAAATTCAAGGTGGTGTAGATGGTGGAGTTGAACGGCTGTGACGAAGGAGAAGACGACGACGCAATGGAGGCAGTGAGGCGCGCTACGGCGACTGACGACGGCTTGGAGAAGGGGCGAAGGCGGAGGGAGGCGCGATGGTTCAGGGCAGATGAACATGGTGATGCTGAGGCGCAAAATCACGGTAGCTGCTTAAATGTGTTGGAAGTTGCGGTGGAGATGAGTGGAGGTTCACGGCACTGCCGGAACGAAGGAGAAGACAGTGCCACGATGATGGAGGAATGAACCTAGGTTTGAGAATTTACGGTAACGGTTTCCTCGCAACGCGACCTTCAACTATCCAGTGAATGGGTCTCTCGATTCGACGTCCGAATGGTACTCAAATCTGGTTTCTGGATTTTTGCCGTGTTTCAGGTGTTTGTTCAAACTCCCGGTGACTCATGGTTGTTATGGAGGCAAGGAAATTTCATATGGTGGCTGATGATGATGATGGTTCGAAGAGGAGGATGAGGGTGGTTCGGCCAAATTGGAAAAGGACTGAAGGGTTCACAGTGGCTTAGTCATTTCTGTTTTTGTGACTTTCTTCTTGCAGGTTTGAGTGGATAAACAAGGATGCCGGTGAAGTGATGGCAGGGAGGTATGGTTGATTGGTTACGAGTTGGGTGATGCGGCTCGCGTCCACGGTGCACGGTGCGGCGGTAACTGAAAGCAAGGTTTGCGAGGAGGAGAAATTGAAGCTGACGATGGCGGGTGGGGAGTGCTGATTGAATCCAATTTTTGGCCTGGGGTTTGTGATTTGGTCTCTATTGGTTTGTTAGATGCAGGGGAAGGGTGAGCTGGAGATTATACTAGAATCAGTTAAAGAAGTCTTGGCCTCCTGTCCTAACCAGAATTGGAGATGATAATGCCTGTCAAAAGGTAGTCAAAAGGTGTCTCCCAATCAGATTATTTTGTCTCCCCTACCAAACGCACTATCTTCTCCATTCAATCTGCATTCAAACTTTATTAACCATACTTGGATTAGTGGGTGCACGGGAGACAAGGGTGTTGATGAAGAGGTGTCCCATTGTAGATTCAATGTACTAGTCATGATGGTGTTGAAGACAATGGGTTGGTAGATGAATAATCTAATAAGAAAAATCTCTTAGTGGAAAGGTTGGTTGATGGTGAAATGAAATGAAGGAGAGACGGTGCTGGAGCGTGGCTTCTATTGTTGCTACCTTCTCTGCATTGTTTCTTTTTTGTTTCTTTTTTTTTTTTTTGGGTCTTACAGATATAATTTCAGATTTTACACCTACTATGACAAGAAAGCAAGACAAAGCAAAAAATATTTTTATCAAAATTGTGACAAACCGAATTTTTAAAGATTATTAAAATTTAAAAATGTATGACATACATTTATCAACTTGAGAAGCAATGTTGATCGGATGAAGATATTTTATTTACTTAAATTATTGGTTTATATGCCTTAACAAAATATTATTATAAGTTTCTTAATTTTGTTATTATTTGTAAGAACAAAATGCTCTAAAAATTGAGTATCTGTATACAAGAATTATACAAATAAAAATTATGAAATGAATTACATTTTTTAATAATGGGTATAAATTCCACGCTTATACTAAAAAAAATCAAATTTTAAGCTTGAAAAATACCACTCAAAAAATAGAAACAGCATACATTGTTGAGATTTTTATTTACCTAAAAGGTATTCTATATCTAAATTGATCATTGTAACCTTGTATTTTGCTTCGTCAAGTTTATGCTAAAATCCCACAGTTTCTTGGCCAAATTCATGTCCCTTCCATGCGAGCATGCTTCTGAAACATTATTATCTACAAAATACTTGCCACTGATTCCATTTACTTCTGGGTGCAATGCTGCATAGCATGTTGTCGAAGCTCCCTATAATCATACAAGTTTTTTTATACATTTTAGTTTCTAATTCTGGTTGAACTTTTTAATCTTCAAAAATTATATTTTGCTAAATGTAAAATAAAAGAGGAATAATTTGTGTAAAAAAAATATATTTAAATCTACTTATATTGATTCTTGTGAGTCAAACTTACCTGCTGCACAGTTTTCACCACATTTCCAGCTAGAATATGCATTACAAATGGCCCTATCAGATTCCACACACCTGCATAAACCACACAGTATATGCCTATGTAACATAATTATACTATCATTATTAAAATGATATTAGTTAACGTAAAATTAATGTAAGAACATACTTATAATATCATATCATATAATGCATGGCTTTTATTTATATAGAAAGACTGTATAGAAAGAGTGCAACATAGTCTCAAATTAATTTTAAATTTAACTCAATTTTATAAAATTAATCTATAAAATGATGTTTATATTTATTTATATATTATAAATTTATCTTATTTTTAGTTAATATTATATTAGATATCTAATATACTTTTCTTACGTGAAAACATGTATATTTTAAGCATAAAACTAAATATTAATAAGTAATTTGATAGTAATTGAGACGGTATGTTTCTAAAAAATAAATTTTTTAATAATAGATAATATAATAGACTAAACAAATAATAAAATTCATTATGATATATTTTAACACATTATTCTAATACTTTTTAATAGTTTGTGTTTTCCTTATTCCATTTTAATAAAAATAAATTAGAAAATTTCTTAAGAATACTATATGTACGTAGAACCAAATCTTAGGAATATATGCTACGAATTTTATTAACAATAGTATATGTAAAATTAAATTTTAGTAATATATGTTATAAATTAAACAACTTTAGAAAAAAAAAAAGTTATTTGTTAGAATTTAGTTAAACATACGTTGATATATATATATATATATATATATATATATATATATATATATATATTGGAATAAGACAAGTTTATAGTTACATGGAATGAGTTAACATTATTAAAGTATAATATGTTAAATAAAATTTTAGGAAAATGTTGAATTAAATTTCACTGAATACTATTAAGAAAATTGCAGGTGATTTTGTTCATTATATATAAAGTTAAAAGAAAATTGCAGTATAAGAGTATATTTTGGTTATGAAATAATTTTTTTTAACATATTATAAGTTACTTATAATTTTTTTAGTGCTATTAATTAATAAATGCAATGTCTTATAATGTGTTTATTACTAATTTATTTGATTAACTTATAATTAATGTCATTAACACATTCAAAATAGTTTATTTTAGGAGATTCTAAGTTATAAGCCATAAGTTATTTTAACTAACTTCTAGCCCGTATAGATGGTAGATATGTAGTTCAAATAAAAAATAATAATATTATAAATTAAAGTAACAAGTATTTCATTATATTATGCTATGTAACAACTAGATATAATTAAAAATGTAAAAGTAATAATTTTAATGTTACAATAATTTACATTTCTGAAAGTAAATAAAAAATAACTTTGATTAATATTCCTTATAACAACTCCTTTAAAAATAAAATGACTTCTCCAAGTCAAAAGAAAACATATATAACTTTTGAGAATTAAATAGAAATGCTAAATTTTTTAATTAGAATTTGTTTATTTTAATTTAAAATTGTAATTACTATGTAAAGTAGCTTAATCATTTGTGAAAATATCTTGAGATAATTTTATAAAATGTAATTTGAAGGAGTTAAAGGAAAATAAAGATTTGCAATTCAAAATTTTATATTTGTTTGTTTATAACTGAAACTACATCCATCTCCTAATCCATACAATCAAGTTTCATTAAATATCGCAAGATACAAAATGATTACTCTTTGAACTTTAATTTGTCTTAAACTAAACAATCCAGTATTATTTGAAATAATTTGTCACTCTAATTAAGACATTAACTATTATTGGAATAACAATAACTTTTGGTCCAAATATTTGATTACAAAAGATATTAAAAGATCAAAGAATTGCAAAAAAGAATTAACATCTTTATATAAATACAAAACATTTATATAATTAAATATGCTTTAAATATTTATTTATAATTATATATAAATAATATTTAAAAATAAGTTTTTTTAAAAAATAAAAAAGTGACAAGTCAGCTTGTCTTCTGGCGAGACATGTTACAATTTTTAGCCTCAGTCTAGCTCGACCAATTTTCGACGAGTCATGGGCCTAACATATCAGAATAGGGGAGACTGATCCGTTTTGTCACCTCTACTAACATGTTAATCAATGTTTGGAAAGAGTTTTTAAGAAATAATCTTTTGTTTTTATCAAGATTAAATTTATTATACGTAGACGAACTAATATATTTAACACACATATGATAAGAAGTGAATTTTAAGTGTAACTTAGTTGTACAAAATCGAATTGTAACATAAAGTTTGTACCCACTTTTAAGAGTGATATTATACATTAATGGATGCTTTGGATGAAATAATAGACTTAACAAATAAGAAACTTTATTAGGATAGCCTCTAACTTATAACTATCGTATATAAAAAAGTTTATTTTAAACCTAATTCAACAAACTTAACTTGTAAAGTGAAATTTGTACTCACTAAAAATTTTATTTTAAACCTAATTCAATTTACAAACTTGACTTGTAAAGTGAAATTTGTACTCACTAAAAATTAATCTTATTCGATGTGAAATTTCCAACATATATATATATATATATATATATATATATATATATATATATATATATATATATATATATATATATATGATAAACAGCTAATTTACTTGTCTAGTAATTGAAATCATGTTATTTAGATTATTCTGATGTAAACCATAAACTTACAGAAATGTATGGATTACCTGTGAGTAGAGGACTCTGAAGGTAAATATTGGTGACAGTGGCTCCTGGATGAAGAGAATTAGCAGTAATATCCACTCCATCTTCCTGATCATTTGCAAAATCAAACAACTGCTACTATTATGGCATGTTGAAATAATACATAACATTCTATTTGATGAAAAAGGTAACTACCTACCATGCTTCATCATGGTTAAATAAACTTATTAATCAACTATCAACATTTAATAATTTATAACTCACTATGCCACAACCTTGAGACGTCTTGCAAGTTCATTGACATGTAAAATATTAGCAAGCTTCGATTGTCCATAGGCACGCCAATTGTTGTAACTATAAACAAAGAAAGAAAGAAAATGAATTATATGCACTTCTTTTGTTGAAATCTGTATCATTCACATAATTATAAATACTCTATAAATGATACACAAAATTACATCTTTTTACTCTGTTTCATCAATAAATAGGATTTTTTTTGGATGAATTTGTTCATAACAATTCTTCAGAGATACTTTTAGAAAAAGAAAATAAACTTTTCTATAAATTAAAATTGATTTAAGGATTAGTTAGACTATAAATAATACTTTTCATTTTAAGAGCAAAACGTATAATAGAATTAAATATCAATAAATTCCTAAAAGAGTGAGGTTCTGTTCTGGGTTTTTTTAGAATCTGGTGCAGTTTCTTTTGAAAGTTATCTAAATGGATAGATTCAAAAATATTTGTGAATACGATTAAGTTATGCTTTGAAATTACGACCTCGCACCTAATATATACTTACGAAAAGAATAAAAATGATAAATTTATAAATTACTAGTAACTGATATAAAAAAAAAGATGTATATATATTATTAGGTTTAATATGGATACCTCTAAGATTAACTGACACCATTAATCACTTTCATGCTAATCAATCAACTATATCTGTTTAGTACATATTATGTTGTTAACAGGTCACAGTGAGAGTGCAAAATTAAATTTTGGTAACACTTTTTAACTTGGGAGAAAAATAAAAGCAAAAAGGACATGCACGACTGCTGTTTCTTAAAGAAAATATAAATGATATTTTATCACGTATAAATTTTTTACATTTATTTAATATTATCTTTTCTATTTTTATTTTTTTCTAAAAATATAAAATTTTATTTTTTATAATTATTTTACTTTTATAATATATGTTAAATAAATATAAACATATATATTATAAATCTACTTGCATAGATTTCAACTGCTTGGTACCTTGATGGATCGTTAAGTTTGTCAAAAAGGATTCCGTTAGGATAAGTAAATCTATGGCCCATGGAGGAGACATTAAGGATTCTTCCTTGTATCTTACTTTCTCTTGCTGTTTTCTTCATATTTTCCAACAACAGATTTGTTAGGAGAAAATGACCTGTCAAATTATGTTCAAAACATTGAGATTATTTTGACAATTTCCACCAACCCAATATCATAAAAAAGTAATAATAATGTAATGAATACCTAAATAATTTATAGCAAATTGAAGTTCAATGTTGTCCTTGGATAGCATAAAAGGGCATGCACAAATCCCTGCATTGTTTCTTAGAATTTAAGAGAAAAAGGAAGTTAGAAAAATAGTAAATGAAAGAAAAAGTGGAAAGAAGGAGTTGGTGCTTACATCAAAATATTCAATGGAAGAGAAGTTGAATTAAACTGATCTGCAAAATGATGAACAGAGGCTATTGAACTTAGATCCAACTTCATGACATCAACTTTAGCAGTGGGAATTTGCTTAAGTATTGAATCCTTAACATTATAAGCATCCATCATATCAATCACTCCCATTATCACATGCACTCCACGCAATGCAAGAACACGAGCTGTCTCTGCCCCTATACCGCTTGATGCACCTATTGTTCTTTCAACAACAATAACAACTTCAATAAAAATGTCATTGTTTTCTATACGTTTAAGCAATATGAAAGAATCATTTATTGAGGAAGGGAAAGAAGAATGAGACCAGTAACAATAGCAGTAAGAGAAGTGCCGTCTATTCCGAGAGTAACTTCTTCAGCAGTGGAAGACCATGAAAATCCAGAACCTCCTCTTCTATTGAATGGCCACATCTCTTTTTCTCTGTCGCAAATTCTCAATTCAATTCTTCTGTATATCAGTTTCAGTGTGGGTTGATGCACCGACATGAAATCATAAATGACGTATGTTAGATGAAGTTTTGATGTTGATGTGAAATTTTTTAATATCCAGTGAGATTAGAGATTAATAAATAATCTAATGATAAATTTACGTTTAATACTATATTAAAAAATCAATTTAAATCTAACTCAATAATACGAATTATTTTATAAGATAAAATTTACGTTAAGTTATATATAATAAACTAATAAACTGAGATTATCTAGCATGTGTAACTTTTAACTATATCCACTTATATATAATAAACTCTCATGTCTAATTTAACTATATGCTTTTAAATTTGAGTTTTGTTTTTGAACGGTGTAGAAGCATATACACCAAAACTACGTGGAAGATAAATAAATAATAATAGCAACAGTATGGAAAATATACAGAAAAATTAAGTAGGTTGAAGTAGAAAGGTGGTATGAGAAGGAAACTTCTTTAAGCACAATGAAACAAGCAGAGAACCCCACAACAGACCTTACAATAATTAGAAGGAACCTTGGAAATTGCTAGAACAGAAACACTAGCAAACCTGGTTTTAAGACCTTGGATCTGTGAAGCTTGCCTCTTCTCTATGTTTTCCAGCGGTTGAATCTGAATTGCATAAGTTTGTAGATTAATATATAAGTTCGATTCTATTCCAACATAAACACTAAAATACAAAAACAAGAGCAAAAAACTTGAATAACATATATAAAATAATTTTTGTTGCAGCAATTTCTCAGACAGTCCTTGTTCCACCAGACATTTTAAATGTTTACCAACAAATATGAAAAACATGGGAGAACTATTAAGGATTTGGTAGGAGTTGATTTACCTACAGAATTCTTTGACCGTTTGAGAATAGATGATTCGGTTACCTCTCTCTCTCTCTATATAAAAGGGTTTTGTGATAACCCAAGAGAATTAAGAACAAACGAAGAAGAAAAAGATTGATAAGGACTTGCAGGTGAAGGTGGTATTGATATCGAGGATGGGCTAAGTTATACTCTTCGAAACTTATTATATATTATCTTCAACAACCATTTTTATTAATTTTTTATCTAACAACTTTATTTATTTTTCAATTAAACAATTTAATTTAATATTATTATTATAGAGTCAACAAATGGAGGAAAAGAGAATATGTGGGTTGTTAAAATAACTCTTTTACATATGAAAGGTTGTTATCAAAAGGATAAGTTGTTCAAAGGTTGAGAAAGGTAACACAATTTATTAAGTAAAGACCGACCGGGACAAAGCAACTATCTATAAAGTTTATTTGACAATATAAATTTGCCAACTTTATATTGTCGAATAATTGGTTCACTTGAATGTCTTTTTAAAAAAACTAAATTCTTTTGTGGAAGACGTTTTTGGAAGGGAAAAGTGGACATTTGCTGCTTTCTTCCTCTTTTTCCTTTGCATTGTCCGTGTCCCCTTCCCCTTTTCCCCATTGTATTGTCTATGTCCCCTTTTCCCTTTCCCCTTACTCCATTTTGATTTACCCTTTAACATTTTCGATGTATCCATTTTCATTTGCATTTTATCCTTTGGTAATTGATTTATTTTTTATGCACTTGAATATGCGTCATTCTTTCAAACGAAGTGTGTTGGTGATTTGAATGGAAGATTGACTCCGCAACAGAGGAAGTTAATTGCAAAGACACCATTTAGTTAGTTTTTTGAATTTCTGACAATGTTAAGTTAAGTATAAATATGTTAAATGAGTTACTAATTAGATGGGTAAACCTAATTGTGGGTTTTTTTTTTTAGAAAAATTTGTAGAATTCAAAGAAATGGATGTGTGCTTAATAAGGATGATTGTATTATTTTTTAGGATGACTGTATTAATTGTTAGGATGACTGTATTATTTTTTAGGATTAATGTACGTAATATGATATCATTGTAATGAACATGATCAAGTTAATAGTAATGGAATACAAGGAACCTATGTGGTTATCATCGAATGTTAAATTATTTTACCATTATTGCACTTGAAAAACAATCATTCACATTCAACTCACACACTCATCTAAAAAAATAGAAAAAATGACCAAAAACAGAGCAAAACCCTTAATGGGGAGTGTTGTTAATCCAACTAAGAGTATAGTTGAATTTTTCATACAAATGGCCCTCTGGCCTTTGGTAATCAATTTCAAGACCTCTGTAATTGATTACCAGAAGCTAGAGGGTCATTTGTACAGAAACTTCAACTATACTTCTCAGCTGGAACAACACTACTCCTCATGATGGCTTTTGCTCTATTTTTGTTGAATTTTTTCATTTTTTTAGATGGGTGAGTGAGTTTAATGCTATTGGGTGTGTTTCCTGCACCAATGATGAGGTTAGGCCATTGATTTCTTCAAAAAAATGTACATTGAGGTAATTTTCTCCAACTGAGGTGAGGTGCATGACCATTGTTGTAACACCCCTTCTAAGAGTGTTACCCTCTCCTAGTCGGGGAATATTCGTCGATGCCCTCATTAGCAATATGAAGCAGGTCCATTGACACCTGATGTGCAATAATACCCTCGGTCACATGACGACACGATATCAAGGACTATAACATTCTCGTCATTCGCCTAAATCTAGCCTGCATTATAATTATATCAAACAATTAAATAAACAAGATGAAGAAAAATTAATAATATAAGAAATGAAAAATAACATACCAGGGCGCCAGATGGTGAAGGTGGAGACGTTCTACGATGGGGTCGCGCCTCCTGTGGAACATCAGGGCGCTGTCTAGGCGCAAGAGCCGGTCGCGCGTCATCTGTAACAACAATAATATAAGGATGCAAAACCCTCCTAAACCACTGAATGTACCAATCGACACAGTCAGAAGGGAATGTTGCATGTCTGACATTATTCACAACGTGAGCTCTGAAGTGCAACCAAACATCATCAATGGCCACTATATCTACATCTGGAACCGCAGTCGGTGATCGTGGAATGTCTTGCTGAAACCCAAATTGCCTCAACACACGCTCAGGCAAATGACGACAAAGGGTGTCACCAATCCGAATCCATCCATAAAACATACAGATGCCGAAGAATGGTCGAATGGCCCGATGCCCCTCATACGGATGCCATACAACTCCACTGTATGTCAGCGCATCTAACTATGACCGAATCTCCGCAAGAGTGGAACTCTGCCTAGGGCTCTGCCACCTCATGGCACGTGGTGTGATATCATCGTAAGAAGTCATCAACCGCCTCCTTCCCATGCTAGGGAAATGTTCGTATATCCAACTCTAAAAAAATAATTATTCAATTATATTTCATCCATCTTCAAACATGGAAATAAATACCTGAAATAAATGTCAAAGTTATAACTGTACCTGAAATAGAGTCAAATATCCGACCATCTGCTTCGTGGAGGCGAGACTCGCATCCCCGAGCTGTTTGTACAAATGGGCGAGTGCAGCAACGCCCCAAGCATATCTGCCACACGCGTGTACGTCTCCAAATAACAACAAGTAAGACACGCGTATAGAACTAGCACTCTTATTTGCAAAAATCGTGCATCCTACTAGATGCAACAAATATGCTCTGACAGCATAGTCCCAATGCTGTGACTCACACCTCTGAACATATATCTCTCTAAGCCAGCTAAGTCTAACTTTCAGACCACGTGCGTCCTCCATCTCAGCACCAGCTGTGCCACCATCAACGTTGAGCAACTGCACAAGGGTTGTACGAGCCTCCTCAAACTCCAACTCCTCCAAATCACACATTTGTCCCATCACGGGCAGGTGAGGTAATGTCGAGACGTCATCAAGAGTAACCGACATCTCCCCTAAAGGGAGATGGAAACTACTGGTCTCGAAATGCCACCTCTCTATGAATCCGAGGAGTAAGCCCTTATCAACATAATCATAATAAATATCTGTGAGAGACATCAAACTGAAATTCAACACAATGTGTTGAATTCCCTCGTGGCATGGTCCTAACTTATTTACTTTTTTCCGTGAGAGATCGATCAACTTGAGTATGTCCCCTCGATCCTACACATCAATATTTAATAAAATTTCTATTAAAAAAAACAATAAAATAAATTTTATTTTTGCACTCACCGGCCCTGTGAAATAGCATAAGCTACATGTTGAACATAGTGCGTCAGTAATGAATCATCACGTGGACCTCCAGGAAATCCACCGATATCCTCCTGTATGTTATGAACATTCGCATGCTCTTCGTCATCGTCGTCAGGGGCCTGAAATGCATCCTCCTGACCATGAGTCTCATACGCTTCATATGTCTGCTCCTCAAAGGCTCGCTCCTCAACATAAGGGTCATCCTCAATAGGACCTGCACGCCTTCTATAAGCGGAAGAAGTAGATCTTCTCCAACTTTCGCCTTGCGTCGAACTCTCTCCTCGAGAACTAAAAGATGCACCGCGTGTTCTTACCATTTCTAACAAAAATATAATTGTTTCATTTAAAAAACCTATGAATCGTCAAAAATCAAAATTGATTTTTATTCTAAAGAGGTACCAGAGGCACAATTCATACATCATTACAATTAAAATGTGTTTTGAATTGAGTTGACTAATTGGAAGAATTATACGTATTGATATATTCGATGGAGCTTTTAACTTTGAAAATTAAGTTGCGAGAGTGTAGTGTCATTGTGCTTATTACATTCTATATTTCATACTGAAAAAAAATATCCCAAAAGGCCGAAACGGATGTGAGATATTCCTTTGGCCTTCAACGGATCTCCCACATCCGTCGACGGAAGTCGGACATCCGTTGAAGGCCAAACGGATATCCCACATCCGTTTTGGCCTTTGCAGGGACTGTTCAGCGGCACACAATGGAACCAACAGCGAGATCAAACCATTAATAGTGACAAAACAGCACATATTCAGACAACACAAATAATAATAAACCCTAAACTAAACTACCTAACATAAAAAATGAAGAGAATGGTGAAGAAAACCAACCTGAAAGAAACAAAAACTGCAAAGAATTCCTCCTCCTCACGCTGGTCGACGCTCTGGACGCTCCTCGACACTCCCCACACCACGGCGGCGACGCTGCTTCACACCATGACGGCAATGGAAGCTTTCAAACAAAAAAAAAACTGGAAAGAAAAAGGAATAGAAGCAGGGAGATGGGGAAGTGAAACGAAAATGAGAAAAGGGGAAGAGAGTTCCGTGGATGAGTGTTGGGAAAATAAAATTAAGGTTTCAAATTATTTAAATAGGATAAAAGTAAAAATCTTTTTAACTTAAGGATATAATTATATTTAAAATAATGTGAAAAAGTGAAGGAAGTATACAATGGTAGTGGAGGGAGCAACACCCAAAACGAAAAAGAGGCGAACAAAAAATAGAGGCCCAAAACAAAATTAGCAAATAAAGAAGGCGCCGCACCTCCATAATTTCATCCTCTATCCTCATATATAGTGAAGTGACATATTTACCCTTATATTTAATCTTCTTCCTTACCAAGAAATGTATGGAGGTGCGTGAAGAATCTCACAAGAAGAAGGCATTAAGACTTATGAGACAACTTCTTCGTGATCCTTCCTAAAATTTTTCCAGCATCGTATAAGGAAATTTCTCAATTTTTTTCTGAAAATAAAAAATAACATTCGAATTGTATGACTAAAAAATTATTATTTTTCATGAAAAAATATTTTTAAATTATATGATTCAAAAACTAAATATAATTTCTGAATTGTATCATAAAAAAATTTCTAAATTATATAATTTAAAAGTCATTTTTAACTTTAAATTACCCAATAAAAAATGCAAAAGAGATATTTTATTTTATATGGAGTACATTTATGAATGTGTGGAAAGAAACTGTCCACCTCTAAAGCTTCACATAGTTTTTCCTTTTTTTTCTTAGTTCTTAACTCAATTATTCTCAATGAATATATATAGAAAAGGGAAAGATACTTGGATAAAGAAAATGATCATACCAAAATTTCACACAAAATGTATTTAAAAATCTATTTCATAAATTTTCATTTGTTATGGCATAAAAGATTTAGAATAATATAATAATATGTTTTTCACAATTTTCGAAGAAAAAAATGTTATTAATGCATGAAGACATAAATGCAAATAAGCATGACATGAGTGATATTTGAGAAGATGAAGGGGATGTGCATTATGAGAAAAGACAACATATGGGGTTTTTGTCTCCAGCTTCTCTCCGTCCCCTCTCCACCCATAATAAATGAGATAAATGAAATTTAGAATGGTTATTTAAACTTTTTCTTCTTCCCTATGTAGGTGGTTATGAAGAGAAAAGAAATAAAGGATGAAGAAAAAGGTGAAAAGAAATAAATTAAATAAAAATATACGTTTTGGTCAAACAGCAATGAAATTAGAATAAGATTTTATTTTCATCATTAATATTATTACTGCTGATATTACTAATATATTATTTTTATTGTTAAATAATAATTCATTTTTATTACTAACTTATCATTATTATTGTTATTGTATAATAATTATAGATATTATTCAGGAAAATTATTTCTCCAGTATAAAACATGAACTAACGTGAATACTCACAAACTTTTCCCAATGGATTTTACTATATAGATATATCTTACAATGTTTGTTATGTTAACGAGGGCTTTATAATAACATTTGAATACATATACGTAAAATCCACCCTTACAGAAGCATCAAACTTTAAGCTTCAACAACACACTATTTTCTTATATATTGGCCATTGTCACTTTCATTTTTCATGGTCAAATTCATGCTAAAATCCCAAAGCTTCTTAGCCAAATCCATGTCCCTTCCCTGCAAACATGCTTCTGAAACATTATTATCTGCAAAATACTTTCCATTGATTCCACTCACTCCTGGGTGCAATGCTAAATAGCATGTTGTTGATGCTCCCTATCATCATGTAACACAAAAAATAATAAGACAAAACCATATATCTAACACCAAGAGTTAAAACTCTGAAACTTTTAAGACTATCTTACTTGCTGCACATTTTTCAACACAAATCGCTCTAGGTAACGAATTACAAATGGACCTAGAATATTCCTTAGACCTGCATACACCATACAAAGATGGCCATAAAACTCAACGTGTATATCATCTTATAGAAAAAGTATACTTGAAAAAAATATATATCTTTCCTATACGTTGATGTTTCAATATATAATTATAAAGACATGTATGCTTGAATTCATCGTGAACACATTGATGTCATTTTTCAAGCAATGTCATTTACAAAATACAAGATTAATACCAAAACTGTATGTATTGAAACTTTTTGAAAAAAAGTAGAAGATTGTGTAGATCTAATAGTATAATTATTTAGCAATTTAAACACGGTTATTTACATTATTTTCATGTAGACTGTAAATTTATATAAATATTTAATTAATTACCTGTCAGAAATCGATTCTGAAGATATATATTTGTGTTAATAACTCCTGGATGAAGAGAATTCGCAGTAATATCTACTCCGTCTTCCTGGTCAATTTTAATATTGAACAAAAGTATTATTAAATTTCACAAACAACTATTTAATGCATCTTGTTGTTTTCTAATTTTGTAAACTTACATCATAACAACCTTTAATTGTTGTATGCTTTAATTTATTGTCCTAACTATTTCCTACAATTTTTCAAAATAGAAAATAATGCATTATTGGGTGGCATCTTTTTTGCTAAAATAAAAATAAGTATTTTTGTCAAATAAAAAACAAGACCAGAAACTTAAGCTTTTTTTAGGATATTTGATTGCTGGTTAAAAGTACAATTTTAAAACTTTTGTAAAGACTGATGGGAAGCTCTGTATCAGCAAGGTTCACCAGGTTTTGTGTTAAAAGAGAAACTAAACAGTATGAGAACAGCTCTGAAGCATTAATGAAACGATACACATAGAGAGAAATTTAGTTGAGATAATATCATTATATCAATAATCATATCGGCGGATATAATAATAAGTTTAATAAAAAACAAATATAAGTAATAAAAGAAGACCAAACAAATAAAAATTCTTATTAAGATTAACCTTAATAAATGGTTCAAATATTAATTCAAATATTATATTAATAAATGAATTTTAAATTTAACTTAATTTCATAAAACTGATTTGTAAGATGAGATTTATGCAAATCATTTTATATTTAATCGGATTTCTAACGCTTCAAACTTTTATCACGGTTCTATTATTAAAAAATCTTTAAAAGAAAGAATGAAAGAATAAATTATATATTTAAATTGTTTTTATCTTATGTGAAACAGTTTAGTATGCTAAAACATGACGTAAAAAATCTAACAAGTTTTACATAACGTAAAAAATCTAACAATTTTTAGAGAAATGCTTCTAAGAAATTAATGAATGGTAACTACAATTAAGAGGAACAACCCTTAAGTTCACAAACTCAGTTGAGGTTCATTAGTGCAAATAGAACTTTTTATGATAGATAAAATGGCTTTTTAATGATAAGTGTTTTAACTTTATGTTATGAAAATTATAAAAAGTTTGTTTTCTTATGACACCATTCAATTTATTATAACAAGTCTTTTCTCACCAATTATAATATCTATTATTTTTACTATGAAAATATTATTTTTTAATTTGTCATGATAAATCGTAATAACAGTTTTTTTCATTAATGGTTGGAGAAACATGTTTGTTGGTATTTATTTACTTCTAAAAGCAAATAAAACATAAAAACTCTTTCTTGGGGATTTTTAGTATGTCCAAGTAGAAATTTAGCCTTTTTTTTCTTCTGTTTTTTTTGACTGGTTTAGTATCCTTGCATATATATATATAATAACTGTGATTTCTATTGTAGATAAAAGAAAAAAAAATTATAGACAACAACTTTGTTTCATTATAGAATGAAAAATTTAATGTGGTAGAACCTTGAAACGTCTTGCAAGTTCATTGGCATGTAAAATGTTTGCAAGCTTTGATTGTCCATACGCACGCCAATTGTTGTAGCTGTACATATAAGAAAGCAAATGCATTATGAAAAACACACATATTTTGCAATCATACTGTAATTCTAATATATTTGTATGCTGAAATCTTTATATCTTTAAAATGAAATAATAGAAATATTTTATAAATTATAAGAAAATTATATCTTTTCACTGAAGTCATCAATAGATGAAATATATTCATCAGGTTGTATTAATATTTGGTAAAAAAAATTACCACCAATAATGCAAATTGATACTGATGTTTATTTTAGTGGTGGACATGACGTCAACCCTAATAAAATCAACATTAATTAGTTGCATCTACCAAAAAAACGAATAGTTTATACTATTTCTTTTTCTGTCTTGTTATAGTGGAAAGTTCATGAACTTATTATAAAATATTTGGTATAAGAATTTTTACAAAATAAAAATTAAAATTCACTTCTCCATGAATTAAAATTAATTTATGCATAATTCAATTTATAAAGTTTTTCATAAAACTTTTTCAAAATATTATTTTTAATTTATGCATAACTTGATTTTATCTTATGTAAAAAGTAAATTTCATTTTTTTCTTTATATTTTATTTTATTATTTTTTTATGAAGAAAACAGGCACAAATATTTTCAATAACCCATATTATTACTTGTCTTACATTTGAAGTACTCGGTATACCTTGATGGATCATTAAGTTTGTCAAAAAGGATTCCATTAGGATAAGTAAATCTATGACCCATGGAGGAGACATTGACAATTCTTCCTTGAATCTTACTTTCTCTTGCTGTTTTCTTCATATTTTCCAACAACAGATTTGTTAGAAGAAAATGACCTGTCAAATAATGTTCAAAGATTATTTTGACAATTTCCAGCAACCCAATATGATAAAAAATAATAATAATGTAATGAATACCTAAATAATTTATAGCAAATTGAAGTTCAATGTTGTCCTTGGATAGCATGAAAGGACATGCACAAATCCCTGCATTGTTTCTTAGAATTGAAGAGAAAAAGGAAGTTAGAAAAATAGTAAAGGAAAGAAAAAGTAGAATGATGAAGTTGGTGCTTACATCAAAATATTCAATGGAAGAGCAGTTGAATTAAAGTCATCTACAAAATGATGAACAGAAGCCATTGAACTTAGATCCAACTTCATGACATCGAGTTTAGCAGTGGGAATTTGTTTAAGTATCGAATCCTTAACATTATAAGCATCCATCATATCAATCACTCCCATTATCACATGCACTCCACGCAATGCAAGAACACGAGCTGTCTCTGCACCTATACCGCTTGATGCACCTGTTCTTCTTTCAACACCATCAACAACTTCAATAAAAAAATGTTTATGCATGTAACAAATTTTTCAAATTTAATTATTTCAAATAAATTCATGTTAAACGTAACTATGAACTTTGATGACTAAATTATGTTATATGATGACATTCCAAAGTTTATTTATCATTTATCATCACTTAAAAATTTTAAATTGAAAAAAAAAATAATACAAACCTAAAAGAATTACATCAAAACAATGATAATGCCTCATAAAACATATACAAATTATATTTATTCTGAAAAAAAATCTAAAGAAATACATTAAATCTTTTATATCTGTAAATAAAAAGTTAAAGTCACTAACTTATTAACACAATAACCTTCTTTTAAAAAAACATAACTATATATATATATATAATTATTTAAACTCAAGAAAATAGAACATTTTCTTATAAGGTAGTCTTGCGCATAGGTTGTATAGTGTTGAACTCCGTGTCAACACCATTTCATTTGATAAAAGAAAATAAGTAGTTTTCTAATTATATGATGAGAATATTGTGGTTTTGTGAGGTGTTGATAAAATGGATTATGAATTGTATTTGTATGAGGTGTTAGTATATATGAATAATAGTCTATTTGGATCTCCTGCCATGGTTGCGTAGACATCTAAGGTGCTTTATGCAATGATAATAAAAAATATTTTTTCATCGAAGAAACATAGTATAACACTAATGGAAAAACAATAATAAATGACGATATATATTATGTTAGCATACTAAAATAAATCTCTAACTAATATCAAATTTTAGTGATTAAAAATATATGTTTAGATATCAATTTCCTGATTAAAGACCAATTTTTTTAGTAATCAAAACATTGCTATCTAATGTTAATAACTAATTTAAATATTAATTCATAATAAAAATTATTTTAATTATCAATTTAAAAATTAATTATATAATTTTATTTATAATAGAAATTATTTTAATTATTAATAATTTTTAATTTATAAATTAATATCTAAATTGATTAGTATAGTAATTAATTACTTTTGGTCATTAAAATTAGTAATTGTTTAGTATTTTTCTTGTAATATGGTTATCAACATATAGTAGCTAGACTTACATTAATAAATATTACAACATCAAGTTCAACTTCTTATATTAGATTTTTCTCTGTCAAAAAAAAATTACATTTTTTATATCATCTGAACCTATAATATCAAAATAACCGACATAACAAATACATTCTAAAACTAATATAATAAGTTTCACGGCTAGTGATATAAAGACAAATTGGTTGTGTATGATATATAACAATTTAATCAATTTAGTTATAAAATGAAAAGTCTGATTTACATTAAGTTAGTAATTTTTTTTACTTTGATTGATCAGAGAATCAAGATAGTATATATTTTTAGGCATCGGTTCATACTAAACCAAAACACTGTTGTTAAAATTACGAAATTGTTAGCACATTTTTATACGTTTCTGTTTTTCTTTTTTTAAATTGAAACATAATATATAAGTTAAGAAAACTATTTATTTACTAGTGTATGAACGTGAAGTACAAAAGAATAGTAATAATAACGTGTTTCTGTGATAAATTCATTCATTCACATAATTATATTACGTTGACCGAGAAAGAAACGAAAAAAAATATAAAACTCAATGTTGTGGTTAACTTTTTTTTAATATTTAGTATATTTTGTAAATTTGTGATGATTTTATTAATTTTGTCTTATTATTTTGAAGGTTCTTAATTTCATCTCATTTGTTTAATAAGAGAGTCAATATAATCAATGGGCACAATATTATTGGAGTTATAAATCATATTTCTTAACTTTGAATGTCGTGGTTGATACTTACAACTGGATTAACACTTAAGGAAATTACTGTTTCTCTTAATTTTTTTACCAACAGTGAAATCTTAACAGAAACATAAATTTCAATGTTCAGATTGGAGAGACAATCTGTGAAAAAAAAATTGAAATATATGTTTATTACAATGAAATATATTTTATAAGAAAATAATATTTTCTTTAGCTGGTTTTTTAGTTTACATCATGAACTGATAGAAAAAGAAAATGATCGAGAAAGAAATAGTGACCTGTGACAATTGCAGTGAGAGCACTAGCATGGATTCCAAGAGTAACTTCTTCTGCTGTGGAAGATGATGAAAACCCAGAATCTCCTTTTCTACTGAATGGCCACATCTCTAAGATCTTACGTATTGATTGCAGAAATGCAGTACCACTTGCTGATATAAATAGATGTGTGCAGGAACACACCTACACAAATCATAAATGAACCTGTTAGATGACAATTTGGTTATATGTTACCTCAAAAACTCCCATTTTCTCTAGTTGCTCAAAGAAATCACGACCCCACTACTCTCAATAATTTCTCTATCTTTAACTTTCAGATATTAAATACTTAAAAATACATATGCTATAATTGACTTAGTTTATCTTTTTTTATGTTCCTTTTATTGGCGAGTTTTGTTTCCCGTGTAAGTGTAATCTGGATCTGAATATCTCTTAGGTTAGAATGCATATGAAGGATGAGTGATATTCACTTGTCTCATAAAATTAAAATTTAGGTGTAAGTTTAAAAAGATGATAAAATTGAATAATATATTTTTAATTATTTTGTTGAATTTCCTGCATATTAAGCAAAAGGTTGCTAGTGAAACATAAGATTTTGTCTATCAAATAAAAAACCTTTACAAACAACCAACTAAATTGGTATAACACCAGGTCTCAATAGTTTAAATAGAAAAGTTGTGTATTATGAACTTAATTAAATGATGTCTTTTTTCTTAAATATTTCATTCACTATATTTCATATATATATATATATATATATATATATATATATATATATATATATATATATATATATATATATATATATATATATATATATATAAATGAATGTTTTAAAAAGTAGTGTAAAACAATTTTCATTCCCAAATTGTTTCTGCATCTAATTAACCTAGCACTACACCCTACACTAGTGTAAAAACAACGTCACACGTTCAACGTCCAACCACTGAATAGCCAATGTTAAAAATGATTAGTGACATTTTTGTAAATAAATACAATTATTAGACCTCATTTACAATCATAATTCGATGTCAAATTTGTTCTATTGAGTAAATTTTTGGGAAAATGTTTGGCGTGAAGGTGAAAATGTATCTACGTATGATGTCGAATTCCTTAGAATTAGACGTTAAAAGGTTAGCGAATTCAATAAAAATTTGAGCGGAAGATTAAAAATTCATTCATTTTATTTTAGCTCGCGATACTCTCTTCTCTGCTCAAGCTTTTCTAGAACGAAGTTTGACAATCATCTTATTTTGTTACAAATGCATGTTAATTAACTATTTTATGTATGATTTTTGTTTATTTTGACAGATTATTTTCGTGTTCTTGTCCTTCATAGGCGCATTTTGATTTCTCTCTCACTGGTGGCAACACTTTATTCACACGAACCCACCTTTTGAAGGTTAACTTTCGTTTTCGTTTTAAAGAACTTATTTGTTGGACTTGTTTGTTGTTTTTCTTGTTGAACTTGTTTGTTGTTGTTTGGTTGAACCTGCTTGTTGTTGTTGTTTGATTGAACTTGTTTGTTGTTTGTTGTTGATACTACGCGTTCATAATTCATGTTTTATAAAATACAAAAAACTGAAATTTGTTCTTTTTCTGTTTTTCAAATCTCATAGAGTTGTACAAAAGATCACAATTAATTAAAAAAAACAAAAAAATTGATTAACGTCGAATATTGGAAAAATTCGACGTTAATTTGTTTTACGTCAAATTGTTCTATGTTCGACGTCAATTTAACATCTCCCGATATCACGTCAACCTCGAATTCGACGTGAAAGACCAAAAAACACTAACGTTGTACAATATTTTTGTACTAGTGCTGCTATTAAGATTCTCATGGTTTACCCTCAACATGGATTCTGTTTATTTACTCAATTAAAATTCTCAACTTTATCAAAATCCTTCATTTGATATGGTACACGTTTAATTGAAACTAGTTAAAAAAATTCTCATTTCATTATAGCTTTGTTTTATTGCTGGAGACTTTTTAACGTCGAACCTAGTAGTGTCTACATAAATTGGTTCATTTATGTCAAACCTATAGTAATGTTCGATGTAAGATCCTGTAAAATTATAATAACTAAGAAAAATAAATAAGTTAGATGATAATTAATCATTTTAAAAGGATTTATTTAAAAAAATATTATAAGATATAATGGTTTACTATTATTTTTATTTAAAAGATTTTTTAGGGGATAGAAACAAAAGATAGAAAAAGATATATATATATATATATATATATATATATATATATATATATATATATATATATATATATATATATATATATATATATATATATATATATAATATTTTGTAGTTATTACAAAGTCACATAAATCTCTTAATTGTATATAACATTTTAAAGGTGAGAGTGAAACGTGAAACTTATAAATATACATAAGTTATTACAATGTTTTGGCTTTATGTTAACTTATCATTCCATTTTTGTTTGTATTTTTCTTTTATTTTTACTATAGTGAACGTGTAATATATTTTTATATTATACGTTAATAAAGGATAATTCGTACAAATATTCATAACAATGAAGAAAAAAAATGTGGCAAAATCAATAAATAAATAAAATTCTCAAAATTTAATTTCATTGTTAAGTTGACCAATTTATTAATAAATTTGAATGTTAAGATATGTTTATTCAAAATATTAATAATGTAAAATATTCAAAATAACTAACGTGTAAAAAAAGTCTTTACTAAGTGACAACTTCAACTTTTTTAAAAAAAAATATTTTTTTGATCTCATGAATTTGATTATGAAAAAGTCGCATATAATACTCTTCTTTTTACCTATAATGTAATAGTTGAAGATAATTATCTCTTTTTAATTAATGTATCTGTACTTGACTTTATCAATCAAAGTACAGAACACAAAGAAGATGATATTTCCGAAGCTGACAATAATAAAGCAGATCTTTGGTTTGCTTTCATGCATAAATCATCTTTCTTCTCACTATTTCACTCAAACAGTACAGCTTCAATCTTTTATTACAGAACTTAAAATATATTTAACTTTTTTTATATTTTTCATTAGTTCATTTTTTGTTAAAATATTATCCATTTGATTAAAATTGAAATATTATTGGATATTTCAGTTATTGAAATATTATCTAATGAAATATTATTCATTAGTTCAGTTAATGTTCATTAGAATTTGCCATTAATAAGTTAGACTTAATACATTGGAATATTATAAAATGAAAAAAAAATTAAAGTAATTAAAATTAAAGCCTTTTTTAGAAGGGTGATATTAAAAGTATTAATTTTCTATTTAAGTGTATTATAGAGTTAAAAAAAATTAGATGTTCATGTAAAATTTTCCTTTTAAGAAAGGACAAAAAATTAGTTGAGACTAGCAGGAGGAAAGAAATTTAAGAGCTTGCTGCCACTGATACAAATTAATGAATTCTGTGCATTAACACAAAAAATTTAATGTGATGGAAAACTTTCTTTGCCTTTTCTGCTATTTGGTTGGTGAGAGACTATATATAATTAATGTCTACTTTCTTATATTATAAATATATATTTTTGGTGTGTGTAGCAATTGTTTTGACGAGTAAACTCATTAAAATTTGACAGTACATTTTTTAATAATATTTTGATAAATACAGCTAAGTGTCTTAATCGTGGTAGTTAAGGATATTAATAGAGAAATGATTTTATGAAGATATAGGTTTTACATAATTTTCAGTATTTTATTTTAAATTCTCAATCCATGCTTTTAGTAATGCCTAAACCTTTCAGCTTCAGATGTCAATTACAATATATATGAAAAAAAAGTGCCTTATCTTGTCTAATAGTTAAAATATAAAAAAGTATGAGTTTTGCATTAGCAAAAGTAAACCATGAGTATAAATTTAACATTATTATTATTATTATTATTATTATTATTATTATTATATAAGCAATTTGTTTTATGTTAATTATTATTTATAAAATATTTTATTATTAGTTTATAATTTTAATTTATTTTTTTCAACCTATCAATTAATGTGTATTTTCAACTATTTTTTATTATCTTTTAATTTATATATAATTGTTTCTTGAGTAAGTTATTTTCTTTATTGTAAATTATTTTTAAAATGATTCGTTTTTAAATTAAAAGATATATTATTTTTTTTATTTTTGTTTTATAAAAATAATGTAAATCATTAAATGATGATTATTTTACATGTCATTTATTTTATAAAAATATTTTACATAATAGATAGTTTACATAGTTTAATTAAATATAAAGATTAAATAGATATATAATTTAGTTTAATTTAGAAACAAAATGATAAGCAGCCATGAATGTTGATTTATCGTCTCAGCTACCTTCGTTTTTTGGGAACTTCTCAACTATCCAAGTAGGTTCTTCATAAAAGCTGACACTTACTTCCATCCCTGTTTTGTTTGTTTCCAGAAAGAGAATTGTTACACTTTAATATGATAAATAATTTACTTGTAATGTAATATTTTTTTTATCACTATTATTACTCTATCAATATTTCATAAATAAATAAATAGTAGTCTCTTTTAATGGTCACATACGAATGTTTAAATGCAGAAATCAAGAAAATTTCAAGAATTTCTTTTAAACAGTAACTGAAATAATAAAAAAAGTTCTTCGAATGTAGGATATTACAATAAAAAAAAGTTATAATGATTCTTTGAACTTCCTCGTTTATTTCTTAAATGGTTAAACAAATTTTTGTCTCTTTTATGTATATCATTTATTTGTTTTTTATCCTTAAAAGTGGGATTTATAAGGTTAGACCATGCAGTTATACACAAACTAATTAAAAGGAAAAATATATTAGTTAAGCAAAGTCTAAACAAAAATATGAGATTCATGACATATATGTAGATTATGAAAAAAAAAAAAGCATATAGAAATGAAAACATCTCACAATATTTAGAATAAAACAATCATAAAGACTGATTTATTTATTATCCTATCAGAATTGGAGTTTCACATCAATACAATGCATTTATGCATGAATTAACATTTAGTTGAATCAATTATTAAATATATTAAATTATTGAGACCAGTGGGTTCCTTCATATATTTTAAGAAAATAATAAAATAATATATATTTATATAAAGAGAATGAAACACAGGAAAAATTATAGAATTATATAGTTTTAAAAGAAAATTCACAAATAAGTATTAAATATTTAAGTTTTTTATCCGGAGAAAAGCGTTTACGAAAGTAAATAAATAAACTAGTTATCTCTTAAATACAGTAAAGGAGTTGCACTAATCTTTAATAAATTATAATATGTATGACCATTGGTTTAATCCAATTGCATAAACAATTTTATTCACTCTTGATTCAATACTAGTCTCCTAATTAAATCGTTTAACTCAACTGAACTAAAAAATTAAATATGTTAATTTTCTTCAAAATTTACAAACATGACAAAAGTGTTTTAGAAAAACAAATACAAATTAAAGGTCTTGAAAAGAGTGTATTTTCAGTATAATGAAATATGAAGATTTGTAAGAATTTTTCTTAACCAAAGAAAATATTAGACAATAGAAGCTTAGAAAGAGGATTATAACGTAAGATTCAAAGATATATAAATGTGTGTATTCTCCTCTTCATCCAATCCTATTTTTATAACTTTCTTTGAGAAAGATTTGTTACTCAAAGAGAGTTGATTTCAGCGAAGACAGGTAGTCTTTATATACGAAGTCTAGTGCTAGGTAACGTGAAAGCAACAATGCTTTTCGCAGAGGTGGCATGTATGACTTCCTTAGAGAAAAAAGTATTAAGGAAACATTCCAAAAATATTTTCTTATTTCTTAACGTCTTTCTCATCTTGTATAGAACTTTAGTAAACATTGGTATTGTCATTATATGCACAAATAAAGAGAAACAAAACATCATAAACAAAGAGGTACAAATCGTACATGCATTTAATGTTACAAATGTTATAAAGCGTTTGGGATGTTTTATGTACTAAGCATTTGGCCTCATAAGTCTATTATTTGAGTAACATAGGGTTTAAAAGATACAACATTTTAATAAAGTTTTGTCTTAAACATTTTGAAATGTTAATCACATTTTCGTCCGACACTGTTTTCAAGTTGTATAAAATAGTATACAACCTTAACATTTACAAATTGCTTATTTTATTCAACACTACTTTTATCATACTAGATACCTGATACTGGGTACCTTGTATCCAATAGAGGTTGCATGTCAATTATTGAATACTTTGTAAAGGTTAAGCTATCTACGAAAGACTAAGGATTGCACCATAAAGGATTAAGCTCAATACGTTATATAATGAATATTAATGGTCGGACGTCGAGTATCATGTTCCCCCACTAGTAAAAAAACTGGATTTGAATTCGCACATTAGGCTTCCGTTGAGGCGGAACCGAAATCTATAAGAAAGTGATGGAATTTTTGTAGTTTAGGTTAACTTTTCTGACCCAGTTGAAGGGGAATTGAGGCATATAGATAATATGACCTCGGTTCAAACCCCACCCGATGCCTTAACACCCTGAGAATGCCTAAGTCCACTGGGACCCGAGGCAATATACCCTATCTTTCCATAACCCTGTCCTCGCTTGTCCTCGCGCATTTCACCCTCCTCATCCAACAATGCCCCCTCCTTCTCCTCCTCCCCAAACCCTAACGACTCCCACCCTTCGCCGTCGCATCACGTCCACGGCAATAGCGTCTCTTCCACCTCCGCTTCCTCCGCCTCCTCTAGATCCCTCCAAACCCCCTCATCATTTGCCCACAACTACCAGATCACCATCGCCCTAATTCCATCCGCCTTATTCCTCCTCGACCTCAGTGGCACCCCCGTCGCCGCCAACCTCGTCGTTGGCTTAATGATCTCCCTTATCTTTGCCTAGCTCGCCTTCTTCCTCTCTGCCTCCTTCTCCCTCCTCGCCGCCTTTAACTCCTCCGTCGTTGTGGTTGTCATCGCCTCTTTCCTCTGCGCCCACACCATCTTTCTCCTCGGCGTCTGGTCCTCTCTCCAGTTCAAGTGGCTCCTGCTCGAAAACCCTTCCATCGTCGTTGCCCTCGAGCGCTTGCTCTTCGCTTGCCTCCCCGTCTCCGCCGCGGCGGAGGGTTTCGTTTAGTGATTTTCTTTAGTTCCAGAATTTTTATTTATTCAAGAATTCAACTTACTTCTGACATTTATATTTTCAAAAAAGTTTGGAATAAAATGACCAGTCGCTATTTGATCTTGAGAAGAGGCACAAACAAGCAAATGCAACAATTATGGAAAAGGAATTTTTGATATCAAATCTCCTAAAATCTAGTTAGTAATTGTGTCGTTTGTGTGTTCTTTATTAAATACGTTTTATGTGTCGGTTCCAATGCTACTTGTTTCATGCCTTAGGTCATAGTTCCAATCTTTTGATACACGTGTAAAGCATTGGTTGAATATTGCTACACGTGTAGAGCATACTTCCAATCTTTTTAATTTTAACAACTTTTCATGCCTTTTCTAGAGAAAGAAATTGTGGAGCGTGCTATTGAACTAAGAGCAGAGCTTGAGAATGCTGCATTAGATGATCTCCTGCATCAGAGCGTGCTATTGAACTAAGAACAGAACTTGAAATCTGAACTAGCCAAGCATTCATCTGCCTTGGAGGATGTAAGTTGTCTTTGACCTTAAAGTTGATTAATTAAGATTTCTGGTCCTTTTTAACTTAATTTATGTGGTTCAACTTTTTAAAGGAATTGCCTTAGAAGCTGATTCATTACTAAATGATCTTCAAAGTAGTCTTCACAAGCAAGAGGCGAATTTAACAACTTATGCTCGTCAATAACAAGAGGTCTGTTATTTTAAGTTTTTTGACTGAACTTCTGTAACAGAGATCCTGAATTTTCTGCTATTTTTCATTCAGGCGCATGCTAGAGCTGCTTTTGAAGGGACAAAGTAGAAAACTGGTTTGTTGTGTAAACATTTTCTTGATGTATAAATTGATTGCTCTCTTCCAAATGAGCTTTTGAGCTCTGGGTTGCATCTTAATCAGGTAAGATTTACCATATGCATGTTTCTATGGTTATTGATGTTAGTCTCATTAGTTGCACTCTTATTGTCGATGTACGATATGCATGTTTTTCTGTGTTTTTTTTAGGGAGAATCAGAATCTGGGAAGGCACCATGGCAAGGGGTATGTTATATTATACCTGTTTCATACAATTTTATCTCTCTTTCTCACATCTATATAATGTTTTGCTTGCATAGTTGTTGAACATTATACTTGTTATATTATTCAAATACTTCGATTACTAAATAGTAATATGCATGTTGATGAATCATGTCCATGGTGTTGGTGGTAGGTGAGGGAGAGGTGTAAAAAGGAATGGACAATGTTCCAGAGTCGGTTGGCAAATGCAGAAGATGCATATTACAAGGCCATGAGAGTAGATATGTTCAATTCAACTACTCCTTAACGACAGAACCTGACTTGTACACAACCATCACCATTGTTGAGTTCGATTTTGCATAATATATAGTTTTTTCTTTAAGATTGGAAGTTACTTGCACTTGTAACTTAGAGTCCTAAACAGCAGTTCAATGTGGGATTCCAGTGTTGAAAGTTAGAGAATTAGATAATATAGGTAAGTCTATAAGTAGTGTATTTGATTATATAATATTCTTTGTTTTAGGAATCTTTGCTTGCAGGGAATACAAAGGCAATACCGTATAAAGGTAGTAAATTTGAAAATGAGTTTGAGTATTAAATTTATTTTATTGGCTAGTTTTTTTTATTAATTTTTTCAAGATACTGCCTCGGTTCAAAAGAGAACCGAGGCGAAAAGTCCTTAAAAGAAAAAAGGGCGCAAAATCTTACTGCCTCGGTTACTTTTGAACCGAGGTAAAATCGTACTCCTTTTGCCTCGCCTGTATATGTCTCGGTTCCAAAATCGCTGTCTATAGGTGAAAATAACCGTTGTTGTTTCCCCTGACTGTATTAGTGCCCAAACCAAAGACTAGGTGTCATCCGCTGATGGACACGCTCCTCATTAGAGCTGAGTGTCGCCTACCTATACCTATCCTTGTTCGTCAAAAAACGTTAGCATACCACTTAACTTAGTCAAAACTAGTTGCACATCACCACAAGTAAAAGGACCATTAGGCCAATGGACCCATCATTGAGGTCCATACAAGTAAAGATCCATGGTTAGTAAAATATTCTTATAAATATTACTTTAATTGAGTTTTAACTTCACTTTTTGCATTAACCATACTTTGACCAGAATTTCTGACTCAAAGCATTAATTTGAGCTTTGGAGAGTCTTCTGCATATAAAAACAAAAGAACTCATTATGTAAAGAACGAGTACCAGAAGAACAAAAGAGGTTTGAAAGACGAGTACCAAATTGAAGAAGTTTGGAAAGTAAAAAAAAAAAACTCTTTACACAATATCTTCAACTCTATAAATACATTATAAGTTTAAAATTTAATTAGTTAATATTACATAAAATCGATTTAACTTATTTTAAGTCGGTCTTCAAAGTCAATACTAGTGAATTTTGTGTTAATATACAATTTTAGAATTTAAAATATGATTATTTATTAATATCGACTTTTACTTATTAACACTAAGTTTTACTTATATAAATATTTATTTTCTTGCATTGTTGGGTTTAGAAAGTTAGTTAAAGTGATTATTAATAGCGAAGCAGCTTCGTATCTGCCATATGGTTTATATAGTCTTTTCTATTTAAGTTAAATTACTGCAAATCTTCCTTTTGTTTGTAGAAATACACTCTCACTATCTTTCTTCCTTTAATTGCATCAATCTTATGCAATGTTTAATGGATTAAAATTATTTTGTAAGCTTATCTGTAGGTTACGACTCTTTTTATTCATAACTATAAACTTGTGATACGCGTGTTATTACATATTTATAAACTTATTTCTATAATCTTATTTAAAATTTAGATTAAAATTGTGTATAGGTAATGATTAAATATGTCTATAGCTACACATATTAAAGTAAATGTTTTTTCAAGCATTAAAATTGACATCTCCCCATAATTTTTTTACGAATTTCTTGTATTACTTACAAGGTAATACTGACTATTTTAGCATCTCTCGATCTCTCCAAATAGTTTTACATCACTCTTTATCTAAGTTCGGTTTACCTATTGATATTTTGAAACCAACTTTTACATGTGAATATATTAAAAATAATTTCAGTTTAAATATAAATCATGAATTCACTCTTGATTTTAATTGGATTGAATTTTTTAACTCACAACACATCCACAAAGTAAATTTTTGACTGCATTAACTTTTAACTAAGTTTAGATTTTATTTAATTTGAGTTCATTCATCCAAAAATGTAAAGTAGTAGACAAATTAAGAAATAAAATAACAATTCACACCATTGTATTTTGTTTAACTAGTCTCACCATTATTCTAAACCACTGTCATGTAGAATTTAAATTAGAAATTATTAAAAGTCCCACGTCTATTAGAAATAAGATCAATTTATAATAGATTTAATCATTCACGAAGTCCCTATTTTCGCATGGAATCTCAATTTAGTCCCGTTATTTCTGGAAATCTCAATTGGGTCCCAAATTTATGAAAATTGCAACAATTGGATCCTTTCCGTTAAATTGTCTCCAACGGCGTTAGTGTGTGTTTGACGTTGCACGTTGTAGTCAGTTTCAACTGACGTGGCTAACTGAAGCAGAGGTAGTTGAAGCACGTGGATAATAAAATTTTTTAAGTAAACAGAAAATGAAAGTTTTAAACCAAAATTGGGATTCTGATTTTTATTTGATCGAATTAGGGATTGAGATTCTTCTGAGTACTTCTAGGGTTCGTCCACAGTTCATTCCATTTCACAAATTGGAGTATCATTTTGGGGATTTAGGGTTTAATCCAAGTTGACCTTGACAGAGTATGTGCAGTTGTCGTCATAGAAGTGATTTGAGAAGTTTCTATATAGGGAAAAAGATCCCAATTTTCAGTGACCTAACCTTTTCTGTCTCCTTCCTCCTCTCACATACACCCATATAAATATATACCTTCTGGATCTCCTTCCACCTCTTAACGGATCGCAGATTCCATCAAGCTCATTTGGGTCTCCAAATTTTTGTTTCAGTTCCGAATGCTCTTAAATTATGTTGTTTTTTTGTGTTAAAAAAAAACATGGCTGAAAGCAGGTACCTTTGCAGTCAACAGTGAAGGGTACATAGCAGCAGGTTCTTTTTCAACTTTGGAGAGTTCACTCAGCAAATTTCTTTCTTTTCTTTCACTGCTTTTACACTTTCTTTTTGGGAATTATTTATTGTCATTGACAATTTGCTGCTCTCTGCAAACCCTTTTTCCTTGTACGCGTTTCTTTTTCTGCTCCTTAAGTTCACTTTGTTTGAGTCTTCCTTTTTCATTGGTTGCTTTACCATAATTTGACAAGGTGGCTGCTTAAAAATCTCATTGTTGATCCACACGGTGTCGGAAAATTTGGCTCTTTTTTTGTCTCTCTATTCTTGAGTTGAAGATGGAGTGTAGGAGAAAGAGGGATAATCCAAAATCAAACTCCACTTTTCCTTATGAGGTATTGGAAAGAATTCTAGGGATGTTGAAATCTTGAAAGGACAAAAGCTCGATTTCTTTGGTTTGCAAAGAGTGGTATAACACCGAGAGTGATATAACGCAAAAAGGTTTAATCATTCACGTGCTTCAGCTGTCCCTGCTTCAGTCAGCAACGTCAGTTAAGAAACTGACTACAGCGTGTCACGTCAAACACACACTAACACCATTGGAGACAATTTAACGGAAATGATCCAATTGTTGCAATTTTCATAAATTTGGGACCCAATTGAGATTTTCAAAAACAACGGGACCTAATTGAGATTCCACGCGAAAATAGGGACTTTGTGAATGATTAAACCTTTATAATATAAATGCGTACAAACCTTATCTCACATGTTAGTTTTGTAAGATTGAATTAGATTTAAAGTCGTGTGATTGAGTTAAGTTTATAGTCTATTTCTTATCAACTTTATCATAATTGAGATCTATTTTGTCTTATACCATGATTAATTTACATTTGTCAACTTTAAAGCATCATATCACCATTTTTAGGCTATATAACAACAAATACTTCAAAAAAAAATTTCAGGAACTGAGATTTGAAGAAGCTTAAAGGCTAGAAGTAATGACAAATGTGTTGTTTTCTTTTACCCCGTTCCTCGTGCATTCAAATTTTGGAGCATGAATTAAAAAGTTTTAGGGCTGAAATGTGCACTCTAATTAACGTTGACACAAAGTACTCAGTTGATCAAATTCATGCTGAAATCCCAGAGTTTCTTAGCCAACTCAATATCCCTTCCTTTTGACCCTACTTTCGCCATTCTATTATCTGCAAAATACTCTCCACTAATTCCCTTAACTTCAGGCTGCAATGCTACATAACACGTTGTTGATGCTCCCTGCAAAAACATCGGACAAGATAAAGGAAAAATTAATGCCTTTTCATTAAAATAGGTTACTGACTAATTTAAAATATAATTTAGAAAACCTTTAGAGAGATGTATTATATGTAAATAGACCGTATTAATTTAAAAGTTAATTATGTTTTTAGTTTTTTAACTTTAAAAATTAAAATTTATTCCTTTTCGAAACTTTAGACCAATTTAGTTTTTAAAACTGTAGATTTAGTCATTTTAACCAAAGTCTATTAAGTTTATTTAGTATTTTAAACATGTTTCTAAGTTAAAAGGTTATAAAACAACTCAAATACTATCACAAAACGTATTTAAAATGTTAAATAAACTTGACAAAATTTAGTTAAAAAGATTAAATTCATATATTTCTAAAGTTAGATAACTAAATTAGATCAAAAATTTTAAAATATACTATTTTCAATTTTTACTTAAAGTTAAAAAATAAAAACATATTTAATGTTTAATTTAACTAACTTACCCGTTCGACATTTTTAAATGCAAAACCTATAAACTTCTTAAGTATAGCTGCAAGTCCTGCATAAAACATATGCATGCAACTTTCATTCATGGAAATACACTTGCAGAAACAATTGCTGAAAAGAAATGAAAGAAATAGAAAGCTGAAAACAACGTGGATTGATGTAGCAACTAAGCTTTATTGTAGTTACCAGAGTGAACGTAGTAACGATCAATATTGGTGATAATGGCTCCTGGATGAACAGAATTAGCAGTAATATCTACTCCATCTTCCTGCTCACCATATTAAACAAGTAAATTACCATGTTTCATAGAAATTTAGATAAACTAATGGATACAACAAACATGAATTATGATGCAATACCATAGATATTAACATACCTTAAGACGTCTTGCAAGTTCATTGGCATGTAAAACGTTAGCAAGCTTTGACTGAGCATATGCACAAAATTTCCTATAACTGTGCACAAAGAACCAGAAATAATGAACAACATAAAACCCGTATCCTGCGTAACACTATAATATTAATTAATTAGAATATTAGATAAATCTATTATATTTTTTTCTCTTGAAACATCTTTTTTTATCTCTCATCTATAACGTAATAAAAGAAATGTTAATTAATAATATTGAAACACAAAATAATAAATAATTAAATTAAATTTGATAGGTTGGTAAATTAATCCGGCTCATCAAAGGTTCAACCCGAATGAGCCGGTGTGAACCAGGTTGAAAACTAACCCGTATAAAAAATTACATTTTTTTCAATGACGGACTGAATTGACTCACTATTTAAAAGTATTGGGAATTGAGTTTAAGTCACATTAAATAAAAATGATAAAATAAAATATTATATAAAAGTAAAAACTCATTAACTATTGCATTAAAATTTTAGATTGAAAATTGTGTCAATTTTTTATGTGATTGGTTGATTTTTAATAGATAAATCCATCTTCCAAAAAAAAAAGAAAAAGAAAATTTTCGCATAATTAATTTATCATAATTTGTATTGGGACAACTTCTTACCTTGATTCATCATTAATTTTATCGAAACGGATTCCTCCACGATAAGATAATCGATGAGCACAAGAAGTGACATTAACAATTCTTCCTTCTCGCTTACTTTCATGTGCTGTTTTCTTCATAGTATCAAACAACAGATTTGTTAAAAGAAAATGCCCTGCATTATATATAAACAAAACAAATTAGAAGATTCTAGATCGACTCTTTGTTTTGAACCTATAAAAAAGATCCCAAAATATTTTTTCAATACTAATTATTAGACTTTAAAAATAAATTTAAATTTTTTTTAATATTAATTGTTTTAGGTTTTTAAAATAATGTTAAAAAAAATATCATTCTTAAGTTTATTAAGTGTATTTTAGACTCTTTAACTGTCTCGGAAAGAGTCACATTATGTTTTAAACTATCCCTAACTATATATTACGAGGTTTTAGAAGGACTACATTGTATAGTTTCTACATACCTATATGATTCGTAGCAAATTGCAGTTCAATATTGTCCTCAGACAGCGTGAAAGGGGTTCCAAATATTCCTGCATTGTTTCTTAAATTGCAAGAAATAAAGCGCAATATCAGTATAGTTTTAATATATTTATCAGTATAAGACTGAATAGGCATTGCATAAGACGATGCAATTCATAGTCGGATGAAGAATGAAAAATGTAAGAGTGTGAAAAGTTTTTGATAAATTATAAACTAACAAATATAAATGTATATAAAGAGAATTTATTATTGTATATCTACTCAATTTTTCCACGTTCAATTATCACAACAAGCTATTTCAATCGTCAAAATGTAATTGAACTTAAAATAGACATCATTATAGCTCACATATGCAAATAATTTCTTATAAATAAAAACCTAATCCCATGTGTAATACTCACATGTTTGGAGTTATTATCTTAAGTTGACTTTCAGAATTTCAACAAAATCAAAGTATCACAACCATCAAAATATCATACAATATTTCAAAGCTCTAAATGATGGCTATTGTCCAAATTGTTAGATTAATAATAATGAGTAATAAACTTTTCATTAATGAAGCAATCCTCGTTAGCTCATAGAATAGTAAACGAAAGTATATGTAGTCAATGGCCATCAAGAACAAGATAGATAAAAAGTATTTAATCTTTCAACTATAGAACATTCTAGATTTTTTTTCTTGATTTTCTCTACAACGTGATAAAGAAAAAAAAAAAACAGTAATAATACGTACATGCTTACATACGTGGATCATCACCTCTATATGTAATTTTTGTTGATTATCTTTTATAAAAATCACTATTCTTAATTTGAACCACCTCAAATTAGAATATTATGTATAATATTTACACGATTAATATTTCATAACATATATCTTTTAGCTATAAATATAATTAATTAAATCACTTTAATATTTAATAATATAATAACCATAACATGTTTAATTATTTATTTATTATATATATATATATATATATATATATATATATATATATATATATATATATATATATATATATATATATATATATATATATATATATAAAACCCGAATTACTAACACAACACATTAAAATATCAGACATATTAAAACCTTATAGATGACACTAACATAAAAGTATTAAACAGAATCAAAGTTCAGACAATATCAACATAAAAACATTAGAAAATATTGAAATTCTAGACAATGACATTATGTCGTTTGGTTTGATAATGGCTATTACATCATCTAATTTTTTTGGTTTTTTTGTTATGTTTTCTATATCCGTTGGCCTTTGCTTCTCTTTATAAACCTGTATTCTTTAGTGATTTGTGTAACTGATTCTTATTTGAAACATTCTATTAGCAAATAGTTTCTTCTTCCTTTATTTCTTCTTTTCTCCTTTTCATGTTTTTTTTTCTATCAACAAACAAAGAATAATAAATATAATAACAAAGCATTTGGGATGCTCTAACCATTTTACAAAAATATAATATCAACATCCAATTTAAGTTATACATGTATCTAATAAGTACTAGTATATGGATGATAGTTCAAATAAATCTCAAATGAGAATGAGTTAAATAACCACTCAAAAAACACAATTATTAATCTCAATCTTAGGCCCATGATAACTTGTCTTAACTTTTGGCCTACAAACCAACTCAACCTACGATATAGGTTTATTTATTTCGACTTGCAGTTCATACTAATCCATCTCGACCTTTGATCTTAATTGATTTGTTTCAATATTTGACTCGATCCACTCGTCACAACCTTTAGCCTTAGTCCGGCCTTTTTGACCCAAACTGATCAATCTCAACCTTTAGTTTAGATCAGTCCATCTCAATTGAGACTAGTCAATCTCAATCTTTGACTTGATTGACCCTTCTCGACCTTCGTCATGAGTCAGTCAATCTTAACCTTTGACCCAAACCTATCCATTCGATCTTCCTTATTCTTCTTTACATGTCACAAATATTTCCTTATTATTGTAAATAATTATTTTCATTTTACATAAATATAGTTAGAATTTTTATTCACATGAAAAAAAACATCTTATTAAAATAAATGCAGATAATCACTTCTATTTCACATAAAAAGTTAAAAGAATTCATTGAAGCAAAATATATATCCACAAATAAAAAAGAAAGCAATATTCAATAAGAGAAACAAAATAACTAATTATATATATTATCTATTATATCTAATTATATTTTATTCTCATATACATTAATTGGTTGAGTAAATTATATAATAAATTATAACTAGCTTAAAATAGATATCATTAACTCATACTTACAGCTAGTATTGTTTTTTTTAAATAAAAAAATTGATCAATAATTCAAATAAGTCTCAATGTGAGAAGTTGATAATACTTACACAAGAATGTTCAATGGAAGGCCAGATGAAATGAAGTCCGATGCAAATTTTCGAACAGATGCCATTGAACTAAGGTCTAACTCCATGTAATCAAGTTTAGCATTAGGAATCTCTTTAAGTATTGCTTCTTTTACATCTTTTGCAGTAACCAAATTTCTGACCGCCATTATTACATGAACACCACGCATCGCAAGAACACGAGCAGTTTCACTGCCAATACCACTCGTTGCACCTGTTTGTTCTCATTGTCAACAACAACATAAATGTACAAACAAAATGAAAAACAGATTCCAAAATTTGCAACATGATATACATACCAGGAAGAGAAAATTGAAACATCGATTTGTTAAAAAGAAGAAAAAGAAGTAAACACCTGTAACAATAGCAGTGAGGGCAGTGGCATCGATTCCTTCAGTAACTTGTTCAGCAGTTGAAGCAGATGAAAACGCAGAACCCTTTCTTCTGCTCATTCTGTGTTATTTTCTTCTGTCTCTGAATTAAAACTGTCAGCAAAAGAAAATATAAGACTCATTTTATAGCCGCTTCTCTTTAATCTTCACACTATATATACATATATGTATATATATATATATATATATGTATATATATGTATATGTATATATATGTATATGTATATATGTATATATATATATGTATATATATATGTATATATATACATATATATATATATATATGTATATATATACATATATATATATATATGTATATATATACATATATATATATATGTATATATATATATATATATATATATATATAAATATATATATAAGTAATAAATTACCTATAAATAGTGATTGAACATGTACCGTACTTTATGTTGATGATAACGACCCTTCAACAAATTTCTGAGCTGAGTTATTACAAAATTGGAAGTTGGTGCTGAAATACTGTAATCTAAAAACAATTATTTGTTTGATTTGTTTTAAAAAAAACATTATTGTGATATTTGTAAACAAAATCTCAATTTCTTTTTCTAGAAAATCTCAAGTAATATATACTCTTAACTTTATTAGCTAACTTGGGTTTGAAAGTAAATTAAAAAAAGTGTATTTGTTTGAAAAATAACACAAGATTCTATCATTTAAAATTTTCAAATCGATTAAAGATAAATTGATTTCTTAATATATAATATATAAAATTTTTAAAACAAAGTTTTATAAGATTAAATATATTGAAAGTTTATTTGAATATATTATCACTTTCTCTTCAACTAAAATTAAAATAATTTCATAAGAATAGATTTATCCACTTTTCAACACTATGTTTTAAAGTTATAACCTTGAAATGAAGATGACGCAAAGCAACATTATGTAATTAATAAGATGCAAAATATGTAAATAGATGAGAGAATGTAAAATGTGAAGCACAAATTTCAAGAGTGATTAATGAGACCATAAAGACATCCAACAAACACCAACAATCATGAGTATATATTGATCATTCTAATGGCTAAGAGCAACTGGGTCCATGATGAATGATGATAATTGTTGTTTAACTATCTACCTAATAATTGCAAAAATATTAAATCATATACTTGGGTAATTAGAAGTATTAGTAAATGTCATACATAGAGTTATACATGCAGAATAGTAACAAAATAAAATATTCTCAATTAGTAGAATTTGTGTACAAATGTAACAAAAGGGAAAAAGACAAAAAGAAGCTAGAATATAGAAGAAATTTGTCCTAAAATAAATTCTAATTGGATAAGAGTAGTAGCAATAAATTCTAATTGGATAGCATTATGAGGTAATTATTAGATCATATTAGTAAATTAAATTAATGAGTTAATGATTTGATAAAAAAATTAGAAAACTAGAAACAATTAGCATTTCGTCAAACAAGTTGATGGAACTCTCAAGATTTTTCATATCCAAAAAGACAGAAGTCAAACAGTGAATATAGCCCTTGATAGTACTTTTCACGCTTCTCAACCATTGCTTTCAATTCATATTTGCGCACAAAAATTGTCTATGGTTTCATTGTCATGATATTTATTTAGAAGTTGGCAGTTTCTAGTTAGATGTGTCCAACATTATATGGTGTGTGTTCATATTTTAATTGAAAATTTGTTAAATTTAATGTAGCTAGAGTTTAATAACCCAATTCATTAATATAAGATAATTTCACTAAATCACTAAACACTTACTTTACAAAGCTACTTTTTAATTTAACCAAAAAATACTTTTATATTTCTTGATAAATTACGTGCTTTTATTTTAATCAACCAATTGAGATACAATTGGATGACTTTGTCTAACTCTATAAAATATTCTTGATTTACAATTAAAGTTGTGACTAGACAAGTATGAACACTTCTTGTTAATTTTAGATAAAAAAATGTTGTGATTGAACAATTATATCTCTCGTGAATTTCAACTACAATCAATTATCAAAACAATTATATGGTTTATCTATTTATATATGAACTTCAAAATATACTTTTACTTGCCATCTTCTTTATGGTTCCAAAATATACTTTTACTTGCCATCTTCTTCCTACAGCCACTACGGTGGTATCCAAAATTTTGCAAAGAATAAATTGCCAAGATGAAATCTTATTAAAATATGGCCACTGCATATACGAGGAGTTAAAGGCTCAATTGACTTGGAGTGAGAGAGATAAAATATCTCTTGGGTAAAATTGCTGATGTAGCCATGAATGTTTGGTGCCTACCAGGGAAAGAGCTTAAGGCTCTACCAGGCACTAGAAAGAGAAGTGGAGTGGTGCCTTCCAAACCGATGTAGCCATGAATGTTTGGTGAAAGAAAAAGCACGGTCAGCACAGAAACTTTGTCGGAGGTAAGAAAAATACGCACTTTATTTATTCTCTGTAATAGCATGTGTCTTATGTCTTTTTACAACGCAAATGAAAAAGGGGGAGAACTCTATTTATAGAGTTTTTGGAAAAAAACGGAAACAATTAACTAAAGGGAAAAACTAACTGGTTTAAAGACCAATTACTGTCTTTAGACAGTAATCTGTCCGTTTGAGGTAAGCTCAATAAATCTAACAACCAATTTATAAATAAAGTGCAATATACATTAAAAACCAAAAACCAAACGAACCATATATATTTAAGGGCGATGTCAATGCTGAAGTAGAGGAGTAGCCTCTAGTGAGATTAAAAAGAGAAATCCATGTTGTTCAAAACAGTGTCTATGCACGAAAATAATCAATCAAAATGAAAAAAAAAATCATACTAAAACATTTAATGAATGTGAAAAATTTTTGTTAAATGAAGTAGAAATTATCCTTGGTGGCCGTCGAACTTGTTGTCGAACTGTGCTCGAAATCTTGAGAACAACGAAAGTGCAAAAATAGTGAAAAAAAAGCTCTCGTGCGATTTTTTAAGTGATAAAATAGCATATATGACGTTATATGCTCTAGTAGGCTGACATCTAATGGTACTCATATGACCCTTCGTCGTCTAAAGTGGTCTATGGACAACAAAATATCTTTTGGGTTCAGGTCCTTAGTGATTCTAACAAGTTTGATGACAATTTCTCATTTGAACAACGTCTAAAGTGATTTACACGCCATCTCTGGAGACTTTTGACATCATATGGTTCAATTCTGCAAAGTCCGTAAGCCTAAGCTTAGCAACAAAACAACTTAAGCTCGACAATTCGATAGCCTGAGCTCGACAGCTCGAACTTCACAATTACACAACAGCCTGAGATTGATAGGAGTTCGACATCATATTAGACGTCGATGGGTTATCAAAACCAACTTTGAACGGGTTTATAACATCGGTCCGACCAATTATCAATGTCCAATTGGTCATTTTGTTTACAAAGTCCAGTAGGAGTTCGACATCATATTAGATGTTGGAGAGTTACTCCCTCCACCACCACACAGTGCTCCCTGCACCTCTTCATTCCTTTTTTTACCCTTGAGTAATATTTAAACGGATATGAATATGTGTTGAAGGACAAACAGATGTTGAGTTCCGATTGAAGCACAAACGGATGTTGACATCCGATTGAAGGACAAATGGATGTTGACATCCGTTTAAGCCCCCAAACCGAATGAAACAATTGAGAAAAATATAAACCAAAATTCCAGGGCTTGTCACGTGTGAACTCATAGCCCCAACAGGCGGGCCTTCTCAGTTACCACTCGTACTATCAACTGTCGCCTCCGCAACCTCCTTCGTTGTTGGTGGTGATACCACCACCACCTAGCGCAGTTGTCCCGCCGATGCACCACGGGCATCCGCCATACGTGGCTCAGCATCAACAACAAGCGGTGTTCAGTTCTTACGGTGCTCCTCAACCCTCCACAAAAGAGGTTTGCACCCTCTTCATCGCTGGCCTTCCAAAAGATGTAAAGCCCTGCAGAATCTACAATCTTTTTCGCGAATTTCCCTGCTACGAGTCTTCACATCTCTGGAGTCTCAACAATTCGTCTCAGGTTGATTGCAATTTTAATTTCTTGGGTATCTTTATTTATGAATTATGTGAATCGTTTCACTGATGTGGTTTTCGTGTCTTGGCAGCCTTTTGCTTTTATTGTGTTCACCAGTCAGCAGTCAACAATCATGACAATGCATGCTCTGAATGTGAGGATCTCATCATAACATTAATTTTTTGTTACTTGTTTTGCAGGGCATGGTGTTTGATCTTGGGTAAAAAAAGTAAACAAATATAGTTAAAGTAAAAAAAGGGTACTTTTGAATTTAAAAAAAAATTGGAAAGGTTTGAAGAGGTGTAAGAAGGATTTGATGGTGATGAAGAGAGTAACTGCCTAAATGTTGATGGACTATCAAAGCCAACTTTAAATGGATTTATGATGTTAGTCCACCAAATGGTCAACGTGTAAGTCATTTTACTTATAATAATGTTATTGGTATTTTTTACGTTAATTATTTTTCCATCTGACCTTGAATGGTAGACATTAAAAGCTAGATCACACTAATATTAAAAAAAACTACTATAATAAAAATTGATAATATTCCATGTAAAAATTCTTTATATGACTCATCCATCAAACTAATATAATTGATTATGTCCTCCCTATAAAAAGAATAATAAATAAATAAGTCTGGTGTATTACTAATTTTACTTGTCCCATCATAAATGTCAAAATATTTTACCGAAGTATATAGTAACCTCTAACTAAAACATTTAATGTGTTGTCTTTTTTGTGATTTTTTTTATGTATCCCTCTTATTTAACCTAATACTTAAAGAACTTTTTTGATTTATTGACTAGATTTATAATACTTCTTTAATATTATAAAAATAATTTAAATGTCTTAATAACAACATTAGAATTCACTCATTAAATATATATTAATACAAAATAACTATGAAATGATCAAATCTAAATCCTAACATCGCAACCTATATTAAAAAAAAAGTAAACTAAAAATTAATTTAGGTGTTGTACCTAAAAGTCAAACCCCTTCCATCAAACAAGAACTTTCACATAAATTTAATTATGTCAGAAATGACAACTCATGACTAAATTCACAAAATGTGTGAATTAATTATTGAAAAGGTCTCAAGCTATTATTCCACAGAGCCTTTTGGGTATTCTACTTTATGAGGTTTAAGCTAAAATCCCATAATTTCTTGGCCAACTCAGGGTTCCTTGCTTGTGAGTTTTCTGTGGAAACATTACAATCTTCAAAATAGTGGCCATTGATTTCCCTCACTTGTGGATGCAATGCTACATAGCATGTTGTTGCAGCTCCCTACATCAAGGTTGGAGAACAAAGCCAAATTGGAACATTAAAACAATCTCATGTTAAGGATTTGTTAGTTCAAGTCTTTTGAGACGATTAAAGATGAGTTTTTTTAATTTAGAATGCAAAAATCTCAATAAAAAAAATGATTTTATTACTTTTTCCTCAGCTTATGGTTTGGTTTTTCCAAAAAGTAAAAGCTTATATATGGATTTCTCATTTTTGAAAGTTGAAAACAATATTAATTGCAAATTTATAGATTACATATTTTCTTTACCTAATGTTTAATTGTTCTGAATATTTATGAAAGGGAGAAAAAGGGGAAAAAATGTTAAATTGTAGAAATATTAACCAATGAGGTGATTAAAGAATTAGTTTAAAAATAATGAAAACGTGGATAATTATATTATTTCTTAATATTATCATACTACAAACTCAAAAAAAAAACATTTAAAAAAACGAAGAAGTAATAATCTAGTTAATAAGTCAAGTTAAATTGATATGGTTTAAGTTTGAGTTATAAAAAAATAATGTTATTTGAATGAGTCAAAAATTTAAAAATGTTTGACTTGATTAAAGTTTTGAAGTTTGAGTTTGACTTATAAACTTCTTGTTGAACTTTTTTCATGATTTTTTTTTTCAATAATTTACCACTAACCCATACCTTTATCTATGAGGTAAAGTAAACTTATGATTAAGTATATACTCATAAAAATAGCTTTAAGTTAGAGAAGATGTGATGAAAATGGTAGATTTCTTTGAAAAAAATGTATACATCCATTTAAAATATAACTCTAGGAAGTTGAGATTATGCGTGTGTAAAAGATTATATTAACAATTATATTTTTTGAGTAAATATAGTTAATATAATAATATTACAATTATCTAAGTGATATATATAGCCAAGTGACGATGTTACGTTTACAAGTTTTGAGTTTGAATTATTTAAATAATAAATATTATTATAAAATTTTGCTTGTCTAAGTAACAAACAATCAACAACATTGTAAAGAGTAAAACTCCAATATTTTCATTAATAACTCATGTCAATTACTTGTCTTTCATATTTGTTTAACTTACCTGCTGGACATTTTTAAAGACAAGTCTACCCACCGTATTAATCAAACCTGCATAAAAACAAAAAACCCTTAAACTGTCAATAAGTGCATGAATTATTTACATAAAATTATTCCCTCATTCTCATTGGATTTTTATTAGAGTACTATACAATTAAGAAAATTATTAATTATGTATATTATCAGGAAATTAGTGTGGTTAAAACGGGTCATTCGGTTTGATGTACCACGGGTTGGTTACTTAGTGAGTCAACTTAATCTGGTTTACTTATTAGTGAGTTGAAAAAATTCAAATTCGATTCAATCCATCACGGATTAGTGGATTAAATGAGTTAATTCACTGGCTCACTTAATTATAAATTTTTTTTTCAATTTAAAAAAATAACAAAATTTTTCTAATTCAAATATAAATCAAGGGGAATAGTCTTAAATTAGATTTATAATCAATCAAACATAAGATTTCATTCACACAAAAATATCACAAAATCTCCTTAACAAATAACACTTCAAATTTGTTTCTAAATAAAAATTGAGTTACTAAAAATAGTTTTGTGGATTTTTCATGTTACATAATTATTCCGTAAAAAAATAATTTCATGGGAGCCTGCATTTTAATATTTTATAAAATGACTAATCCAACAAAAAATACTTATTAAAAAAAAATTAGGTGAGTAAAAAGTATAATAAAAGACTAATAAATTAAAGTCAGAGAAATTTGGGTGGGTTTCACCTCTTACTCTTTTTCTAACTCCCAATTTAGAAATGAGATGTATAAAAAAAATAGTGCAATGTGTAGAGAAATTAATTACCAGACAGTATATTGGTGTGACGAAAAATATTGGTGACAACAGCTCCTGGATGAAGAGAATTAGCTGTAATATCTACCCCTTCTTCCTGATCAAGAACATCCAATAACAAAAACAAGTGATTTCACTAACAGAGACAAGTAATTATAATATGGCAAAACCTATTGTATTTTAAAGAGTTTTGTATAAGAATAACATAAAGTCACTATTAAACTTGTTTCCCATATTAGAACATTAAATCTATTATTTTATCATTGTGTTTGTTCTTAATTTCTTTAAAGATTACAAATACAATAAATTTCTTCATATATTTAAATTTGTATCTTTTTTTCTCTTAAACACATAGAAGTGCTTATATTTATCTATAATCGTATTTATTCCAATAAAACCCGGATCCATTTTTCCTTAACAAATTATGAGAAAATGTGACCAAAACAAAGAGGAAAACAATGACGTATATACTATTAGGCTAATTAATGGAGGTCTCAAGTTGAAACTGAAATGTACAATTGTAATGAAATCACTACTCATTAAATACAAGTCTATGCAAGATTAAACATGCAATAAAAAGACTTAGAAATATAGGTTGTGCCTTAATAAATATAGATACATTAATTCAACTAACTAGTTTTTAGTTTTGAATGAAATTAGATTTTGACTATGTCCTATATCTATTCAAGATTATTTTGACCTATATATTTGGGGTTATTTTTAGTGGATGTTTGACATCATCTTTCTCTAATGATCGAAAACATATCGGCAACATCATATTATGATAAAAAGATCAACGGTAAGTAATAAAGGTTAAGAGTTATAAAGTGTATTATTAGCAAATCATTAAACAAGTTAACTAAAGTAATTATTTATGAGGTTCTGTCTAGCTTGGTAAAATCTCATAAACTTATGATAAAAGAAACTTTTACGAGATAATTAGATTATATGTTTATTATTATAATATCTATTATCTCCTTTAATGTTTAATATAATGTTTAATATAAGTTTCTGAATTAAACGTTAAAATATCTTTTGTAAATATATCTATTTTTAGACTAAAATAATACCAACCTTTCATAACCTTTTTCTCTTTCAAACCAACCTTATATCCATAAATTGTTGGTGGGGAAATTAAACTCACCCTCTCTCCCAACATCCATTCCAACTTTAGCATTAAATAACCGTATACTTGACCATAATATCATCTAATACTTATGACTAAGTGGTTCAATGTTTTATCATTATATATTTATTTATATTTTATTTTTATAATATATATATATATATAGTTTGTTTATATTCTGTGTATGTAATTTTTGTTATTGTTTGATGTGATTCTCCATATTTTTATAATAAACATATTATATTATGAAATGATAAAATATGAATATGTGAAGATGTGAAAGTAAATATTTAACATAAATTTATTTGAAAATAATAGTTGTGTACATACCTTGAATCGTCTTGCAAGTTCATTAGCATGTAAAACGTTAGCCAGCTTTGATTGTCCATATGTAAACCACATATGGTAACTGCGCATAAGGAGAATTATATAGCATACCATAAAACTACATTTTCTGTAATAAAAGGTTTTGTTTTTTAGTCTAAAATTCTACAAGTCATGTATCAGAAAATCTGACGAGTATAAATAATTTTCTTGCATATTTGAACTTATATATAAAAGTTTTTCATTGTATTTTATTTGTAACTTTCTTTTCTGATTTAGTGTTAATAATGTTTTGCACAAACTTGTTCTTCTTTTCCTTTCCTTCTTCTCCTTTTCACATCATATCATGATTATACACACAAGTCATCATCAATACTATCACAATCACATTAAAAAGATAGCGTTATGATATGGTTGATATTAATAAATCCATAAATAATAAATGTGACCCAATTTCACGGATATATAACAATAAAATTCACAAACTAATGTTTAGAGTCATATTTTCCTTATCCATAGTAAAACAAATCTTGGAGTTAAATTGGCAATGGTAATAAAGTTGAAGTCTCCGTCACATATGTTTTTCTATGAATAAATTCCTTAAATAATATATAAAGTTTTTCTTATTCATTTAAATGTATATGCATATCAAGTGACTATATGAATAGATGATATGGTAATGGTCCAATAAAAGATAATATGATAAGAGTAATAAATAACAATTTTATTATAATTTATTGTAGGATTAAATATTTTTTTAAGTAAAAATTGAAAATAATATTTTTTAAAATTTTGATTTAATTTAGTCTATTAATTTTAAAAATACGTAGATTTAATTATTTTAACTAAATTTTGTAAAAAATAATTTATTTAAAATTTCAAATAAATTTAACAAAATTTAATTAAAATAACTAATTCAGACAGGTTTAAATATGAAAATAAATTGATCCATAAATTTTAAGAGAAATTAGTTTTAGTTTTTACTAAAAGTTAAAAAACTAAATGTAAAGATCCGTTCTTTTCCTTCTTTTCCTCTATCATTCTCTTTCCTGTCTTCTTCTCTCATCACTTTCCCTTTTTCTTCTTTCATTTCTCTGAAAATCCTAAGGTCACAGAAGGATGTGGGCTTGAGGGAAAAGGAGTTGCAGCAGGAAACTCATTCCTCTTTGCGATGCAATTGTCTCCATTCAGGGGTGCGACGGCAGCGGCGTTCTCTTCACGACAATGGAGTTGCGACTTCTTCATGGTGAGTTTTCGGTGACTCTGACACGACGTTCTTTCCCGATCATTTTAGAGTTTGAATTTGGGGTTTCTTTCCTCTTTCTGATTTGTGGTGATTTGGGGTTTAGGGTTTCAAAAAGGGTTTCCTTCCACGTCTCCTGATCTTGAGTGCTGCCGAGAAGAAGAAGAGTTTTAGTTAAGGGAAGTTAGACCATGTTTAGTTGTGTTAGTATTATAAATTTAGTATTTCTTTGATTTATAGATGATTTTTAGAAATATGTATGATTAGGTGTATAATGTGTATGTTAATTTGTGATCTTGTAAGTATGATGTGTGTATGATTGGAATGGTGTGAAATTGATGTTCTATGCTGTTAAGATTTTGTGTGATAATGTTGGTTTGATGTTTGAAAACTGAACTCAAGTGATTGGAGTGAGAGTTGGTCAAATTATTGAGTTTTAAGCCTAAAAATGGGGGTTTTCATATGTGAGTTTGAGAATTTGGGGCTGATGTGAGAAAATTGTTTTTGAGGTGCTATCATGAGGTAAATTAAGACTTGTTGGAAGTATAAGATGATTGAAATCTAATCTGTAATGAAAAGGTAGTGTGTAGTTGAAGTTTAGAGTATTTTTAGTGGAAAAATGAGGTTTTGAGTAGTGAGATTTTGAAATAAGGGGTTTAATATGTTTTGCAGAGTTTTGAACATGTTATGATACTAATTAGGATTTGGATAGAGGTTCAAACCAGTGAAAATCTGTCATGAAGATGAAAGTTGCATCTTAGGTTGGTTTTAGTCTCTTTTGGAGGTTTTGAGTTATTGAGTTGGTTTGGTACATTTAATTCCTATCTAAATGGCCAATGCAATACTCTACTTTCATCTATAAATATATTCCATATCAATATTAGTATTACAAATTCTAAATTGATCACTTGGATATGTTTAAGATGCACCAAAACCAGAAAAATTAAGTTGTTGTCAAAAACTGATAAGAATAATCGATTATCTCACTTGATAATCGATTATTCTAGTCAGAGAGTAGTATCTTCTTCAAAGCTCTCGCAAATAATCGATTATCACATATGATAATCGATTATTGTCGTCGGAAAATCATCCAAGACAGTTTTGGGTGGTTATCGGGGTTCTGGGTATCACTTTTGGACGTTCTTTAGGTCGTTTTGGGGGCTTTGGACCTTTTCGAAACTGTTGGTGATGGTTTCAAAGTTATTTTCCTTGTCTAAGTATGAATTTAAGGGGTTTTGTGTTGTTTAGTGGGTCTTCTTGGACTGTTATTGTTTGTTAACGTACATGGAATGGTTTCATGTGATTTTTGATGACTTGTTAAGTTGTTTGTGGTCTTTTGAAGTATAAGTAGCATTATATCTATGTTTGTATGCAATGTAAAAGTGAAAGATTATATGTAATGGATTTTATAATTATCCAAGACTTGAAGTATGGTTTCAAAGTGAAAGTATGTTATTTTCAAAGTATGGTTAATGGACGTAATTTCATGATCCTCAAGGAGAGGATACATGGTGGTGCCCTATGTTGTGATTCAAAGTTTTGAATCTCTTGGTGAGATTCTTAGTTGTTTAAAAAGAAAATAGGAGCTCAGTCTTGGGGGTCATCCTGAAACTCCAATGGGCAATCATTCTCAAATAGAGAGGATTGAACCATGTCATGAGGAGTAGCAGGAGGTCTTAGTCTTGGGGGCTTCCAGTACGCCTCAAGGCCCGGAACAGGCTAACCTTGTGAGTGTGGTAGGGTGGGAAACCCAAGTATCATAAGCCACCATAAGTACAAGACCCGTCATAGCTCGACTATCATTCTAAAGTCCAGACGGTCAAAGTCAGTGTGGTGTTATGTATGAAGAGTTATGTGGTGTAAATGAATAGTATGCTTGTATGAAACTTAGTAAATGAGTATATGATTAATCTTTGTTTAAACTAACTTATCCTTACTTTTCTGTTGTTTGTCCTTGTATGTTTTCTCTTTTGTGATGATCACCTGATTGGTGTGAGCTTAGGGAGACATCTGTTTCAATTACTTTAGCGATAGGTGTTCGAGGGGATTCAGTAAAGAAGTCAGAAGAATCTACAGGTGTAGATATTATTTTTCGTAGGTTTGTTTCTTATATTAGTTAATTTATCATATATGTAATATTTATTTTAGTAGTATTTTATTATTAAAAATGGGATGTCACACTAAAAATATATTTAATCCTAAATTTTATATAATTAAGTAATAGTTTAAAAAATAAATAAATTTAATTCAATTTTATAAAATTTGACTTGTCATTAAAAAATATCTTTCCATAAATTATGAAAATAAATTGTCAATCATAAATTTCTCTTTTACCTTGATGGATCATTAATTTGATCAAAACGGATTCCTCTCGGTAATCGATAAAGTATAGAGGAGACATTAACGACTCTTCCTTGTTTCTTACTTTCGTGAGCTGTTTTCTTCATAGTATCCAACAACAGATTTGTTAATAGGAAATGACCTGTGGAATTATGCTAAAGGTTAATTTTCATAAGAAAATAAGACCCAGATAAATCCTATATATAGATTAAAATTGACTTAAGTATAAATGTATAAGTAAAAGATTATTATATCCTTTTTGTAGAAACTAATTAATATTTCTTTTAAAATTAATTTCATCTTACAAAAAATATCATGTTTCTTCTCCCACTAGTTTAAAACATTGATACACATCTTTTTAGGTTGTGCTTTAAAATAATCATTTGAAGAGTTATTTTATTTTAAAATATATAAGCTAAGACAAAACATAAGGATATAAGGACAAACACATCCTTATATAGGATCCATTTCTTACCAATGTGATTTGTGGCAAATATCAGTTCAATGTTGTCTTCAGACAGAGTGAAAGGGACTGCGAAAATTCCTGCATTGTTTCTTACAATTGCAACAAATAAACAAAAATACATTATTACTTTATGAATTAATGCAAGTAAATTTTTTGTAAGGTAACTACACTTACACAAGAATGTTCAATGGAAGAGCAGATGAAATGAAGTCCGATGCAAATTTTCTAACAGATGCCATTGAACTAAGGTCTAACTCCATGTAATCAAGTTTAGCATTAGGAATCTCTTTAAGTATTGCTTCTTTTACATCTTTTGCAGTAACCAAATTTCTGACCGCCATTATTACATGAACACCACGCATCGCAAGAACACGAGCAGTTTCAGTGCCAATACCACTCGTTGCACCTACTTGTTCTCATTGTCAACAACAACATAAATGTACAAACAAAATGAAAAACAGATTCCAAAATTTCCGTAGGTTTAAAATTATGAATTAAAAATCTCGATTAATTAGAGATAAAATCAATTTAAAATATATATTCAATCATATATGGTTGTTTCCTAATCGAGATCTACTCTTTTATATTTTTTTTACTCCTTTATATTTTTTTTTAGTCTTTTTATTGTTAACCTAAGTCTCAGAACTAGGTAAATACTTATCAAAAGTACTCTCAAGGTAAATACTTATATTCAAATTTTAAATTCATAATTATCCCATACCTTCTTTTCTTACCTATAAAATTTATAGATTTGGAGAAATGATTTTTTCATTAGAATTGATCCAATAATGGTTCAAAGACTAATAGGCATGTATTTCCTGTTTTTATGTTGGATTTATGACAGTCTTAACAGAAGAGCTGTCCGGTTTAACAGAATTTGAAAGAAAATTCCAATGTTTTTTTGAAAGCATTGATGGAATGATCAACTTTGATGATATTGAAACATGAAATTTAAAAAAAGAACAAGTAATAAAGAAAAAATGAGTGAGAACCTGTAACAATAGCAGTAAGGTTGCTGCCATCGATCCCTTGAGTGACTTCCTCGGCAGTAGAAGAAGATGAAAAACCAGAAGAGTTTTTTCTTCCGAACAGCCACCACATCGTTGATTTATTGCAGTAAGAAACCGAAAGAGTTATCCCAGCAAATAAATAGACATGGATTTTCTTCTATACTCATCCATAGCATTTATGATCACAATTACCTATGGACATGACCCTTCTGTCTGCACTATAAAGCTTCAGTCATCATTCTATGAATGGTGCATCTCTTTCACATTTATTGTTCACAAAAAATTTACGTGAAAATACTTATAATATAATCGTACATTAACAATAATAGTTAGTTTTATTGATTTATTAAAGAAAATATTATTTTCTTGTTATTATAGTTATCTGGTTATCGATCACGTACAAATATTATTGAAGGTGTACCATAATAAAACATGGACTTATCATCCAACGAATTAAATGTGGTAGGTACGTATTATTTCATCTTGGTATGACCTTCTTTTCCCTATCTTTTAGTTTTTTTTTTTTACAATTTTGTTTGTTCTAGTATCTTTTTGTGTTTGTTTATGTTTCATTTTCATATTATTATAGGTCTACAATCTTTTTAAAGAAAAAAAACGTCTTAAAGACATATAAACAGGAAAAAGGTTTCACAAAAATGGCAAAACACCTTGTTATACGACTACTGTAATATCGGGATAAAAGAATAATGAATATTCATTAAATTTTAATAAAATTATAAAATATATTTTTGTATTTAAGTCTTATCGTTATCTAATGTACGTGGTAGTATCTTATCTTCATTATGGAAAAGTTATGGATCTAGCATCACACTTAAAATACAGCAAATACCTTACATTTCCCTATATTTTCTTCCAATATATTTAAAATTTTATGTTTCAAATTATTTTAAGTTATTTCTTATTTTTCAGTTACTTTTTATTTTTTTATTTACATTTTTTTTATCTTTTAACTTTTTACTTTTTTTTGAAAAAATATAATTAATATTGTATTAATACGCAGTAAAATATACTTAATTAATATTAAATTTATATATATATATATATATATATATATATATATATATATACATCATAAATATCTAATTTATGTAATTAAGTATATAATAAATAAATATCTTTTTGTCATAGATATTATATTTGTATTTATGATAAGAAATGCACATTAATATAAAATATATCTTTTAACAATTGATAATTTTTTATTAAAATATATTAAAATTTAATATAAAAATAAAGATGAGAATAGGTTAAGAAAAATCATTAAAAGAATATATTTGTCAAAGAAAAATAGTTAAAAGTTGAAGAATGGTTCCTTAGCTCGTTTCATAGACTTTACGCAGTGCCAATACCGTAAGTATGAATTCTTGGCAAAAGTGGGAGTTAAAAGCTTAGTCAGGTTGGTGAATTAAAATTTAAGTTTAGAATAGTGAGATTGGATCCATATACACGGGAGTTATGTTTAAATAAGGAAGTTAAAGTTGGTAGGTTCAAATTCTTCACAATTGGTATTCTGCGAAATTCTGCATTTGTAGAGTGAGCTTTGGGGGCTTGGTGCGTTAGTTTGAGGAGAGAAGTTTGTTGTAGCAGTGGACGAGAACTCTCTCTTTCTTTATTCCTAGAGTAAGTGGTTTCTCATTGAGTGAGAGGAGTTCTTTTCCTGGGCCAGGACAGGCGCTAAACGACTTGTTCAGATTTGAAGCTTTCTTTCTTTTGTTTTATTGTAACTTTGAACTATATTAGGACTTGAAGTTTGTTTAGAAGTATCTATTAAATTAAATGATGGTTTATTTAAAGTATGGTTGGATAAGAATTTCTAAGGTGAAATTCTAAATGGTGGTTTCAAGTAGGAATGACAATCGGTCGAGTCGGGTACAGATAGTGTCTATCCACAACCCAACGTGCAAAATGAAAATTCTACCCGCAACCCGTTCGCTACCCAGGTGAGTACCTGTTTCAAAAACCTCTAGAGATATTTTTAAATCCGAGATACCTGCAAATATTAAAATATATATATTTTTTACACTTTTAAAATAAAATTTAAATAAAATTAAAAAAATATATATAATTTAATATAAATAAAATAAAATATAAACTAAATTTTAATTTTAGTTAAATTTAATCTAATAAAATATAAATTAGATTTATTTTAAATTAAATTAAATATAAATTAATTTTTTTTTTGCAAGTAACAAGTACCGACGGATCGGATAGTATAATATCTGCATCCGGCCCATTTATAAACGGGTATTAAAATACCCGTTACACGCAACCCGTGGGTACCAATTACTCGTAGCAGATTTTATGTGCAAGTATCCACGGGCGCAATTTTTTTTGCCATCCCCAATTTCAAGTATTGTATGTATGAATATAAGAGTTCAATCTTGGGGGTTATCCTAACACTCTAACGACTACACATTCTCAAGTAGAGAAGGGCTAACATGTGGTGAGAGTAGCAGGCGGTCCTATTTTAAGTGCTTCATCTTGGCCGAAGACGTGGAACAGACTAATCTTGTTATTGTGGTAGGCTGAAAACCATTTGATAATGGCTCTGCAGAGTAGTAGAGGCCACCACAAGTGCATGACTCGTCATAGCTTGACATTCATACTTGTATTTGGATGGTCAAGTCTGGGTCAATATGTTTGCTTGATTTTGGATTAAATGTAATATGTGATGTTTTATGGAGCCCCATGCTTAATTCTTTAACATTAGCCTACCCGTTTTATGTTGTTTGTTGTATGCGCTTGTTGTATGAATTTGAATTATCACCTGATGGGTGTGTGATAATTATAATTCTTACTATTATCTAACCATCATTTTAGTAGAAAAATCAACTATTTCCTAACTTGTAACTTGTTTAATCCTCTCTTTTATCTTAGTAGAAAAATCAACTATTTCCTAACTTGTAACTTGTAACTGACAGCTTCTTAGCTCATATCACTTGGAAAAAACACTCTGAAAACATTGGAATACTGACAAGATTCCCTAAAAATAAATATCAAGAATATAACCATGAAGTTGCCCATGTCTCAAGTGACTGCTTAGAACTTTCATCACTTACTGCTAAGCTGACATCAGATGAAATCAGTGATTGACTCTTCTGATTTGGCACACTAGATGCGGAATCCTCAAATTGTGGAGAAGACAAACCACTAGCATTAGGAAACTTTGATACAAAAGAAGGTGCTGAATCCTCAAAAAAAAATAGTAATAGGACAAACCTTACTAGCAGGAAACACCATTGCAATCACAAAGTAGTTCCCCACATCATCATCATCATCAACTGCCTTCCCAATTTTTAGTCCATGACATTTGGCACACTCATTAGCTAATGACATGAGGGGAAAACTACGCACCACAGGGATCTTGTCTCGTACCCTCACCATCATCCACTCAATCACCTAATCCCATATCTCATTGCTCACTTCTGCGTCATCTAGAAGCCGCAATATTATCTAAAATTCAACAAATCCGAGATATTAGCTCTAATTTTAACAATCTTCCGTGCAATCATAAATCTTGAAATTGTAAGCATTTTTCACCTCAGTATCAGACTTCATAAAACTATCCCTTCAGTGACTGATATATATAAAATTCAGTAATGTTCAGAAAACTCAATTAAATAGTGCTTGGAAATTGTGAGAATCAGTTACCTCGAAGACGATCTGGCACGCTCGGAATCTGGCTGTTTTGTTGGATGTCGTAGCGGCAGCTAGGAGGAACTTGAGGAAGCAATCGAGGAACTCGTCGGAGGCGGAGGCAGCAAGGGCATAGACGAAGGAGACGACACGTTCAACAGAGGCAAGGTGCCTCTGGAAATCAATGAGAGGAGTTAGGGTTCTGGAGAAGGCGGAAAAGAAGACCGAAGAAGAGGATTTGGCTCGGAGGAGTGACATGAGCTTTCGGTTGTGGGTGGCGTATGATGTTCGAGCCTCATCGAGAATGGCCACAATTTCAGCATCAATCGCTTCTAGATGAGTCGCGGAACCCTAACCTCCCAAATATAGCAAAAGAGAGAAGTCGCAGTCCAGTAGGATGAGGGTTTTCACGATTGATTTGGCGATTTAGAAGCAAAGGAGAAGGAGTGCAGCGTGAAAGTGAAGAAGCAGGGAAAGGAAGTGAAGAGGGAAAGCGGGTAAAATATTAAATATTCCATTCCGGTTTAAAGTTGTAGTCGGTATAAAAAATGAATTTTTATACCTATTTTTATTCTAACCGGTGTAGAGGTATTTTTTATACCGATTTTCAATATAATCGGTGTAAAAGAATTTATCTTATTTACGATATTGCCATTACATTACTTTTTATACCTGATAAATTTGAACCGGTATAAACAGTAGCTATAAAAAGTCTATTTTACACTAGTGTCCTTTTAAAATTCTATATCATGTTTTGTTATAAAATATTTTAAATTTCTTATAAAAAATAAGGGTTAAGTATGTAGAATGTGAGACATAAAAATACAAAAAGGCCAATGTGAAGCATAAAAATAAAAAAATCCAGTCAAAATTGTTGATAGGGGAGCTATATCTAGCAATATATATCTCATGTATATGTTTTTGATATTGAACAAAAGAAATTTTTTATGGTTTCTTGCACAATAAATGACATAATAATTGTTTTATCATTATTGCATTTGTGCTTGAAATGCTTGATACATGTATTCATTGTGTGTAAATGAATCATAAGTTTAAACATGTTGCACATTACATTTCTGGTAGAAAAAATCGATTAGACATTGTATATAATCTGTTAAATTTTTTCATATATCAGTATATGCTTAACAGGGGAAAAATAATTGTGTAGTAATCGATTACATTGGTTATATAATCGATTAAAACACGTTATGCCAACATGTGTGTGATGAATGCATTGATATGTTTGGAATAGAAATTGATTTGAAAATTTGCTTAATTAAGTGTTGAATATAATCAATTACATAAGTTTCGTAGCCAGTTAAAATATTTATCTTGCGAAAATCAATTTCATTTAAAGCCTTAACTGTTTATAACGGTCATATTAATTAGTTGTTCGCTTGTATGAATTTCATAATCGATTGCATGCGTTGTATAATATATTAAATCTTAAATAGATGTAAAATTATTAAAGTAGAAGGGAAAACTTAACTGATTACATTAATTGCGAAATCGACTAAAGTGCGTTAGGATTAAAAAATCCTATAAATAACTGTCTTGCGCGTTGTTTCAATACAATTTGATGAGCTATCAATTTCATAACTAACGTGTTGATTGAGTATTGATTGTAGAAGCGTCTAAAAACAGTCTTGGAGAATCAAAGATCACATGGTTAATCATCAAGATTCTTGCGAGAAAAGTGAGTTGAAAGATTTCTGATCAATTATGCACTACTGGTGTACTACTATGAAGATCGGATTCATCATTTGCAATCAGAGGATTGTGTTCTTGTGCACGTTAGCTAGAAGGAGAGAATTGTGGTGTTCTTCATTAAGAGTTGGGATTGCTCTTAAGGTGCTTAGAGAGTTGGGATTGCTCTTTGTTTTGGTAATTGGAAGCCATAGAATCGGTAGAAATCAAGTCGAATGAATTTTACAGCCATAATCTGACGCTCTTGCATGAAGTGAATATATTATGCATGCTATTCTTGATTAGAGATCCATCCTTCAATGGTTGTAGGGCGAGGAGCATGGGGTCTGGATGAAGAAGCTCCAGCTGCCCTTTTGCAAGGTCTTCTTGATTAAACCATGGCAAGATGAGAGAATTTGGATATGGGAAGTGTGATGAGAAGAGGAGAGAATTTTGATGCAAGAATGAGTTGGACAGAGTTTTGGGTGCAAAGGAGTGGCTATTAATCGATTATGAGGGGTTATTTATAGGAAGAATTGAACAACTAGCCGTTTATGACCGTTTATAGCCGTTTTAGAACGTTGTAACGACTCTATTTGTGAAACTACATGCGTGATAATCGATTATTGTAAGTGATAATGGATTATCTCTTCAAAAATAATTTCCAGAAATGCAAGGATAATTGATTATTGATAGTGATAATCGTTTGTTTGTTCATGACTACCCAAATTTCAATGCAAGTCAGGATAATCGATTATGACTCCTAATAATCTATTATGAGCGAACAAAAACCTTTTCTACAAGCTTTGAATGATCGATTATATTCCTGTGATAATCGATTAAATACGCTGGAAGTACGAAAAACTTAAAAAAGTCATGAATCTTAAGATTAAGACACATCTATAACTCCTAACTCTCTTCTAAGATCATAGAACCTATCCTTAGGCAAGACTTTTGTAAAAATGTTTGCTAATTGATGCAAAGTATCAATATATTCTATCTTGCAATCCCCCTTTTGGATATGATCTCTTAAGAAGGTATGCCTAATCTCCTTATGCTTAGTTCTAGAGTGCATTATGGGATTCTTGGTTAGGTTTATTGCACTAGTGTTGTCACATTTCAGAGGAATGTGATCAAGGGAGATATCAAAATCCTCCAATTGTCATTTCATCCACAAGATTTGAGCACAACAGTTGTCTGCTGCTATATATTCAACTTCAGTGGTAGACAAGGCTACATACGCTTGTTTCTTTGAGTGCCAAGACACTAAAGAACAGCCTAGAAAATGAAAAGTACCACAGTACTTTTTCTATCTATTTTACAGCCCCTATAATCTGCATCAGACTAACCTATCAAACTAGGTGTAGCATCAGAGGGATACCAAATTCTAAAGGAGGTGGTTCGTTTAAGATATTTTAACACTCTCTTAACAACAGTCAAATGAGACTCATTGTAAGAATCCGTAATTTTAGGAATGGTGGGGAGCATGGTGGTCATCCACCATTTGCATTATTAGAATGCAATAATTGGGGGTGCTTGGTGTCACACTACGTGTTTGCCATCCAACAATTAACAAGGAAAGGAAAATGGCCACATGGAAAGGTAATGGCCTACTTGGTAAGCATCTACCACACGGTTTGAAATAATGGAAGGGGTCACACTTGAAAGTCACGAGGGACATACCACCTTGGCCATTGTTTGTTCACGTGAAAGCCTAACTACAGAGAATGGATTGAAAAAGTGAAGTAGTATAACATAGAGAATTTTTCCAGAGAGAACGGATAGAGCACTCACACGGTCTAATCCAGCTGCACTTTCACTTTTGTTTGCTTGAACTTGATGGAGAAGGAACGGCTGCATGGTGAATGAAGAAGTGTCGGTTTTGAAGGTGGGTTCTAGCTAAGCATCACCCACCACCGTGAAGAAGGAGGAGCACATACGTCCACCAGCCAGCTGATCCAGTAGCGACAGCAGCTCCATCAACGCAGTCCAGCACGCTCACCTTCCAGGAGAAATCACGGTAAACAGCTAGCTTCTCTGTCACAACCGCTCCGTCCAGCAGGTGTCCAGTTTGGAGAAGCCACGTCCTTGAGGGAAGAGCGCACGGTCTTCACGTCCGAACTGGTTGCACACAGCCCCAACATCCAACAACACGCAAGAAGAAGTCTAGCAGCAGACGGAGGCCACGTTCCAGCAAAGCCATGGCAGCAGCTTGGACCAGTACTAGCAGAGAAGTCACTTTCTAATATGGAGAATGAAGAAGGAAGTCTTCAAGAGTTGCCGTGGCAGGATCGAAGAAGAAGTGACGCAGAGGCGGGATCGCAGTGGTGAGCAACAGCCAGTTAGTCAGACACGGTGCAGAGACGCCGAGGAGAGCAGACAGGATCGGAGGTTGGGTCGCGGTGGCTGGTTTGGCGGAGATGGAGCAAAAAGGGGTGGTTATGGTGATGGAAGAAGCTGGAGGAGGTGAAGGTGCTAGTCTGAGATATGGGGTTGCGGGTAGTGGACAGGGTACTTGGAGAAAACCAGGTAAGGGGAGCTGGATTACCTTCTTCAGATGTATTACGTGTTAGGTGTATGAATTGAATTATGCATGGTTGGTTGTGTTGAATCTGTGTTATGCTGTTTGGAATTGACTTGAGTGAGTTTGAATTGTTATAATTGATCAAAGGGAAGTGATTTATGTATGAAACCTTGTATGCTTTGGGTTGGAAGGAAATCTGGAAATTTTGGGGTTGAAAAATGGGGTTTTCTGGGTTTCTCTGGAATCTGCGCGATTCTGCAGAATTCTGCAGAATTCTGCAGAATGCGCGTACGTCCAATTTTGATGATTCAAAATTGGACGTTCGTTCCAACTGTGCTCGACCAGATAGTGGTCGGCCTAACGTTCGTCCAATTCTGGTGAAACTGGACGTTCGTCCAATTTGTTGAGCGTTCGGTATTTGAGTGTTAGTGAGCGTTCGACATTCAAGTGTAAGTGAGCGTTCGGTTTTGGGTGTAAGTGAGCGTTCGGTTTTGGGTGTAAGTGAGCGTTCGGTATTTGAGTGTAAGTCAGCGTTCAGCATTTAAGTGTAAGTGAACGTTCGGTATTTTAGTGTAAGTGAACGTTCGGTATATGGGTGTAATTGAGCATTCGTCCTTTAGTGTTTCTTCGAGCGTTCGTCCTTAAGTGATATAGTGAGCGTTCGTTCTTAAGTGATATAGTGAGCGTTCGTTCATGAGTGATATAGTAAGCGTTCGTCCTTAAGTGTTTCGTTGAGCGTTCGTCCTTAAGTGTTTCGTTGAGCGTTCGTCCTTAGTGTTTCGTTGAGCATTCGTCCTTAAGCGTTTCATTGAGCGTTCGTCCTTAGGTAAAGTTAGTCATGTACAAGACGTTCGTCCAAAATGTATACAGTGAATTAGTAATTGTAGTCGTTCGTCCTTAATTTGGGATTCTTAAGTTTGGATCATAAGTGTTCGTTCTTGGGTATTAGTGATTATGAGCGTTCGGCTCTAATTTAATATTCTAAGTTTGAAACTTAAACGTTCGGCCTTGGTGTATTAATGAATATAAACGCTCGTTCTTAACTTGGTATTCTCGGGTAACAATCTTGAGCGTTCGGTCTAGATGTTCATTGTCCTCAGATAGCGAACGCCCATAGGTTGTAGCGAGCGTTCGGTCTTGATATTCCTTGTTCTCAGATAGTGAATGTCCATGGATAGTAGCGAGCGTTCGGTCTTGATGATATTTGTTCTCAGATAGCGAGCGTTATTAGGTAGCTTTTGATCTTAATGATAGTTGCTCTTAGGTAGCTAGTGTTCGGTCTTAATTTGGTACCCTGAGGATTAGTTGAATACGTTCGGCCAGTGCTTTAGGTGTTCGGCAGAGTGCTCTAGGCGTTCAAGTAAGACTCAAAACGTTCGTCCTTATAGTGTTAGGTTAAATGAGATTCAGTTAAACGTTCGTCCTTATGGTGTTAGGTTAAATGGGTTTCAAGATTAACGTTCGTCCTTATGGTGTTAGGTTAAATGGGTTTCAAGCTTAACGTTCGTCCTTACAGTGTTAGGATTAAGGGGTTTCAAGCTTAGCGTTTGTCCTTATCGTATTCGGTTAAATGGGCTTCGACCTTAGCGTGCGGTTTTATAGGGTTCTGTCTCAAAGCGAGAGTTATAGGGAATGATCTTTATTGCTGATGTCTTTCTGAGGTGGCGATCGTTTATGGGTAGTGATCGGCCTTGACATTTGTTCCTAGGTAGCGATCGATTAATAAGTAGTGATTAGTCGTGATGATGCATGATTCAGGTAGTGATCATTCATAGGTAATGCTCGGTTTGGATGATGTTTGTCTCAGGTATGGATCGTAAATAGTTAGGGGTCGTTCGTAGGGAACGTTCGGTCTCGATGATGTTGCACTCAGATAGTGTTCATCATAGGCAGTGTTCAGTGAGATTTGACCTTTGAACGTTCGTTCAACTAGGGCTCGATCTGGCGTTCGGCTTTGAGCGTTCGGCCTAGTGTTTGATCTGTGTTCGTTCTAAGAGTGTTTGGTCAATATAGAGTCCCGAGTTTTAGCGTTCAGCTCAATAGTACATGTTTCCCTAGCGTTCGTTCAAATAGGATCCAACCAAATAGTGTTCAGCGAATAACGTTCGGCAGATAGCGTCCGGTCCATAGCGTTCGTCCAAACCGTATTCATCCCAATAATGTTCGGATATTAGCGTTCGGTTTTTAACGTTCGGTCAAAGTTCTTAGTGTTCGGTTCCAATTTTAGTTAATGTTGTGTTGGTGTTGAATTAAGTGTACTATGCATAGTATGACATGAATTACGTGGAAGTATGTGAATGCAAGAGATATGTTAAAATTACTGTGATAAATGTATTTTATGATGTTGACATGAAATTATGCATCTGATCATGATATGTGTATTATGTGGAGATTTTGTAATAGTATGACATGAGTTGAGAAAAATGAGCATGATATGAGTCTCATGGAGAGATTCTATATTGGTATGGTATTAGTGTATATGTTGATGTTGAGGGTCCTGTTGTTGGTGGTTATCCTAAAACTCTAATAATCTTCCAGTATCAATTAGAGAAGGATGTGTTATGTGGTGAGAGTAGTAGGAGGTCCTAGTCTATGTTTATAGACATTAATGGATTAACCTTGTGGGTGATATGATATATTATATTTGGCCAAAATTTTTGTTGTTGAAATCACCACAAGTGCATGACCACCCGAGACTTCCATCAACATTATATCCGGATAATAGAGTCTAGAATGATAATTGCATTTTACATGAATTTATGGTGAATGTATTACGTATAGCAATAGTGTAATGTTTTTCTTTGAATGTTGCATGGTAGCTCACCCTTACTTGTTTGTTTGTGTCGGAAAATCATATTTTTGCGATGATCGTATAACGTATTTGTTATACGGGAGCAGATGAAGGATTGTCGCGTGATTCGGTGCAAATGAAGGAAGAGATGGAAGAACGAATTAGAAGGATTTAATGTTATCTTTGCAGTTAAGTCTGAGCTTAAAACTTATGTATAGATTTAAGTATGAGGTTACGGGGTGTTACTGTAAATGTATTATTACAATATTTCAAATTTTGATTTTTAAAGGGTGAATTTTTGGGATGTTACATTAATGGTATCAGAGCGGTTCATCCTTTGGATGACCTCTGTGTTGTGGGTTTGTCATGTCTTCTCTGTGAAGAATTGAGTGTAAATGGTATGATTTACCATTTCCTCCGAGTTTATGTAGTAGGTGTGTATCTAACTAGAAGTTTTGAGAACAGAAAATGTCTTGATAAGAGTACTGAGGGTGCACACTCATGACTTTTACCATAGATGATTTTCCTTTCTTAATTCTGAAGGTTAGAGTTAAGAAAGAGTTAGAGTTTCAGTGTTATTTCCCTTAGAAATTCCTGTCTTGTTCTTGTTTTGTGGTAGCGTTTTGTACTCTATAGTAGTATTGGAATGCTTTTTCGAGGACAATTTGAGTTGTATACTTTTAGTAGAATTGGGTTAAGCCTTTGAGACAAGTTCTTGCCTTGAAGATAGGAGATTAAAGACTAAAAGTTAAGCTTCGGAGGACGAGGTAAGATATTGGAGTTTAGAAGTAATGTTATGGATGAAGAAAATTTCAAGAAAACAAAGTCAAAAGATCTTATATCGTACTTTCGCAAGAAGTTCAGAGGTTAGACCTAAAGAAGTTTTGGAAAAGCATGGTTGTAGCAAGGTTTGAGAAATTAGTTGGGTTTAGTATATCAGTAACGTCAGCAGTCAGAGGAAAGGGAAGTGTGGGTGAGAAATGGAATGACGTTGTGGGAGATCGGTAACCTGGATCGAGGTATCAGTGATGGTTGGAATCTGAATAAGAAAGTGGTGAATGGCCTAAAGTTTAAGTTAAGAAAGGAATAGAAAATTCTAAAATGGAGTACGGGGAAGAAGTATCGAGGAAGGAAGTAGAAGGTGAAGACTGCAAGAGGCAGTCTCATAAGGCAGAGCATGAGGTCTTTGAAGAAGAATGAAGTATTGTTAGGATCTTAGATTAAGTGAAAATTTTGAAAGAGATGATGAAATTTTATCAGCAAGTAGATTATTCAGAGTTATGTTTAGTTGGATACCAAGGTATGTCTCTGTCGATCAGTGTCTTGAGGCAAAACCTCCTGGAAGACGACAGTTGTTTCTCAGTGTTATCACTTATGGAAGCGACTCAAGTTTCAGATCTTGCGGCGCAGGAGAATCGGAGTGTAAACCTCGTGGTTGTGAATGACTTCTTAAAATAATTTTCCTGAAGAAGTTTCTGGTTTACCTCCTTCATGTGAGCATGAAGATCACCTCAGGGCAGTGCTTGAGATTGAGAGTATGCAAGTCGAGAAGGATTTATCAGTTCAAGTACAACCAGTAAGGTTTGAGGATGAACTCTCAATCGAGTCAAGGTAATCTGGGATGTTATAACAGGCAACTCTACCTAGAAGTCAAAGGATGATATGGGAGAAACATACATCGTCTTGTTTCCGTAAGCTTAATTTTCGAGGACGAAAATTTTTGTTGTTGGGGAGAATGTAAGAATCCGTAATTTTAGGAATGGTGGGGAGCATGGTGGTCATCCACCATTTGCATTATTAGAATGCAATAATTGGGGGTGCTTGGTGTCACACTACGTGTTTGCCATCCAACAATTAACAAGGAAAGGAAAATGGCCACATGGAAAGGTAATGGCCTACTTGGTAAGCATCTACCACACGGTTTGAAATAATGGAAGGGGTCACACTTGAAAGTCACGAGGGACATACCACCTTGGCCATTGTTTGTTCACGTGAAAGCCTAACTACAGAGAATGGATTGAAAAAGTGAAGTAGTATAACATAGAGAATTTTTCCAGAGAGAACGGATAGAGCACTCACACGGTCTAATCCAGCTGCACTTTCACTTTTGTTTGCTTGAACTTGATGGAGAAGGAACGGCTGCATGGTGAATGAAGAAGTGTCGGTTTTGAAGGTGGGTTCTAGCTAAGCATCACCCACCACCGTGAAGAAGGAGGAGCACATACGTCCACCAGCCAGCTGATCCAGTAGCGACAGCAGCTCCATCAACGCAGTCCAGCACGCTCACCTTCCAGGAGAAATCACGGTAAACAGCTAGCTTCTCTGTCACAACCGCTCCGTCCAGCAGGTGTCCAGTTTGGAGAAGCCACGTCCTTGAGGGAAGAGCGCACGGTCTTCACGTCCGAACTGGTTGCACACAGCCCCAACATCCAACAACACGCAAGAAGAAGTCTAGCAGCAGACGGAGGCCACGTTCCAGCAAAGCCATGGCAGCAGCTTGGACCAGTACTAGCAGAGAAGTCACTTTCTAATATGGAGAATGAAGAAGGAAGTCTTCAAGAGTTGCCGTGGCAGGATCGAAGAAGAAGTGACGCAGAGGCGGGATCGCAGTGGTGAGCAACAGCCAGTTAGTCAGACACGGTGCAGAGACGCCGAGGAGAGCAGACAGGATCGGAGGTTGGGTCGCGGTGGCTGGTTTGGCGGAGATGGAGCAAAAAGGGGTGGTTATGGTGATGGAAGAAGCTGGAGGAGGTGAAGGTGCTAGTCTGAGATATGGGGTTGCGGGTAGTGGACAGGGTACTTGGAGAAAACCAGGTAAGGGGAGCTGGATTACCTTCTTCAGATGTATTACGTGTTAGGTGTATGAATTGAATTATGCATGGTTGGTTGTGTTGAATCTGTGTTATGCTGTTTGGAATTGACTTGAGTGAGTTTGAATTGTTATAATTGATCAAAGGGAAGTGATTTATGTATGAAACCTTGTATGCTTTGGGTTGGAAGGAAATCTGGAAATTTTGGGGTTGAAAAATGGGGTTTTCTGGGTTTCTCTGGAATCTGCGCGATTCTGCAGAATTCTGCAGAATTCTGCAGAATGCGCGTACGTCCAATTTTGATGATTCAAAATTGGACGTTCGTTCCAACTGTGCTCGACCAGATAGTGGTCGGCCTAACGTTCGTCCAATTCTGGTGAAACTGGACGTTCGTCCAATTTGTTGAGCGTTCGGTATTTGAGTGTTAGTGAGCGTTCGACATTCAAGTGTAAGTGAGCGTTCGGTTTTGGGTGTAAGTGAGCGTTCGGTTTTGGGTGTAAGTGAGCGTTCGGTATTTGAGTGTAAGTCAGCGTTCAACATTTAAGTGTAAGTGAACGTTCGGTATTTTAGTGTAAGTGAACGTTCGGTATATGGGTGTAATTGAGCATTCGTCCTTTAGTGTTTCTTCGAGCGTTCGTCCTTAAGTGATATAGTGAGCGTTCGTTCTTAAGTGATATAGTGAGCGTTCGTTCATGAGTGATATAGTAAGCGTTCGTCCTTAAGTGTTTCGTTGAGCGTTCGTCCTTAAGTGTTTCGTTGAGCGTTCGTCCTTAGTGTTTCGTTGAGCATTCGTCCTTAAGCGTTTCATTGAGCGTTCGTCCTTAGGTAAAGTTAGTCATGTACAAGACGTTCGTCCAAAATGTATACAGTGAATTAGTAATTGTAGTCGTTCGTCCTTAATTTGGGATTCTTAAGTTTGGATCATAAGTGTTCGTTCTTGGGTATTAGTGATTATGAGCGTTCGGCTCTAATTTAATATTCTAAGTTTGAAACTTAAACGTTCGGCCTTGGTGTATTAATGAATATAAACGCTCGTTCTTAACTTGGTATTCTCGGGTAACAATCTTGAGCGTTCGGTCTAGATGTTCATTGTCCTCAGATAGCGAACGCCCATAGGTTGTAGCGAGCGTTCGGTCTTGATATTCCTTGTTCTCAGATAGTGAATGTCCATGGATAGTAGCGAGCGTTCGGTCTTGATGATATTTGTTCTCAGATAGCGAGCGTTATTAGGTAGCTTTTGATCTTAATGATAGTTGCTCTTAGGTAGCTAGTGTTCGGTCTTAATTTGGTACCCTGAGGATTAGTTGAATACGTTCGGCCAGTGCTTTAGGTGTTCGGCAGAGTGCTCTAGGCGTTCAAGTAAGACTCAAAACGTTCGTCCTTATAGTGTTAGGTTAAATGAGATTCAGTTAAACGTTCGTCCTTATGGTGTTAGGTTAAATGGGTTTCAAGATTAACGTTCGTCCTTATGGTGTTAGGTTAAATGGGTTTCAAGCTTAACGTTCGTCCTTACAGTGTTAGGATTAAGGGGTTTCAAGCTTAGCGTTTGTCCTTATCGTATTCGGTTAAATGGGCTTCGACCTTAGCGTGCGGTTTTATAGGGTTCTGTCTCAAAGCGAGAGTTATAGGGAATGATCTTTATTGCTGATGTCTTTCTGAGGTGGCGATCGTTTATGGGTAGTGATCGGCCTTGACATTTGTTCCTAGGTAGCGATCGATTAATAAGTAGTGATTAGTCGTGATGATGCATGATTCAGGTAGTGATCATTCATAGGTAATGCTCGGTTTGGATGATGTTTGTCTCAGGTATGGATCGTAAATAGTTAGGGGTCGTTCGTAGGGAACGTTCGGTCTCGATGATGTTGCACTCAGATAGTGTTCATCATAGGCAGTGTTCAGTGAGATTTGACCTTTGAACGTTCGTTCAACTAGGGCTCGATCTGGCGTTCGGCTTTGAGCGTTCGGCCTAGTGTTTGATCTGTGTTCGTTCTAAGAGTGTTTGGTCAATATAGAGTCCCGAGTTTTAGCGTTCAGCTCAATAGTACATGTTTCCCTAGCGTTCGTTCAAATAGGATCCAACCAAATAGTGTTCAGCGAATAACGTTCGGCAGATAGCGTCCGGTCCATAGCGTTCGTCCAAACCGTATTCGTCCCAATAATGTTCGGATATTAGCGTTCGGTTTTTAACGTTCGGTCAAAGTTCTTAGTGTTCGGTTCCAATTTTAGTTAATGTTGTGTTGGTGTTGAATTAAGTGTACTATGCATAGTATGACATGAATTACGTGGAAGTATGTGAATGCAAGAGATATGTTAAAATTACTGTGATAAATGTATTTTATGATGTTGACATGAAATTATGCATCTGATCATGATATGTGTATTATGTGGAGATTTTGTAATAGTATGACATGAGTTGAGAAAAATGAGCATGATATGAGTCTCATGGAGAGATTCTATATTGGTATGGTATTAGTGTATATGTTGATGTTGAGGGTCCTGTTGTTGGTGGTTATCCTAAAACTCTAATAATCTTCCAGTATCAATTAGAGAAGGATGTGTTATGTGGTGAGAGTAGTAGGAGGTCCTAGTCTATGTTTATAGACATTAATGGATTAACCTTGTGGGTGATATGATATATTATATTTGGCCAAAATTTTTGTTGTTGAAATCACCACAAGTGCATGACCACCCGAGACTTCCATCAACATTATATCCGGATAATAGAGTCTAGAATGATAATTGCATTTTACATGAATTTATGGTGAATGTATTACGTATAGCAATAGTGTAATGTTTTTCTTTGAATGTTGCATGGTAGCTCACCCTTACTTGTTTGTTTGTGCCGGAAAATCATATTTTTGCGATGATCGTATAACGTATTTGTTATACGGGAGCAGATGAAGGATTGTCACGTGATTCGGTGCAAATGAAGGAAGAGATGGAAGAACGAATTAGAAGGATTTAATGTTATCTTTGCAGTTAAGTCTGAGCTTAAAACTTATGTATAGATTTAAGTATGAGGTTACGGGGTGTTACTGTAAATGTATTATTACAATATTTCAAATTTTGATTTTTAAAGGGTGAATTTTTGGGATGTTACACTCATTGGGATTTGCTTGGTACCTAGCACACAGACAAACACTCTGCATAATATCTGGTCTACTAGCAGTAAGATACAATAGAGATCTTATCATCCCTCTATACATAGTTTGATTCACTTCTTCTCTAGATTCATCCTTATCTAAGTAACAAGAGGTTGTCATAGGGGTGTTGGCTTCTTTACAGGTGTCCATTCCAAACTTCTTAGGTACTTCCCTACAATACTTGGTTTGGGAAACGAAAGTTCCACCTTCCATTTGCTTAATTTGTAATCCTAAGAAGAAATTTAGTTCACCCATCATAGACATCTCAAATTCACCTTGCATTATATTTGCAAAACTCTCACATAACAAATCATCAGTAGATCCAAAGATAATATCATCCACATACACTTGAACAATCAAAATATGTTTTCCTAATTTCTTAATGAATAAGGTTGAATCAACCTTTCCTCTAGAAAAATCATTTTCAATCAAGAAGGTACTAAGTCTTTCATACCAAGACCTAGGTGCCTCTTTAAGACCACACAATGCCTTTTTCAGTTTATACACATGATTAGGAAATTTAAAATCTTCAATTCTATGAGGTTGACTAACATATACCTCCTCTTTTATAAAACCATTCAAAAATGCACTTTTTACATTCAATTGGTACAGTTTAAATTTCATCAATGATGCATAAGCAAGTAAAAGTCTAATTGCTTCTAACCTGACGACTAGGGCGTAGGTCTCATCATAATTTATACCTTCCTCTTGACAGTAGCCTTTTGCAACTAGCCTTGCTTTGTTCTTTGTGATGTTTCCCTCTTCATCTACTTTATTTCTGAACACCCATTTTGTCCCAATGACTTGATAGTCATCTTTTCTAGTAATGAGTTTCCAAACGTCATTCCTCCCAAATTGGTTTAGCTTTTCTTGCATAGCAATGCACCACTTATCATCTTAAAGAGCTTCCTTTATGTTTTTGGCTTCTATTTGAGACATAAAAGCCATTGTTAGGCAAAAATTATTTAAATTACGTTTAGTAGTTACCCCTTTTGAAATGTCTCCAATGATGTTGTCCAGGGAGAGGCCACGAGGTTGTTTGTAACTCTTAGGATCCACTTCTTGATTTTGAGTTTCTCTATGATTGTTTTCATTTAAGTAAATTTCTTCAAGAGCTTCCCTCGAGTAATCATCATCACCTACAATAGGTTTGTTCGACTCAAGAGGGTTTACCTCAAGGTCCACAATTTCATCAAAGACAACATGCATTGACTCCTCAATTATTAAAGTTCTTATATTAAACACCCTATATGTTTTGCTAGTTAACGAATAACCCAAGAAGATGGCTTCATCAAATTTTCCTAGATTATCTTTACCATTATTCAATACAAAGCATTTGCATCCAAAAAATTTTAAATGTGACACATTCGGTTTTCTTCCTTTAAATAGTTCATAAGGAGTTAACTTGAGAATGAGTCTAATAAGCATCTTATTCAACACATAATAAGTAGTACTTACTGCGTCAGCCCAAAAATATTTAGGTACATTAGATTCATTTAAAAGAGTTGTAGCTAATTCTTCTAATGATCTATTTTTCCTTTCAACAACCCTATTTTGTTGGGGAGTTCTAGGAGCAGAAAAATTATGAGAAATTCCATGTTCATCACAAAACTTTTCAAAGGATTCATTTTCAAATTCACCACCGTGATCACTTCTCAAAGTTTTGATCTTCAAATCCTTTTCATTTTGAAAATGTTTTGCAAAGGTTTTGAATGCTTTAAAAGCTTCACCTTTCAATGTTAAAAAGAATTTCCAAGTAAACCTAGTGTAATCATCAACAATCACAAGTGCATAATAGTTTCCACCAAAACTTTTAATTCTAGATGGACCAAACAAGTCCATATGTAAAAGTTCCAAAGGTTTTGATGTAAAAATTATGCTTTTGGATGAAAAAGAAGATTTGGTTTGTTTTCCTTTTTGACAAGCAGAACATAATTTATCTTTTTCAAATTTTAGTTTAGGCAAACCAATCACAAGATTTTTAGAAATCGGTCTATTTAGATGTTGCATATGAATGTGTGCAGCTCTTTTATGCCATAACCAAGGATTTTCCGCTTTTGAAACTAAACATGTTATGCTATGACTAGATTCACTTTCAATGTCAATCAAATAAATATTATTATGCCTAACACCTTGCAAAGCAATATTAGAAGAATTCTCAAAATAAACAGTACATTTATCACTTTCAAATGTTACCTTGAGACCTTTGTCAGATAATTGACTTATGCTCAGGAGGTTGTGTTTGAGACCTTCAACATACAGTACGTCTTTTATGGTCAAGGTGTTTCCTCCTCCAATGTTTCCAGTCCCAATAATTTTCCCTTTATTCTTGTTCCCATATGTCACAAAACCTTGCTTTTTCTTCTCAAAAGAGATGAACCTCTTTTTGTCCCCGGTCATGTGTCTTGAACAACCACTGTTAAGATACCACAATGACTTCTTTGACTTTGTAGGTTCCTACAAAACAAATTAAGCAAGAATTTAGGTCCCCAATCTCATTATGGGTCTTGTGGGTTAATACATGCAAGTAAACATCATTTCACAATTTTAACCCATGCATATTTTTCATTTGGAATTCCAAAATGTTTAATGTTGCATTTGTTTAAAGTATGAGCATGCTTCATGCAATAAAAACAACAAACATCATGCACCTTGTTTTTCACAAAAGTTCCCTTTTCAGCCCAAACTCTACGAGTTCTCTTAACTTTAGATTTCTTATGATGATGCATGTTTTTATTTTTAACATTGCTTCTTTTAAGGTTACTTTTAGCATGTGAGTTAGGCTTGGTTGCCTTTGCAAGTAAGTTTTCAAGTATGTCAATATCAAACATATGACTCTTACAAGATAAACATTCACTATAGCTTGAAGAACTAAAAGCATTTTCTTCTCATGCTATGTAAGCTTTCTTCTTCTTGGGAAATCTTCTTTCCTTCTTTTCCTCACTTCTCTTATTTTTAGGACAATCAGTCTTCACATGTCCTCTTTCTCCACATCCATTACACTTGACGCTTGATGGAGATCACTACAAAAAAGAAGGGCATTACCGAAGGCCAGAAGCCCTCGGAAACAGCTAAAAACCGTCGGTAGAAGGTAATTACCGAAGGCTTATCGACGGCCAAAGAGCCCTCGGTAAATCCCTTGTCGCTAACATTTACCGAGGGCTTCTGCCCTTCGGTAATTACCGAAGGGCAGTAGCCTTCGGTAATTACCGAGGGGCAGAAGCCTTCAGTAATTACCGAAGGGCAAAAGCCCTCCGTAATTTCTGAAGGGCAAACGCCTTCAGTAAGTGCCTAACGTGGGAATTTACCGAAGGGCAAAAGCCTTCGGTAATTTCGAGGGAAATGTAAGGGACAATTGTGTTCTGGCGAAACCAACAACATATAACATACCTGCATAACAATTTTCAATCACAAACAGACCTGCTAAACAGTTTTCAAGCACATACAGACCTACATAATGTGCATCTGAAAGATGCAATCATTGATCAATATCCATAGAACATACAATAATCTATAGAATATCCATTAATCCATAGAACATGTATTTATAGTTAAAACATAAAACAATCAATCTTAATGATGTTCTAACATTCAAAGTCACCAAGTTCATCTAACATCGAAATTATCTAAACTCCAAATGTTCTAATATTCAAATGTTTCTATAACAAGTAATAAGAAAATGAAACTAATAATGTACATAGCTATCATCAGAATGATCTTCATCATCCTGCTCCTCTATTGATGGGTGGACTGGTGTGGGTTGGACTGGTGTGGGTTGGACTGATGTGGGCTGCTGAGGGACAGCGGGTGACGAGGAGGGTTGTGGCTGGGTCGGAGGGATAACTAATTTCACCATGGCCTTCGGTAATCATTTATCTGACCGTCGGTAACTCACTTTTACCGAAGGCCGAGAGGCCGTCTGTAAAAACCCTTCGGTAATACGCCAATTTCTTGTAGTGGATCCATGACTTTCTTCTCTTTCTCCACGGTATTTATCCTTTCCTTTTTCTCTCATGAATTTTGCAAATTTCTTTATCAAGAGACTCATGTTTTCCTCAACATCAGAGTCGTCATCCTTAGTTCTTCTTGAACTCTTTCCTTTTGGGATTTCAGATTTAAAGGCTAAGGTCTTCCTTTTGCCTTGATCCTCCTCTGTTGTCAATCTATTCAACTTAAACTCGTGCTCACGAAGCTTTCCAAATAGTATTGCCATTGACATTTGAGAGAGATTTTGAGACTTTGAAATGGCAGTCACTTTTGGTTGCCAAGACCTGTCCAATGATTTCAAAAAATTTACATTTAATTCGTTAGTATCAAAAGTCTTACCCAATCCCGTCAAATGGTTTACAATATGAGTGAAGCGCTTCTGGACATCTGAAAATAGTTTCTCCAGGCTGCATATTGAACATCTCATACTCCTGGATGAGCGTGATTTTCCTTGCGCGTTTCACATCATCAGTACCCTCATGTGTGACTCTGAGGACTTCCCACATTTCTTGTGTTATCTTACAAACATAAATTCTATAGAACTCGTCAAGTACAACAGCAGATGAAATAGTATTACGAGTCTTAATATCAAACTGGGCTCTTTTTGTTTTCCTCAGCAGTCTCGTTAAAGAATGGTTTTTCTACTTCTACACCATCAACAATACTTTTTGGAATATAAGGACCATTAAGTACAGCTTCCCAGATACCTTTGTCAACAAACCCCATAAAAATTTCCATTTTGACTTTCTAGAAGGCATAGTTATCACCAGTAAAAAGTGGTGGTCTGTTGATGGAAGCACCCTCGGCATATACTTGATTTTGATGAACGGCCATTTTCGAAAAGTTTGAAAGAATATCAAAGCAAGCTCTGATACCAATTGTTGAAACAATCGGTACCGGTATTGCGTTGTGGAAATATAAAATCAGAGAGTACGATACAGATTGTTAAAAGTAAAGAGCTTGTTCGATCAATTTTAAAAACAGTTCCTTTAATTTTCTCTTAAATGTTTTATCAAATAGTTAATGTGCAGAAAATGTAAAGAGTGTAGGGAGTAGAAAAAATCACACAAATGATTTTTATCCTGGTTCGAATCAAAAGATTCTACGTCCAATCGTTAATCACTATGAATAGTAATTAACCTTTTTCACTAAAAACAGTTTCACAGCTTGTACAGATTATAGAATAATGAATGTAAATAGAAAAGCAAAATCTTCCTTCGACGAACAAACCAGAGGGAAACTTCCTTCGACAAGCGAACCGGAAGCGAGTAGCCAACCCTTTCCTTCGACAGACGAACTGGAAGAGTACAACAAGAATCTTCCTTCGACCAACGAACCGGAAGAGAACAGCTCTGCCAACTTGAAGAGAACCGCTTCGACCTTTGACACACAAAGCGCGAGCTTCTCCTATTCACAAGACTTGACAAGAGTGATGAACTAACACTTGAGGACTTCCTCATATCACACTGTATTCTCAAATGACTTAGATAAACCCTCTAAGGGTTTTAGACAACTATATATAGCCCACATGTCTGAAATTAAAAAGACACAATACAACTGCCAGTGATAATCGATTATTTTAAGTAATAATCGATTATTCAAGTTCGTTACATGGTTTTCAAAAGAGTGATAATTGATTATCTTGAGGAATAATCGATTATCTGCGAGACTTGGGCAATTCTCATCCAGACCAGGATAATCGATTATTTCAAGCAATAATCGATTATCTGCGAGAGCAATGATTTTTTAAAAAGGCTCGCGATAATCGATTATTACATCAAATAATCGATTATATGCGCAGATATCCTAAAGACAAGAAATTTCTAAGTGTTTACATGTTCCAAGTTATTCCTAATACATTTTCAGTCTACAAAAAGTGCTGTTAAATAAATTACAACTTCATTCTTCAAGTTCTTCTCTTACAGCATCATCAAAATCATTATCTTTTAAAATACCAATGCACCTTATTGGTAACACTACTTTCATTTCTTTCCTTAATTCATTTTATATTTGCTTTTGCAACTTGTTCTTATTTCTCTTTTGTTTTGATGGATGTCCAATTGAAAACTTCCATATGGAACATGCTTTCGTCATTTCTTCTTCTATGATTTTTGAGTTCTTCAACTCCTTTTGTTAATTAAAATTCTCGCATCCTTTCAAGGATTACATCATTTATCCATGAAAAAAATAGGTTTATATCCCCGGATCGTCCTCATATTTGTTGAGGAATCTCAAGTGGGTCCTCGTTTTTGCAATGGTCTCAATTGGGTCCTTATATTTGAAAAATTGAGCCAATTAAGCCTTGTCCGTTAAGTTTTCACAGACGACGTTAAAATGTGATGACAATGGATATGCTGAGGTGGATATTTTATTACGTGGAAATAATTAAATTATGAAATGGAATTTAGTAAATTAAAAAAAATGTAGAAAGATTATGAAAGCAACATTCCTTTTCTGAAAATGTTTCCAAAAAAACCCTAGAAGCTTCATTCCTCGTGACCCACAAAGCATCTCATCCTCCATTAACCTCATCAGCCAACATCAGTCATGATCAACCTCTTTTTGCCAACCAATACCGTAAAAACCCCAAAATGGAGAACCCTAAGTCATTCCTGTTCTGTTCACCACTGCTCCTCTTTTTATCACTGTTTTCGCTCGATTCAATCATCATCGCGTCACTTCACTACACCACCACACTTGTTTCATTCAGTGGGAGGCATTTAGCATGAACTTCACTGATTGAGTAAGTTGGGTAGGATGAGGAACTTGATGGATTATGTAAAAATCGCAAGGGAAGTGTTAGTAGAGGGCTCAACGAGGATTTGTAGAGGACTGGGGAAATGGTTGGTGGGTGAAACTGATGAAGATAGTCTCCCTTTGATCTACTTCTAAGATTTAAGGAATTAGCACAAACACTAAAGCATTGAATCTGATTTTGGCGTGAGATTTCTTGCGGTTGGATGAGTTTTGGTGTATGAAAGAAATTGGGATGAATTTGATGGACTCTAAAAAAAATGTTGGGGAAAGGGTGTGGGAGTTCGGCTTTGTGGTCGTCTTCCATTAGGAATCTGAATTGGAACAAACGCACAAACAATGACTAGGATGGGAGCACGACAACTTTTGCCAAAATGGGAATGATGGATAAGATCTTTGCCACTCATTAGGGTATTTAGCAAAAGACTGAACCTTGCTTCCAAAGTCACGTCGTTGTACCCATACCAGAGACTGCAGATTTTGTTGTTGCCTAGGTTGATGGAAATATATGGTTTGTTAGGGAGAAAAAAATTTCTTTTGGATTCTGTTATGTATGAAAATTGACATGGAAAGAAATGAATCTGATTGTTGCATGAATGTGATGTTCATTGGACTGTTTTCTCCATCTATAACATTTTTCTCTCTACCAATTGCTTTGCTCTAGAGTTTTTACTTTTTGTTCTAACAACTGTTTCAGATTAGGTTTTATAGAGTTTTCAGTCATTGAGGTCAAGCAGGTCGAGGAGGGAGGTTTGGAATTGGAATTGGAATGTTCTGTGTCAGGGAGAAGGGAGAAGGGAGAAGGGAGAAGGGAGAAGGGAGAAGGGAGAAGGGAGAAGGGAGAAGAAAGAGAGGCTGGATGTGAAGGTTCAATGAAGATTTTGTCACGTCAAAAACTATTAATTTTAAAAAAGATCCACATAATAAAACACTTTTACATCAACATATATCACATCATCACATTTTAACGTCATCTGTGAAAACTTAACGAACAGGGCTTAATTGGCTCAATTTTTTAAATATATGAACCTAATTGAGACAACTGCAAAAACGAAGACCTACTTGAGATTTCCCAACAAATACGAGGACAATTTGAGGATTTAAACCAAAAAAGTAATTAGGAAAAGTTGGATTAAATTGTCTAAATGTTGGATTAAGATTATCATATTTCATTCCTAAAGAAGAACTAGGAGATGGTAACTTGAAAGGATACCAGGATTGATATGACTTTTTATAGGATAGGATCTCGTCCAAAATCTGTGTTGGATTTAAGAGACATATAAATAAAAATACCAAATTAATACATGTTCAAATAAATGGACATAAACAAAAAATTCTATTATAAAAAGGGAAAAAGGTTGATTGACAATTTGATTCTCAATAAAATAATTACTTTAAAAAAGTAATTTTTTTTGTATTTGTAAAAAGAAATGAAAAATAGTAAAACATAATATTAAACGGGTGTAAAAAAATTTTGGTTTTAAAATACAATTGTCCTCTATAAAAATATAACTTTTTTTTTATCATGAGTTTGTTCGGTTGTCTATGTTCATTACCAAAGGACATACTTATTATTATCATTATTAATGGTATAATCATCCTTGTTATTGTGTTGTGATCATCATCTGTTTTGTCATCTATAAACACCCCAATCTCACTCTGACTATAACTACATGAATATCTTTCACAACAATGATTCTTTCAAGTCACATAGAAACTGTATGCCATCTGCATTCACAATCATTAATGGGTATTCTAATCAATTATTTTCTTGCTGAAATCCCAAAGTTTTTTAGCCAAATCAGTGTCCTTTGCCAGTGAGCTTGCTTTGGCCACATTATTGTCTGAAAAGTACTCGCCACTGATTCCCTTCACCTGTGGATGCAAAGCTACATAGCATGTCGTTGCTGCTCCCTACAAGGAGAGAATGGAAGTTAAATAATGAATATTCGGATTCTTAAGTAATGAAAAATTCCCTTAGACAGGCCAAACTGGATTTTGAATTACCTGCTGAATACTTTTCATCGCGTAATTGCCAAGCATATTAATTAAATCTGCGTGAAACAGACGAAACCATACAACTCAGCAATTGCCATCATTTGCATCCCAACCAACGTAATTTTATCAATATATTAATGCGAGTTAGCAAGACAAAAATTTGGTTTTGATATAACTTATAAAATTTAATGAAAAGATACCATTTCAATAAAATAGAAATTTAATTCATATGAAATTAATATTTTATTTTCTAACTCAAAACCTTTAAAACAATGAATTTGTGGTTATTCTTTTGTTGATTCTTAACTTTTTAACTTTTACTTAAAGTGAGACCAAGTAGCAAATAATTCCATAATTCTAAGTGAACAAGGGAAAATGTTGAATCCAATTGTTAAAAGTTTGATCCTGTTGAGAATGTCTGAATTAGTATTCAAACTTAAACTATAAAAGAGGAACTCGATCTCATTACATGTGAATTTGAGACTCATTACATTAGATTATGGAATATACTTTATTTTGAATCCCAAAATTCAAGATCTGCATATGAATTCTAGAAAAACCATAAATTCATCTATGAATGGTTCAATGTGTTAAGTACCTGTTGGCACAGCGCCACTAATCTCTGGCTTATAAATATTGGTTATAATTGCTCCTGGATGAAGAGAATTTGCTGTAATATCTACCCTATTTTCCTGACCAATATGCAATGAGTAATATTAGATATAGCATAGACAACTAATGAGGAAAAATCAGAAATCTTAGCTTAAAACAAAAAAACATGAAAAGAAAGAGAAAACAGTGAGCAAAGTAAACAATGTGGTGTTAGGATCAAAAACGGTCATTGATTATCAGACCAACATTTCTGGTTATCAATCATCTATTTGAAAGGTAAATTTAGTTTCAACTGTTTAGTCGTAAGCAAGATTTCCTTCTCAAATAGAAACATAAAGGCATCATTAGAGCACTGTGCAGAAGACAAATACAGCAAAAAACAGATCCAAGTAGTTACATAAATAGTTTGTCAGCTCATGATAACATGCTAGAATTCCTTTGAGCACTAACGAACATAGTAAAATATAAGAGCTGGTGCAATGCAAATTTCATATATGCAAGCATCTTAACAGTGCAAAATAGCAAAATTGGAAACCAGAAAGTTCATCATTTTACCCTTGATTATGCGTTGAAATTCTCAATTTATAATATCCTTAAAAATAATATAATTTTCTGTACAAAGTAAACCAATAAAATATAGGATAAGAAAACTATCAAAACATTTGTGAAAACCCAGAAATCAATATGCAAGTTCAGAATCTGTTCCTTAGTAATCAGTAAAAAGTTTAGAGAAATTAACTGAAGATAATAATGCCAAGCCAAATCTTAATGCCCATCAATAACATAATCAGCTACAAGATAGCATTATGGTAAAAACAATACTCCATATTAATCATTTTACAAAACAATAAATGTCAGCATACTTTAAGACGTCTTGCAAGTTCGTTTGCATGTAAGATGTTAGCAAGCTTTGATTGCCCATATGCATGCCACAGCTGGAAACTGTTCACAAGGAAGCAAAATTAACATAGGAATCATCACACTTCATGCTTAATTGTAATTTCCACATATAACTAAGGTTCACAACAGTGCATCAAATTATAAATCATATTAGCAGATTTTCTGCTGAGACTTTTACTATGATACTTTCTTCAAGTGACAGACAACAAATGTGTGCAAAACAAACGAATTTATATTTCTTTTGTTCTTTAATAATTGAACAAATGTAACAGCTTAATTCAGAAAATGTAATCTCCAGAGTAATATTTCTTCAGGGTACATCTTACCTTGATTCATCATTAATTTTATCAAAACGAATTCCTTCAGGATATGTATATTGGTGACCATCAGAGGAGACATTCACAATTCTTCCTTCTCTCTTGCTTACATTTGCAGTTTTCTTCATAGTATCCAATAAAAGATGTGTTAAAAGAAAATGGCCTGTGTAAAAAGAAGCAAAGGTCACTTTTTTAGTTTGAATATAATGTTGTTGATGTAGTGTTTGAACAAGTTTCACGCTGTTATGAAATACCAGACATTTTTTTGGTACGTACCCAAGTGATTTGTGGCAAATTGTAGTTCGATGTTGTCTTTAGACAGTGAGAAAGGGGTTGCAGTTATCCCTGCATTGTTTCTAGCATTACAACAAACAAACCCTAAGAACATTACTGCTACTGTAGTCCTTTGAATGATCAGATCATAATTAAGGTAAAAATTTCAACCAGTAATAATATATAGACTTTGTTTTTTTCATTTCAGAAAAAAAGTATAATTATATATTATACAAAAACTGGTTTGAACCATGTGTAGCATGTAATAATTTCTGGTAAAAGAACATAAGTTGAAACATTAACTATGTAAACCATGTAGTTTTCTTACATCAAGATGTTCAATGGTAAACCAGATGAAGTGAACTCTGATGCAAATTTTCTAACAGAAGCCATTGAACTGAGATCTAACTCCATGACATCAACTTTGGCTGTTTGAATCTCTTTGAGGATTGCTTCTTTGACGGCTTCTGCAGCAACCACATTTCTCACTGCCATAATCACATGGACACCACGCAAAGCTAGAACTCTTGCTGTCTCAATGCCAATACCATGTGTTGTTCCTGTTGTTATTATGTCCACCAACACAAAGATGCAATTAATATATAATATTTATGGAGCATCACATAGCATATTTTAACATACAAAATTTCCAGAATTACTGTATCTACATTTTTTACTGTAATTAAAATAATAGTTATTACTGTTAAAAAATAATTATTATGCTAAAAAAATATTTATACTAATTAAAAGTGTAAGCAAATTTTTTTAAGGACTAAAGGTTAAAACTTCTATTGTGTAAATTAAACTATTGACTCTTGATGAGTTATCAAACTTATTTTTGTTCCTACTAATAAGAAACTTATTTTTGTTCCTACTAATATGATCAAGAATTTTTTTCAATTTAAGAACTTCATTAAAATTTGTCCAAAAGTTAAACTTAATAATTACAAAAATAAACTTAAAAAAAGAAACTCCACTTCAGATTTTTGGACTCTTTTTATGGTATAATTTTATCTTCTCAAATCAGAGGTGCATCCCCACAATTTTAGGATGCACTGAATGAATAATAATAAAAAAAGGATTATCTTAAATTTTAAACCTTTTTCATTATTTCTTCCAAACTTTTCAAATTAATGTTATAAACCTTTCAAATTAATCTTATATTTTATATTTTAATAGAGAAAATTAAATTTAACCTTTTCACTCTCTCTTCCAACCTTTATCACTAAACCAATCTTATAATTCTACTTATTTATTCAATTGCTAAAAAAACTTCTTTCACCCTTTCTTTTGACCAACTTTATGGTTTCACTAATTTATTCAATTGTTAAAAAACTGTTGTACCTTGAGTCAGTTATAATAAATGTAAGTTGCTTACACACATATGTAATGTTAAAAATTAATATCTGACTTTCCTACTACTACCATTTGATGTTAAGAATGATATGATATATTTATTATGAGCCAAAACTATTTAACTTTGAAAAAAGAAATGTATATGTGATTAAATTTTTGAATGACAGTACTTATACTTATGCTAAATTATTTGAGCCACATACATATACATCATTGGAGATATATATATGATATAAACAAGTGTACCAAAAACTGAGATAGTGGAGTGTGCATATATAGTAAAAGGCAATATGATAGGAAAAGGATAAGCATGTATGGTGGTTGTGTGGACCAAATCCTTGGACCCAAAACTGCAATAACAATAATAATACTTGGCAATGAAAGTGGTGAAAAGAGAGAACACAAACATATTCCTAGGTTGTGTTGGAAATGGAAAAAAACATAGTAATAGTGATATATATCTGACCTGTGACAATTGCAGTGAGACCATCACCATGGATTCCAAGAGTAACTTCTTCTGCAGTGGAAGATGATGAAAACCCAGAAGGACACATCACTAACTCACTCTATCTTTCTCTTTTTCTCTCTCTGTGTGTGTGGTGTGAGGGTTGGTGGGTGAGAAGTTTGTTTTCTACTTAAATGTGTTAGTTGCCGTCTTATTGATTCCAACAATTCCTATTTATTCCAACCCACCTCATTCTGTCTCCTTCTTCCACTTATCAAGGAATGTTTATTTTCTTAATTCTTTAAAGTCTTTTAGGTAATAAAAAAATTATTTCTTTTGAAGTTTTACATTTATTATTTACTATAGATAACGTGAATTTTAAGTATATAAATACATACAAATTTATTAATTACAATTAATAACTTTTATTATTTTTATTAATTGATTTTTATTGTTTTTCTTCTTATTAAATCAAACTCATTAATTACTATTATTCTTATTAATTATCAATTAATAATTTGTATTGCTCTATTAATTACTTTAATTATTATCTCTGATTAGTTACTGGGTTGTTAACTGACCGTAGGTCCCTTGATTAGCGGGACGGTCATACACTAACAAAATAAATTTGTAATATATGAATATGTAACAAAGGTTTTGTAAAATTAAATTAAATTACAAATTTGTTTTTTAAAGATAAGTTGGATTAGTTCTACCTTTTATTCATCCTCGAGTATTCTTATAGCATATGAAAGCGTCTTGTTTTAATTTAACACTTAGGTTTTATAAACCAGTGGAAGATGGTAATCTTAATTACATGATAAGATCTGAAAATTAAGGCAAAACTGAAAATTATTTTTCCAATATTAACGTATATTTTTATAACACCAACACTAGAGTAATATTTAGTTATAATATTGTGATTAGATTTGTGGATTTTAAAATATGGTAGCATGATTAAAAATTGTGAATTTTATGAGACTGAATTGTTTAAAATTAATGTAACCCATATAATAAGAACATACAAAAAAATCTTATATAACTATGGTAGTGTATATTTTTCTTTCTCCAATTTTAGTTATGTCAATAATATATTTTAGATATTATGTAATTTATTTGAGATTTTTTTATTTTGTTCCTTTTCCTTTTTACTCCATAATGCAAGTCAGATCAATTAAAATTAAATAAGGAGTACTGATAAAAAAATAATTAAAGTTATCTTAAAAAATTAAAAGTTCCTAACAATTGGCATTAAGTAAAAACTAAAAATATTAAAAATTATAAATCATGAACAGGTTTTTTAAATAAGAAAGGAAGATCGTAAATTTTAACTGATGAAATTGTTTTTATTAAAATAGGATTTTAACATTTGTCTTCATGGATGTGTGTGTTTAGGCTTAGGTAATGTTTGTCTACTTTCCAGATGTTGTTGTGCTATGGCCGGCTGATTGCACAAGCCCACCAATCTGGTTTTTCTTTCTTGTTTAACAATTTCTGTTCTTACTAAGTTTCATTAGTTAAAATAATCTTTTGCATTGTCCAAATCAAACAAAGACAATTTAGTGACACATATAACATATAATAACTATTACATTCGATTATAATATACATGTTACATCAGTATAATATTAAAATATTATTTTGTCATTTATTTTATTATAGATGATCACGATATTTTTTATATATATATAATAAGCTTAAATACTACTTTGTTTGATTTTATTGTCTTTTTGTTATTCAGTCATTTTTATTTTAATAAGTTTTGTTTAATGTGATTATTTTTATAATTCATCTAAATTGTTAACAGAATATTAATCGTGTTTATCACTTAGTTTTTGATTTTCTAATTTTTTTTATTTTTTATTAATTTTTTTAGAAAAATTGTTCATGTCAATCTATTATGTCACGTGTTTTATATTCAATTTAATTTTTATTTTTATTAATTTTGTTCAATTTAATTTTAATTTTGTCTCTCAATTTAATTTTTAAAATTCATATTTTATTTAATATTGTTTCCATTATTTTTAAACCAGCTTTAACTATATTATTGGAATATAGTTAATAGATTTATGTTTGACTTTTTATACATAGGATTATTGTTGGTTAAAAAATAATGAAGAACTTTTTTTCTAATGTTACAAATAAATTAGAATTTTCCTTTTAATTTTAAAAATAATGAAAAAAAAGAATTATAATTTTAAAAATAATTAAAAAATTTCCTTTTAATTTTAAAAATGATGAGAAATTTTTCTTCTAATTTTAGAAATAATGGAGAATTTTTCTTCTAATATAAAAAAATGAAAACTTTTTCTTCTAATTTTAGAAAAATGAAAAATTTTTCTTTTAATTTTAAAAATAATGAAAAAATTTTCATCTAATTTTAAAAATATTTTCCTTTTAAAATTTAAAAGTGGAATTGAATTAAAAAAAATTAACTAATTTTGGAACTAAATTAAACAAAACTAAATTAAAAATTGTGAATGAATTGAATACAGAACTTTGACACCTTATACCAACTTGATAAGTAAAAAAAAATTAAATTAAAAAATTACGAATGACACATCATGACACATCATACAAACAATTCATTCTTCGTTAACCATTTAGACAAGATTATAAAAAAAAGTGAAATAACCATATTTAACAATAACCAAAAAAATGAAGACCTCATTAACAAAATTAGGAATCAAACTAATATTTAAGCCTATATAATATTATACAAAAATTTAAATTATAATGAGAATTACAATTTAAAAATAATTTTTATTATTTAAACTTATTTTTTTAGAAATGCATCATAGTTTTAGTCTCATAAAAATTTATATAATTTATTTATAATTTCCATAAAAATAATTACATAAATAGAATACAATTTTTAATTGTTCATAATAATTTATATAGTAACATATATTATAATTTCATGTATTTATATTTTAAATTATATTATTTATTAAGTATTAAATTAAATAATAATAATTTAAATATTTTTTAAATATGTGTAAGGATTTAGAAAATAGTAAAAGTATAATGGTCTCATCCAGATTAAATTTGAATATTTTATTATTAAAATACATCACTTATAAATAAAAAAATTAATTATTCTAATTACATTTAAAAAGAATCACCACCTCTTTAAACCTTTTTTTTCTAATCCATTATAACAAATTATTCATCTTTCTGAAAATCAAAGTTCGTCATAGGAATCATGACTTAAAGATAATCAAACCCAATCAAAATTTTCATGTAAATAAGTTCATCTTTATTTATTTTCTTGAGTGAGAAGTTATGCATGAATGAGTACACTATTGTTACAAAGAGTTATTAGAGCTCAAAATGAATATTTGTTTGTTTAGGATTAGTACGGTATATTGAAATTGTTTATATTAAGAAGTGAACTTTAAGTTTAACTAAACCTTACAAATCCAACTTCCTCATGTTGAGTTAAGATTAAAGCCTACTTCTTAATATGATATCAGAGTCATGAGTTAAAATATATATTAACGATATTTTCTATTTTTTTGAATCTATTGTTACACATGTTATTGGATAATCCATTAATGCTTAATCTTACATTTGAAATATATATATATACCTCGGGATGAGAGAGAGATGTGTTAGAAGTCCTATTAATGAAAAACCAACTATACGATAAGTGCACCGATCACACACGAAGAAGTGATAAATATTATTCTCTCATAATAGACTTGTATAACACTCCACAACTCTTATACTCAATAACTTAATTATACCACAAAGTTCATAAAAACATAATGAAAACTCTTTTTTTTATCAAATGGTTGGTGTGCAACAAGAAATTTAACATGCATTATTTACAATTGTCAAGATTAGATTTCATCCACTTGATTTTCATCCATTCACAAACATCTCAATTCCATATTCAAGTCGAAATCAACTCACTAATATACTCAAATCCTGTTCTTAAAGTCTTTAAGCTTATGATCACTTGTTAAGTGTCAATCCCTTGAATCCTCAATAAGTGAAATCATGCATTAATTTCGAGAGTATGACATTACTAATGAACCAAGTTCTACTCCTAGATACAAGTATCCATTAGGCATTTGATCTCAGGTCTATATTCTAAAGATATTTCCCAACACTTCAAGACTCACAAATCAAGTATAGTAACAATCTAGATCAAGCATTAAGCATGAAAATCAAATACTAACTTAAATTGAAAAAACATGAACAACACAAATTTACACAGGAATTCAATGTTTTACTTCTAATATCAACAAATAGAAATAGCTCTCTATAATGGAAAACCTAGGGTTTAAAAATTGAAAAGGTAAAGAAGAAATTGAAACCATAAAGAAGATGAAGACCTAATAGCTATTATAAGTTTCAATCATGTCTCTCTTGTTAGAAGTTGTTGTTAGAAGTCCCACATCTAAAATGGGCAAAGACTTCTCTCCCTCATTTGCATATAAATAGAGGTGTAAGGGAAGGTGTAAAATGCACACCAAACTTACTAGTATCCTCCTTGCTCCAAAGAGAGGGTGTTGTAATCTCTTCCATCTAGTGAATATTTTTCTTGACCTTGCCCTTGATCTTGTGTTAGTTATAAATTTTTCTCATCTTTATTTAGTTGTGTGTGCTTGTGCTGTATGACTGATACCCAACAAGTGGTATCAGAGCTACTGGTTCGTAGGTTCGTATTCCGCTGCTATTGTCATTAGAATAGTGTTGGTACAATTCTGAGTATGCTCTGTGGTTGCGGTTTAATTCGATCTTCCGCATCAGAAAAGAGTTATTACTGGAAACGTTTGGTAGTGTGAAAGTGCTGTCTGGGAAAGTTCTGGCTAGGAAAGACTTGGTACTTAAGAGTGTCTGTTTGTGACCCACCTCTCTTTCCTGGGAACTTCTTGGTGCTTTACTTCACGGTCTACCTGTGATGTTCCAGTAGACAATACTATTCATAGTGAGAAGTGCATAAGCCGGTTCAAGAGTGAAACCATGACAGCAAAATTTGAGATAGAAAAGTTCAACGGAAATAATTTTTCCTTGTGGAAACTAAAGATAAGGGCAATTTTGAGAAAAGACAACTGTCTGGATGCAATTGAAGACAGACGTGCAGAAATTTCTAATGAAAAATGGAAAGAGATGGATGACAACGCGGTTGCCAATTTGCATTTAGCAATGGCAGATTCAGTTTTGTCTAGTATAGCAGAGAAGAAGACTGCAAAGGAGATTTAGGATACTCTCATTAAACTGTACGAGGTCAAGTCACTTCACACCAGAATTTTCTTAAAAAGAAAACTCTATACTCTTCGAATGAATGAGTTCACGCCAGTGACGGGAACACATCAACAATCTGAATACATTATTTGCTCAGCTCACCGCGTCAGATTTCAACATAGTAGAAAATGAACGTGCAGAGCTACTACTTCATAGGTTACCAGATTCGTATGATCAACTCATCATCAACATTACAAATAACAACATTGTTGGTCGTCTATCCTTTGATGATGTTGCTGGAGCTATTCTTGAAGAAGAATCCAGGCGAAAGAATAAGGAAGACGGGACAGAAAGCTCGAAGCAAGTAGAAGCTTTAACGATGATGAGAGGAAGATCAACGGAACGTGGTTCCAGTGGGAGTCAAAATCATGGTAGATCAAAGTCTCGAGGAAGAAAGAATTTTAAATGCTACAATTGTGGCATGAGAGGGCATCTGAAAAAAGATTGTTGGCACAAGAAGAGTGGAGGAAAGAACTTTGAAGCATCAAGCTCTCAAGGTTGTGTTGCAAAAACTTCTGAAGATGGAGAAATCCTGTATAGTGAAGCAGATGTTAGTTCTAAAGGCAGAAGACAACTTTCTGATGCCTGGATAGTAGACTCAGGCGCTACATGGCATATGACTTCACACCGAGATTGGTTTCACACTTATGAACCTGTCTTAGGAGGATCTGTGTTCATGGGGAATGATCATGCCTTAGAAATTAGAGGGATTGGTACCGTCAAAATCAAAATGTATGATGGTACAATACACACTCTTCAAGGAGTTCGACATGTGAAGGGATTGAAGAAGAACCTCTTGTCTGTTGGACAATTGGATGACCTTGGGTGCAAAATTCACATTGAAGGCGGAATCCTAAAAATGGTGAAAGGTAACCTCATTGTGATGAAAGCAGAGAAGATCGCAGTCAATCTATACATGCTGTTGGGAGATACGTTGAAAGAAGTAGATGCATCAGTTGCAACAACAAAAGAAGAAGAAGCAACGATGATGTGGCATTACAGACTTGGCCACATGTCAGAACGAGGCTTGAAAATTCTTGCTGATCATAATCTCCTGCCTGGGCTCAAAACAGTTAACTTACCGTTTTGTGAGCACTGTGTGACTAGTAAGCAACATAGATTGAAGTTTGCTAAACTGACTGCTAGAAGCAAGCACATACTTGACTTAATCCATTCTGATGTCTGGGAATCACCAGAAATATCCATGGGAGGAGCAAAGTATTTTGTATCATTCATTGATGATTATTCCCGGAGATTATGGGTGTACCCAATCAAGAAGAAGTCATATGTGTTTCCAGTATTTAAGGAATTCAAAGCACAGGTGGAACTTGAAACTGGAAAAAGCCTCAAATGCTTGAGGACAGATAATGGAGGAGAATATACTGATGGTGATTTTCTGGCATTCTGCAAGCAAGAAGGTATTAAGAGGCAATTTACAGTTGCTCATACACCTCAACAGAATGGTGTAGCAGAGCGGATGAATATAACTCTTCTAGAAAGGACAAGGGCCATGTTGAAAACTGCAGGATTAGGCAAGTCCTTCTGGGCAGAAGCAGTCAAAACTGCTTCCTATTTGATAAATCGCTCACCATCAACAGCAATTGGTGTAAAGACACCAATGGAAATGTGGAAAGGAAAACCATCTGATTACTCTTCTCTGCATGTATTTGGTTGTCCTGTGTACGTTATGTACAACTCCCAAGAAAGAACAAAGTTGGACCCAAAATCCAGGAAATGTATATTCTTGGGTTATGCTGACAATGTTAAGGGGTATCGCTTGTGGGATCCCACTACCCACAAGATTATTGTTAGCAGGGATGTAGTCTTTGCAGAAAAATTGCACAGTGAGCAGAAAAATGACAGCACACCAATAGACATTACTTCAGTACAGATAGAGGAAAAGTCAAAAGATAATGATTCCTCTGAAGCAGAACCAGAGCACAATGAACAAGAACCAAATGAAGTCAATGATGAAGATGCTCGACGAACAACACGTCTGATGAAGAAACCATCTTGGCACTCAGACTATGTTATGGCAAACCATGATGCGTATTGTCTCTTAACTGAAGAAGGAGAACCTTCAACCTTTCAAGAAGCATTGAGGAGTTCAGATGTTTCTCAATGAATGACAGCAATGCATGAAGAAATAGAAGCCTTACATAGGAACGAGACATGGGAACTTGTTGAACTTCCAAAAGGTCGAAAAGCAATTGGAAACAAATGGGTATACAAAATCAAACAAGATGGCAATGAACAAGTGGAGCGATATCGTGCAAGACTGGTGGTCAAAGGATATGCTCAGAAAGAAGGCCTTGATTTTAACGAGATATTCTCACCAGTTGTTAGACTTACCACTATCAGAATAGTACTGGCAATGTGTGCTGTAGATGATTTACATCTGGAACAGTTAGATGTAAAGACTGCTTTTCTTCATGGAGAACTTGAAGAAGAAATATATATGCTCCAACCAGAAGGTTTTGAAGAACAAGGCAAAGAAAACTTGGTTTGTAGGTTGACCAAATCTCTGTACGGTTTAAAACAGGCGCCAAGGTGTTGGTATAAGAGATTTGATTCTTTCATTATTAGCCTCAGATACAACAGATTAAGTTCAGACCATTGTACGTACTACAAGAGGTTTGAGGATAATGATTTCATTATTTTGCTATTGTACGTGGATGATATGTTGGTGGTAGGCTCCAACAAAGTTCGAGTCCAAGAATTGAAGGCACAATTGGCTAGGGAATTTGATATGAAGGACTTGGGACCTGCAAACAAGATTTTAGGGATGCAGATTCACCGAGACAGAAAAAACAGGAAGATTTGGCTTTCACAAAAGAATTATTTTCGAAAGGTCTTGCGGCGCTTCAACATGCAAGATTGCAAGCCAACTTCTACCCCACTTCCTGTTAATTATAAATTATCCTCAAGTATGTGTCCTAGCAATGAAGCAGAGAGGATGGAAATGTCTCGAGTTCCGTATGCATCAGCAGTGGGAAGCCTAATGTATGCCATGATTTGTACAAGACCAGACATTGCACATGCAGTGGGAGCGGTTAGTAGATTTATGGCAAATCCTGGTGAAGAGCATTGGAATGGTGTTAAGAGGATCCTTAGATACATCAAAGGAACCTCAGATGTTGCGTTATGTTTTGGAGGATCAGAGTTTATTGTCAGGGGTTATGTCGACTCAGATTATGTAGGTGATCTTGATAAAAGAAAATCTACTACAGGCTATGTGTTTAAACTTGCAGGAGGGGTGGTAAGCTGGTTATCTAAACTACAAACTGTTGTAGCTTTATCCACCACAGAAGCTGAATACATGGCAGCTACTCAAGCATGCAAGGAAGCAATCTGGATTCAAAGGTTATTGGAAGAACTCGGGCACAAGCAAAAGAAAATTACTGTATATTGTGACAGTAAGAGTGCTTTGCACATTGCAAGAAATCCAACCTTTCATTCCAGGACAAAGCATATAGGGGTTCAATATCATTTTGTCCGAGAAGTAGTAGAGAAAGGAGATGTAGATTTGGAAAAGATCTGTACCAAAGATAACCTAGCAGATGTTATGACAAAGCCGGTCAATACTGACAAGTTTGTATGGAGTAGATCCTCTTATGGTCTATTAGTAGCGTAGCATGAAACTGACAAGGAAGACAAAGTATTGTGAAGACATGATTGATTTAATCAAATCTTCAAGTGGGAGAATTGTTAGAAGTTGTTGTTAGAAGTCCCACATCTAAAATGGGCAAAGACTTCTCTCCCTCATTTGCATATAAATAGAGGTGTAAGGGAAGGTGTAAAATGCACACCAAACTTACTAGTATCCTCCTTGCTCCAAAGAGAGGGTGTTGTAATCTCTTCCATCTAGTGAATATTTTTCTTGACCTTGCCCTTGGTCTTGTGTTAGTTATAAATTTTTCTCATCTTTATTTAGTTGTGTGTGCTTGTGCTGTATGACTGATACCCAACATCTCTTTCGTAATTTCACCTCCAATCTGTCCATCTTCCTCTTAAATCCTAAAAGGGAGAAAACCATCATGGATGAAGGAGAAAACTCAAGACGGAGAGGGAGAACTTTCCAACACTCCAAACAATTTTCAAAACCCAAACAAACTAGGCGATTCTATTTGTGCAAAAATAAGAAATTTTCAAAACTCTTATAAAAACATAATTAAATCTACTTTTGTGTAGTCGGCTCGTGTGACACTCATCTTCTCATAATAATTTAAAAATTATAAAAAACATAAAATTTTCAAAAGTTAAAAATATCAACATCTTATATGGTGTTTTCTATTAAGAACTACATAATTCTCAAATAAAAATACATAACAACAAGGTGAATCATTGTTGGTTTACTTTAAAAGAATTTCAAAACATAAACTTTTCAAAGGTTAAAAATATCAACTATCTCAAATTGTGTTTTCTATTAAAAACTACATGTTCCTTAATGGAGATACATAGTCCTTGTTAGTTCGCTTTAAAAATATTCAAATAATTTTTAAAAAACCATATAATTCTTGATTTTTAGTTGTGAAGTGTGGAAAAAAAATCAAATAATTTTCAAATAATTAAAAAAAAATTACGTGATGGCTATTTTTTATAGTGGAAAAATATAAAACAAATTCGATTCTTATCATATTCACTTTCAAAATAATTTAAAAGTTTTCAAAATTATTTTCCAAGTAGTGTTATGTAATTAATTCTTAGATTCAAAATCTGAATTTGTAAACCTAACATTTATATTTTTTTCATTACTTTTTCATGATAGTGACTTTAAACTTTTACTTTTAATTTAATTTTTAATTCATGCTCGTCTTATGATACAATCCTATAAATAAGGCTTAGACCATGGTAAAAAATAAATAAAAAATATATTAGAGAATAAAAACCTCTTTCTAAATTATAATATTATTTAGAGCTAAATCACAATAATATTTTCCGAGCTTTACTATCACCTCCTCCATTTAAAATATATTTTTTTCACAAATATTATCATTAAGTTTATTAAGATTATGATTTACATTTTTAGTTTGCACCCACACGTGTCACTTTCGTTTCTTATCCGCTTTTAACCATTAGGGTACGTAACAACACGTGCCATGTCTCCTTTGTTTGGTAGACTCACGTGCCTACACGGCACACGAAGCCGATAAACAACGGAAAACCCTAACGAAATGTTCTGTTTCCATATTATTCACTTTATGTAACGGTTTCTTCCAGCTTCCACTTTCGCTACTCGTGTATACCTTCCTCCATATTCTTCTCTTCTTCTTCGAGGTACTCCTCTGTGTATATCGCTGTGTTCATTTCTGTTTGCTGTTTCGACATTGAATTTGAACTCTGCTGGTTACGGCAGTAACTAAGGAATATTGATATTGATTTACTGCTGTGATTTGAGCTTAATTTGGTGAAAACTCGAGTTTTACTTTTGTAGTTTCATGCCGGTGTTGCCTTTGGTAGCTTGACTTGTCCGAGTGCTTTTTGTTTACTTTCTTCTGAAGTTGCTAAAAATGAATGGTTTAAACTTCAATTTGTGTAAGTTAGAGTGTATAGTGTGGAACTGCTGGGGTTACTGCTTGTGTGTGTTTTGGCCATTGGTAATACACTTGGTTTTAGAATGTATTTCGGTGTATTTTTTTGTTTTAGAGTGCGCTCTGATTTTGATTTTTGTGTGTTTATTTTTCCATAGACAGTTTTAGCAACGCGGTGAATTTGGACACTATGGTTTGTATGGATGGTTAGATGTTTCAATTTGAAATATTTTATAGAAGTGTTTTCAGTTAACACTAAATGTTAAGATATATTTAATAAAAGTTTGCTACTTTTGATTCCCTCAACCATGAATCTAAATCCACTTAATGGCAGCAAGCTGTTTTGATAATACAGAAATGACACATTGTTTGAGTCCCATTATTTGGTTTTATGATTTTTAAAGTAGATATTTAAAACTAGATGCATGGTTTTCAGCATTTGGTTCACAAAATCGTGAAAGTAGTGTACAAAGTAAAAATACTTTGTCCTTTTTGTAATTAATTGTGAAGAGGATGTGGTAGAACAGGTTTTAATTGAATGGCAGGAAGGTGGAGCTGATGGGGCTACCTGGGAGGATCTGGTGGCAATACAGGATCAATTCCCTGAAATTAACGGAGAGTAATGATAGAGGCTGGAAAGTGTATGAAAGAAGGAAGAAGAATAGAACAAGTTAGCAGGAAAAAGGGGGGGTGGGGGTGAGTTGGTTAGAAGTATAACTGTAGTAACAGTTACATTGGAGGGAAAGAACTACTATAAATAGAGTAATTGTCATTCTGTGGAGGGAGTGAATAGTTTTCTTGTAAAGTCAGGACTTTGACCTGAGGAGGGAGATTAGGCTCCCGTAGAACCATATACCTGTACATTGATTCTTGTACATTGATTCTTTTACTAATACAGAAATACTATTTTTCTTCTGCCTAATTGCTTGTTTTGAGCGGTTGTGAGGGAGTTTCTAGGTTTCTAATTCCAGAAACCTAACATTTCACCTTGCCTTTGGCATGCTTAGATGAAATCCTACATCTGGCTTCAAACTGTGGATGGCTCTATTCATCAAGTAGAGGAAGAGGTAGCCATGTTTTGCCCCATGATTTGCCAGGAAGTACTTCAAACAGGCATGGGATCTTCCAAAACTTGTGCTATATCTCTTCCACATCATGTCAATCCTGCAATCTTGGATTTGATACTTGATTACTGTCGGTTTCACCAAGTACCAGGACATTCTAACAAGGTATGGAATTATCCAACTTTCATGTGATTCGTATTTACCTTGATTTTAGGAATATATATTTTTCAGTATTCCTTCATTATTTAAAGATTTGATGCTTGTTTGTTTTAAAGTATATTTATAATTTAAACTACTACTTGATCCCATCTGGGCAACATTTGATAACTTGTCCGCAACATCAAAGTATTATCTGTACGGTTACTTTTACCAGCTGAAATACTGGGGAAATGGCATGATTTATAGATTAACGAGTATTTGGTTGTGCTACTATTGTAGGAGCTCAAAATTTTCAACGAGAAGTTTGTTCGGATAGATACAAAGAAGTTATGTGAGTTGACATCTGCTGCTGACAGCCTCCAACTGAAGCCTTTGGTTGACCTGACCAGTCGAGCCCTTGCTAGGATTATTGAAGGAAAAACTCCTGAGGAGATTCGTGAAACATTTCATTTGCCTGATGACCTGACTGAGGTATGTGATGAAAGCAAAAGTGAGGTCATATGTTCTCATTTACGTAAATGACCTCTACAAACATGTTTCTTGATTTACTTCAATCACTTACAGGAAGAGAAGCTGGAGCCTCTGAGAAACGTAACTGATGATCCACGTATTCGACTTCTAAACAGATTGTATGCTAGAAAGAGGAAAGAACTACAAGAGAAAAAGAAACTGAAGGTATTTTCTACCATTTTAATTTCATCAATGTTCTTGAACCTTGCATATTGAATGTTCATATGATTCTTGGTTATGACAAACTTCTTGTCAGATTGTGTTGCAAGCACACTGAAATGTTTCACCTGTTTCAGGATGTTGCGGTTGAGGAGGAACCAAAGGATGAGCGTTCAGTTGAAGATCTTCTATCATTTATTAATGGCGCAGATGGAGGTATGTCATGTCATTCACCTTGACCTCTTCTATAAATTCCATTAATCAGTACTTCTGTTTCCTTGCGGCTATTTTATCACATCTTTCGTTTTATTTTGGGAGAGGGGTGCTGTAGATGAACGATGACAATCTTGTCTTCTATTGTTAAAGAAAAAGTATATTGCTTTAATTTTGTTTTGTTTTTCTCTGCCATACTGCAATCGGACTTGTTTCCTTAGCTTTGTCTTTTATTGGTGTACGCTATATACATCATGAATTATTTAAATCTAATCTGATTAAATTTTAGTTTTGGAAGTTGCGTGGAATATAAGATTTGCCTGCTGCTATTGTTTATTATTATTATTATTATCACTACTTTAGAATATCCAAAATTTATCTGATCATATAACTTATTCTAGCATATGTTATAGTACAATAATGATATAATGCTATAATTTTTAGATTTTTTAGGAGACTGCATTTGGGATAATGATTTCCAAACAATGTTTGGGACTGGAGATAGTTAGTCTGGGAGATCACAAATAGAACAACGACAGGATACTTTATGCTACTACTGATATTATTTAGTTTTGTTATTATTATTTTGATGCGTGGAGTTGCTCTCTTGTTTGTGATAGATCCTAGAGCTAGGTTGATTTCTTGTCTCTGATAATCACATAAAATTTTCTACATTTTTTCAATCATATTTCTTGTAGTTATTATAATATTTTTAATGCACCCTATCTTGTTTTATTTTTCATTTGCTTACTCCGGGGATATGAATGATTTGGCAGATATAAAGGGAACTAGAGCAAGTAAAAATAAAAAGAAGAGTAGAAGGAAAGACCAGGCAAAGGATCTTTCTTCAAAAAATGCAAATGAAAACAATAAGGTTAGACTCTGCCACCTAATAAAACACTTGTTGAGCATCTATTACACAACATATTTTATTAGACTTGTGTCCTTATTTGCATTACTTATATTAACAATACCTGTTTTTAAAATAGTATTGTTTCTCATTCAATATCCTTTTATATTAGGGGTTGAATCTTCTTCCTTCTGCATATCACAATGTCAATTTTGACAAGGCCTTAGAGGCCTCTGCAAGTAAACACTCAAGGATGCAAACCATTCCAGCTGTTAATTTTTCTCCAAAATTTGAATTTATTGATGGTGATGTTGACGATGATTTAGATCCTGCTGTGAAGGAGGAGCTTGACAGGTTAGATACATGCTTCTGCTAGTTCTTCAATTGATGAGGAATAAGTTCAAAACTGATGGTTCCAAAGCTTGAAGCTTGAAGATTTGATGTTTTTCTTATTTGTGAAATAGTTTGATGTTGAAAGATGTTGTAACTCCTGAAATCATAAATCACATGATATCTTTCTCCCCATTTGTCATTATCAAATGTAATAAAGACCACATGTAAAGAGAGGAAAGTAGATAACAAAAGACTTCATTGATAAGGCAAGCTTGAATACAAGTCATTGGATAATATTAGAGAATACAATAGAGATTAGCAAAGGTAATAACACACGAACAAGAAGAAAATACAAGATATCAAACGAACAAGTACCTATAAAGACACAAAATGAAAAGACAGAAAACACACAAAAGAAGCCTATTTTCCTGTCTGGAGAGAAAATACAACCTATCAAACCAACAAGTAACTATAAAGACACTCAATGAAAAGACAAAGAAAACACACAAGAGAATCCTATTTTCCCATGTGGAGATGCATCTCATTAATTTGATCTTTGATGACTTGATTCTTGTCACGAAGATTAGCAAATCCCCTTTCACAAGATGAGAGAAAGGTCTCTTGTGTTTTATGATTTCAGGAATTAAAACATCTTCAGGATTGAACTATTGTACAAATAAGGATGACCAGTTGTCATCATCAAATGAGTTTGTTGGTTCAAAAGCTTGAAATTAGAAGATTTGATGTTTTCAACCACCAAGAGCTAAAGGGATTCGATCTTGTGTCTGGAATTGTAATTTTGTGGTTAATCTTGTGTAATTGATTCGATTGCCAAAGATTATGTAGAGGAATCATTTTGGATTGCTTTGTAAAGGTTAAGTTGGGAAGGATCTTTGTAATGGGTTAAGAGCATCAGTTGGCTGTAGAATATATTTGTCCTCCTGACAAGTAGACTCTATGGACCACAGAATCATTCTGGTCGGTTTTGTGGTTATTTTCATGGATTTCATTGCTGTAAAATTATAATTACTCGAGGATTCCTGCACAATTGAATTTGGAGTGGAAAGTGATGCAGTTGTCTTGGTTGTGCACTCATACTTTATGATTAGACAACTAGTGGAATGAATATATCAAGTATAACCTATGAAAGAGGATAGCCTATCAAATATAACCTATGGATATCATACTTTTGAGTGGTTATTTTGTTGTATTCTCTCGTATCTTGCATTTATTGACTGTTTCTTTTCGTGTAGGGAAGTGGAAGATTTTGCGCGAAGATTGAATTCAGATTGGCCTGAAAGGATGCAAATTTTATCTTTGGGTCAGGACAGAAGACTGGTACCAATTTCTGTGAATGGCAATGGTTCAACGCACCTGTACACGAGTATATATTTCTTTCTTCTCAATATATTCCTACATTCTGCCTTGATTTCTATTAGATGCATCTAGACATTCTGATCTGGTTGTTAGTTGTTCTAAGATATGATTCTGGATTGACGGCTAAAGAAGCAGTGATGACGTTGTTGCATATATTAATTATTTTCAAAGACTTGTGTTATTTCCTAGGGCTTGATCATCGTGTCTGTTTTTAGTCCCCGTCCCACCCTTTTTGTCGTTTGCATATCTGTAATCATGCTGACGATTATAAGTTTTGAATCTGAAAATAATTTGAATTGATAACTGATAATTGACTAGGTCTGTGTTGATGGTGAGGAGTTGCAGCTGGGTTCATGATTGCAAGTCTATCATTGAGCATTTTAACTTATGGTACATATAGGCTTTTGATGATAGTACAGCACTGGCAGATAATTCAATTTCCAAGTTTAGAGGAAGTTGAAGTGATTTGAAAGGATGGCAGCTCAGAGTTTGAAAGTCTCTTTGTAAACACCATGTGAGTAATATTTATTTGTTCCTTATAACTTATAATCAAACTGTGGCTTTGTTTCTTAAATTTGAGCTTTTTGAATTCTGCGAAAAAGGGGAGAGAGGGACTGATAGAGAAAGAGAAAATGTGTGAAAAAAAGGATGAATAAAAAGAATCTTGAAAAGCAATTTACCTTGCCCTTGTTTCCTTGTATTTATTCCAATCTCCATGATAATTCCAGGCCTTTGAATTTTTAAAATTTAATTTCATTGTTATATTTTTGTTTCTATGGTATAGTTAGTTTGTAGATGAGTAATAGTGTTCCCCTTCAGTTGCACAACCAACTTAATCTCTCCAAGCTTTTTCGTCTAATTCTACTATTATAGCTGAATTTTCTTGTACCTTTTAGTGGTCAGTATGAGAGAGGATTGATTGCGTACTTACCATAAAGGAAAACGAATTTTCATTTTAGCTTTGGCTTCATATCATTTATAAGATGTTACTGAACGATAAGGGCACACCTCTATGTACGTTTAGAGTTATACTGCTCTCTGGGTTAATATGCTTCACTAGTATTTTTTTCTCTCCTTGATTCATGGTGTGGTGACCGAGGAAATAGTATAAATTTAATATTGCAGACAGGAGCTTGATTGCTTGAATGCAGAGTTTCTTAATTCATTTATAATCATGTAGTTATGTAAAAGAAGGTTTCTAGAGATACACAAAACGGAGTATAACTTCCAAAGCTTTTAAGTTTTGTTACTTGACCAAATTAGATATATTGGTTTGGGTTAGTTTCTATCTTGTGGAAGCTTTTAACCTGTAAAATCCTACTACTAAGACTCTTCCAAGGCAAGGATGCCGAGTTCTGTTTGTCCTTGCTTACGAAGGAGGGAAGGAGGGAAATGAGGGAGTTTTTATAAACGTTGAGAAATTTTCTTATTTTTACCTCATTCATTTTGTATCTTCTTCTGCTTACTTGTTGAAAAATTTATTTAAGCAGGTTCAAGCGATTGGAAGGAATTTAGTTATGGTTTCTAAACTCTATATACTGTTGATTCATATCCATTTCTCTGCTATTTCAGTTTCTCCCTGCTATCTTTATTTAGTGCTTTTAACCTGTCTTTGAAATATAGAGGGTAGATAATGCATAGAAATAAGTGGGAAATTATCGACTAGTTTATTTAAACTTAAAATAAGTTTTTCGAAATATTTTTCTAAAAGTGAGTTAGATTTATTTGTTAAATTAAATAGGAAATTACTTATCTTTAAAATAAGTGGATTAAAATGCTAATGAAAAAGAGAGTGGAAAAATATTTATTTTATACAAGTATTATTTTGAACATAAACAATTCTAAAAGCTTCTCATATGTAAGCGTAATGTGGGAATGATAATAAGATGAGTACCGGTTCCATTAATAAAGTAAAAATTTATTTATTAAAGTAAAAATTTATCAATGTAATAGGAATAAAATTGTTGTTCCATTTTTATTTTATTGGAAATGGGTATATCTATAGTTGCCTTTTAACGGTTTTGAATATTAATTATATAATTTTTTAATATCAAATAATAAGAAATAAATTTTAATTATATAAAAGAGTATTAATTCATTATCTATTGAATAAAGGTTAAATAATTATAAAAAAATGAAAATGATTAAATGTATGTTCATGAAATAAATTATGAAATTGAAGATTAAATAAAAGTTAATGTACACTTTTAGAATGATTTAATAAATTAAAATGAAATAGCATGTTTTTTTAAGTCACGATTTCAACTTGTCATGGTTATCAATTTTTTCAAAATGATGTTATTTATAATATTTTTTACTAATCATGATAAAAGAAAAACTTAATTCAAAACTTCATTTTTGACACATAATTACACAAAATGCTAGAATTTGGTTCCTGAATTCGAAACTACTTTTTTAATTTTTCAATTAAAATAAAAATTAAAAATATATTAATGAAAATAATTAAGATTTTTATAATATTCACTATATTTAAAATTTATTAGAAATAGAGAAGATTGGGAGAGAATATCCCCTTGTGTTAAATACACACATAGGATTATCTATTTATAATAAAAGAAATATGGGCTAAGCCCAAAATACAAATGAGAAAATAATAACTAACTAAAAGATATAATATATCTAACACTCCCCCTCAAGCTGGAGCATATAAATCATATGTTCCAAGCTTGTTACAAAGATAATCAATTCTAGGTCCTCGTAAGGACTTAGTGAATATGTCTGCCAACTAGTTGCTTGAGTTAACAATTTCAGTCTTGATATCTCCGGATATGATTTTTTCTCGAATGAAATGACAATCAACTTCAATGTGTTTGGTTTTCTCATGGAAGACAGGGTTAGAGCTAATATGGAGAGCAACTTGATTATCACATATAAGTATCATGTGAGTGACATCTCCAAATTTCAATTCACTAAGCAATTGTTTAAGCCACACAAGCTCGCAAGTAGCTGATGCCATAGCTCTATATTCTGCTTCTGCACTGGACCTTGCCACAACACTTTGCTTCTTACTTTTCCAAGATATCAGGTTGCTACCAATAGAGACACAATATCCAGAAGTAGACCTCCTATCAGAAGGGGAACCAGCCCAATCAGCATCTGAATAACAAACAATTTTTGTATCTTTGTTAGGGCCATATAGCAAACCTTTTCCAGGTGATCTTTTAATATACTTCAGTATGCGAACAACTGCATCCCAATGGTCTTCACATGGGGAGTTTAGAAATTGACTCACCACACTAACTGCGAAGGAAATGTCAGGACGCGTAACAGTAAGATAGTTTAATTTACCAACTAGTCTTCTGTACCGTTCAGGATCTGAGAAAGGCTCCCCCTGATTTGGTAGGAGTTTGATGTTAGGGTCCATAGGTGTCTCAACAGATTTACAATTCATTAACCCTGTTTCCTCCAAGATGTCTAACGCATACTTCCTCTGAGATATGACAATACCATCATTGGATTGTGCTACTTCAATACCCAAAAAGTACCTGAGTTTGCCAAGATCTTTGATCGTTGTTCCAATTCTTCAGCAGGAGTGGAAGCAGGGGGTAATATATCATTAAAGTCATGAAGAAGGGCATGAATTTTACCCAAATATTCTGCCATAGGACCAGGATTGCGCGGACCAATAACAGTTAATAGGTCCTGACAAACACCATAAAGACGCTGAGTGTCATTTGTGTATAACAACTTCGCTTGTGCCCATACTTCTGAACATGTTTCATAGGATCGAAACATTTGTTTCAGTGAGGAGTGAATGGTGGACTTTATAACAATGCATAACTGAGCATCAATTTTCATCCAGCGGGAAGTGTCTATGGGAGCAGTAGTCACATTTTGAGTAAGATGATCTAAGTACCCTTGACTCTTCAACCAAAATTTGATGTCGGACGCCCATGTTGCATAATTTGTGCCATCTAACTTGTCAATGGACAAGTGTACATTCACATAATTGGTATATATTCAAGGATCAGAAGATGAGCCACCAACAGAGGTGTTTGAAGACGCCATAGAGAAGGAGAAACCCTAAAAATCCAAAGTGCTCCGATTGACGCAACGACCACAGATCCAGAAAGAGGGCGAGGAGGCGATCACGGCGGTGCTGATCGGCGGTGCTGATCGGCGGCGGAAAGCTCCGGCGACGCGCCGGCACGCGCGGCGGCAGCGGCGACTCTTGCGGCGGCGCGTGGCGGCGCGTGGGAGGTCCGTTCGCCGCGATCTTCGTACGACGGTGGTCGCCGGTCGATTCTGGAACTCCGGCGACGGCGGCGGCGGCGGCGGCAGCGGCAGCGGCGATGGCAGCGACAACGGCAGTGATGGGTGCCGGAGACCGTGGAGTTGACTGGAACTATTCCTGTGCTCTAGATACCATATGAGAAATAGAGAAGATTGGGAGAGAATATCCCCTTGTGTTAAATACACACATAGGGTTATCTATTTATAATAAAAGAAATATGGGCTAAGCCCAAAATACAAATGAGAAAATAATAACTAACTAACTAAAAGATATAATATATCTAACAATTTTGTTACAATTAAATTTTTAAAATTTAATTAATATCTAGATTTTGTTATAAAAAAATAAATGGTTCGATAATAAAAATTAAAAATTTAAAGACTCATTTAGATTTGGTTTAATTGTTTGTTTTGTCCCCAGTTTGGCTGTAACGTGTCAAGTTAGTCCACAATTTTAAGAAAGTTTCAATTACGTCCAAACTTGGTTTAAAAGTGTCAATTTCGTCCAAACGTAGTAAAATTTGCTTCAATCAAGTCCCTTCCGTTAAATCCACATAAACGGACGTTAATTCTTTTTCTCTCTCCTCTGTTGCTCTGCTCCTCTCCTCTGCTCCTCTACACAACAGCAGACCCTCTCTTTCTTTTGAATATTTGCATACACTAAACGAATAGTTATAGTGATCACAATGACAAAGTGAAGCAACGGTTATAATTTTTGTTATAGGGATGAAAATAATGCATTTGCACTAAAAGTTGTCTATCATATTCTATATGGTAGTGTCTAATTTGGTCAATCAATATTTTAAGAAAATAAAAAGGTGTAAACAAATAATCATTTCAATGAAAAGTTTGAAAGAACGAAAAACTTTTAAATAATTTTCAATATCTTTTATTTTAATAAAATTACTTTCTTTATGTTTTAATAAATATTTTTTCGTATTTTATTTATATAAAACATACGCTTATATTTTTAAAACTTTATTTTTTACCATTTTATATTTTTATTCAATATTATATCTTTAAATAAAATAAGAGAAATGTGTTGTTTACTAAATATATCAGGTAGATTAATTTTATTTTTATTAAAATTATAGTTGAGACGAATGTGAATTCTAAATCTACAGGACATATAAATGTCACACATAATATTAAAATCTTCTTTAACATCATTTTAAAGAAGGTAAATGATATTTCTGCAATTATAATTTTTAATTTAATTGGTCTATACATAACTCTCCAAACTATTTAAAACATGTTTCTATTATAATTTATAAATACAGTTTAACTAAAAAATTATTGTTTTATAATAATCAAGTTCAGTTTTAACTAGTAATTAAATAGTTTGTTAATAAAACTTTTCTTTTATGGAGTGGATCCTTCTCTTTTGACAGTAAATGGAGACTCTTCCATTCCAGAAATGTGAACCATTTGATTATCTTCCTATTTTAATTAACCTCTTTATATATAACAATTACATTATATGTATCTCTTAATCTAAACTATTCATTTAAATTCAAATATTAAAATAAATTTTAGTGTATGCAAATATTCAAAAGAAAGAGAGGGTCTGCTGTTGCGCAGAGAAACAGAGCAGACGAGCAGAGGAGAGAGAAAAAAATTAACGTCCGTTTCTGTAGAATTAACGGAAGGGACTTGATTGATGCAAATTTTACTACATTTGAACGAAATTGACACTTTTAAACCAAGTTTGGACGTAATTGAAACTTTTTTAAAATGGTGGACTAACTTGACATGTTGCAGCCAAACTGGGGACAAAGCAAGCAATTAAACCTTTAGATTAATCATTTGAGTATATTTCTAATTAAATGAATTTATTGATTTAATTTTAAATAATATATACATATTTATGAAATTAAATTTATTTATAGTAACTTGTTTATAAATCTAAATGATATAATATAAAAACTTTTAAGTGTAATAAATATTTTAAAAATAGATCAATATATTTTGTTTGGATTTAATGATATTTGAATGTTTTTAAAGTAAAACAAAGAAAAGTTCTAAAACAATAAATAAATATTCTATTAATAAAATTTGTTATAATTTTTCAAACTTGTAATAATATTAATAAATTTATTGATTTAATTTCGTCACCTATTAAATGATATATTAAAGCAAATTTTGATGTGGTTATTAATAAAATAACATGTAACAATTATTTTCTATTTTTAAATCATATAAATATTATTTTCTTGTATAATAATTTTTTTGTTATTTAAAATTAATAACATTTTAATTATTTTAATAATGATAAAATTAATTAGAAAATAAAAATTGAAATTTAAGTTATAATTTAAATAAATCATTTAAATTAATATTGCAAATATGTATTTATTAAATATATTAATTTTTTTCTGAATAATTTAAGTTAAAAATTAAAATAAATATTAAACATGTCATTCATTAAAATAATATGAAAATCCATAAATTTAAATTAGAAAAAACAAATGAATAATATTTACAAAAATAAGTAAATAAATAGTAAAAGATATCTCAATTTTAGTTGATATTAATTAGGTTTAAACTCTCGTGTTCTCATTGTTGATTAATCTCAAGTGGGTCCTCGTTTTTTTTTCTTAATTGGGTTTATAAACTTGTAAATTATGTCAATTGGGTCCAAATATTTGAAAAATTGAGTCAATTAAGTCTTGTCCGTTAAGTTTTTACAAACGGCGCTAAAATTGGATGACATGATGCACACTTAATGTGCTGATGTAAAACTATTATATTACGTGAAATTTTTTAACTAAATTAACTGTGTTTGACGTGGCACAAAATTGAATTACTAATGTTAAAAAATTTTAGGATTAAATTTTTTTTTAATAAAATAGGATTAGAGAAAGGGATTTAAGGATTTCACCCTCCGTCGTCATTCTCCGACATCATTCAAGCCCTAAACATTGATAGAGAAAGACGAAGTAGTAACCTCACCCAACCATCGTTTTCCGCCATCATGCAAGCCCTAAACTCGCTCATCCTCCGTGTTTCTCCCTTGGACCCGCTTCGCGCTCCCAACAATGCCGCCAACAGAAGGGCTGCTGCCGCCAAACGCGTCTTCTTCCTCTTCACCACGGTGGCGCCCAAGGTCTCTGCCCTACAGCGCCAGAAGGACCCCAATCGCGTCTTCTTCGTCTCCGCTTCGCGTTCGTGTTCGTCAACTACGAGAAGCTTTTATGCCCTTATTCTTGTCGCGACTTCTTCGGATTTATGCTTTTGGAGGGGTTTGGTTCACCGGATTCAGATTCTTTTGATTCGCAGTCTCAATCGTTTGATAACGATCTTGTTGCTCTGGTTCCGAACCTTTGGACGAAATTTTGATTCTTTAGATTCCGAGTGCGGTCGATTTTTGTGTGAAGATTTTCCATTCGGTTGCTCGTGAAGAATTCTTGAAGTGAATGGCCAAGCTAAAGTGCGGACCACGATTAGGCAAAGGGGCATGTGGGTTAACCAAGCTTTCCTCAGCAGACAAATCTAATGAAATTGGGTCAGAAACGGATGGCTCCCTATAAGGAGAACCGGCCCCACATACCTTGTGTCAAGATCGTGACTTGTTGCGGTAGACATTGCTCAGTGTTGGAAAAATTACCAGTTTTTCAGCTGATTTCCAGATTTTAAGAAGTTCCACTTATGATGTTGGGAATTCATGTCCGCAACATAAAAGAAGGAAAATTCAAAGAGAGGGATATGTTCCTGCCTCTTCAAACCTCTTGGAAAAGTCACGTGATTATATTGACCAAAGCCTACCAGTAGAAGTTTGATTATTAAAGATGATAACTTGGAGGTTGCCCTAGAAGTAGAACAGTTTCCATCTGAACAAGAGGAGGATATATGCCATCGATATGTGAGTAATAGCTCAACAAATGAAATGCAATACATGGGGGAATGCCAAACAATGGACGGAACTTCACCGAAAGAGAGCAAAGAAGAGGTACAAAATATTTTGTTTTACTTTCTGAAAATTATAAATATATATGAATTTGCGCTGTAATAAGTCTTTCTGCATTAGATTTTTTTCTTGAGGATTATGTTTTACATGTCAACCCTTCTACTAAAAAATCACAACTTTCAACAAAGTATAAATTTGGCCAGAAAAATTGCGGAAGCGGCTAAAGTGATGGAGCATAACAAAGCATATTGTAATCCAAGAGAGACAATTCCGCAATATAGTTTGTCAAACACTCAAGTTGCAACGAAGAGAGATGATTTTTGGGCCAGTGGGCGTCTCAACGGCAATGTCTCTACGACAACGAGGGTTTTCGTCTTCCAGTGTATCACGGTGCGAGACTCTCAGTTTCGATTGGGGATTTTTGGGATTGTTCATCTAGCTTCTTTGCAGGTTAGGGATCTGATATTGGGTGGTCCACAGCGGTGGTTGAAGAGGATCTAGTTGTGATGGTGAAAATGGTGACCGCGACGGTGGCGGTGATGATGGACCCTAATTTGAAGATAACTCTTTGCCATGTCACAATGTCTTAAATTAAATAAAAATTTCACATAATCAAACACTCTGACATCAGCATGCAACACGTCAGCCACTATTAACACCGTCAGTGAAGATTTAACGAACATGACTTAATTGGCTGAATTTTTCAAATATTTGGACCCAATTGGCTCAATTTTACAAATTATATGACCCAATTGAGACCGTTTAAAATACAAGGACCCACTTGAGATTTTCCAACAAACTTAAGGACCACTCGAGGGTTTAAACCTATTAATTATTAAATGGTTTATATAAATTTATAAAAAATAAAAGATAATTTTAATTCTTAAGAAAATTTAAAAAATAAAGTAAGAATTGGACCATAATGCAACTCTTAACATATAATCCAAAGCTTATATTAACAATATCGGTTTAATAAATTTTCAGGTTTTTTTTTGGGTCAGAATCTCAAACAGATCTTCTATTTATTTCTTTTCTCAATTATGTCTTATTTTTTAATACAAATAGAGCCCTACAGTTAAATTCAACCAATGCCGTTAGATTGGTGTGTACGTGGTATGTTGATGGTGTTATTTTTAATGACATGGCATAATTATATGGTAATTAGATGATTCTGACGTGTAAATTAATATTTTTGAATTAAGAAATTGGGAAAATTTTGAATAAACATTTGCGTGAGCAAACTGGAGAAAACTGTGAGGGTGCTTTGAATTAGAGTTCGTTTGCAAGAAGAAAGTAAATGTTTGTTCGAATTGGGAAATAAAGTTTACAGCAGTTTGAAATTGAGCGCGAGGTTTGGAAGAAATTAGGTCTGAAGCACAAGGTGAAGTGTGAGACCTTGTTTCGTTGGAAGCACGAGGTGGAAGCACATGGTCAGTGGAGGTGAGTCTGAAGCAAGGTAAGTGATTGTGCTTTATTTTGTGGGTTTTTATGGTTAGGAAACCAGAATATTGTGTAGTGGTCTCCCATGGTTTCAATGTTTTGTTTTGCGTTGTTGATTGCAATATGGTAGTCTCCCATGTATGTTTAAAGTTATTTTACAATCTGTGTTTGAGTACGTTTTTGTTATTATTTTAATACATTTTTTTTGTCTTCATATATTTACATAATAGGTGTAGATATATTTATAGTGTTGTGCGTAATGGATGAGGATATTAATGGATGAGGATATTAAGATTGTTTTTCACCATGGAGGGAAGTTCGTTAATGATGGTACCTTGAAGTATGAAAGGGAGACAACAACTTTGTCCTTTGACTCTAATATATGGAGTTATTTTGTAGTTGTTAGTGTAGTCAAAGGTTTGAGATATGTAGGTTTTAAAGATTTGTGGTACTTTGTAAGAGGGGTTTTAGTGTTGGAAGATAGGTTGGAGCCATTAATTGATGAGACTGGTGCCATGCATATGGTTAACTTAGCTAGGCTTAATGGTTAGGTTCATGTATACGTTGTACATGTTGTTTTTGAGCCCCAACTACACATGCTTAAATATATTAATGATGATGAAAGGCAAGTGGGACCTGTGTTGCATGAGTCCAGTGAGTCTGTAGGTAAAGTTGGTGGTTAATGTGAAGGTCATAATGCAACACAAGGGAGAGGTGATTGTGTTGGTGAATTGGAAGGTGACCCTCTGGTACAGGAAGAGGTCCATCAGGTTGAAGAAGATGGTGGTGTTGAAGTTGAAGGTGATGGTGATAGTGACATACAACAAGAGGTGCATGAGGGTGAAGAAGGTGATGGTGTGTTAGAAATCTATATCATTTTGATGGTGAAGTTGAAGGTGATGGTGATGTAGAGTAAGAGGTGCATGACTGTGAAGGATTTGTGGAGGAGGAAGTTGTTGTTCGTAGTTGGAGTTCATTTAGTGACCATGGTACTCTACATGGAAATAGTAGTCCTTGGAGGGGCTAGTTGATGTTAGTGTTGAATGTGATATAGATGGTGATATAAATGCATAATGGTCTGGTAATGTGGAAGTAGAAGTAGAAGTAGAAAGTCTGTCACATGAATTTAGTGGACAATGTTCTAGTGACACTTTGCACAACAATTTTGATGATGATGAGAGAGGTTTGTCAGATAATGAGTGACAATCTGAGGAATTAGTTAGTGGAGCAGATAATAATGAAGAGGTTAATGACAATGAAGGTTATGGGAGGTTTGCAACCTTTTATATGGCAAAAAGTATGGTAGACTTTACACAGGAAGTTGAGACATATTTTGTTGAAAAGCAAGATATTTTAGAAGTTATCAAATATGCCTTGGAAAATGGGAGAAATATTAAATTTGTAAAAAGTGATAAAACAAGATTGAGGTTGAAGTGTGTGGGTGCAAAAGGAAAATGCCTCTAGACCATATATTGTGCTTATATGGAAGTTGTCAAAACATGACAGCTGAGAACTATTGTACACAAGCATATCTACAGTAGGGAGTTCAACCTGAGGTTACTTGATGCCAAGTGGTTGAGCAAGAAGTTAGAGAAAACAATCAAAGAAAATCCAAAAGTGAAGGGTGTAGATATTCGTGAAAAAGTTCAAAGAAAGTGGAACATTGGTATATCTAGATGTATGGCATATAGAGCCAAAGCTATTGCTTCTTATCAGATTGATTATTCCTTTAAGGACAATATAAGAGGATATATGATTATGCCCATGAGTTGCTAGCAATAAATCCAGGATAACCAGTTAAGGTACATCTTGACGATAATGATGATGGGAGGGGGTATTTTTCAAAGAGTATAGCGCAGCGGAATTAAAACTCAGAGAGCGGAAAGCGTGTTCGATCACAATTAAAAATAATTTGGTCCTTTTAGTAAAAATAATTTTCTTTCAGAAAATTAATCAAACAGTTGATATACATAAAATAATATGAGTGTAGGGAATAGAAAAATCACACAGATATTTTTATTCTGGTTTGATTCAACAGAATCTACGTCTAGTCGTTAATCACTATAAATAGTGATTAACAATTCCACTAAAAATGGTTTAACAGATTACAATCAAATGAACAGGAATAAAACGAAAAGAACCACTCTACCAACTTGAAGAGAACCGCTCCGGCAATCGACCAACGATTCGCAAGCTTCTCCTTACACAAGACCAGGCAGAGTACCTTGCTAACTTGAAGAGAGTCTGCTCCGACTATCGACACACGATACGTGAGCCTCTCCTTTCACAAGACCAAGCAAGGGAACAATGAACAAAAAGCTCTCTAAGAATGTTCCTCTGACACACAGTGTTCTAAGCTTTCTCAGTTCAAAAAACGTTACCTTCTGATTTCTCCAAATCAAATTATATAGCCAAGTACACTGAGTGCCAAAGGTCAGCTCTCAACTGCCATGAATAATCGATTATTGTAAGTGATAATCGATTATTCAAGTCCGTTACAGGTTTTCAAAAATGTGATAATCGATTATATGAAGTGATAATCGACTATTCAAGTATGACTTGTGATAATCGATTATTGCTTAACCATAATCGATTATACTAGTAAAAATTACAATGTTTAACATTTTCCTACTACATTCAAAATCTACAAGTTGCTTTTTAAATATTTTCCTACTCCATCCAAAATCTATAAGTTGCAGCATCATCAAAACACATATTCAGGTTTTACCAATACTCCTTATTGGTAACGATCTCCCCATTTTTTATGATGATCAAAAAATCTCTTTTTAAAAGCAACTCAGGTTTACCTGCAACATATATAAACTAATGGACAACCACAGTTAGCAGTACCTGTACAATTAAAAACTATTTTTTTCTTTAATCCTCCCCTTATATTTCTTACAATCTCCCCCTTTTTGATGATGATCAAAAACTCTCTTTTTAAAAGCAACTCAAGTTTACCTGCAACATATATAAACTAATGGACAACCACAGTTAGCAGTACCTGTACAATTAAAAACTATTTTTTTTCTTTAATCCTCCCCTTATATTTCTTCTCCTCCTTTTTGATCATAAGCAAAAAGAATAATGAAATAACCTCCCCCTTAATATGAGCTCCCCCTCAAAAATGGAATATATGCAAAAAATAAAAGCTCATTATATTAAGAACAGAAAGGAATTACATGAAATTCATAAAGATTAAGAAACTAAATACCATAAAGAAAATAACATAACAATCAAACTTAGAGGCCTAAAACCTAGAATTCAGGATTAGGAGAACGTTCAGGAGGTGGGATATTAAGATGACCCTCGATGTTAGATAGGCGAACATCAAGATCGAGAAATTGATCAACCATGTACTCATCAACAGATCGCTGCCACTCATAAATCTCCTCAAAGTGAGTCTTTTGTGCAAGACTCATATTCTCCAACTGTTTAGATAACCTTGCAAAATGTTCTTCCATAGAAGTTGAGGGAGAGGAAGGTATGTTGGATGGTCCAGCCTCAGATGGAGCAGCAGCACTTACTGGGTCAGCCATATGAGTGTCCATGTCATCATCTTCATCTACATCAGGATGGTCATCATCTTTGTGAATAAGGACTCTGCCTCTAGTAATGAATCCCATTTGACGAAAGGTAGTATCTCCAATTTCTGATCCCACAGCTTCAATAGTTTGAACGAGTTCTCCTTCAACACGTACACCTTTGAATTCTAAAATCCTAGAAATAAGAAGAGCATAGGGAAATTGATATGAATGGGATTTCTTGGCTTTTACCATTGTGTCAGCAATGAGAGCAGGCCAGTCGATGTGTATGTGATTTAGAATCCCATACAATAGAAGTAAATCCTGCTCAGAGCATTGAGCATGATTGGTTGCTCTAGGACATAAAATCCAGACAATCAAGTAGTGGATCATCCTTTCTTCAACTTTAAAACCTCCAACCAATAATTGCCTTCTATTGGTTTGTCGTTCAGGATGACGCAGGAAGGATTGAAAAGTCATCATCCTGTTGAAATCTTCAAGTCCTAAATGGACTTTGACAGCATCATCCCAGATGGGAAGTTGAGCAACATTGGTCCATACGTCATCATCTAAAATGATGCGTACTCCCTTGACCTTAGTAGATATTATCCCATCTCGATAGTGCAAGTTGAAGTAGAAGACTCTTATAAGATCAGGATAAATGCATCCTTTTTGTTCTAACAGATGCGTTAACCCCTGCTCAGCAAAAGTGTTTGGAAATTGAAAGCCATAGAAGCGGAAAAAGTCAAGACGAATAAACTTTACCGCCATGATCTTCCTTTCTTGCCAAGAATTAACAAAGTCTGCATGTTTCCCTTGATCTGAAATCCATCCATCTATGTTTGCAAGACGTGGTTGAGAAGAAGAGGAGGCTCCAGCTGTTCTGCGACGGTGCCTTCTTGAGTCAGCCATGGAGGAAGAATGGAAAAATGAGATTTTGAGAAGGTAAAGAGAAATGAAGAAGATTTGAGCTCTAGATTTGATTTCAGCAGTATTTGGGTGCAAAGGAGTGTCTAATAATCGATTATGGGGGGCTATTTATAAGAAAAATGGAAAAACTAGCCATTTATGGCCGTTTATAGCCGTTATGGGATGCTCCAACGACTCTATTTTTGAAACTATCAGCACGATAATCGATTATGGCTCGTGATAATCGATTATCAGTTCAATAATTACTGCTCAGAATTGCATGATAATCGATTATGCATAATGATAATCGATTATCTGCTCAAGATTTTCCAGAATTGAATTTTATGCATGAATAATCGATTATAACTTAGTGATAATCGATTATGAAGCGTTAAGTTTACGAAAAATGCAAAAATTTGCATAGATTTTGATTCTAAGATATGTCTAACACTCCTAACTCTCTTCTAAGCTCAAAAAATCTATCTTTAGGTAGAGCTTTGGTAAAGATATCAGCTAATTGATGTAAGGTATCAACATATTCAATTTGACAATCCCCCTTTTGAATATGATCTCTTAAGAAATGGTGCCTAATTTCTATATGCTTAGTTCTTGAATGCATTATGGGGTTCTTGGTCAAATTTATCGCACTAGTATTGTCACATTTTAGAGGAATTTTGTCAGGGAAGATATCAAAGTCTTCCAATTGTTGTTTCATCCACAAAATTTGGGCACAACAGTTTCCAGCTGCAATATATTCAGCTTCGGTGGTAGACAAAGCTACACATGCTTGTTTCTTTGAGTGCCATGACACTAAAGAACATCCCAAAAAATGACAGATTCCACTAGTACTTTTTCTATCAATTTTACAGCCACCATAATCTGCATCAGAGTATATCCTATTAAACTAGGTGAGGCAGCAGAGGGATACCAAAGTCCAAATGAAGTAGTTCCCTTAAGATATTTTAGAATTCTCTTAACTGCAGTTGTCAGAGCGGCTGCAGCGGATGGGTTAGCGTGGAACAACAAACCAAGAGGGGGGGTGAATTGGTTCTTACTAAAAACGTGTGCCTTAAAAATTTCTACTCAATTAAACTTACTTAACAATTAATAATAACAATAAAATAGAGTAAGGTTGAGAGAAATTTGCACAGATGATTTTATCCTGGTTCGGATCTTACCAATCCTACGTCCAGTCGCTTATCTCAAAACAAGATAAACAATTCACTAATCACAAAACAATTACAAACTACAATCACACAGATACAATTTGTAAAAGTTTAGAAAACACCTCTCTTGATGCCACAAGAGATGAACCAACACCTCCTTTGAATCTTCACAAAGGATGAAACACTTCCTCCGAATACTTCACGAAGGATGACTTCCTCTTCCGAACACTTCCTTAGACACACCAAGGATGAACCAGCTATTCCTCTATCACCATAGCAGTATTTCACCAACTCTACAGACAGAGTTTCCTTAGCTGAGCAAGAGCACACAATTCTCAAGAGTTTCTGAGTATTTGAGCACAAGGGAAGAGTTTCTGTTCATTTCTTCTTGAGAGGAAATGAGAGTCTATTTATAGACTCATCCAAAGGCTCTTCCATTCACTAAAAGACAAACTTAACGGCTAGTTTCTTCAACGGCCATAAACGGCTAGTTTGTCCAACGGCCATAAACGGCTAGTTTGTCCAACGGCCATAAACGGCTAGTTTGTCCAACGGTCATAAACGGCTAGTTTCTTCAACGACTAGTTTCTCCAATGTCCGTGTTAAGTGCGATACTCTTACCGTTAACCGTCACTATTCACGTGAATAGTTTTACTATTCATGTGAATAGTACTATAGTGTTTTGTTGCAATGATTTACTATAGTAATTTTACAAAACACTTTTCTTTTTCTGATCTAAGTCCTATACATATTTCTAAGAGTATTACAAAAGCTTTCCATCACAATACAAATCTTCAAATCATTTTGATTCTTGATTGGTCTTGACTTGATTTGGACATCATCAAAATTTCATCTGCATCATTTTGCTAACAATCTCCCCCTTTTTGATGATGATCAAAAACTTTTTGATTTAAAGCTTTTGGTAATAATCTGTATTTAAAACACAACTTATGGAAGAAAAAGTGCATTAGTGAATAAACACAAATAAGCAAATAAGCTTTAAACATTTTCTCCCCCTTTTTGATCATAATTAAAAAGTTGTGTTTGATGTTCTCCCCCTAAGATAATACTCCCCCTTAATAAAAGCATGTATGCATATGAGCTAAAAATATTTCAAATTTAAAGATTCAAACATGCACAATAGGATATTTAAAGAAAATAATTTTAGGATAAGGAACTTATAAAACATTGTTTAAACATACATTGAACAATATAAGATAGGAATTTTTTTTTTTAAAAAAAAATGCAATCCTAAGATATTTCTAAAAATTCTTAGATCTCTTCTAATGTTTACCCCTTTAGATATGCCTCCAACTTTGTAATGATAATCCTCTAGGTTGTTTCCACATTAGATCTTCCTCTTTAGGATTGTCATCATTCTTCGCTTCATTTGTTGTCTTCTACAAATCTTCATCATTGCCTGCATGTAATTCAACTGACTCAAGAGGTTCTGCCTCAAGGTCTACAATTTCATCAAAGACAACATGCACACATTCTTCTATTTCAAATGTTTTCCGATTGAAAATTATATATGCTTCGTATATTAGAAGATATAAAAAAAATAGTTTCATCGGCCTTGGAATAAAATTTTCTTAAATTTTGTTTTAAAGAAATTCTAAATATTAAATAATAGGTACCCAACTACTTGTATGGGTCCTTTGGGTTAGATTTAGAAAAAAGAAATCATTTTACAACCCAAACATATCTACCACTTGGAACACCATAATGCTTAATTTTACATTTATTTGAAGTATGACCCTTTTTCATACAATAAAAGCATGATACAAAGTTTGTGTTCCTATAAGTTGTTCCTTTTTCTACCCATGTTCTACGGGTTCTATGATTGTGTTTATTTTTAATTCTAGGAACATACTTATTTTTAACAACCTTATTTTCATTATTTTTACTACATTCTCCTAAGGTTGCTTCATCTAGTAGTTTCTTATAATTAACACAAGATGCACATTCATCACTACTAGTATATTTACCTTTTTCATAAAATAAAATTTTATTTTTCAAAATTTTATTTTCTTCAAAAATATTTTTAAAATTTGATTTTAATTCTTTATTTTCATCTGCTATTGATTTTTCAACGTTATCAACTTTCAATTTATGTTCATCACAAAATTTACACTCAGCAGATATATTTGTATCATTTTCTACATTTGAAATTTTACTATTTAAAGTTTCTATTTCTTCTAAGGATTTTTCATATTTCTTTTGTAATTCTTTAAAATCCTTTTTCAATTTCTTATGAGCAAGATCTAGTTTTTCTGATTCTATCAATAATTCTCTATAAGTTTCATGTAATTCATCTTCATCAATATCATCAGAATCGCTAGAGGTACTTACTTGACTTCCAGCTATATCGTCATTTACCACTAAACAAATATATGCTTGCTCATCAGAATCACCCATACTTGATGTTGTGCTTGATGAAGAGCTTGAATTATTCTCTTCCATGATTAAAGTATTCGTTTTAGCACACCCAATTTCATCTCCGCCTTCATGAGTTACTCTTAAAGTTTCCCACATTTCTTTAGCGCTTTTACAGACAGAAATCCTGTAAAACTCATTAATAGTTAAAGCAGATGAAATAATGTTACAAGCTCTTACATCATTACCAAATTTTTTCTTATCTTCAGTAGTCCATTGGTCACGGGGCTTTGGTTCCTGCATATTGTTAGTTGGAACAAAAGGACCAAATGCAACAACATCCCAAATATCTACATCAATAGATTCCATAAAAATTTGCATTCTAACCTTCCAAAATGCATAATTTTCACCTGTGAATAGTGGTGGTCTATTGATAGAAGCACCCTCTGCGAATGTTTGATATGATCCCGCCATTTGAATGACTATCAAAGCAAGCTCTGATACCAATTGTCAGAGCGGCTGCAGCGGATGGGTTAGCGTGGAACAACAAACCAAGAGGGGGGGTGAGTTGGTTCTTACTAAAAACGTGTGCCTTAAAAATTTCTACTCAATTAAACTTACTTAACAATTAATAATAACAATAAAATAGAGTAAGGTTGAGAGAAATTTGCACAGATGATTTTATCCTGGTTCGGATCTTACCAATCCTACGTCCAGTCGCTTATCTCAAAACAAGATAAACAATTCACTAATCACAAAACAATTACAAACTACAATCACACAGATACAATTTGTAAAGGTTTAGAAAACACCTCTCTTGATGCCACAAGAGATGAACCAACACCTCCTTTGAATCTTCACAAAGGATGAAACACTTCCTCCGAATACTTCACGAAGGATGACTTCCTCTTCCGAACACTTCCTTAGACACACCAAGGATGAACCAGCTATTCCTCTATCACCATAGCAGTATTTCACCAACTCTACAGACAGAGTTTCCTTAGCTGAGCAAGAGCACACAATTCTCAAGAGTTTCTGAGTATTTGAGCACAAGGGAAGAGTTTCTGTTCATTTCCTATTGAGAGGAAATGAGAGTCTATTTATAGACTCATCCAAAGGCTCTTCCATTCACTAAAAGACAAACTTAACGGCTAGTTTCTTCAACGGCCATAAACAGCTAGTTTGTCCAACGGCCATAAACGGCTAGTTTGTCCAACGACCATAAACGGCTAGTTTGTCCAATGGTCATAAACGACTAGTTTCTTCAACGACTAGTTTCTCCAACGTCCGTGTTAAGTGCGATACTCTTACCGTTAACCGTCACTATTCACGTGAATAGTGTTACTATTCATGTGAATAGTACTATAGTGTTTTGTTGCAATGATTTACTATAGTAATTTTACAAAACACTTTTCTTTTTCTGATCTAAGTCCTATACATATTTCTAAGAGTATTACAAAAGCTTTCCATCACAATACAAATCTTCAAATCATTTTGATTCTTGATTGGTCTTGACTTGATTTGGACATCATCAAAATTTCATCTGCATCATTTTGCTAACAGCAGTCAAATGAGATTCTTTAGGATTGGCTTGGTATCTAGCACATACACAAACACTCTGCATAATATCTGGTCTACTAGCAGTTACGTATAGCAAGGATCCTATCATGCCTCTAAACATGGTTTCATTCACTCCTTTTCCAATTTCATCCTTATCTAAATAACATGAAGTACCCATGGGTGTACTAGCTTCCTTGCAGCTATCCATACCAAATTTCCTAAGAATTTCTCTACAGTATTTAGTTTGGGAGATGAATGTTCCACCATTCATTTGTTTTATCTGTAGTCCTAAGAAAAAAATTTAACTCACCCATCATAGACATCTCAAATTCACCTTGCATTATTTTTGCAAACTCTTCACACAAAGAATCATCAGTTGACCCAAAAATGATATCATCTACATAAACTTGCACGATTAAAATGTGTTTTCCTACTTTCTTAATGAATAAGGTTGAATCAACCTTTCCTCTAGAAAATTCATTTTCAATTAAAAAGGTACTAAGTCTTTCATACCAAGACCTAGGTGCTTGTTTAAGACCATAAAGGGCCTTTTTCTACTTGTAAACATGATCAGGAAATTTAAAATCTTCAAAGCCAGGAGGTTGACTAACATACACTTCTTCTTTTATAAAACCATTTAAGAAAGCACTTTTTACATCCATTTGATATAGTTTAAATTTCATCAAAGATGCATATGCAAGTAATAATCTAATTGCTTCTAACCTGGCTACCGGTGCATATGTTTCATCATAATCTATACCTTCCTCTTGACAGTATCCTTTAGCAACTAGCCTTGCTTTATTCTTTGTAATGTTTCCATCCTCATCCAGCTTGTTCCTAAATACCCATTTTGTTCCTATGACTTGGAATTCTTCTTGTTTTGGAATAAGTTCCCAAACTTCATTCCTTTCAAATTCATTTAACTCTTCTTGCATAACAATGCACCACTTGTCATCTTGAAGAGCTTCCTTTATATTTTTAGGTTCTACCTGAGACACAAAAGCAACAGTTAGACAAAAATTATTTAAATTATTTCTAGTAGTTACCCATTTTGATATATCTCCTATGATGTTGTCCAAAGATAGTCCTCTTGGTTGTTGATAGCTTTTGGAATCAACGACTTGCGGTGTTTCTTGAAGTTCTAGAGGATAGTTCTCATTTAGATACATCTCTTCAAGAGCTTCCTTCAAATAATCCTCATCACCAGGATACCATAGAGTCTTCTTTTCCTTTTGAAAAATTAATCTGCAAACCCAAACAATAGAGTTTGGTCCCCATAATCTCATTTGGGTCCTTTGAGGTTAGAGACAATTTACTTTATAACAGGAATCCAAACATATTTTCCATTTGGAACATCAAAATGTTTAATTCTACATTTGTTAAAAGTGTGCCCCTTTTTCATACAATAAAAGCATGTGACAACATTTGGGTTTCTATAAGACACAGTTCCTTTTTCAACCCATACCCTACGAGTTCTTTTAATTTTGTTCTTACTTTTATAAACACTTTTGTTTTTATAAACCTTTCTAACAGTTATAGGCATTTCAACATTATTATTTCCAGTTGCAACTTCAAGAAGATTTTCAAGAATATCAATATTATGCATATGACTCTTACATGAAAGACATTCAACAGGATGTTCAACATTTGAAGACTCTTTCATTTCCAAGTTGCAAATTTTATTTCTCAAACTTACTTCCTCATCTAATGCCTTCTCATATTTAATTTGCAATTGTTTAAATTCTTTTTTCAAATTTTTATGAGAAACATTCAATTTCTCAGATTCATCAAACAATTCAAGAAAAGCCTTTTGTACATCAAATTCACTAGATTCATAGCTAGAATTACTTACTTGGCTTCCAGCATCATCAAAATTAGCTGTCAAACACAAGTTTACTTCTTCAACAGAATCACTTGAACTAGAGGAGGTTGATGCATTATCCTCCCAAGCAATGCGAACCTTCTTCTTCATGTGAATTTTCTTTTCTTTTCTTTCTTTACTTCTTTTGTTGCTTGAACAATAAGCTTTCACATGGCCTCTTTCACCACATCCATAACATTTGAAGCTTGAAGAGGAACCTTGATAGTCCTTCTTTTCCTTCAAGATTTTGCTTTCAGATGATTTATCGTTGGCCATCAAGCATAGATTTTCTTGCTCATTAGAATCACTTGAGCTTGAGGAGTTTGATGTAGAGCATGAGTTCGAACAAGTCAACTTAGCCACATTCGATACTTCATCATGAGTGACTCTTAAAAATTTCCACATTTCCTAAGCACTTTTATAAACAGATACTTTGAAAAAATCATCAATGGTTAGTGCTGATAAAATTATATTCCGAGCCTTAATATCAAATTGGGCTCTTCTATTTTCCTAAACAGTCCAGTCAAAATATGATTTTTCTACTTCCATACCATCAACTATATTTTTAGGAATATAAGGACCATTTTGTACAGCTTCCCAGATACCTCTATCAACAGACCCCATAAAAATCTCCATTCTCACTTTCCAAAAAGCATAGTTATCACCAGTAAACAATGAAGGTCTGTTAATGGAAGCACCCTCAGCATATACATGGTTTTGATTGTGACCGGCCATTTTCGCAAATTTTGAAAAACTATCAAAGCAAGCTCTGATACCAATTGATGATATCGGAGGGGGTATTTTTCGAAGAGTATAGCGCAGCGGAATTAAAACTCAGAGAGCGGAAAGCGTGTTCGATCACAATTAAAAATAATCTGGTCCTTTTAGTAAAAATAATTTTCTTTCAGAAAATTAATCAAACAGTTGATATACGTAAAATAATGAGTGTAGGGAATAGAAAAATCACACAGATATTTTTATCCTGGTTCAATTCAACAGAGTCTACGTCCAGTCGTTAATCACTATAAATAGTGATTAACAGTTCCACTAAAAATGGATTAACAGATTACAATCAAATGAACAGGAATAAAACGAAAAGAACCACTCTACCAACTTAAAGAGAACCGCTCCGGCAATCGACCAACGATTCGCAAGCTTCTCCTTACACAAGACCAGGCAGAGTACCTTGCTAACTTGAAGAGAGTCTGCTCCGACTATCGACACACGATACGCGAGCCTCTCCTTTCACAAGACGAAGAAGGGAACAATGAACAAAAAGCTCTCTAAGAACGTTCCTCTGACACACAGTGTTCTAAGCTTTCTCAGTTCAAAAAACGTTACCTTCTGATTTCTCCAAATCAAATTATATAGCCAAGTACACTGAGTGCCAAAGGTCAGCTCTCAACTGCCATGAATAATCGATTATTGTAAGTGATAATCGATTGTTCAAGTCCGTTACAGGTTTTCAAAAATGTGATAATCGATTATATGAAGTGATAATCGACTATTCAAGTATGACTTGTGATAATCGATTATTGCTTAACCATAATCGATTATACTAGTAAAAATTACAATGTTTAACATTTTCCTACTACATTCAAAATCTACAAGTTGCTTTTTTAAATATTTTCCTACTACATCCAAAATCTATAAGTTGCAGCATCATCAAAACACATCTTCAGGTTTTACCAATACTCCTTATTGGTGACAAATGAGGGTGATGTAATTTTCAAGAGATTTTACTCTTGTCTCAAGGCATGCAAAGATAGTTTTGTGTCTTATAAGTCAATAATTGGATTAGATGGAACTATCTTGAAAAGGAAGTATGGTTGGACGAGATGCCAATGGTCAAATGTTGCCTATTGCATATGATGTGGTTGAAGTGGAAAACAAGGATTCATGGACCTGGTTTCTGGAGCTATCGATTGATGACATTGGTGGTCATGAAGTATGTTCGTCAATAACTTTTATGTTAGAGCAACAAAAGGTAATAATGATCTATAATTTGGTATTTTCGTACATTGATTCATTAATTATAAGTACTAGTAATTGCTCTTTATTGTTTTAAAACCACACGGCCTACTTCTAGCTATACAAGAACTACTTCCTTGAATTGACCAGAGATTCTATGTCAGACACTTATATGCCAACTTTAGGAAGAAATATCCTGACAAAAATCTTAAGTGTCTAATGTGGAGGGTAGCTACAGCCACACACCCACAAACATGGGAGATGAAGATGAGAAACATTAAAGAGCTGAATGAAGAGACATTCAAGCATTTGATAGTCATTCCTCCAAGGTTTCTCTTCATAACTTAATTCTTTATTTTTTATTTCTTTATTGTTAAATTTGTTTATATCATATGCTGTAGATATTGGTCAAGGTCCAGATTCACTACAATAGTTAAATGTGACACCTTGGTTAACAACATGAGTGAGACATTCAACAATGTTCTAGTTCATACTAGGAGTAAACCAATCATTACCATGGTAGAGGACATCCGAGTTTACATCATGCGAAGATGGGCAAGAAACAAGTTTAACATACAGTCCTTTGCATGATCATTTTGTCCTAAGATCTAGACCAGATTTGTAAAGACACTAGTGCAAAAACAGCGTATAACGTCATGCGTTTAACGTCCAACCACTAAATAACCAACATTAAAAATGACCGGTGGCATTTTTGTAAATAAATACAATTATTAGATGTCATTTAGAATTGTAAAACGTCGAAGCTATATACAATTCGATGTTCTATGATGATAATTATTTAAACCACCGCGCCATTATTTTTCTTCTTTCTTTTAAACCATCAATAGTACATCGAATTCTGTAGGGGCTTCGACGTAATATTTGTCAGCCAGAAGCCAAAGAGTCACCCTTTTTTAATTCTTTTTTCTTTTAAACCACCAATAGTACGCGAATTCTGTAGGGGTTTCAACGTATTATTTTTCAGCCAGAAGCCAAAGAGTTACCCCTTTATAATTCCTTTTTCCTTTTTATTTTAAACAACAAATAATACGTCGAATTCTGTAGGGGCTTCGACGTATTATTTGTCAGCCAAAAGCCAAAAAGTAACCCCATTTTTAAGTCTTTTTTTTTTCTTTTAAACCACATATAATACGTCGAATTGTGTAGGGGCTTCGACGTATTCTGTAGTGAATTCAATAAAAAATTGAGCGGGAGATTGAAAATTCATTCACTTTCTCTTAGCGCGCTAGACCCTCTTCTCTTCTCAAACTTTTCTCGAACGAAGTTTGACGACCATCACATGTAATATTTCTTTCATTTGATACAAATGCATGTTAATTAACTACCTTATGTATGATTTTCGTTTGTTTTGACCGATTATTTTCGTGTTCTTGTCCTTCATAGGCGTATTCTGCTTTCTCTCTCACTGATGATGACACTTTATTTTGAAGAACCCACCTTTTGAAGACTAGTTTTTGTTTTTATTTTGAAGAACTTATTTGTTGAACTTGTTTGTTGTTTTTTTGTTGAACTTGTTTTTGTTGTTGTTTGGTTGAACTTGTTTGTTGTTGTTGTTGTTTGATTGAACTTGTTTGTTGTTTGTTATTGTTGTTTGTTGTTGATACTATACTACACGTTCATAGTTCATGCTTTATAAAATATCAAAAACTAAAATTTGTTGTTTTTCTGCTTTTCAGGTTTTGTAGAGTTGTAAAAAGGATCACAATTAATTAAAAAAACAAAAAAAAATTGATTAACGTCGAATATTGACAAAATTCGACATCAATTTAACGTCTCCCGATATGACGTCGACTTCAAATTTGACGTGAAAGGCCAAAAAACAATGACGTTATACAGTATTTTTCTACTAGTGAGGAGTCACAATTAACTAAACACTGGAATCTTAGGTAACTCCCATTTATTAGTTTTAAATTGTGTTCAATTATTTACTTGGTTCCTAAATATTGTTGTTGTTCTTTGTTGACAATTGGTCAACCAATAAACTGTTTGAAGTTAGACACGTGTCCTAGAGTGGAGACAAATTTGTTGTCAACATAGACAAATTGTCATGCACATGCAGGAGATGGAGCATCACTGGAAATCCATGTCACTCCCTGGCTGCAAAGAAGTTTATCAACATGGATGGAGAATAGTTAAGTCCATCTTGCTTTATGAAGTCCACCTATGAAGAAATATATGCATCAATTATATAACCCATCAATGACAACAACATGTGGGAGATAACAACATATCCGGATGTGATGTCTCTTAAGAAAGTAATATTGTCAAGAAGACCTAAAAAGAAAAAAAGATTGGAACAATGGGAGATCAGAAAGGATGATTCTCGACTCAGCAAAGGTGGTTTATGCAAAAGATGCGGCCTTTGTAGGGACCTTGGGCACAACAAAAGTCATTGCCCCAAAGCAACCCAACATGCTACCCAAGAAGGTACCCAAGAAGCCACTCAAGAAGCCACCCAACAAGCTACCTAACAAGCTATTTCATCATAACTAGTCACCCCATCATCGCAATTTTCTGAACTATCTAGTGACTATGAAGCTCAAGCCTAAAAGGTTGTATGAATGATGATGCCAACTTTTAGGATCTTATTTTGTAAAACTTAAATTTGACCAAACAATGTTTATGTTTTTAACATATACACTTGGATATTATGTAATTGTTAAATTTAACAAAATAATGTTTATGCTTTTGGATGTATGTGCTGTTTGAATGGAAGTTACTGATTTAAATAGGTTATATGATTTGTTGTCTTATGTATGTGTTTTTTCAATGGAACATACTTGTTATTATACGTGTTTCAGATATTGTTATTATACTTGTTTCATTTGACAAATACACAACTAAGGTTTATGACTTTGGAACCTCTAGATTGGTTCCACGTGACAAGTGTTAGTTGACAACATTGGTTCTGGGAACTCTTGGGTACCTTCACCATGAATACTTTCAGACCAGTGAACTAACTGAGAAAAGTGTTGTGTATAGCTTTGGTCTTGTACTGGCTTAATTGCTTACTGGAAGAAGGGCACTTTCTATTCACATGACAGAGGAGGAGAGGAACTTGTCAGTGAGACAAATATTGTAGTTTGGACTTTATGTAGTTTGGAGTACATGTAGTTTGAATTTTATGTAGTTTGGAGTTTATGTACTTTGGAGTTTATGTACAATATAGTTTGGAGTATATGTGAAAACAATTGATGCTTACCATATTCAGTGCAATTGCTAGCTCCATTTTAATGTGCTCGTTCAATACTATTACTTTACCATAAAATGGTTGGATTAGTTTATCAATTTTTAATCAAGTTTCAATCAGTGACCAGGTTCTATGTTTCCCAACAAATTGCAATCATACTTCGCGGTTTGAACATAAATTAAATACAACAAAGCTTCATTCATTCAGAAAGTCAAATACAAAGCCGTTTGAGTTTTCATGCACTAAAACTCTTTTTAACATACATCTACTACATTCTAAGTACAATGAAAAACCCTGCTACATTGTGGATTTTTCATCCATATTGAAATTACAATTAAATTAAGTAGACAAATCAAACAAACCACCCTTATCAACACCTTTATCCATTTTCCCTACCCCTTAACTGATTTATGCAAATCACTCATCATCTTCGTACCACCTTCCATTTCTTCTCTATTCGATAAAGACTCGTCCTTTACTTCCCACTTCAAATTTGTATCTCTTTCCTCAATATCATCATCACAACACCATCTAAGAAATTGCAACCACCTTCTTCATTTCCATTCTAAAAAAAAGACCAATTAGAAGGACTTATTACTAATAGAAACAACATATCATCCATGTTCTTTTATCTTGTACTTAAAGTAGCCCCAAAATTTCTTTCCTCTATTCTTAGTAGTTCGATAAGTTCTTAGGACTGATTTCTGTCTACAGAGGCAAAGGGGTGAGACACCATCAATCCTAAATCCTCTACCACCATGAAAAACGACATTAGAATTTTGATTCCGTTACTCATTACATGTCGAAGAAGAACACGAATGTGACATTTACAATTGATAATCAATTTTCAAAGGAGCATCCACATTAGGGTTTTGCTTTCGCCAATGAACCCTAATTCGAAGGACCACCCATAGTTTCCCCAATTTCTTTTTGCAATTCTTAATTGCAGACAAAGGGGCTGGGTTTAATTCAATATCCCTTAATTTCTTAATTCAAAAATATGAATTTACACGTCACAATCACCTAATAACCATATAACCTATGCCACATAATTAAAAATAACACCATCAACATGCCACGTACACACCAGTCTAACGACGTTGGTCCAATTTAACGGTAGGACTCTATTTGTATCAATTTTTCAAAAAATAGGACACAATTGAGAAAAACAATAAGTAGGGGACCTATTTGAGATCTGACCCAAAAAAAGGACCTGACGAATGATTAAACCTAACAATATCCTTCCTCAACATTCAGACCACCCATATTTGGTTTTTTACCTCCATTCCTCCAATAATGCTACGTAAATAAAAAAACATAACAACCAAGAGGATTTTTCTTCCTGCAACTCCATAACTTTCCTACACCAAACGAAGCAGAAAAGTTTTCCATCCATGATTTCCACTTCACCTCACGATTAAATTTAACTAATATATAACAAGGTTTCTAAAAGCATGTAATTACGTTTTAAAAATGAAATGTGATTTAACTATAAATCAACAAGTCTAGCATAGGTTTCCTTTCAATGTAAACTCCCATTGTTGTTTAGAAAAGGTGAGATAAGTAATTTTTTTTCTTTATCTTCATGTGAATTTAAAAATAATGATTACCAATGTATGAACTGAGTACATGAATGAGTACATGAAATGAGTACATGAAATGAGCAAGTTACAAATACATAAACATGCCGCCACAAAGCATATAAGGTTCATTTTTTACACATTGATTACGATACATGCATACTAGACATTAACTAAAATAAGTGAAAGTAACTACAAAAATAAAGTTTAAACGTAACTACAACACAAACATGTGAAGTAAGAACACTGGAACAAATTATGTGTTATACTAATATAGAGTGTACATATCATTTCTACTTGTCATCAAACCTATTAGTGGGTTGTAGTACCAGCATTGACAGTGATCCACTTGGTTTAACAAACTAATAAACTTTCTTCTAATAGGATAAGTTAACTTATGACATCACTAGATAAAGACTCACTCCTAATTCTATTATAAGAACCTATTTGAACTTTCACCACATAGACTACGACACTCTATATGAGTTTGTAAGTCTTGTAGAGTATATGATGACTTTTGTTCAATATGTATCCCTTGACAATGCATAACACTAAACTAATAAGAATTTGTAGTTTTTCTTTAGAAGTTAAACAATCATAAAATTCAAAATTTTTCTCATTTCATTTCATTGATCCACTTTCATTCTCCTAAGATTATCACACTTGCACAAAACACAATTCACAACTCTTTTCACCAACTTTTCTGATCCATACACTGCTTGATATCATAATATAACTTTTAGTGATGAATTTACAAATACCATAAGAAAATTCCACAAGATCCTCACACTCACATGTATTCTTTGCATTTCAACATTTAAACCATACTTTATTCAAGTAAACTTCATACACTTTCTAAAACATATATATAAAATTATTTCATCACATTGGCATGTTTTACATTTCATATCACATATATCTATTATTTCCAATATGCATTCTTTTGTTTTAAGATTAAATTAAGACGACAAATAAGTACATAACAATCTGATAACACATTAAGTAGAAATGCTTTTTAAAAAAGAGAAACCCAAAAAAGAAAAATAAAACAATAGTAAGAGACAGGCTTTTCTAACAACATATCACAAATCAAATATTCCAAAGGTTAAAGTGTAGATTCATATCTATAGGACCAACTATCAAAATTTTAGCTCGATCGGTCAACGAAGCGAGAATCTTAATTTTTCCAAGATGATTTAGACAAAAAAAATAGGGGTGGGGCCCAATGTTGGGAAAGTGACATCCGATGCCAAATCCCCCTTATAACTCACTGTCTTGAAAGCGTTCGACGGTTAAGAAGTGGCACTTGACACCCTGGACCTCTGGGGCTTTCTGACTTATGTTTTTCATATGGCCCCAACAATCCTATGGTGCCACCAACTATGTATTAGCAAAAAAACAATCAAATTCAATTGTGTTAGAAAATCTAATCTAGTTCATTTTAGCTTCTCTTAAGTGAAAAATTCAATGTTTAGTTTAAAATAACCTTAAATATGATAGATTGGATGATTCTAACACAATCAAACCAATCTCACAAATAAAACGCTAAATCAAACATATTAGTCTATCCAAACCAAAATCAAGCAACTCAACAATTTAGAAACCATAACACAATTTAAATTCATCTATTTAGACAATGAATCTAAAATTCATCTATTTAAACAACGGCATTTAACAAGCGACGATTATGATTATCTTCCCTTATCTAAAAAACAATTTACCACAAACAAAACTCCAAGTTTAAAAGATTGACTTGTTTTGTGGTAAAAGAAAATTTGGAAAGGATGAAGCACTCTCTCTCTTGTGTGTGGTTGTACAAAGATAGGTGGAAGATAAATTTGAAAGAGAAGGAGCTATTCTCCTCTAGAGTTCTCCTATGTGAAGATTAGGAGAGGGAAAAATTAGAGAAAAGGGAAAAGGAAGACAAATGAGAGGAGATAGGGGTGGGTTAATGGGGTTAAAAAATTTACATACTTACAATTCTATATATATTGCACGATATTTAGAAAAAGTATTCACTTACTCTCACATTTTTAATATTCCATCATTATAATACATATTTCATTAAACAATAAGCACTGGAAATGTTACAATAAGCTTAAGTGAGTCTAGCTTATATGGAGGCCATTAATAGTGAAGTCGGTATCGACAGAAATGGTCTGTCCTGTAATGTAGGAGGCTGCTGGTAAACACAGGAATGCCACCAACGAAGACACTTCCTCTCCTTCTCCAAATCGTCCAAGAGGGGTTCGAGGAATGTAAGCTGTTTAGACAGGATTTAGAACCCTAATCCAAAACATTCAAAGTTTTCCGTTCCCAGTTGTGTTGTCTTCTCTCTTCTCCTTGTCTAAGTCGCGGGGGAGGGTTCCTGCAAAAGACACTCCGACGCTCAATTCAGTGACTTTGCGTAATAATCTTGTAATCAAGATTTAATTATCAGAATTCAAAGTTCAGTACAAAGTTACCCGTCTTCTTTGCTAGACAAATATTTATAAATTATAATGAGCTTACTGTTAGGTCTGACTCATTAACCACCAATGAATGACAATATTAATTGTCAATAAATGACAATTATTTTCATTAACTCCCCGACAGTTATTACTATTGATTACCTTAACGGCTGATTTTACCGATCGGTGCATTGACATGATTGGTATCATCGATCGACCGACTCTTCTACACCTTTAACGTTCGGTCGGCTATGAGCCCGTAGTAACATAAGCCTCCCAACCCCTAGCAAAATTTTTAATATTGTGTTGGGTTTATAATGTTATATCGATCGACAGAGGATTTTACCTGAGTTTCAATTCATACTAGCATGAATTCTTTATCGTCCGAGCGAGTTTTGCGCTAAGAGTTCCTTTGAAGTGTTCCCAAACCAAGGCGAGAGTTCACGAAACAGCTTGCTTCGCCGCTTGATTTAGGTCTTAGGAGTTCACTAGGAGCGTGTCCTAAGACCAAGGTGAGAGTTCACGAAAGAAATCTGCCTCACCTGCTCGGTTTAGGTCTTAGAAGTTCATTAGGAGCGTGCCCTAAGATCAAGGTGAGAGTTCACAAAAGAAGACTGCCTCACCGCTCGGTTTAGGTCTTAGGAGTTCACTAGGAGCATGCCCTAAGACCAAGGTGAGAGCTCACGAAGAGTCTGCCTCACCGAGTTGAAAAATGTTCCCTGCCGATCGGTTGCTCAAAGTTGGCCAAGTAGTTTATTGAATTGAATCTTTTCTCTTCTACATATAACCTTTTTAAAATGAAAGTACCAGGAGGTGTCCAAAGGAGGAAAGATTGAAGTTTAACAATGACACGCAAGTCAACACTTCAAGTTAAAAACTAATATATAAAAAATGCACTCTCCGCGAAGTTCAGATTGCATTAGAATACAATCTTGAAACAGGAAAGATTGTCAATTACGAGTTTTTTCTTATTAAACCAAAATCATTTTAAAACATAATAACTTTGGAAAACACAAACCACCACGAAGTTATCAAGAATCCACTTGTAGTTTTATCCCCAATGTAGTCGCATTATCCAAGCCACTCCAAGAATTAATCAATTACCAAAAAAATTAATAAAACAAACAGAACAATTAATCACCCTCCTTCCATTCAGCGAATCGCTGTCCGCCACCAAGGGAAAGGAAATGCAATCTGACCCAATCCTCTGCACCATGATAAAAGCTTAAAAAAGAGGGGAAAAACGATAATCCATTATTGGGGTTTGAAGATTTAGAACAAAAACCGGTTGTTGTATGTTTCTCGCCAAAAACGCTTATCTGGATAGCATAACTCAGCCGCAGCCTCAATCGTTAATTAAATACTCGAACGCACCAATGAAGTACAACCTTCTGCGCATTTCCCCCCTGGCCGCCACTCCACTATAGCTGCTACTGCTGATTGTCCCCCACCTTAAGCCAAAAGCCCTTGCCATCGGTCATCGTATGACGAGCGGGAGATCTTGGCGAGATCAGACTCCAAAGTGCTGATAGCGGATCGACAAAGTGGACCCGTGAGGTTCAATTGGAGTCGTTGTGGAGTAAACCGGGCGCGACGGAGATTTAGGAGCGGCGGGGGCGGATTCGAGCTTTTCTTGGAGGATGCTCTGAATGTCTGATACTGTGCACTTGGCTTATGACTACCGGATGAGGAAAGAGGCGCGCTCGCGACTCAACGCTGCCAGCCTTCCAAAGCTTTTGAAATCATGTTGTGTGGTGGATTTCTTGAGTGTAGAAAGGACAACATAACTTTTTTTTTTTATTTTGGGTTTCTGTTTCGTCTCGTATATCACCTTGGGCTCCACCATACCTTTTCTCCTTGCAGCCTTATATATCAAGAAAAGTGCATCCTTGCAGCTTTATCAAGAAAAGTGCATTCAAAGGCTTCACGCTTACCTTTTCTCCTTGCAACTTTATCATCAAGTGCACCAATTAAGGATAAATTTTGAATAAATATTGAATAACATATGCATCTCAGGTGCATCCTTAGTCCAATACTTTGTTCCTGAATAAATCTTTTCAATAATATAATTTTGAATTAAATTATTCAATAATAATAAAATAACATTAAAATGGTTATATAGATATGTTTGAACAAAATAGAGTGCTCGCAAATGGCGAAGTTGGTTGACGTTGTTTGCCGTCACCGATCAGGGTCAATAGATGAGGGTTTGATCGAAGTTCTGATACTGAGACCGAGTGCTCGTCTGGTTTTTAGTGGCCAAAAAGGGATGTCGTTCAGCCCCACGGTGGGCGCCAAAATGTTTCGGCAGGATTTAGAATCCTAATCCAAAACATTCAAAGTTGATCGTTCTCAATTGTGTTGTTTTCTCTCTTCTTCTTGTCTAAGCCGCGGGGGAGGGTGCCTGCAAAAGATACTCCGACGCTCAAGTCAGTGACTTTGCGTAATAATCTTGTAATCAAGATTTAGTTATCAGAATTCAAAGTTCAGAACAAAGTTACCACTCTTCTTTGCTAGACAAATATTCATAAATTATAATGAGCTTACCGTTAGGTCTGACTCATTAACCACCAATGAATGACAATATTAATTGTTAATAAATGACAATTATTTTCATTAACTCCCCGACAGTTATTACTATTGATTACCTTAATGGCTGATTTTACCGATCGGTTCATTGACATAATTGGTATCATCAGTCGGCTGACTCTTCTGCACCTTCACCGTTCCGTCAGCTACGAACCCATAGTAACATAAGCATTTACAATCTTTCCCTCTTTTAACATCAAAATCAATAATCATACAAAAACAATACGATTAATAACTTTTTTTAATAACTTTTTTATAACAATACTTTGAATTTAATTTTAGAAAAATATTTGAAATAGACCTATTATAAGCCACCGCATTGTAAAAAGTTATAAAAAAAAGTGGTTAAAGGAACTTTTTCGAAAACAAAAGTGGAATCTGTACGATTGAGGCACCTAAGAAAGTTTGTGAAAGTTGCACCATAGGAAAGCAAACAAGATCAATATTCAAGAAACGTGTCTACAAGAGAGCGAGACAGCTGCTAGAAGTGGTGCATGTTGATGTATGTGGACCATTCGACGTGTCGTCTTTGGGAGGTAACAGATACTTCCTACTTTTTTGTGGATGAGCTTTCTAAAAAAATTTGGGTTTATTTGTTAAAAGGAAAAGGTGAAACTTACACTTACTTTGTTAATTTTTGCTCCATGGCCGAGAGGCAATCGGGCAAGCAGATCAAAATTCTTCGCACTGATGGAGGAGGTGAATTCAACTCAGGAGAAATGTCGAAATTCTGCACTGAAAAAGGGATTATACACGAAGTCACAACCCCCTACACCCCTCAACATAATGGATTGGCTGAGAGGAGGAATCGCATGCTTCTTGATATGGTCAGATGTATGATCAAAGGTAGGGGTATTCCGCATCATCTGTGGGGAGAAGCAGTTTCAACTGCAGCATACTTACTGAATAGAAGCCCAACCAAAGCTTTGCCAACTAGCACACCGGAAGAAGCGTGGTCTGGAAACAAGCCTGATGTGCGACACCTGAAGGTTTTTGGATCAGTCTGTTATAAGCATGTCCCAAGTGAATTGAGAAAGAAATTGGACGATAGAAGCGAAACTTTAGTTTTTGTTGGCTATCATCCAAATAGAGCATATAGGCTCTATGATCCAGTGAAATCAAGAATTGTGATAAGTAGGGACGTGATTGTTGATGAATCTACTGTTTTCAAGTGGAACACATGTGAGACTACCCCAGATGATCCACCCAGTACTGTGATTACTACGTTGTTTAAGGAGAGAAACTATGACCAAGACACACCGACAGTTAATACTGAGGATGTAAATAATAGGCGATCAAGAAGAACGCGTTTCCCATCGACAAGACTGGCAGATCACGAGCTATTCCGAGACAGTGACATTGCAGACACAGGTGATATATTGCATTATGCTTTACTTGCAGGTACGAAAACCATAGCATGGGAGCAAGCTATCAAAGATGATAATTGGAAGGATGCTATGATTGAGGAGATTTCAACTATCGAGAAGAATAAAACATGGACGTTGATGGACTTACCTGCCTACAAGAAAGCCATAGAGGTGAAGTGGATATTCAAAACTAAGTACAAACCCGATGGGAGTGTGGCAAAGTTAAAAGCTAGACTAGTTGCTAAAGGATTTCTGCAACAACCAAGGATCGATTTCACTGATGTGTACGCCCCTGTTGCAAGATTGGAAACGGTGAGGATCGTGGTAGCTATTGCCAATTCAAATAATTGGAGTATCAGCCAGATGGATGTCAAATCAACATTTCTCAATGGGGTTCTCGAAGAAGAAGTCTACGTATGTCAACCGCCTGGTTTCATAAAAAAGGACAATGAACTGAAGGTTTATAAACTTAACAAAGCTCTCTACGGTCTTCGTCAGGCACCACGAGCATGGAACAAGCATATTGGCTCGTTGCTCACCAGGTATGGATTTCAAAGATGTATTGTTGAATATGGAATATATGTCAAGTTCTATGATCAGCTAGGTACCTTGCTGATATGTCTGTACGTGGATGACCTACTGGTCACTGGGAGCTCAGTGCAAGAGATTGAAAAATTCAAAGTTATGATGAAGAATGATCTGGAGATGACAGACCTTGGCTTCTTGGGATACTTTCTTGGATTGGAGTTTATACAAACCAAAGAGGGAGTACATATGAATCAAAGGAAATATATTCTCGAAACTCTTGAGAGGTTCAAGTTAAAAGACTACAACAGCGCATCAGTTCCTGTTATTGCCAACATGAAGCTCTCACTGCAGCTGGATGAAAGCAAAGTAGATGCAACACTATACAGACACTCCGCTACATCTGTAACAGCAGGCCAGACATAAGCTTTGGTGTGGGTCTCATCAGCCGATACATGCATGATCCCAGACAATCGCACATGACAGCTACAAAAAAACATCCTTCGATACTTGAAAGGTACCTTAGACTACGGAATTTACTTTCCCAGGAAAATTGATAGCACTACCAACATCTTGGAGGCATGGTGTGACGCGGACTGGAGCGGTGATCTTGTAGACAGGAAGAGTACTTACGGGTATTTGTTCAAGCTTATGGGAGCCCCCATCTCATGGTGTTCTAAGAAGCAGACAGTCGTGGCACTCTCATCGTGTGAAGCCGAATACATCTCAGCAGTAGAGACTGCCTGTCAATGCACTTGGATAGAAGCCGTATTGCAAGAGCTAAAGATCAAGCGTCACGAACCAACATGCTTAAGGATAGACAACAAATCTGCTATTAATCTAGCCAAAGACCCAATATCTCATGGACGGAGCAAGCACATCGAAACAAAATTTCACTATCTCAGAGAACGGGTCAGCGAAGGAAAACTGGAACTGATCTACTGCAACACGGATGAACAGGAAGCTGATATATTCACGAAAGCTCTATGACATAATTCATTTGAAAAGCTTAGAAAATCACTTGGAATTAGGTCTCTTAGTGATTTAGATTTAAGAGGGAGTGTTAGGTATGTAAATCTAGAATCACAACTGATTTAACTGTCATTAGACAATTTACATTTTGTACCTATATATACTGCTGACTTCAATAAGAAAATCAATCGTTTTCTCTAAATCTTTTGCATCTCTGTTATTGCCTAACTCTCTCAGTTCCACCTTTTTTTAAAACATCTTCCTCTCTTCTCTAATACGCTGCCACTCTAACATCAATGACTTATGTGAGCTAACGAAACCAAAAGGAAGAAAATTTAGCATTTATATAAAATCAAGCAATGAAATATGGCAGAAAAATTAGGCAACCACAACCTTCTCCAAGATAGCAAATCACCATCCCTGTAAAAGCTTAACTTGCAACGACTTTTGCAATTACCTTCTTCATGGCTTCAGCATATGTCCTGTGTACAATGGATGAACATATATATATATATATATATATATATATATATATATATATATATATATATTCATCACTAATTTCATATTTACTTTTAAAAGTAAGATATTACTTATATACTTGTATTTAATCCATGCTAAAAACTTTCATTGTAATTGTAAGGGTTCGAAAATTTGTAACAGTCAGATAATCATTTGGTAATTAGATTGTTCTCGAAAGTTTTTATGATAAAGATTGTTGTTTGTGATCATGTAACATCTCAAAAATATAGCATAAAACTTCATACAGGTGTCATCATTTAATAATATGGTAAAACAATTATTAGAAATAAAGTTAACCTTACATTTATTACAAAATAATCATAAAATTTAAAACTTTACAAAAGTCATACACTATTCTAAAACTATGTGCATAATCTGAACGGTTATTACCAAGTTAGGATTATAACCGAATGGTACATACAAAACTATTAACAAGATTAAACAGTAATTTACTACTAAATGACTGGTCTTTCTTCTTCCTCCAAAGTTTGCTCCACCGAGCACTCTTCTACTTTTGCTCACACCCAAAGGTGATCATTATAAGAGAAAAACCGAACAGGAACATGGAAAAAACAGGAAATAAGGGTAAGCTAATGTAATTTAATTGTATATACATACATACATTTCGTACAGGTCCAAACAATGTAAGGTTGAACACTACAACATACCAAAACTAAATACAAGCAAGCATATACCAACCGAACACTCAAATAGTTATGAACGAACACTATAATTCATGCATAGACCGAACACCTGACTTGACCATTCAGATTGTATAAAAGTGTAGCTACAGGCATTCCTGCACTTGTGGTGGTGAAACAGCAAGACCCCCATCAAGCTACCCCACAAGGTTAGTCAAGTGAAGATTACCTCTATACCATGAGGTTAAAGGACCTCCTGCCATTCTCACACATGAGTTACTCCTCTCTACTTGAGAATGAGTAATCACAGAATGTCAGGATAAACATGAGCTTAGCACGATATCCACATTCATACTTTACAATTCAATAACCATCCACGAAACATTCCGCCTTGGAATTCTCTTCCACATCACTTAACACATAATTTTCATCATTTAACATATAATTTCATTCAAAAATCATATCTTCACTCATAAGATAGAGAACTCTGTGAACGTTGGAGACCGAACAGTTTCTCACCACCCCAGGACAGAACCAAACGGTCTATAACAGACAAGACCTAACAATTGACCGAACACTGGCGAAGGCCGACTACTAGGGAAAGCCTAACACTATATTAAAGTTGAGTACTAAAACTAGGTTAAATACCAAGACTAAACCAAATACTAATATAATACCGAGCACTAACACTAGAATAACTGCTAGTGTAAGACCGAGCACTAACACTAGCATAACTGCTAGTATAAGACTGAGCGCTAACACTAGCATGACTGCTAGTATAAGACCAAGCGCTAACACTAGCATAACTTCTAGTATAAGACCGAACGCTAATAGTAGCATAACTGCTAGCATAAGACCGAGCACTAACACTAGCATAATTGTTAGTATAAGACTGAGCGCTAACAGTAGCATAACTGCTAGATAAGACCGAACGCTAACACTAACATAACTGCTAGTATAAGACCGAGCGCTAAAACTAGAATAACTGCTAGTATAAGACCGAGCACTTGACCAAGACCGAACGACCAAATGTGCACATTCTGCTTTCTGCATAATGCTGTAGAATTACGAAGAACACTAGAATTTATCCAAAACCAAATATTTTCTTCTTATCCTCCAAACCTGATTCTAATAGGTCACACTGCACTTATTCAAACTCATCTCACTACCAAAAATCACTCCCAATCTCAAACTCTCATTTTCACCCTCTCACTTCCTCAATTTGACACTGGCCGAACACTTTTTCTGCATAATACTCCCCAAGTCCAGTTCACAGAGTTTAGTCCTCACATTCAATCGAAAGCAGAAATTCAACATGCATTTCAATCAATCATACAATTCATTACAAACATATAAATGTACAAGTTAAATTATTTAGTTTCCCTTACCTCGAATGAATTAGACAAATTTTACACTTTCATTATCTTGCCTAACCCACAAGTGACTAACTTCTAAGGCAGCCTACAAATTTCTGATTGGTGAAAAGGAACCAACCAGAGGATCGAGACAAAAAACAGATTCAGAGGAGTAGTTGATGAACACATGCAAGCTGAACAATGCTTGCATGTAACAGAAATTGCAGGAACCTCAAAGGACGAAGGAATTGAACTTACCAACTCCAAAACAACAACTTGATCAGTCAAAAGAGAAGCTCTTGGCATCATGAGAGCTCAAGCACGACCTGATTGATGATCAGATGAAGAAAATGTGAGACTTTCTAGAGAGAATTTGTAGAGAGAAGGAGGAGAAAGGAAAACTCAGAAGTTTGGAGAGAAGAAGTGAATGCAGAGAATGACATAAAATTTTGAAAAGTTCATTTATATATTATCGTCAAAACCGATCGGTTCACTCAGATGCATACACCTATCATTCCCTTTTTTTCTGAATTTCTCAGTTCTTACATTCAAAATCTAGAGATGGATGATGACAAATTTAGGCACATTTTTTTCAAGTATAATGGAATTGTTTTATTATAAAATTAATTTTGGGTCGTCAAATTTGGTGTTTAAATTAATTACAATAAAACATGTATTCTTTTCGAAGACTGAATTTGTATTTCAATTTAAAACTAATGAGGTGAAGAACTTTTGAAGTTTAATTAAGTTTTAATTTTTGACAATTTAGATTTAATCGAGTTCTTATAGTTTTTTTTAATTAATAATTAAATGACGTAATTTGTTCGGTCTCTATTTTCGTGTTTTGCAACATGCATTTACAAAATGTGAAATTTAAGTTTAATTTTTTTATTATAATGTTATATAATTATAAATTTATAAAATAAAATGTGGCGAGCCTACAACTAAATCATGTGATGGGATAATATAATAGTTATTAGGATAATGATACTTTGACAACATCTTTTTGACAATATTTTAACATCATCTACGTGTCATTATGTGATTGGTCCAAAATCATTTCACAATACCAATCACAGAATGACATATAAATAATATTAAAATGTTGTCAAAAAAATATTGTCAGAGTATCATTATTCTAGTTGTTAGTCAATTAACCCAAAAATTAATAACAAGACTCAATTCAAAAAATATAAAATGAGTATGGAATAGACCACAAAAATTTAATCTCAATCTTACCAAGAACTTAGAACTTAATTAAATTTATCCTTAACAAGTAAAATTAGACAGTTTTTTTTATACTTACATAATTTTAACTTGTACCTTCATAAATTTGAAAATTCCAATTTTACGTTTTGGAATTTTTATTGAGTCCTAAAATATATCTGTTGTATAAAATATGTAGTTGAAAGTTATACATCAATTAAAAATAAGAATAATTTATAATATATAAATAGATATAAATTTTATTTTACAAAATAATTTTGTAAAAGTGAATTAGATTTAAAATTTACTTTTTAAGATGATAGTTATTAAGTTAGATAAAACCCCATAACGAAAGGAATAAGGAGTACGGGTTCTTTAATCCATGCAGGAAGATGTTGTGAGCAAGTTTTCTTTTGATGTAATTGTTTGGTCTTTGATTAATGAATTCCACTTTAAATTATTTTCCTCAACCTTTTCTGCCATGACATGTAAAATGCTTAACGGTGGTCTAAGTCATTACGACATGGCGTTCATAGCCTGTTGCTGAAAAAATTATGTTTATAACTAACAGCCCCCATTGTTCTGATTCAGTTAACAAATAATACAAACTTTCTTTCGTGAACTTAAAATATATTAGTTAGTGTTTGTGCCTGTGTTATGCGTGGAATAAATTATAATTTTTAATTTAATTTTCATTCCACCCCTCATCCCTTTTTACTTAACATGATTGTCTAGTGCAAAAGAAAAGAAAGAAAGAAATAGGAAGTATACATAATAGGGTTAAATATGTTTTTAGTCCCTTAACTATCACACGATTTTGGGTTTAGTCTCTATTCAAAAGTTTTGTTCATTTTAGTTTTTGTAGTTTTGAAACTGTTATAAATAGTTCCTAATTTTGAATGACGTTAACTTTTGTTTGACGTGGCTAACGGCCAGCCCACGTCCGATGCCAAGTTCCCTTTTTATTCTCTGCCATGTTGGTTTTTTCATTTTAGAAATCATATTAAGTATGTTAAGTTCGTGCAATGTGTATTAGTTGGTTCAACCTAGCTTCATCATCTCTTATAAATAAGATCTGAAGCAAGTGTGTTGTTCATCTTGTTCGTCTTGTTCAACCTAGCTTCACATTTGAAGGTTTGAAGAAAGCTGAACATCTGAAGGTTGGAGTTCGTGTTGTTCAGGAGGTAAGTTCATACGATTGGGGATATAGGGTTTTCATGGGAATAGTGGGAAGTAAGTTGATGATGGGATTTCTTTGTTGTTGGGAAATGAAAGGTAACAATGGAGGAAATGGTTGGACACGAAGGACGATTGGTTCGGGAAAGTCGCAAAGCTGTGAATCTTCTTCTCGATTACCAGCTAGATTGTGTGGTTGTGGGGAAACATTGTTCCTTTTGAAGGCAACTACTTTGAAGAACAAAGGAAGATTATTTTACAGATGTAGAAATTGGGCAATAAGTGACTAAATCCTTCAGTTTGTGTGCTGAATTTTTTTATTAATGGTGTGTTTGTTTTATTGCAGACTAATTCAAGTTGTAATTACTTTGAATGGGTTAATGAAGGACATTCTGAAATTGAAGGAAGATTTGAAAGAAAACGTGAAGAAGTTGAAATGTCTTTGGAAAATGAAAAACTTGTACTGGATCTAAGGAAGAAGAACGACAAGCTGAAGAGGAAATTAGAGCAAGAGAAAAAAGTTGGGAAAATGATTTTGTTGTTGTTTGTTTTGTCATGGGCGTTAACAATTTTTTTTGTATTATGTTTTTGTTTAAGATGAATTGTAGTTAAGAATTATGGTTCAATAAAATGCAGTACTTCAGTATGTCTTCAAATTGTGCTTGATGATGTTATTGTTGTCCTTGATGATGTCTTTGACAGAACACAAATGTGCTTGTTATATGACTAACGGAATCAGTTTAATTGTATCACAATGGCAACGCATCAGAGTATCCTGCTTGAATTAGAACATGATAAATAAAGTTGGAAAAAGATAGCAGCAGACAACACATGATAAATAAAGTTGGATTTCAACAAATTAAAAGCAATTGAAGTGGTCCCATATTATTAAATAAGATAGTAATTTAAATGGTCCCTTACCACTGACAAAAAATATTGTGCAAGCACTACTATTATTCCCTAAGTGGTCCCATACAATTACATATGCTGCTAGATGATAAAAACTGACTGTACCCACTACTAATGTTCCCTAAGTAGGTGACAATGACTGGAAAAATACATTAAAAATAACGTTTGGCTACACTAAATCTTCAATTGGTACTAGCTTGGGACCCTAGATGTTGTGCAGGCAGTAGTCGTGCGGATGTTCTTCTTCCACCTTGGTTAGTTGATGCAGGTCGTCCTCCACTGCCACTTGTTCCAGGTTGTGATGTTGTTGGAGGTCCTCTTGGTTGAGAAGTTCCCCTTCCCCTTGTTGATGATCCTCCACCTTGTGACGTTGATGGAGTTAGTTGTGCTTCTGAACCTCCTGTAGTGGAAGTTCCCTGCTGTTGCCAGATCGTCCTACACTTGAAGTGCCCCTTGTGTTCTATCAATGGAGTAAGCAACATTGCAATCAATTGTTGTGTAAATAATCATGAATGTCTAAATAACTGAAGTTGTAAAAGAATGATTTTCTACCTTTTTTCTTTTCTTTCCCCTTTTACATGTTCTTACATTATGACCAAATTCATTGCAGCTGCTACACTTCTTAACATGATTCTTCTTTGACAGTTTTGTATGACTCACATATTCATCAACCTCCCTTCTTCTTAGTTTTTTAGGCCTCCCAGGGGGTGTTTTATAGATTGGAGGCAGTAGTGCACGAGATTCAGAAGTCGACCATAGTTGTTGTCCATTGATTGGAACAATTTCAGGGCCATAACAAGTTTCATAAGCCTGTTTCTTGTAATAAGGGTGTACATACTGTTCAAGGTTCTGTACTTTGTAATTTATGGCAGTCATAGCATGCCTGCAAGGTATTCCTACTAAATCCCAAAAGTAAAAGCTACATGAATGGTTACTTAGGTCAACTACAAATTTGTCCATTGTAAAGCCGTGAGTGACTTCACATTTTGCAGCCCCTACCCAAACAGGAATCCAATTTCCACTCTTCTCAACCTCCCAATCTAGCCTTTTTCTTGGTTTAGGCATAACATCTCCGGGATATGTTTTTGTTTTTTCTCTAAGTGTTGCAAACCTACTCCTAATGTAAGTTCTAATCCATTCCATCATAGTTATGATAGGTTTGTCTCTTGCTAGTAAGATTGTACTATTAAATGACTCTGACAAATTGTTTATCAAAATATCACATTTAGGATAAGTATTGAATGCATGTTTACACCAACATTTAGTTGGAATAGCTAGCAACCAATTGTAAGCATCAATGTTAACATTCTTTAACTTACCCATTTTTTTGTCCTAGTCCTGTTGAAATGTGGCCTTGGCTGCTCCCATCATAAGATCTCTAATCAGCACTCCTCCGCCAAATTTCTTCTTGTAATTGTTATACAAGTGCCTTAAGCACAACTTATGTTCCAATCCATCCAAAATGTCATAAAAAACTGTCATTAGTCCCTGCAAAACCCAAAATGTCTTGGTCAGTATTAAATAATGTGGTGGAACGGTCTTAAGTATTGAAGGGCGAGTGGTGGATATGAAAGGAAGAATAGAAAACAGTTAGGACTCAACAGTCCTAAGTATTGAAGGTTGAGTGGTGGATATGAAAGGAAGAATAGAAAACACTTAGGACCGAACGGTCTTAAGTATATAAGGCCGAGTGGTGGATATGAAAGAAAGAATACAAAACAGTTAGGACCAAACAATCTTAAGTATTCTAACATACGGCTACCAAATTAAAACAGGAAAACATGAAAATGAAAATACCTTTTGTTGATCAGAAATAAAAACCCAACATTGACAATCAGTGCCACCAATGTCATCCAGAAGTAGTGTCAAAAACCATCTCCAGCTTTCTTTACGTTCATTTTAAACCACAGCAAAAGCTAGTGGGAAATATTGGTCATTAGGGTCTCTGGCCACTGCCACCAACAACTGACCAACAAATGTCATTGGGGTCATTGGGGTCTTTGCAACTTCCTAAGAAGCCTTGCTTACAGCCATCTAAATACATATAAAATGACCCAAACCTTGGTGGCAAACTTGGTTGGGGTTGATTGACTTTAATTTTAAAGGTCCCAGACTTCATTCTTAGCAATTCACCCACATAATCATATAGACGACTATATTGTCGTTCTCCATCACCAACCAAAGAATCCAAAGCAATTTGCTTGGCCTTTCCAGCTTTCCAAGCACTTATTCCAATACTGAACTACTTCTTAATGTCATCAATGATTTGGTTGACTGTCATGTTACCCATATTTACAAACCTGTCTACTAATACTTGTGCAATCCAGTTTACATTTTCACTTTTGTTTCCAAAATCCCGTCCACATCTGTGTTGTCCAACCAGGGTTTTGACCCTAAATGTTTCCTTCCCTCCAACCTTGCTAGCCATAATAAGAAAGCCACAATTGTTTTTGCAAACTACCCTTACTCTATTCAGATCATTCTTCACAAACTTCAACTTTTTTCCATTTAATACACTATGCTCCATTAGTGCATTTTTAAACTATTTTAATGAACAAAACTCCATTCCAATTCGAATTTGAAGTTCTTGTTCATATCATCTTGTCTATACTTTTGAAACTTGCCCCTTTTGAACCTCACATCCTCATCACTTTCTACATCTGAATCCAATTCATCACTATTGTATTCTTCATTGATGTCATGCTCTCCAACTTCTTCATTCATTATAAATGAACCTTCCCCAACATTGCCTCTTCTACTCACACGTTTCTTCTTTTCTTTCATTATATTCCACCTATCCAAAACTGGATTAATGTTTCTACGAACTTGGTCCACCCTATCATTCTTAACACCAAACCCATCATCATCATTTGCTATTATTTCCTCTTCATTGTCATCCAGCCATGTTGCAGCTGAAACTTCTACTTCCCCCTCAACCACATTCCCCCCTTCCTCTTCTTCATGAAGATAATCTTGTTCCTCACCACAATCACACTCTTCCTCTTCCTCACCCATTTCAACCTTTTCTACATGCACATTAACATGTGAACCTTGTTGCTCAACACATTCACCCTCTGAATGATATTCCTCAGCATCATCACCCACTTCTAGACCCATTCCACCCTCTTCTACAATCTCAGGCACTTCTTCCTGATGTAAATTAACCTCTTCGTCACCCACTTTGGAAACCACTTCCTCCATCTCCTCTACGTGTCCTTCATGTGCCTCTTCATCACAAGTAAGAAACTGAACTTCCAGTGCCTCACTATGAACCTGTTGAACATAGATTTCTAGCTCTTCCTTATTCTCCTCTGCATAGGTAGCCAAGTACAGTGCTTCCTTGTCATCACTCGGTATTCTGAGATTATTCATGAGCTTTTGTTTCGACCCCTTCCACCATAGCTTGAAGTCTGCATCATACTTAAATTCTTTAACTATTCCAACTGCTTCAAAATACGACCAACGATCCGAATCAACTCCTTTCATCACGTGTATCTCTCCTCCAACATACTGTACCCCCTTATTATTAACAAAGTTGCCCATGTGATGCAAAGAGACGTCGAAAACCATTTCTAGACCTACATTCAGACATCAATATTTTACGCCCAAATTGGACCAATCATAAGCGAAAAACAAAAACAATAACTTACCTTGATTGTTTTTGCCTGTCTTTCACACCCAACATTTCTTTCACGACCACAGCAACAAACACCACAACGTCCACCTTGATAGAATGACTCCAGTACAATGTTTCGAGTACAATGGTTGGAATACAATGGTTGGAGTAAACCTAGTTTTCCCTAATTGAAAAAAAGTAAGTTATGAACCCTAATTGCTAATCTCATTTCATAAACCTCACGTGCCAATGACTTAATCTCATACCTGGCATCAGACGTGGGTTGGCCTTAAGCCACGTCAAACAAAAACTATCATCATCCAAAATTAAGGACTATTTATAACAGTTTCAAAACTACGAGGACTAAAATGAACAAAACTTTCGAATATGGACTAAACCCAAAATTGCGTGATAGTTAAGGGACTAAAAACATATTTAACCCTAGATAATATATGTCTACCGATACATTTTTGAGTGTGGTAAAAATTATAGAGCAAAAGCAGGTAAATTGTGGTTCAAGACCATAAAAAACTAAATGCATTGATCTTTCTTCATTGATCTTTCTCATTGTTCTGTGAGTAATAAGCCTTCAAAACTTTTGGAAGATAGAATGGAAACATGAACCCAAAGAGATTGAAAGACCAGAAAGCCATGTTAGTCATTGCAAGTGCTCTCCCAACAGTAACCCTCCAAGCAGATCCACTGTGCTCCTGATTCATCTTGTACACCTCACTCCTAACCCAATCCACAATGCTGAAAATCCTCCTTGAATTGTAGAAGGCAGGAACAAGGGCTCTAATTGGAGCAGAGAATTTTTGTGAAGATGCCACTCCTTCCATGAAAACTTGGCTGGCCAAGAGAAAAACATGGGGTGTTGCTGCTTTGATCCGTTCTTTGTCACCCTCAAAAACACCCTCTAATATATTGGCTATTGGAGTGAAAAGGCCAATGGTGGCACCTGTGAGGGCATAAAGTTGAAGGAGCTTGCTTTGGGAGTTGAAAACTTGAGGATCTTTTGAAGGGTTAAGAGAGGGAAAAGCCACCTTGGCTATGAAGTACATGTAAAATAGGGAGAAGAACACAAAGGCAAAGTCTTCATGGCTCACATTGCCACTGGCAGACAAGATAATAACCACGGCAGGGGAATTGAGCTGAGTGAATGACAGAAAACCCACTTTGTTTTGTGGGGTGGATTTGTTAAAAGTTTTGGGTGCTAGGTCTTCTTCTTCTTTGTAATCAATTTCCTTTTCTTTTGGGAGGTTGATGTCAGAGGCAGTTGAACTAACACCCCCTGACATGTTTGTGCAATGAGAATGTCCTTTTAATGAATTGAAGGACTGATGTTTGGGTGACTTTGTTTCTCTTTTGTTGTCTTCAGACGAAAACGAAAACTCGGCTTTTTGTTATGGAGAAACTGATCGGTTTTGTTGAATTGTGATTTCGTTTTGTGGTCGTAAATGCATAGAAAGAAAGAAAGTAAATGGGGTTCGGGGAATTTATCGATCGGAAAGAAAGGTACGAGAAATATGGAAAGTGGAAGAAAAGTTTGATGAAGTTAGTTGACAAATGGCAGGTTCCTGCCTCAAGTTGAAACACCTGTTTTGTTAGTTCTAAGCTGTGAAATGTGATAATGCTTTCTCTAAATCCTATCATTTATTAAAATTGCACTTTTTTTCTTAAAATTAAACGCATTTTATGTTATGATACTTTTTAAATTATTTTAACTTTAATTCATTTTTTATATGGTTACTTTTATTTTATGATAACAATATTTTTACTGGTTGAGGCATAGGCATCCATCGTAATCCAGATTCAAAAAAATATTTCATCAGCTAGTGACGTCGTCAGAACTTATTTAGCCTGATTATCACGACAACAATGGATCCAAAAAGTAAAAGTAAACATGTACGGAAAGAAAAGAAGTTTATTAAAAAAAATGGTAACTATAACAACTAAAAAAGAAAAAAAAAAGAACTAAGTAGCCTATATATCCCATATGAAATCTTTTAGGAGGAAAAGGGCGGAAGAAAAAAGAAATCAGGCAAAACCTGCTTTCAACATTGTGGCAGAAGACCATCCGATAAAACTTGGACGTCTGATAACAAACTAATTGGCAACAAAATCAAACTCTGTATATCTGTACAACTAAACTAATCCAATTTATTCTTTCACATCAAGTATTTGTTTTCCGTTTGGGAACATACTTTATCTTGGTTCCCTTTGCAGACTTCATCAATCCGGGTTTGGCAATTTGGTATCTGCTATAGAATCCTGCGTTTCTTCGGACGATGAAGATTCCGAGTCAGAGCTAATATGCAATACCACATGATCTGATGCCAGAGCTTCTTCCCATCCTGCATGAAAATAGTTTTTGATTTGGGAAAATAGATTAAAGACCCAACCCAGCATTTGATCACACCACACTGAATGGAAAAAACATGACAAATGGATAGTGACAAAGCTTACTTCTTGCAAGGAAAGCTTTTGCTTCCTGGATGAAGGACTGGAATCTTCTAATATCCGCTGTTCTCTCTGTACTACCCATGCTTACTTCTGTCTCGTCACTTTGAACTGGAACTTGATCTTCAGTTTCATGCTGGCTGACAGGATCAGTATTCATTGGCTTATCCCAAGAACTATTCTCCTTACCCACATTCTCAACCATAGAATCCTTTTGAGAAGCCACCATATTACCCTCTGATTGTTTGCAATTGTCAATATTAACAGGTATAGATCCTATCAAAATTTGGTTCTTAAGTTGGTCCGGTTTTTTCTCTTGTGTGGTTTTTAAAACCACCTTGTCAATTTCCTCTTCAGACTTTGGACTCCATACTTCACTACCACGACCAATAGCTGATGCCTTGTTATCATTGTTGGCTTCATGTTTCTGATTGACTTCAAGGTTTGGAAGAGGAGAAATCTGGTCTGTATGCAAGTCATTAGCTTCAGACCATCTCTCAAGATTCTGACCAGCGATAGTATCATACTCTGAACGAGTATCCTCATTTATTTCCTTATTGGTGTCAATATATTGGGGAGGTACAGGTGAAGCTACGTTATCTGAAAATGCATTCGGATTATGAGCTTCATGTTTCTGATTGACTTCAAGGTTTGGAAGAGGAGAAATCTGGTCTGTATGCAAGTCATCAGCTTCAGACCATCTCTCAAGATTCTGATCAGCGATAGTATCATACTCTGAACGAATATCCTCATTCATTTCCTTATTGGTGTCAATACATTGGGGAGGTACAGGTGAAGCTACGTTATCTGAAAATGCATTCGGATTATGAGCTTCATGTTTCTGATTGACTTCAAGGTTTGGAAGAGGAGAAATCTGGTCTGTATGCAAGTCCTCAGCTTCAGACCATCTCTCAAGATTCTGATCAGCGATAGTATCATACTCCGAACGAGTATCCTCATTTATTTCCTTATTGGTGTCAATATATTGGGGAGGTACAGGTGAAGCTACGTTGTCTGAAAATGCATTCGGATTATGAGCTTCAAAATTGGGCGTTTCTAAAGATGCTTCGGTCAGTGATAAAGCCTTTACAGCACTCTCAATATAGCCGTTAATTTCTGCCTCAGCTTTGTGTCTTTGTTCCCTAGCTTTCTGCTCTTTTTGTCTAAGCTTCTTCTGGCGTTTCCTCTCCAAAATCTCAGCTTGTCTATAAAACTAGAGTTAGTTATGAAATAGCTAGTCCTACTACCTTTTCATGACCATTTTTCAAGATTATATTTCAGCAGTAATTTTTGCTGAACAGAAGCAGAAAGAATAACTTGAAATGACGTAGTAGATTTTATTTATATAATTTCATGTTGCTGAAATCATATAAACTTCGATGAAATATATGATAAGAAAAATGAAATCATGGAAGAAGCATCATATGTTCATACATCAATTTAAGCACATTCCAGAAGTGCTCAAAAAAATCTTAGTAGGACCGGCAAAAAAAGTATTGCATTATGCACGAGTGTTCACAGATGAACTGACCAAATTTACTAAAACTATGCATGAGAGTTTAGTGCTGGTTGATGATGTCCTTATCTTTCTTAAAATAGTTATTCATGCTGGCTTATCGAGTATATATATATATATATATATATATATATATATATATATATATATATATATATATATATCTTGATGTAAGAGCCTATCAACCCAAATAGTGCTATGATCTGCTTTGGGGTTCAGACTTCATTCTAAATGTCATTCAAATCAGATGATTTCTATAGATAAACACTAGACTTCTATTGTACTGCTCTTTACCAGGTACCTTTTCTGAGAAGCTTCTTCCTCCTCCACCAATTGCTTCTGACACCTAAGTGCTTCGGCTTCCTTGGCAGTAAGCCACGCCTTCACCTTAGTGAACAAAAGCTCATACTTCATCATGACAGAAAAAAAAAAGAGCTAATTGGGAAAGTGAGAATATTATTTTTGTTATAAAATACAATTATGGCTTCATATAATGTATTTTACATGCAAGGTATATAAACAAATTCAAATATTATAAAATGACATAAGCTGAACCTCATTAGTCAATTATTAAAAGAGAAAAGACATTTGAATTGCATTGGTTTATTCTGCAGCCCTAGATGCTGAAGGAAACACAGTTTGAAACCAAATGCAAAAGGCATGCTGCATGAAGAGGAGGGGGAGTTATATAACCAAATTTTGAAATTTAAGACACTTACCAATTTTTGTTCTAGCAGGAAACTTGTGAAAGCAATTATGTTTCTCAGTTCAAGACCATTCTTTCCCGCATCTCCAACAAATACATATCTTTGCACTGACTCCGCTGTTCCGCATAAAAATGTTTTTTCACTGGCCTCATCAAGAATATTGAACAACACTTGGGAAGATATAGGAAAGCTGGAAGATTTAGCTTGAAGAATATCCTGCAAAAAATTAAGGTATATTGCATTAATATACCAAAGATACAAATTTAACCACAGTTACCACGAAAAACTAATTAGAAAGTCCGACTGTAGAACTGCTTACCAAAAGGACAGTACCAGCCATCAGATAATGCGGAGGAAATGAATAAAACCTTTGGTTTAGAACAAGAGTTTTCAATGATTTTAAAATTGAAGAACCCGGAACTTCCTAGAAAGCATTGTCAATAAGGAAAAACAAGATATTTAGGTTAATTTATAAAAAATAGGATATGTGAAAACAATCAGAGATGAAGAGATGAGAAACCATAAGGGATGTGCAGCATGCAAAAAAAGTAAGAGATGAAAAGATGAGAAACCATGTGGGATGTTTGCCTCTCTGCATACTGCAGTTTATGAGTTATCCAGCTTGCCTAGGACACACAGGGCCCTTTCAGCTAACACAAGCAAGGGGTATTTGGAGCCTGAAGTCATATATGTTTTGCTTTGATCCTAACTTACTCCTCTTTAAAAATTCAGAATAAAGAAAACAGGTTCAAGATATCTATTTAAGGAAAACTCTTTTTTGGACAGTAGGGCATACAGGACTAATAAAAACAGCTTCGAGCATTTTGCACAAATGGTGCTATATTCTCTCTTCGAATGTGTTAAATGCAGACCTAGATCCGAGACAGGAAGTCACTTATTCTGGCAGTGTAAAGTGACTAATTTCCCAGGAAAACCTTTATAAGTTACGGGGAGCATTGCGTTCCTAGTTTCTTATCCAGAGGCAGACGTGATTCACTACAATGCTTTTGGTAAAAAGTAAGACACAAATTTTATGAACTTTACATGTTATATGCTTCCCTAACTGGATATGCATCATTTAAGGGAGTTCATCAGTCCCCGTTTCCATACAAAATTGAGCTATGTATATGCCTTCTCTTAGGTGTTCTGCTCATGGCTTGCAATTTAAGCTTTTCATCATCCTCCCCCTCCTTATATACTTTTTTCTTTTTTATACGTAATAAAATTTCTTTTAAAATAAAAATTATTTCTACACAAAACAAAAGAATGAAGAAGTTGTAAAACTCCTAATCACATTTGACATTAACAAGGCATCAAAAATTTTGAATTCCACGGTGAGGGATGTTGTGAGTCAAACAGACATAACTACAAATAGTATATTTATGGCAACATGCATGCAAGGTGATTTAATTTAACATTAAAATAAATAACTTATATATGAAGCAACAATATTTTACCTCCAGCACCACATTTTCCAATGATATAACTTCCTTTGCCTCTTCTGCAGAGAGCTATTCAAACCACGAATAAAAATAAAAACATTAAAACAAGTTGTCCTATTTATATATGTTGATTCACAATAATGAAATATCACCTTATCCCAATATGCTTCTAAAAGATCCCTATTTTTTGTAAATTCCTGAAATATGTAAACAGCATGGGAAAACTTTAGGAAAAGAAACAAACAAGCTTATATCTAGAAGAAAATATATAAGGGTAAATGTGTGCACAGAGAACTAATATGTTATAATTATTTGTTAGATCTTAAAAAAAATACCTTATCAGGATTTTTCTTCCTATGATCTACACGAATATGTCTTCTATAGTTCATGGGGGAGCAAAACTCTCGAGTACATTTGTCACACTTATGCAACTGAACGTTCAGAGGAGAGAGCAAAGGCCAACCTGGAAATGATGTCAAATGAGTGAGAAGTGATATCCAATAAAGTTTTCTTTTGGATAAATTTCTCTATACATACTTATAGGACAAGAAAATAACAAGGTAAATGGATTGAGTATTAGGACAAGCTAAATAAAAAGAGTTTCTATTAAAGTAGAGTACATAAGTTGATTTTAGTTTATGTGAGCTTAATTGATTTTATCTTATTTTCTCCAATAAGCTACAATGAAAAAGTTTATCTAATTAGGACCTAAGTAGCTTTACAAAATTAAATGTGCCTGTCATGACAAGCCCAAATTACCTATGCTATATATATCACACGATTTGGTTTCCTTTTAATTTTTCTATTTCAAGCTTTCTATACATATCACATCATTACTACATGCTTTAATTCATTTACATCCAATGTATAAAAACTATTATCACCTAAATGCTCTTGAAAAGGAACCTCCAAAGATATGAACACTCAAACTTGAAAAAGAATTGTTAACACCTTGTGAATCTAAAGCATAGAGTAAATGAAGCAAATGATCAGAGTTGCCATCGGGTGTGGGAAAATGAAGGGAAGATTCTCCGCCAATCGTATCTTTCTCTTCTGTATTCATGACATCGGCCGAGCTAGAAGCTTTAAGTTTTGCAAGTGGAAATCTATTCACTTGAAATGTTTATCAAACAATTTCCCTAGACTACTACCTGCACAAAGTATAAAGAAATACATGTAAATAGATTGAACATGATATCACGAGGAAAGAACGTGAAAAAAATGCTCATTTGATGAAATTGAAATTTTAATAACAAACTTAATGTTGCCAAACATGCTTTAAGAGGGAAAGAAAGAGAAAACACTTCTGATTATTCAAAGCTGGGTTTTTCCCATATTGTTTACCCAAAAAAAATGACACAATCCTGCAAATTGATAGATCAATGCTAGAGTAAGAACAAGATTGCACTAACTAAATGCCATATAAAAATTAAAGACTGAATCTAACCACAACCTATATCAACACCGCAAGACCCGCTGTTTCTTTTCTTGTGCCTTTTTCTTTTTCTAAATAAAATAAAGGACAGAGCAAAACGGCCTAGACTGAGATTCCTCTTCATTGAAGGATACAACCAATAGCATCAACCTCAAGAACTAACCAACGTTTAACTTAACCAAACGCATGCATTGACGACCTTTCACACTGACATTACTTACAAAAGCACATTAACAAATTTACCAAACTAGTTCACAAATTGAAGGCTATTGTTCATTCAAGACTACCAAAACAATGAATCTTTCCGGGAAATTCAAGAAATGGAATACTGAGAACGAAAATAAATTGCAAGGGAGTCAAAGAAAAAGTTGAGTGGAGTGAAACTGAATCACGTACTGACGGAAATGAGGAGGCAGAGAGAGTTCCGACACGGAGGACAGGCGCGAGGATCGGTGAAGCGGCGCCGAAGGGAATACAGTGTGTTTTGGCGGGAAGTAAATCGGCGAGAAAATTGTTGGAAAGAAAGTTGAGAGTGTTAAGTGTAAAAAGAAAAATCAAACAGATATTATAGAGTTTCGGAATTCGAACGCTGAGTTGAGTTGTAAAATTACTATGCATAGCTGGCTTGCCTTATCAAGAGAAAATTTCATTTTTTTTAATTCTATAAGTAATTTCTTGTATATAAATATAGTCTTTATTTGAAGAGAAAATTCTGTTTATATAAAAAATAAAACTGTATGAAAATTGATCTATAGTTGACTTTTACGTTTTCATAGTTATTTTGTGTTTTTTTTTATGAAATAGAAATACTCTTATTTTTATTTAAATTTAAGCTTTGCTTGGAATAAGTTTTGGTATGATTTTCAGATTCTTCCAGATAATACTTGTTACGTGGAAGTGAGAAAAAATAAATAACATTAAGGTTAGGCAAAAAGAAATCTAATTTAGAAGTAAAGTTTTGAAATCAACAAGTCTAAGTGAGTTGACTCCTGTCTTATTCTCCTTTGAAAGATCTTTCAACAACTTACCATAAAAGAAGATTTCATTGGAAGACATAGTATTATCAATTAAACATGAATGAGTAATGTTACGATGAAGATGATTTTTTTTTTAAAAGAAAAAATAATTTCTAGTTAAATTTGATTGGGATTCGTTGGAAGTCATAATCTTGCTTATTTTTTTTCAAATTTGGTTTTGTGAAGACTAAGATAAAGTTGGCAATCTAGTACTATTATTAGTTAGTTAGATAATTAAGACGCTGATAATTACACTTAATCACATTTCGTTTAGTTATTTCTTTTAAGAGATATATAAAGCAATTAATACCTAATCATTCTTAAAGAATACAAGCATTTCTTTCTAATCATGCAAAAAAATTGATATTTTTTATTTTTTATTTTTCATCATATATTAGAAGAATAAATCTTTCACATTATCGTGTTAGGAAACTTTTCGAATTAATTAGAATTTTTCTTACTGAGATTAGAAATATGTTAAGGAATTTATAATAATTATGTTAAAAGCTAAACTTCTCTAACAGAACTTAAAAATTAGAATATTAAAATTGATATTTGTTTTAAAATAATAAAATTGAATATTTAACTTTAAAATAATTCAATAATATAAATAGAATTTTTTAAGCTCGTCTCATTACTTAAAACACAAACAATCTTTCTAAAACTCTTTCTCCTACTTTTCTCTCACTTCTTTCTAAGATATTTGACTTCCTGATCATTTATTTGATGATCAGGAAGTTCCTAGGAGATCACCACTGAGTAATCTTCATTCCTATCCGATCAGATTTTGTTATAGAACAAATAAGTTTCCACTCTTTTTTCCTTTTCATTCTTAGCTTGAGATCATGCATAGTGATCTCTTGTCGCATGTGTTTTATGATCTCTTTTCCTAGTTCCTTATTGATCATAGGTTCTAAGACTCTTTCTTATCTCTTTTCTATGTTTTGTAGGCGTTTTAAGAATTCCTTGAGTTAGAAGCAAGGTTGGTGAGATGTTTAGAGCTATAGTAATTTCTCTTAAGGTAGGGAAAGCTAGTTCTTGTTCTTTGTAAATTGTATAAAGTATGAATTGATAGTGCTTATGATGTATAGTTTGTAGATATTGGATGTTTATGATTGAAATGCTAGTAATGTGAATTGTTGTTGAGTATGTGAATTTCATTACATGATGATTGTTGGTGCTAAATGATTATGTGTGAAACTCTAATTGTATGATGAATTGTGTGGTTGCGATGTTTGGTGGTGTTGAATTTGGTTTAATGTAGAAGAGAATTGAACTAGGTTGAGTTGTAATTGTTATTGGTCAAAATAAGGAATTTTGGTGTGTGATTTTTGAGTTGAGGGTTAAAAAGAGGAAATGAAGTCTTAGAATCTATTTGGATGTGATTTGAGGGTTGTTAGAGTTGTTAAGTGGTTGAAATTGTTTTAGAAAAGAGGTAGTAGTCTTTTTGGTGGTGGTTTAGTTGGTTTTAAGAGTATTTTTGGGGGTTTGAACTAGTGAAATTTTGAATTAAAAGTTCTGTATCAAAATGGAAGTTTTGGAGAGTATTGATAAGTCATTTCTAACTTATTAGAGGCCATAAGTTGATAAAAAAATGAGCTAGAACTTGTAGAATTGAATTTTAGTCTCTAATCTGAGAGTTTAGTTATTTTTGAGTTGATATCTGGTTGTAAACAATTGATTATTAGTTTAAGATACATTATACAATTTTTTTTAGGTCTAAAATAGTTTATAATCCAATCTAGAAGTATTAGAAGTTGGTAAAAATAATTATAATAGGTCAATGGTGGTTTAGGGGTGCTAATTATGCAGTTTTGGTGTTGTAGAATTACGTAGTCAGGCTAGGCAAGCAAAGTAGACTCGATGGGCGAGTTTAGGGGAGTCTTGAAAGTGAAGTCCAAAGGTTGAGCGAGTCAGCTCGCTCTGCTTGGGGAGCTTGTTGTTTTGCCCACTAGATGAGTGGAGAAGTTCGTTGAGTGAGTATTTGGGGTTTCTGGAAGAAAGTTGCAAGGCTAAGCTAGCCAGCTCGCTTAGCTTAGGAGGCTTGTTGTTTTGCCTCTGGTTGGGCAAGCATAGTCTGTTCGCTTAGGTGTTTTTGAATCCTTTCTTTTATGTGTATGATTTTAAGAGTTAGAATGATTTGTTGTGTGTTTTTTGATAATGATTGGAATACATGTTTGAATGGAATGAGAAATGAGATGTGTAAGAGTCCTAAAGAGGATTCTCAATTATTGTATCAAAGTGTTGTTGGTATGAATGTAGGGAGCTAAGTCTTAGGGGGTATCCTAAAACTCTAATGATCATTCATTCTCAAGTAGAAAGGTTTGATACATGTGATGAGAGTAGCAGGAGATCTTAATGTTGGTGCTTTCAGTATGGCTTAAGACACGGTACATATTAACCTTGTGAATGTATTAGGATGAAACTCATTGACAATGGCTTTGCAAAATAGTAACGACCACCACAAATGCACAACCCGCCATAGCTCGACATTTATACTAAATTTGGATAGTCCAATCTAGGTCTTGACATGTTTAGGATGCTTGAATTGCTTTATATGAAATGTGATTCATGTGTAAGATGTTATAGTATAATATGATTTGTTTTGTATCATTAGCTTACTAGTTTTTTTGTATGTCTTGTTGGTATGTTCTTGTACGTGATTGTCCTGGCCATGATCATTTGGTGAGTGTAAGCAGAGGGTGATGAGGTGATCATGGAGCAGGCCATAAGAAGTGGAGGCGGCCTAGAAGCTTAGTAGTTTTTGTGATAAATCTTTAGTAACCTTGTAAGTGTGGTAGAGTGAAACTCATTGACAATTACTCTATAGATAAGTAAAGGTCACCACAACATGACTTACCATAGCTCGACATTCATACTTTTAATCCAGATGGTCAGGTCTAAGTCCATGGTATCCTTAGGATGTTTATTTAATGGTATGCTTAGGATGTTTGTTAACTTTGTATGAAATATATTGTATGATGAATTCTGATATTATGTATTTTTTCTTTTAACATTAACTTACCTTTTGTGTGTTTGTTTTGTTGTGTATGTTTGGTTTCTTTTGCAATGACTACTTTGTTGGTGTGAGTAGAGGGAAAAGACATATCCATGGAGCAAGCCTTGAGAAGTGATGGAGCTAATGTATAGTTTGATTAGATTATATAGTTTGTATAGTTTATTTGAAAGACCTTGTGTAAATAACCCTTTTATTTACTTTAAAGTCATATATAATATTAGACTTTGTAGTTTTATAATTGTTTTGAGATAACTCTACAAATATCTATTATATATTCCTTAAGTTAAATTATTTATTATATTGATATTGTAACAGTCCTTAATAATGTTTATATTATTTTAACAAGATGTTACAATGAATGTCATAATAAATATTAATAATTAAAAATAATAAACATGTTTAATTTTAAAACATTACTAAGATAATTTTACAACATTTAAAATCAAAACTTGTCAGAACCAGTAAAATCCACGCACGTATCGTTTTAGTGGAGTTCACGTGTCAAAAGGGAGGCTCGACACTCAGATGACGGACGCCAGGTGTCAAGCGAAGAGGATCCGGAAATCAGATAGTGGAATGCAGGTGTCGGCAGATGAGTGGACGTTCGTTTGGACGAGGGAAGCAAAACTTGCATTTTCAGAAAATCTACTTCATCTCTGCATGCACCCTCTTTTCAGATTTCTGAAGAAATCTCATTCTCTCCTCCTTTTCTCTACATCCTCTTCATCTTCTCTCTAAGAACGCACTCTTTTTCCCTTCTCTGATCTCCATTCAGCCATCGTAGAAGCACTTCCGGCGTCAAGAGCTTCCAGATATACCGTTCGGTTTGTGAAGCTGAACTGGTAAGTTTTTCTTTTCACCCAGTCGTTCGTTTCCTAAACATGCAAACCCAGTTCTGGGTTCCTATGTTGATCATCATTCTCAAAATGAGTGGTTATGATAGTGTTGGGTTGTCACTTGGTGTAGTTGGAATTGTCGAGCGTTGACGGTAGGGAAATCGGTAGTAGTGAAATTGTATTTTGCCTCTGGGAACGTTCGTTCACGCTCAGAGGTAAAGAAAGCTTATTTAATTTAATTTGTATGTTTACTGTTCTGCATGAACGTTCGTTGAGTTGCTAAATTAAAGTGAAGCATGATTGTTGAGATATTTGACTATATGAAATATGATGGTTGCTATGTTCTGATGTATGAAGTATATGAAATTTACTATGATATGAATGTATGAAATTGTGAAGTTATATGTTGAGAAATGAGTTTGAATATAAATGATTCTGGTATGAAATTTCCACTATGAAAGTGTACGTTCGGTACTGAACGGTCCTTGACCGTTCGGTGTTTCTAGTAAACTTGGTTGAAATTGGATTCTTTCATTTGGGAAGAATTCTAGTTGAGGACGAGCGTCTTCGTTTCGAGGAACTGTGCATGATCGTTCGGCCAAGCATAGTTGGTTCTTGACGTTCGGTTATAAACTTAAGTATATATATATATATATATATATATATATATATATATATATATATATATATATGTGTGTGTGTGTGTGTGTGTGTGTGTGTGTGTATTTGTATATTCTCGTTTATTATTAAACACTACTTCAATAATATCTTATTATATTTATCAAGCTTTCTATTATAAGTTTAGTAGTGTTCGGTCTCACACCAAGCGCTCATACTGAGTAGTGCTCGGTCTTACACCAAGTGCTCGTACTGAGTAGTGCTCGGTCTTACACCAAGCGTTCGTACTCGTTTCTTTTATAATCTATCTTGATGAAAATAGCGTTCTTCCAACTTCAATAGAGTTTTCTCTCTACAGTGCTCGGACATTGACTGGCATTCGATTTTCGGGATGCTAAACTCAAATAAGCTAAGTTTTCATAAGCGTTTGGTTTCTTCATGTGAATTCTTCTAAGTATTATTATTGGAATGTCTTGAAGTGTCTGTACCGATTGATTCCGGCCTAGAGTCGTAGCACGTGGTGTGGTCTTTTCAGCATTCGGTTGGAGCTATCAAGAGTCAATTCATCCAATTGGTTCACTTTGTAATTAACGTTCGCTCCATTCATTTCTTGTTATATCTATTACACTCGGTTTCTTTCTCAAACCGACAGTAACCCTCTCGGTCTTATTCTATTCTGGAACTGGAGACCTCTCTGTCTCGTTCCAAGTGTTCATCCTCGTTCTGAGTGAGGATGGAATGTTCGGTATCTGATGTCCTTAATAATCTTTGAACAAAGAGAAAATTGAAATGATTGGTAATGAAAGACAAATTTGAGATGATTGATAATGAAAGATGAAATTAAGAATATGATATGGATGAAATGTTTTGGATATGAACGAACGTTCCGGGAAGGAACGACTCATGAATGATTATTGAAATTGGTAAAGTATGAACGTTGGCATGCTAAGCTGGCGGTTCATCCTGATGTTCCGTGAGTACTCGTCCTCACGTAGAGGAGGGTAGGTCATGTGTGGGAACGGTAGGAGGTCCTAGTCCTTAGGGGTACTTTGGACAGATAGGACTAACCTCGGGTGGCAGCTGTTGAGGGCATCCCAGTTACTACATCACCCGGGTGCACGAACGCCTGTAGCTACACGGATTTCATACAGTCCGGACAGTCAGTCTAGTATTATGATTTATATGAAGCGTATGATGAAATATATCTTGTGTGTTTGAATGTGAGAAAATGTATGTTTATACATGAATTAAATTACATAAGCTTACCCTGTGTTTCTTGTCTTGTCGTGTTTTGTACGTTCGTCTTGTCATTGCAATGATCATGGTCGAGGTAGAAGTGAAGACCAAAGAGTAGGACGTTCGGTCAGTAGTCTAGTTATAGTAAGGTGGTCGTTCGATCACCTTCCCTTTTGTTAGGTATGACTGTTCGGTATTTTCTTCTGTAAACCCGATTTAAATTTATAACTCTTTCTGTAAGGTCTTTCGACTATGAGCATACACTCTACTTTAGTGTAAGATTGATCTGGATATTATTAAATGTGAATATTCTATTATATAGTTTTAGACTGTATTTTTGGGATGTTACAAAACTCATTCTTCTTAAAAATACTATCTAAAGTCTAATATTTATTACAACACATAATGTTTAAGAGTAAATAATAAAGAGAAAAGAAAAAGAGTAGATATTTTTTTGAAAACAATTATATTTTTTTAAAAACTTCATCGAAACCCTTTGCAATTTTTACCTAAAAAATAAATAGGTTGAAAATGTAGAATGCACCAACTTTTATATTAACATCATGCCTGATTACATTGCTTGGTATTTTGGGAAATTATTAGAATAATTTATTATTTTACTTGAAACTATGATTTAATTTTGATTACAAGCATGGAAAAAAAATTATTTGCATGATATTTTCTTAAAAAAATTTATAATTTTTTGATTTTAAAATCATCAATCACTACATTCAAATATCTGTCTAGACATCTCATGATTTACAAATAAAGGGCAACTTTAGTTACCAATACAAGTTATCCTTTGGTTACATAATCGCTTGCAAAATAATGCATTTATAATTCACTGAAAAGCTCTCCAACTTCCTTCTTCATCATTCCCTTAATCTGTGTAAGAAAACACATTTATAATGATTGTTGATATTCTTTTACATTAACCATCCTAATCAATAAAAAATAAACTTGTAAGTATTGACAAATGCTTAGGGAGTATGTTACCTGCTTTGCAGAAAGCCCAATGTCCTTTAAATCGTTTAGCTATTTCAAAAAATTGGTTTCCAACAGAAATTGTTAGATATGTACCCTTAGCAAACAATATAAAAATTTATGAATTTATCTTTTAAAGACATACACTTTTGAAAGGTTCTGGAGATTCTTCTCGAAGTTCAAGTATAAAGTTAGCTCTTTTGTCTCCAATTCCCTGTAAGAACAAAAATTAACTAGTTATAATACAAGATCAGCAAAAGGTTTTGATGAAAGGTGAAACATTACTGACCTTTAATCTTTTCAATTCTTCCCTATTTGTATTCAAGTATATTAAAAAGAAAAAAAAAAGTAAATCAGTGAGATTCTCAATTATAAAAAAAAAAGTACATATAAACAGCAGAAACTTACTTGTCAGCCGTGTTCAAAAATCTAAGATATTCTTGAACGATGGAACTCTGTACTCAAAATAAGTAAATTATATTTATAACTGAAAAACATTACATAAAATACAGCCATTTAACAATATATCAAACCTTCATCCCAGAGCCCCGCATGCTGAATGTCTCCCAAGGACTTTTGCCATTCATTTCATCCCATTGGCTCATGTTCTGTTGAATTATAGGAGTTTTTGGTTCTATAGCTGGAATGGGCTGTTTTTCTGAATTTTGCAAGCATGATGAAGTTGAAGAGCATAGCATTTTAAGACTATTGGAAAGATCGCGCAACTGTGAACTAATGGGTGGTGAATTATGACCTTGAAATGACAAAAGACGGAAATTGAAAGTTAATATAGACATGTATCATACTTCTAGTAAAAACATTTACCACTTTGTGTATGTATCAACTGCTCTACCTTCGTGAACTATTATTGACATTGATTCAGAGGAATGATTGATACAAGGGGTATTCTCCTTTTTACCTTCATCTCCATCCACTAAAACATCCTATGTGACCAGACAAAGAAGAAAAATATTAAATATAAAATTAACTTTTCAAGTACCAGAAAGGTTTCAGAATATTTTAAGAATGTCCGACTGAAAAAGGAGACGTGATAGCATTTAAAAAATTACCTTAGCTGCTAGGGAATTGATTTCCACTTCACTGCTAGCGTTCAAGGACGAATCACCCTGTACAGTAGAGAACACATATCATCACTAACTGTACAAATTTTATTGGTTGAAAGAAAATCTAAACATATTTCAGTTCTATGTGTTCATATCATTACATTTTCCAAAGGGGGATAAAGTTTCATGTCCTGACTAGCTTTTGCAAATAAGTCATCCTTCGGAAATGAAACATTTGTCAATGCTAAATTATTCACTATCGTTTCCACTCCAGAGTTGTCATGATTTCCAGTCTCAGGTAATGAGTTATCCTGTGTTAGACACAAATCATGCACTGAGCTTCCTAATCTGTTAGTCAACAGTATGCAAAATATGACAGATGTATTACATTACCATCAAAGGCTTTGATGCTTTAGTAACCATTTCCTGCAAAAAGAAAATACAACTTTTTATTGGTAACACCTCATATAGCTCATACAAATGAACAGTTATACAATTGTTTTTTTTTTTCACTTCAAAAATGACTTAATTTACCAGTAAGTAAAAAAATTTTAATCTTTACCTTTTCAATGGTCGAACTCTTATGTGATAAGAATGAACTTACTTGTATCAAAACCATTTATGATCGGATAATTGAAGTTCTAATAAATTTAGTTTTTAATTCCTTACAACTAAAATATTTCTAGCAAGAGTTTTGGTGAAAAATAATCGATTATTATGACTTCCAAGTTTAATTTCAAATCGTGTCGGACACAATATATTTATCCCGACTACATACTTGCTCTTCCATGTCGTCTTGAAAAGATAAAGAGGAAATAGTAAATAGAAAGGAATAAAGTTACCTTCTCAACCTTAGGTGTGGAATGACTAGCTTCATCAAACAATTTCCTTTAATAAGACAAAGTCAATATCAGTAATTTGATAAAAGTACAAAATACCAAACTTCATAAAATATGTACATAACCTTAGTACAAACCTTCCTTTCGTTAGTTTAGAAGAACCATGAAATTTCTTTGCTGTCCCAGAAACACTTTTAGGTATCTGTCTCATATTTGCTGAACTTATACTTTTCTTGGTGGAATCTAAGAATGTCTGATGATGAATCCGATGACATGACCTTGAAGCCAAGCTTACCATGTAAATAGTGTCTTGGCAAAATGATGGGTTCTAAGTTCAAAATACAGAAAAAGAAAAATTAATTAGAAAATTACTTACAAGGAATGAGAAAATAAATTTTAAACTCAAAATCAGTCACAATTACCAAGCATGAAACCAGTAAAATTCTGCTAGTTCCCCTCAAAGAATCCTGCAGTATGCGCGTAAGCTTGCTTTCCCGGTAGGGAATATGACTTTCATTTGTACTCAAAGCATGGCAAATATTCAATAATGCATATATTGACTTGTTAATTTTGTTAATCTCAGTTAGGCAGGAGCCATCACTACTTTTCTTTCTGGTATCTTCATACCCTGATAACAGGGTAATATTGTCAGTCAAATTTTAAATATGTTTTCAAGAAACCAGAAAAGAAAAATAAAAGATTATTTGGCATCTTTCACAACAAAAATTATAACCTGCTAAGTCAACAAAATTCATTTTGCTGACAGTACTTCCTACACTTTCATTCCGGGAAACGACATTCACAATCAATCCCATATGACTTCTTTGACCACCTTTTTTGGGAGCTCCCTTCAAGCTCAAACATGCAGTGGAGTACAAATTCTGAAATTCACTAACTGATTTCACAGGAACCTGCAGATGAAAACATGACGCAAAGTCTCGTATAACTTGTCTACAATTCATCTTTAGAAATTTTCTCTCTGCTAGACTAGGAAAGTGAAACAGCAGAAATAGTCAAATAGATTTCTACCTGACTCAATCCTTTAAACTGATTTCTACCACGATCTTCAAAAACCAAGATTGGCGGCTTCTCTGGATTTAATAAATCCATGGCCCGTTCCTGATGATCAACCTCATAGAAAGAAACACTTATGGATTTCCCATTTTTCTCAGCAATTGGAAGAAACTCAGCAATAGCAAGCACTGCCAAACCCGGCCTCTCAGCAGAGCCCTTAAATGACAAAGGAGTAATTGTTAGCACAATAAAAGTACAAAATTCATAAAAAAGAAAACAAGCTCAATGACTAAGTAAGTCAAACCTGAATTATGTGGGTCTTTCCACTACCCCTAGCTCCATGTGCAATAACAGTGCTGTTATGACCTTCAAAAGCTGCAGACACAAAAGGCTTTACCTCCCTTGAATATATCATTTCACTGTCTTCATCTTCCTTATAGCAATAGTCCACCAAATAACGACTACTCAACAGAAATTAATTCAAATGAGTACAATGATCTCATGTTCATCAAATCAATCTAACAAAAAAATTATTCATAATAATTTGGAAAAAAAGGAAAAGAAAATAAAGACAAGACAATTCAACTTGCAAGACCCAAGAGACCACAGATTTCCAGATTGTAAATACTGTTTATATTTTTTATTCTTCATCCTAAGCTTAATATTTAAAAGATGTATGAATCATGAAAATTCTATTCCTCCAAACATTACACAATTCAAGAACCACTAAACTTCAAGATTTTTGGGCCGCATATTTAGCTAAAGTTTTTAACAACAAAATTTAGGAAGAGGAAATGAAGCCCCACTGTTTACAAGGAAGGGAAAACTTACATGTTTGAAGAGTAAAAACAAATCTACAATTATTAGAGATGATACCTAGTCTTACTCCTGTCAACCTAACCTTTGCCTTTGCATTGTATATTATTCAGCTATAACTCAAGCTCCAATTTTGTGGCATCACAATTCAAGAATCAAAGACCCTTGAGATTTTGGCGAAGTGTACTATGTAGCTATGGCTCATGAAAACTCTAAATGCTCAAACATCATACAACTTAAGAACCAAAAACACTCAAGAGCACAATGGTAAGTAGCATCTTGGCGATTAGGAGTTGAGTTCAAATCCGGAAAAGGTCTCTTTGCATATGTAAGGGCACGTGAGGATAAGACTGCATTAGCAAGGTTTTGGGAAAGGAGTACTATTCAGCTATGATTCATTAAAACTCTAATTTCCCAAACATCAAACACCTGAAAAATCACAAACCCTCAAGAGTAGAACGGTATAGTTTTGTCTTGGTCCCAAACCTTCAACTAATGAGGAACCTTCTGACTCCAGGGTATCAATAAAAAAAATTAATTCATACTAAGATTCAAGAGGTGTATTCTTGTTTCACTATTATGATTTGGGAAAAACCCAATTCTCCAAAATCCAAGCATTACAAAATTGAAGTACCACAAACCTTCAACATTTAGGTACATATTCAGCCATGGTTAACAAAATTCTAATTATCCAAATATCAGACAATTCAGTAACCACAAAACCCTTCAAAAGATTTAGAAAATGTATTACTATGTCATGACTGATGAAAACTATAATCACCCAAACATTACATATTTCAAGATGTCCTCAAAAACTTGGAATTCAATAACATCTTTTCACTACAGTTCTCATCCATCAATAAAATTCACAAAAACAGAAACGGCACAACTCAAACCCTAAAACGTACCTGGGATGGTCTCTGAAGGAGATGGAAACATCATCCAAATTTTCGCCATTCACTGAAATCCAATCCACAGTCCTTGAAGTGTCAGGCTCCAAATTAGCCTCAGGACCCGAAAACCCACGGATCCTAGCGATAACCCGAACCTTACCACCCACGCGATCGAGTTGCTTTGAAACCATTGAAGCCAAAGCAGTAGAATCTAAGAAACAGAAAATACTAGAAATTGAAAGAGGGAAGAAAGTATTTTGATTTGGAATGGAGAGAGAAGAGAATAAATATAGAAGAGATAGAAGCAGAATAGGAAGTAGCCGTTGAAATTTACAATAGATATTTCAAAAATATTTCTCCCTCTCTCTCTCTTACTAAGGCTCCTCAGATAAAGACTTTTTTTTCTATTTACAAGATTACAAATCTTCTCCAGCACGTTCTCTAGTAGTAGTAACCAAGTAAGCTCTTAAGCTGTGCGTTTTGAGTTGATATTAAAAATAAGAATTTTTTTTAAAAATAACATATGACTAATCTTTGCTTAAATTATGTGTTTTATTATATTTTTTTAAAATATATAAGCAGATAAAGTTATTGATTTTTTATAATATATAAAATGTATTGGTGTAATGACCTAAAATTCAATGAAATGATTAATTATATTTTAAAATGAACAATTTTGTATTAAAAAACTTAGTTTGATATATTTTATTTTTATTTCCTTTTTTTAAAATAATAATTATGATGTAATAATACTTATAAAGAGAGCATAAATTAAAAAAAATGTAAATATAATATGAAACTATTTCGAATTGAATGTTCATGTTTACGTGACGTAGTATAATATGTGCCTAATTTTTTAATATTAGTTAATATTTGTAAATACATTTATTCAAAATGGTATTTTAAGGATATTAATTTTAGTTATTTGATATTGTTAAAATTTAGAGTTTAAGCATGTGTCAAACATTTTCCATGCACTAACATTTTCCTGAAATTAATAATAATAATAATAATAACTTAATTTATTAAGATAAAAAAATTAAGGGTTTCCTTGCGGATCAATAGGATTGAAAAACTATCATATAAGAATGTATTCAATGATTTTTGTTTACTAATAAGTTATTATTTTATTTTTCATCTTATAAAAGAAAAAGACTTACCTAAATTAGTTTGAGTTTTCACACTTCTGATTTTGAATAACATTCTTAGTCTAAGCTGACATTATTTCTCACACAATACAATTAATGAATCTATCTTATTTCTTAAAACTAATTCAAAGAGAGAATTTCAAATTCATGATAATGAAATACCAAATTCAGCAGCATTTTTTCCCCTTCCATTTATCACCCAAAAAGGTTATGTACTAAGCTTTTCACCAATCAAAATCCTTAAGTCTAGAATTAGACCAATCAAAATCCTTAAGCCTAAAATTAGTTATGCTATTTCTGACTAAGTTACCTCTTTTCCTTATCGTGAGGTTTAACCTGGAAGTGGTCTAGTTTGTTTCAACAACTAACTTGTTTGTTTCATCAATTGACTTCTTTGCCCAATTATTTAAGCATTTTTTACTCTTGTCCTTTCTTCATTTGTTCAATATAATCACATCTAAGTGAGGAAAAAAAATCATTTATATCAATATTATATACTTTTGATTCAATCCATTTCATTTAAAATTTATTTTTTAAAATATTCACTCTATATAAAATTCATTTTATTAAATTTAAATTTGGTCAATCTTTTATAATATTTTTATTGGATATTCATTATTTTAATCTAAATTTTTAAATATGGAAAATCTAAATTTCTAATATATATTTTCAATATAAATTTTTAGTTAATTAGGACTAAAGACCAAGATGAATTGGCCCAAGCCGAAAATAAAGATAGATTGGTTCGAATCGAAGGTTGAGAGTAACTATTGTGATCATAGATAGGGCAAACATGAAGACAATAAAAGAATTACAAGAAGTATGACCAAAGAGAATCATCTGATCTCATGGCTTCTTTATTCCTTTATTCAAAAAGAGTAGTATAGGTTTCATTGGGCTTGTATTTCTACCTTTAGTAGTATAGGTTGTTTCTTTCTCTTGGTTTTATCTTTTGTTCTAGTTTGAGTTGTAAGAAGCTTATATATTATTTTTCTCTTGAAAGTACAAGCAATGTGGGACATAACATGGCTTGGACTTAAAAGAAAGAAGAATAAGTAAGTTTTCCTCTTTTGGTGCCTTGTAGTTCATGACAACTCCTTCTTTATCTTAGTTTTTGTTCTTTTAAAAATGTTAGAATAATTATATCTATGTATAATCATTAAGTCTAGGCAGGGTGTAGTATGTTATATCATTTATAAGTTGTACCTAGTTCTGCACCTAGGGGTCTAGTGTAGTCTCTTAGTATTTCATGTACTCTTGTATTTTTATTATATATAAAATGATAGTGAGAAGGATCTCTAAAGCCCTCTAGAAATATTTTACAATTTCAATCTCAACATGGTATCAGAGCCAGTTGTCTAAGTTCTTCTAACCTTTGTTGTTCGCCAGCGGCCACCGTAGCCACCGACGACCCTAAAAGTTGTCTTTCAACATGTGTCCTAGATTTAAATAAGCAGTGCATCTCTCCATCATTTATCTACAATATCTTTCAACTATTTTTCTACTATCCATCGTAGGAGTCCATCGTCGGCCATCTTCTGTCGTCGACCACCATCATAGTTTCGTATGGCGACCAATGGATATAGATTGCCTCCTCGAGCGACGACCAACTCTGTTAATGTCGCGGGCTAGTTCTCATCCACGCGTCGCCATACATGCCACATTTGACTGATGTTTGCCACCACCGTCGTTGTCCTTTTCTTCGACGGAGACAAGGGTTAGGTGCACCTCGAGGAGTGTAACTCAACCCTAGTGATCCTCTCCCATAAGCCTCCGCACACGCTGGCACACGGCTTCTCTCCGGTCAGTTTTCGGTGTGTTCCTCACGCGCCACCTTCCCGGGTCGGAGTGACACCACGTCACTATCGGTCGTCTCGTCGGAGCCTCTTAAGTGTGTTTTGGTCCTTGATTCTTTGTTTCGATGGTTGTAACTCAGACGTAAGGTTTTCTCCTTTGATTGTATTTTAAACTTATGTCGTTCAGATCTCCTCTGTTTCAACATTGACTGACTCACTGAATCATGTTGAGTCCATATATATATATATATATATATGAGTTTGCTAACGCGCGTACCCGAAACCATTGCTCACTTCCATCATTTCTCTCAACCCTTTCTCTTTCATCTCTCTCACTCCAACATTTTATCTGTCATGGTGAAAAAAATCAGAAACACTAGCAGTTAAACAATCTTACAAAGAATGATTTTATAATAAGTTTTCATTTTATAATTTTTGTCTTATCTAATTTTCACAAGCATAAAGGAATTCGTAATTGATTTGGAAAAAATCAGAAATACTCGTTGTTAAACAATTTCTTACAAAAAATGATTTTATAATGAGTTTTTATTTTATAATTTTTGTCTTATCTAATTTTGTCTAATTTTCACAAGCATAATGACATTAAAGGAATTGGTAATTGACCTGGGAAAAATCAGAAACACTCGTTGTTAAACCATTTCTTACAAAAAAATATTTTATAATGAGTTTTCATTTTATAATTTTTATTGTATATAATTTTATCTAATTTTCACAAGCATAAGGAATTGGTAATTGGCCTGGAGGGTTTTTTTAGAGATGATGATTCAACATATGCAGATGATGAAATTAGAGAGGTTAGTGGAGATGGTAAAATTGAAGAGATCTTGAATGAACATTTGCCTGAAGGTGAATACGGCAATGACTCAACTCTTTACAAAGAGAAATTGTTTAACGGCAAGTGTTTTTGGTTTTTTCAATTAGGGCTACAGCAGGGATGACAGAGAAAATATTGGAGTGAGAGACGAAAAAGAAAGAGTTGAGAGGATTGAAAGATTGAAAGATCTGAATATTGGAGGTTTTTTTTTTTTTAATTTTGAGAATGAAAATTATTAAAATACCCTTAGCCTTAAAACTTAGAATCCATGATATGTAAGGATATTTTGTCTACTAAAACCCGATACACATTGCTAAAATGTACCAACTGAAAAACAGGCGTACGCGCGTTAACAAACCTTTTTTGTATAGTTTTCGAAATTAATATAATAAAAGTAAGAACTCGACTAAAAAAATTGAAATTAAATATCAAATTATTTAAACTAACATTTTATTTTGTATAGTTTTCGAAATTATTATGATACTTAGTTTCTTATGTTGTAAAATAATGTAATAATTATTATTCATGAACTCGACAAGAATTATCCGTCAGAAGTTAAACCGAATAGCTTTCATGTCACAAATGGTATGAATGCAATCTAAATTTTATAAGCACATATTAGAAGATAATCATACATTACCAAATCATTAAACAATAATAACTTATTGAGTCTATTTTTTTTTTATCAATATACCTCCACACTCAATCGTATTTTAAAAAAAATACATCAAAATTGAAATCCAAACCCTGTCAAAGTCCCAATTTCCTATACAGTGTTTTGAGCACCTTTCGGTGCGCAACTCATAAGAACATGACAAAATTTTAAGAAAAAAACTTGACAATTCCACATGTATTTCTCTACAGCAATAAGAAGGGGTAAAGAACTTGAAGGGAATATTTATACCAACAGAAAGTGTAAAAATCAACTTGTGATCAGGCATGCATTACAACTTTTCCTACACGTACCATAATAATCAGGAGATCCAACCATGAAGACAGGGTTTCTTTGACATTCTCCCATGGCTGCCCATGCAGGACAGCTCTCATCTTGATCAGTACATTCATCGTCTTCTGATATGGCTGAGACCTTGCCTCTTCTAATTGGTTTCGCATAGAAGTATTTAATTGCAGACCACATGTTCCCTTCAAGCACAGGGCATCTAGAATGAAAACTACTCTTGTCAGGAGAAGCACTTGGGTGAAGAGAGAAAAACAGAATTGCATTCCCTTTTACTGGTTGGATGGTCTTATTACTGTTACTGCAACTTGACCAACTGCTACTCCTTGGCTGAGAATAATTTGACATGATTAAATGGTGAAGACATATTCAGAAAGAGGTAAAAAGTGAACAGCACATTGAAGAAAAACCCAAATGGCCTTACCACTGATTCAGGAAAGAGAATTTGACCCCCTTTAGTAGAGTCTGAGAGATATAAAACAACCGTTGCCATTAAAGGTCCACTCGATTCCAAATTGGTTTTGTTTGTAAAATAATCTAAGGTTCGATCATTCTGCTCCGACCCATATTGCATGACTTGCAAAGGCTTGCTGTTCTCTGGTGGAAAAGATTATCAACAAGCAAGACAATAATATATTAGTCTGGGTGTCATAATGTGACAATAATGGCCTGAACTGACCAATAGCTACCTTTAGGAAGGAAAGTCCAAATTGAAAGCCTTTCTTCAATCCTTGCAAGAATATCATCCTAACACAATGTAAAACATCATCACAAGTCATGACGATGTCCAGAACGCCATGTCGATATAGTAATAAACTGTTCAGGTCAAGCAACAAGCTTTAAACGAATGCATTCGTTAATCTCCTTATAATGGGAAAAAAATTAAAAATGGCTCCAAGCTTTCTAGTTCAGTATCAGTGATACGTAAAATGCTCACAATTCTTTTATACCAATACGAATACCTTTTTGAACTTTTAAAGTAACAGTTACAATCAGCAGAACTGTGAGCAAATAGAACCTTGAACTGTATAGGAATAGATGCACTCTAAAAGATATGTTTAGTTTTTTCCTCAATTTCACAATAAACTCTTGCTGAGAAAGAGTTTATAGGATTTTACCCGAAACTGATATTCTTCTTTTTGAGAAAAAGGTAAAATAGAGACATTATTGTGGTGAAACATAATTCAATACATGTTTGATTGATTGAGTTCCGAAGGCTATAAACTAACAGGAAAATTTGCAAGAACAAAGTAATGCAATAACATATCAGACTTGGGATCACTTGGTCAAAAAGCTTTTGGTATTCAATTAAATCAAACTAATTTAGAAAAATAATAATAACAATAAAAATAATAAAGGGAAAGGCTTTTATTGTGGGAGGCTAAGTAGTAGTAACAATATTTAGAAACACAATTAGGTCTTAAACCAAGAAAGTTCAAATATAAATGAACTACGAACAGAACCTAATTTTGCTAAATGCTAGTTTGTACTACTTGGTACGGAAAAAAATTCAAACTCACTTCCATCACCAAGGAAGTTCCACCATTCCCTGAGGATTTTTCTTCATATGCCTGAGAAAAAAAAAACAAAAAAACACTTGGTTAAAATTAAAAATTAGCCCAAGTACTAGACACACAAAAAAACAATCTCAAACAGAAACACATCTTACCACAGAAATAAGGTAGTCACACTCTTTATCAGACAAAAAACCTTTGTATAGAAAAACCCTACAGCAAGAGTGGCAACAATACATCAGAGTTTGAAAAATTAAAATAAAAAGAGGCTAGCAAACAAGCAAACAACTAAAAAAAATATATAATAGAAAATTTGCATATCTTAAGCAGTAACACAATCACTGATGATATAAGGGAAAGTTCTAGAAAGTACCTGACCTTGGTTGCCAAGAGATTTGGACAACACGTGATGGGTTAATACTGTTGGAATAATGAACTGAGCCCTCTAACATCTGTAATGCAGCTTTCTCCTTGTCCCTTAATTCCTTCCTACTGCTTATGCAAATTAACAATGTGAACAACATAAACATTCTGATTAGAGTAAATAATCAAATACTACATCAGTCATGAATAATGGGAATTAAATCCTTGCAATGGTTATGTAACTTTCAAAAATAAGTCCACAATGGGAAAACAAATGCCAACAAAAACATAAAGGCCGGTTATTTGAGAAAATGTCTTCTTTCCTTTTGAATTTTTACAGACAACAACAAAACTGTTGCTTTATTTTACTTTGTTTCTGATATAAACTTTTTTTGGATGACCTAGCTAGAGACTAACAACTCAAGATAATGAGTAAAAGGAGATAATTTCTCTGAACGATATATTTTGCTCACACACCTGGAAATCGAACTCTATACTCTAAGGGGTATGATTATTCTTCAACCATACATCACGATTTTTGTTGATCTAAACTATTTGTAAAGTTGAACTCTTTGGGGGATAGGCCACACCCAATTATTCACAAAATTGAGATTTTTGGAGATTTCTCATACACAATAATATAATCAAATTAAAGAACGTAACTGATACATTACAAGCAAGATTTAATTGAATTGAACGAGGAACAAATCCGAAAAGTAGAAATAATTTTAAAAGCACTTGGTTGTAACAAAACCACAGCAAAAACGGTCAAAAAGATAGAGACGGGGTATTTGAGAAATTTACCTGTTTGAAAGAGAAGTGCCAATTATGAAGAACACGAGCAGGGTGAGAAGAAAGGAGACAGAAGCCATTGAGATCGGTAAATAGGAAGAAGCGTTGAGAAATGAAATCGGAAATAAAAACAATAAAAAAAAGTGCTTATGCAAACGCGATTTCTGTGTGCATCGATAATGTGTAATTAAAAATTTCCAATTGACACTGATGAGACATGATGCGGTTCATCGTGAATTTGCTTCTCTTCACAGTTTGCTTTTCTTTTCTGTTATTCTTCACCTAATTTCACACTTCCATTACTCTCTTTGTTTTATGTTGTCTCCCTCTCATTTATAAAAAAAATTACTTTACTTCGCTTAATATTTTCGTATATATAAACATGAATATAAATAAGTCTTCAATACAACATCCTTAGTATATCTTTTTTTTATGAGAAAAAAAAATTAAAATTAATAAAATCTCACATACATAATTATTTTTGTAACATATAAAATAGTTCTTATAAAATTGGTTATTAAATTACCCATTTAGTTCTAGTAGTTTAAATGTAACTTTTTTCCCCTTCCAACTTGTGTCTACATTTCAAATTGTTGTTTAAAGTAGGAATAAATTGATGCATAAGTGGCTTCCCACCATTAATAAATTACTAATTTAGTTATAGTAGTTGAAATGTATGTTTTTTTAGCCCTTTCAATTTTGTCTAAATTTTAAATTGTTTTATAGGTGGTAAAAATAAATATAATTCTTTTGATAATATTTTCCTAAACATTAGTTTTTCAACCAATGGTCCAAGTGGTATTTAATACATGTTCATTATGTTCTTAAAAAATAATAAATTGAATGAAGACCTAAACTCTTTTAAAAGTTTAATTGGAAGAGTTTTTTTTATATAATTTATTTTGAAAAAAATATGAAAAAATTGAAGTTCAAGTATTTATAAATTAAAATTAATTTATGTACAAATTAATAATAATTTTTTTTGAGTTGCAAGTTATATACTTCTCTCTTCTTTAATATTACTTTTAACATAACCACATAAAAAATAAAAGTAAGCAATTAATTCAATTCACATTGTTAAATTTTTTAAATAATATTTCACCCTTATTACTAATTATTTTAAATTTCTCTTCTCAAGATTAATTAACAAAAAACCACATATTCATAATATTGAAAAGAAACATAAAATAATTAAATTTGTTTCTCTTTCAAAATTTGAATTTACAAGACTAAGAATGTTCCATGAATTCATGTAACTATCAGCTTTATGAATCTCAACTTCAAATTCTAAGTACACTGGAATCCTGGATCCCATTAACACCTAAAATATTTATTATTCCCCTAGTGAAGCTCAAGAATGAAGGAATTTTACTTTTTTACACTAAATAAAGCATATTCTGAAGTCTTGTGGAAGGACTTGATCATTGTTTCTTGAGCACAGTGTGGCCATGTTCATCCTTGTCCAAATGACGCTCAATCAAAGCATCCCAGCTTTCATCCATAGAACTTTTATTAGAAGACTCACCCTGAGATCTTGTTGAACTGGCATCTCCATCTTCATCAAAAGTGCCATACTCTGATGGTGGTGTGTAAGCATGTGGAACATCTAATGTTTTGGCCCTATGTAATGCTGCTTTATATTCAACATTGTGTCTTGTTAGGGTTTCCTGACGCTCCATTTTTTGCTTGGCAGGGGCTTCCATTGGTTCAACCTTCTCCAGCATCAACTGCAGTTGACATAAACCATAGGGTAAAAGGTTAAGTTTTGTTCATCAAAATCTTCAAGTAAAGACCGAGTTTTGTTCATGTGGGTCCTGCCAGTTTTATGGCACCTACATATTTAATGAAACCAACATGAATTCTTTCAATAGAAGAGTGTGTTGATATTAGTCAATGGAGAAAAACAAGTAAACGATATTTGCTTAATTCTTGCTACTGCGTCTGAGAGGGAGTTAAGTGTACAGGTTGTTATTACTATCAACTTACAGTTTCGTCATAATCCAACAACATGAATTCCAATCATATTCTTAAAATTTGGGTTTATAGTTTAACTTAATTCTAAAAAATTGATGGCAAATGATAGATGTACTTAGAGGTTTCAATCTAGCTGAGATGTCAAGATACATAATATCTAACATGAGCTTTACTGGAAAAAATTCCCATAAAATTAACTTGTAATATGAGAATTGTCCATGATATAGGCTACATAGATCATAACACAAACTCAAGTACAACCAACTGGTATGGACTAGATTTTTCGTATCTCTAGTTTATGTGTAATGTTAGCATATTTTAAATTTGAAGGGCACTGGAAAAACAGGTCCTAGAAAAGAGAACCATATTACATTCACAGCCACAATTAATTATGGTTATCACAAAGAAGAGACGCAAAAAATAAAAATTTATTTATCCCAATAAACAATTACACTTACATCCAGAGCCCTTTGGGCTTCTTTCTCAATCCAAATGATGGCATGATCAGATGTGGCATTACAGGAAAGGACTATATGCTCAAACCTTCCGTCTACCGGCACTGCTGTTCTCACTACTGGGGGAAACCTTCCCATTCTGCATAAAATGTTTAGAAGTTCAGGTAAGACCAAATGAGAAGGCAGTATAAATACTTTTGGCACGATCTTTGTTAACATATTTTATTCTGCAAGAAACTATAAGAAACACATGTCGGACAAGTATGTAAAAAATGAGACTTCCAAAAAGAGAGATAGAATTCAGCATAAGGCATGAACTCTTCTTTTTTCTTAGCCATACTTAAAAGGCTTCCTCTCAACAATGTGATAAAGGCGACCGGGTGCATAGAGTCTTCTTGGATCTTTGATCATCTTCTCTTCTGGAATGCATGTATCCCTCATGCACCTCAAGCACAGTAGGCATGGCAAACTGCCAGAAACAGAAAAATAAATTATTACAAGTAAACTTATCTCACCATGAACAAATACTCAAATATTTGTTTCAGTAATTGTTGGACCTTTGCATGGTATGCCAGTTATCGACAAAGTCTATTCCAAGCTGGAACTTTTTCTAAGGGGTAGCCTATGTAAATTAAGGCATTTTTTTTCTCTTTTTTTTGGGGGGCAGGGGGGGTGGTTTAATTTGTTTCAAAATTTGAAGTGGGGATGCAAAGAGAATTGAACATGTTGCATAGATTTTAGTATGTTAAAACATCAACTAGTGATATGGTTAAATTATAGTATATAAATAGGTACAAATCTTATTTTTTACAAAATAATTTTATAGAATTGATTTAGGCCTAAATCCACTTTCTTATATGGCATCCTAGCAAGTTTGTTGTGTCGTATTTTATCAAGATACAATTGGATCAGCCACAGATAGTTAGTGTCACACTAAAAACATTCAATCCTCGATAGGAAAGAGTATCGTGGAGATCTCACATTGGTGACCAAATTATAAAATATAAGTGGGTGGAAACCTCAAATTATAAAATATAAGTGGGTGGAAACCTCATGCAAGTTGATTTTGTAGGGTTAAGTCTAAATCTACTTTCTCAGAGTATTGATAACAAAAATGGCATAATTACACAAGTCCTAAGACATACCAGAAAAGAGACTTGAATATATCTTCCAATGGGGTGGCTGTTCTTGGTAAGAAGTCGTCCTGATCAAAGGTAAAGACTGGTCAACTTCAAAATACCAGATTCATCAATCATGGCATCAAGTATAATGATGCATGAAGAAAGACAGGATTTGTAATGCATCATTACATACATTGGAAGTTTAAGCAATATACTACTAATAAAAATAAATCATCTACTAATTCAGATAGTAAATGATTTGACCTTGTAAAAGTTTTTATCCAGATATTTGACCTGTGTCGAGCAGAATAACACTCAAGAAAGCTCTCCAGATATTTTTTTTACTATGGATATAATTGTTTTCAACATACCGAGACATCAATAAGACTGTAACCTTACTTCACATGAAGTTAATAGAATGCTTAAACTATGAAACCTGAATGTGTAAGCCATCATTCAAGTAACATAAAATTTTATGTACAGAAATCTGTAGCCCTGAACCTTAGATAAACTAGCAACAAAGCTATGGATCCTAGTTAGAAGTTATTGGATTTGGACTCTCTATTCTTTTTTCACCCCTTTAACTTGTTTGTAAGTATTATAAATCTGTAGTCATCCGAAAATAAATTCATCACATTCAAAATTCACTACTCCTTGCAGAATGTTATCTTTCTATACACAAGGTCAGAACTGTTACAAACACATCAAAAAATGTGATTGTAAAATCAACTGCCTTCTATAAACATCCACAAAGAGCTTGGTTTATAGAATCGGTTACATTGTAATCTCAAAGACTGATAATTTGTTATTAGCAATCCAGTCCCAATTATTTTATATATGATTTATCTGTTCAAGATTTGTTGACACAGCATTCTACACTTAATCAACCAAATAAACAGAAACAAAATTAAACGAAAACTTGCCTGCAGTACAACAGAGTTGATGACATCTGCATATCTGACTGCTAAATTCAGTGACATGCACCTAGCAGGAGCAATGGCATAACACCTGACCCTCTTCCGATCAATATTTCCCAGTCTATGCCTATTCTGCACCACCAGCATTGTCAGCATAGCTGCCACACCAGATCCAAGGGAATGTCCAACAAAAGTCAGCGTGTAATTTGGATGCTTTTCCACCAAATCCTTCAAAATTTCACATTCTGCATCCAAAACCCAACCAGCAGCTTTCAACAACCCGTTGTGAACATACCCCCCATCAAACTTTCTCTTCCCCAATCTATTGTCCAATAGAACCGCATAATCACTCTCCTTTGCCAAATTTAGACCCCTGATGGCAAGAACTATATCCTCATGCTCGTGATCGAGATACAGAACATAGGGTGGTGCCCTTCCACATGTATCTTCATATGTCTTTTTGAGAAGTAAAAAATCAGGGCTAATTCCATAGCCACCAGGAGGCGCCCAAAGGGGTTGGCGAAGATCTTCTTCATACACAGCTAAAATATAGCGACAAAGGCGTGGTATGGGCTCAAATTCTTCTACTGTGGCAAAGCCCCAATTCTCACTGTCATGGCCAGCAGAATGAAGACATCTTTTCCAAGCCCAACGAGCACAAGCCAGACAGTACACACACTCAATAAGAGGAAGGCCACACAGGAATGACATTATGCCTACAGCGTAAGCTACAAACAAATGGAGATTTTGTACAAGTTTCCTCTCAAGTGCAATGAATTTCTGACAGTGACAAATACGAACACAAAAAATGGAATCTGAAGCTAAAACTCACAGAAGGGGCCAATATCTATCTTGCACAAAAAATAATTCAATATACAAACAGATAGTAAACAATCGTGGATCTAGTGTTGACTTACTGTAGCAGTAGATATACACAATTGCTAACTTACACAACCACAGTGACGAACAAAGTAACTAGAGACAATAAACCAAAACTATAATTTCCCAGCTCCAAGAATTGAATCCTCTAGAACAAGAGACGAACTTCACAAGAAGATGGTGAAATTCAGTACACAATATGCCGAATCCAGTATACTCACAAAAATCTCACACGCAGAGTGACTCAAAACACATCAAAAAAATTATGACTCAAAGGTGATCATTGATCAAAATCACAAAATTCTGCATAGGAAAGGGGACAAGGAAAGTCGCCCAATGGGATGAAGAATTGAACTACCCAGAACTCTAAAGAGGAAACTATATTTAATGGGTTTACTTATATGTCCTCACGGTGTGGGAAAAAGAGACATCGGATCTTCCTAGATTTATCATTAGTCGTTGTGCGCTGTAAACTTTGTACTATTATACTATTGCTGCAGAATTTAGGATGAAGAAGAATGGAAGCAAAGGGCAAAAGGGTAGCCAAACCTACAATTCAAACTCAGACAAAAGATTGGGTTTTGCATTTTGCTGACACCATTGGAGGAAGATTCAAAACCGGAACCTTCTGTTTTATTTTATCATCACACCAAAGTGTGAATTGAAGAAAACAAACACCATATCAGTGAATAAAAAGATATTATCCTTTTTTTTCCTTAAAATAAAAGTATTATTTTTCTTTTGGTTGTAGTAGTAAGACCCTAACAAAAAGGGGAGACTCCAGATATTTTTGGAAAAATACCCATAATATATAAGTCGTTATAATTATTAAAATATATATATATATATATATATATATATATTAAAAACTAAAACAAACACGGATAGATAAGTAACATATCTGCTTATTTTCTGTTAATTATTTAAATCACATTTAGCAAAAATAATTAAATTGACAAAAATTGAAATCTTATAAAACAATATCAAAACTGAATGAAAATAGAGATTAAATTAGTACTTTAACTTTTTTTTAACAATATTAATATAATTGTTATATATAATTTAAATCTTTACTTCTAAATTAAAATTTAATGTTTTTAAATGAAACTTTTAATGGTTAAAAAATATTGTTTTCCATTTGCTTATTATCAAAATAAAATATCAATTATATTTTAGAAATTATTTATTAGAAATTTGTAACTATAGTGTAAATCCTGTATTTTAAATTTTTTATTTATAAAAAAAATAGATATGTGAAATAGATATTTTTTCTATATATTGTATAAACTAACATGGTAGTAAATAAATAAATAAAGTAACACGATAAATTAGTCAAATTTTAAAAATATTCATAGTATAGTGCAAGTATTAATGGTATATATTATAATTTAGTGTTCGATTACTTTATCTTAGGGAAGTAACATATTTCTTTGGATTTCTTGAAAATTCTCTGTATAAACTAGTTGTTTTTTAATAAACTAAATAATTAAACATATATCAAAGTTACTTCTATCTTTATATTTTATTAAGTACCTGTTTAGTATAGATTTGTTTCCAAATATAAAAAAAAATACATATAAAGAAATACATAGATTTTTTTCTAAATAAAATCTTATGAAATTAATATAAATAAATAAATAAAATATAAATCAAACACGGGTTACGAGCTCACAAATGTCAAAGTTAAATGGTCTCTTACTCTTTAATAAAATTATAATATTATGTAAAAATAAATAAAATTATAACATCATGGATTTTATTTTGACATTTTCATTTAGGTTAAAGTAATAAGCGGACATTAAGTCCATTTGTCATTATGAATATAATTTTTTTTAAGGTATATTGGGTGTAGAAAAGTTAAGTCAATTTGTCAATGCTAATAAATGAAAAACACTTATTTAATGTATTAGTGGTAGTTGAATCTGTCTTAAAAAAAGTAGCAGTTAAACAATCATTATGCTATGTTTTGGGTTTGAGTGTCATTAGGCTTAGTAGTAAGTGTTTACTTATTTTTTTTCTTGTAATAATAATACAATAAAAAATATTATCAAATATATTAAAAATATATGTTTATAAAAATTAATCATACAATAAATTATTTTAGTATAATTGGTGTGACAACCTAAAAATTTGGGATTTAAAAAAGTGAATTAGTATATATCAAACTAATAGAACCAGATTCTTTATTTCAGTATAAAATATATTTTGGACAAACTTGGTTCATTAGCCTACTTTTACTATCTTTCTTTAGAACTCAAGTTCTTCCAAGTTCTCTGTCTTTTCTCTACCAAATCTCTTCAGTAAGCCATTTGATTTTCGGTCAAGTGGTGTCCAAGCATCCACAACGTAGAAACCTTCAAAATCGACCGATCAGTTTCGGGTCTTAGTCAGGTAAGTGGCTCTATCCAGTTCTCCGTTGTTCTTGAACTGGGACATGCAACCTTTGTTGGTTGCATGCGTCTTGTGTTTTCCCTTTTTTGTTCTCTACTAAATTTTGAGCTCTAAGAGTTGTTTCCATCACCATTTCGGTGGTTGTATGACACTGTTTAGGTTCTTCACCGAGTAGGGTACTGTGGAAGCGGTGTTGTCAGCTGGGTTGTTCAACTCCAAGGTAAGGGGAGCTAGATACTTTTTCTATGGTTTGTATGAACAGTGCATGTGCTAAAATCCGTAATATTTTGTTGTTTGATGAACAAGTTTGTGTTTAGAGTGACCTTGTTTTGTATGCATCTGTATGAGAAAATGTGGAACTGTGAATTGATGTTGTAAATTGATCTAGGGGAAATGTATTGTTGTGATTGAGTTCATTGGTGAGGTAGAGATGTTATGAAGGTTATTAGATAGGGGGTTAAGTGAAACTATAGTGTTTTGGGGGCAAATTGGAGGAAGTGAGATAGCGATTTTGGGCATTAGAGGTCTCGAGTGCAATTGGGTTGTTTGGGTAGCTCAAATAGGTCAATTTTGACTTGTTAGGAACATCAAACTGGTCTAAAACGAGTTACAAGTGGTAAAGTTGAATTTAGGTCACTAAGTTGTTGATTTTGGTGTTCTAGAGTAGAAATTGAGTCTAAATCACTTTAGAATTGAAGTAGGAACGTTTATAATCAATTAGACAAGTTTAATTAGGTCTAAATCATGAATTAGAGGTCTTAGAAGTTGGTAAAATGGTCTCGAAATGATAATGGGGTGTGTGAGTGCATAATTCTGCAGAACTTGCGTTCTGCAGATTATGTAGTCTCGCTATGTGAATGGTCTCGCATAGCGAGTCCCTGTAGAGAATGCTCACTGTCTGGGTCATTCGTCGTGCGAGCTGGTGTGTTGTAGGAATGACCACAGGGTGTTGCTCTCTGCCTTGTGATTCGCATAGCGAATCTTGTCGCTATGCGACTAGTGTTGGCCTGGAGCCACTGCCATTTTAATTAGAAAGGCGAGTTGGGCGCAAAGCGAAAAGGTTTGGGGGTGTGCTCTCTGTTTGAGCTCTCGCATAGTGACCTGGGTGCACGAGAGACCTGAGGCTTGAAGCCTCAGCGAGTTAATTCACATAACGAATTGGGGTGCGCTGTGCGAGACTCTCCTGTCTCGCCTTGCATGTAGGATGCGCTCTACGAATCCTCTGAGCCCGGATTTCTCTTTTGCTCTTGCTTTGGTTGAATTAAGTGTGTGGAATGATTGGAATGCATAGTATGATTGTGGTAATGTTATTACATTGAAAGTATGTGAATGTATGAGACATGTTTGGTGGTTGAATGTAACAAAGTGTGGTTATTGGACGTAATTCCATGATCCTCAAGGAGATGATCCATGGTGGTGCCCTTGGTGTGTTTTAGAATGATTTGCATGGAAGCTCAGTCTTGGGGGTTATCCTGAAACTACAGTGGTCAATCATTCTCAAGTAGAGATGACTGAACCATGTCGTGAGTAGTAGCAGAAGGTCTTAGTCTTATAGGCTTCCAGTATGCTACAAGGTGCGGTACAGACTAACCTCGTGAGTGTGGTAGGATGAAACTCATTGGCAATGGCTTTGCAAAGCAGTAGAAGCCACCACGAGTGCATGACCTGCCATAGCTCGACAATCATTCTAAGTCCGGACGAGTCAAGTTCAAAGTGCAACAAGTTATGTTCGTGTAGTCTAGTATATCTGTCTTTAATTGCATATTGTGTGATTGTTATAACATGATTTTTTTATACTTAGCTCACCCTTGCTTCTGTGTTTGTGTGTTGATTGTGTGTGCTTTTCTTTTGCATTGATCATCCACTTGGATGTGAGCAGAAGTAGATGAGGTACCCCTAGAGCAGGCCCTAGATGGTGATGATGCTGCAGCTTAGTTTGTTTACGATTTCTTAGTTAAGTTATATCATTTTGAAATACTCTGTTATGTAGAAAGTTTTAAATTATGTCTTCTTTTAGATGACTGTAATCTTAACAACTTATCTGCAAGTCTACTTCTAACTGTTCTATTATATTAAAATGTGGACTATTATATTATATAATTTTATATAATCTGAAACGTTACAATTGGTTAATTAAATTAAAAAATAATTACAAGATTTAAAAAATAAAATAATAAAATGAGCTACATTAATATGGATAAAATTAATAAATTATATATCAATAGCAGATAAAAAAAGTTATTAAGAGAAATACTATTTCGGGTGTGGTAAAAATTTATTAAAATACTTGTCTTCCCTTTTAGGGTAGACATGATTATGACTTTTAAAAATACAATCAAAACTAAAAACTGGATTAGAATGAAACTCATATTTCATAAAAGAAATATACATTTTATATATTTAATTTAAATAATTATATTAAATTTAAAATGTATATTTATATTTTTAAAAAATAGTTTAGATATCTATAAATCGATTTGATATTGACTTTTAAAATCGATTACTTATTCAAAATTGATTTTAACTTCAGAATAATTATAAATTAATATATATTTTTTTAAGAATACTTTTTAAAATAAAAACCTGTTGAAGTCTTTCCTTGTTTTTATAAAATTTCTAAAATAATTTAAAAATAAGTTAACTTTATGTGTTAGTTATGCATTGCATTTAGATTTATGTATAATATTTGGTAGATTTATTGGATGTAAGTGTTTATTACTTTCTTATGGCAAATACTCTAATTGGTTTAAATACTTATATTTTTAGTTTCTTCAATTCAGATTTAATATTTCTTTTTGTTTATCAATTTTATTTAATTTAGTTTGTTTTTATAACATAGTTTAAATACAGTGAATATTATATGAATATGGTTTTTATTTTATTTTAAGAGATTAAAGTCACATAAATTATTAAATAAAAATATCATACAACATTATAATCGATTATAAAATAAAATTCTCAAATAAATATTTTTTTTGTTTCTTGAATTCAGATCTAATATTTCTTTTGTTTATCAATTTTATTTAATTTAGTTTGTTTTTATAACATAGTTTAAATACTTAACAAACAGTGAATATTATATGAATATGATTTTTTATTTTAGGAGATTAAAGTCACATAAATTATTAAATAAAAATATCATATAACATTATAACCGATTATAAAATAAAATTCTCAAATAAATATTTTTAGATTTTTTTTTGGTTTTTTATCACAATAATAATTACACTCATTTCTTTTAATATATAAAATGTGTTAATTTTCTTTTTAATATTTTATGTTATTTTTAATCTTTTAAAATTTTAAATCAATGGTGTTAATTCTCATCTTTACCATTTTTTAACAATTTTAAACCAACTAAACAAAAAATATTTGATAAAAATATCAATATAACATTTAATAAAAATTAAATTTGGTTTCAATGTAAAGATAGACAAAATTAATCTATTAAAAAATAATTAAACTAAATTAAATAAAAATAATAAATATAAAACTAAATTGAATATAAGATATTATCATATCCACATATATTGCAGTTTGACATTTGAACTTTTTTTAAACTAAAAAAATTTTAAAAAAGAAAAAAAATTATCAACTGACATTTAACATATATTATTCATTATCTTGTTAATTATTTAAAAAATTTTAAAAAGATAACTAAATTAAGTAAAATTAAAAAAATTGGAATCAAATTTAAAAAAATAATATTAATTAGATTGAATTGAATAAATTTAATGAAAATAGAGATCAAATTGGAGAATATTATTATTATGTAAAAATATGAAAATGAAGGCGTGTCATTACAATATTTTAATATAAAATGTGTGATTAAATAAATGTTTAAATTAAATATATTTTTTTTCTTATTCGTTTACTAAACCAAAAAGAAGCGACAGTAACATTATTTTAGCAAAGAAGTAATAAACAATTATTATATGTACAACTCACATTTTAATCTGTATCTATATTTTCTTTATATTTAAAGTGTGAATAATTATAAAATTACGTGAGATATTCATGAAAAGTATATTTTTTGAAACAATATTATATATGTTCAATTAATATTTATTTAAATCAATTATATTCATTCACTTATTCATATGAATTTTGTTTAGTTTTATCATATTATTATGTTGAATAGATTTATGTTATTATGTTGAATAGATTTAGAGTATAATTGTAAGAAACTAAAAAATAAACTATTAGAGTTGGTAGGTATTTTAAAATAATAAGATTGATTATTTTATTTTAAAATAATTGAATAATATAAATAGAATTTTTTAAATTGTCTCATTACTTGATGATTAGGAAGTTTTTAGGAGATCATAACTGAGTTATCTCTATTTCTATCCGATCAGTTCTTTGTTTAGATATTTTACCTTGGTGTTTTCGGTTCATGATCATGCAAAGAAAATCTGTTTGCATGTGTCAATAACTTTTTTCCTTTGATTCTTGGTACAATTGAGGTTCTAAGGTTTATCTTTGATCATCAATTGGTGATTTATAGGCTTTTCTGGAGTTCCTTACGGTGGAAGCAACGGTTGAAAGTTCTTAGAGTTGTAAGGAGTTTTCTAAGGTATGGGAAGAAAGACTTTGTTATAGGTATAAATTTGTGGTTTTAATTTAGAATTTCTATGAATGATAAGAGGAATTAAGTGAAATTGCTATGTGGTTGTTAATGCTAATTGTATTTTTAGAGTGATGATAAATAATTGTATGATGTTTGGTATGGTGTATTATCAATGTTCTTGCTGTTATGATTTAGTGTGAGAAAGTTGTTTTGGTATTTGAAACTCAATTCAAGTGTTTAGAGTGAGTAGTGGTCAAATTACTTGGGTTTGAAGCTTAAAAAGTGAGGTTTTGATGGGTAAGTTTTGTATAATAGGGGATGGAGATAGGAAACTACTGTCTTGAGACTATTATGAAGTAATTTAAGACATGTTAAAGGTGTTAATGGATTAAAATATGTTATGGAATGAAGAGGTAGTGATTTGTTTAAGTTTTAGGGTATTTTAGTGTAAAAATGGAGTTTTTAGTAGTGAAATTGTGAGGTAGGTTTGTAAACTGGTTTGAGGCATTGAGGGTCTGTTATTAGTTGTACTATGACTTGTTTAAGAGTTGAAAAGAGAAAAATATGGTGTATAATAGTTGGTGTCATCTTGGGGTGAGTTCTTGGGAGTTTTTGGTCCAAATTGAGGTTTTACATGGTGAGATTTTGAAATAGAATGGTTGTGAGTATTCTAAGATGTTGGAGGGTGCTAGCAGGTGTATTTACAATTGTTTATGCAGTTTGTAAACTGATACGGGGGTTAGAAAGTGTAGAATTTAGTTTGGGTAGCTCATAGGAGTGAATTTGGGTTTTAAAGTGTCAATTTAAGTTACAACAGTGTTTTCAGAGTTTTCTTAGGGTCTAGAGGGTCCTAGGGATCTTTAGAAGCTGTGGGGTAAGTGGGGAAAACAAGTTAAAAGGGGTTAAGTTTTTCTGATAACGCATGAGCACCCAAAATGGGCGTTGAGCACTCCATTCCATGGGCCAGGGCGTTGAGCGCCAGCTTCCCAATGCCTAGGCACTAACTCTCTGTTGGCGCTGAGCACAAGTTTCTGGGCGCTTGGGCGGCACCCTATAGGTTCATGTACTTGTGTTTTAGATGTGTTTCAGTGACTTGTTTGGTTGTATATGATCTTTTAAAGTATGACTAATGTTTCTAAATGGTGTTATGCAATGTGAAAGTGAAGGAATATATGAATATGGTTTCAAATGATTTCAAAGTTGTGAAATGAGTTCCAAGGTGGAATTCATGTGTGTAGTTTTCAAGTATTGCTAGAATGATTGCAAGTATCTCAGTCTTGGGGGTTATTCTGACACTTATGGTCTTTCATTCTCAAGTAGAGAAGATTGACACATATGGTGAGAGTAGTGGGAGGTCTTAATCTTTGGTGCTTCTAGTATGATCCAAGGCATGGAACAAACTAACCTTGTGAGTGTGGTAGGGTGAAACTCATTGGCAATGGCTTTGCAAAGCATTAGAGACCACCACAAATGCACAATCCGTCATAACTCAACAATCATTTTAAGTTCGATAATCAGTTTAGGTCTTTGTATATTAAGATGTTTGGATTGATGTATGTTACATATATATGATTTAAGTATGATATGTTATAAATAGGTTAAACCACTTCCGTAATCCTTATTTATGTGGCTTTTTTTCAGTTAGATCCTGTATTATCGGTTTTCCCAATTTAGTCCTTAAATGTGAAAAATTGACTCAATTGGTCCCTGCCGTTAAATTGGCTTAACAGGGTTAACTTTTTCATGACCTGACACCTTGACGTGGTAGGTTTTTTATACGTAGCATTGACATAGCTCTATATGTGAAATTTGAGAACATTTAACATTTTAAAATTAAGGATTTTTGGAGCATAAAATGTAATTAGGAATTAGGGTTCATTGAAATTGAAATTGTTGCCCCCATTGAAATTGAAATTAGGGCTTGTTGCCCCTAATTCCTAATCACATTGGGGTTTCCTCAAGCACGAAGCTCACGAGAACGTGATGGAGGTGTGAGGTTGATGGCAGCACTGAGTGTTTGTGCGTCGCGAATTTGGTTGGTGAGGTAGTGGCTAGTGAGAACTGGTTTTACGATGAGGGGAACCGCGATTAATGTTCTGGCTTGAGGAGATTGGCCTTCTAATTTGGTTTGCAGGTTGATGAAATGGAGGTGGCCATGGAGGTTGGTTGTTGTGTGAGGAAGATAATGGCTCGTGGCGGCTTGCGGCTTTCGAATGTTGGTTGTGGAGGTGCTCACGATTGTGCGTCAATGGAGGATGCAAGACTTGTTTTAGGCTTTCCTTGTAGGTTCTCGAAGAAGGCTGAAGGAAGATGGTGTTCACGATGAAGGTCTATCGCGGCGATTTCGGAGGCTATTGGGTGGTCTCTATGGCGGCATTGACGGTGAAGATGAACAGTGATGGTGTCGGCGAGATAGTGTGGCACGGATTAGGGTTCGGTGGTGGCTTTAAGTGGTCTGGCGAGATGAGCGTGGTCGTTGGTCGCGGCGGTGAGGATGGTTGGCGACAAGACTATGGTGGCGGCACCGCGACATAGCTGACGGCATAACTTTGCCCCATGTCATTAGGAATTAGGGTTCATTTAAAATCCACCAACAAACCCTAATTTTAAAATGTTAAATGTTCTCAAATTCCACGTTATAGAGCTTTGTCAATGCCATGTATAAAATCCTTAACACGTCAAGGTGTGAGGTCTTCAAAAACTTAACCCCATTAAACCAATTTAACAGCAAAGACCCAATTAAGTCAATTTTTCACTTTTAAGGACTAAATTGGGGAAACCAATAATACATGGATCTAACTGGGAAAAATCCACATAAATAGGGACTGCGGAAAGGTTTAACCTTATAAATAATATATGACTGGTTTTGTAATCTAGCTTATCCTTTTGCTTTGGTTCGTGTTTGTATGTTTTGTGTTCTCTTCTTTGCTATGATCATTCGGTGGGTGTAAGTAGAGAGAGATGAGGTTTCTCTAGAGCGGGTACTAGATGGAGGAGCAACTAATGTGTAGCAGCCTTAGATAGTTATTTTATTTATAGTTTTAGTATAGCTAGTTTATATATAAAGTTGACTTTTATAGTTATTTTCGATGATTGTAAACTTTATTTTATTTTTATGTCTTTGACAATTGTTCTTGTTAATACTGGATTTGTGATGACTCTTTTTAATATAGTTTACTACTATATTTTTGGGATGTTACATCAATAAATTTTTTTAAAATATTTTCACCCATTCGATAGGTAATATATTCTCAGTATTTATTTACCACTTTATGCTAAATTAATTTAAATCTAAACAAATTTTGAAAAATGATGTCATTTTTGAAAATTAATATTAAATTTATATTATTTTAAGATATTATGAAATATCTCTATGATATTTATGAAACATATCTTATAAATATAATTATATTATATTTTCAGATATTATAATATAATAATTGATTATATAATATCTTAAAATATTATCATATAATAATTTATTATTAGATATTTATAAGATGTTAGATATAATAGTTGATTATATAAGATTTTTAAATTATATTTTTTTATTATTCAAATAATATAATTTGTTTAATATATATGTTTTATTTTTGGTTTGGTAGTTTATAAATATAACATCTTATCATAGAAAATATATACTTTTGTACAATTCTTTCATTCACTATTATATTCATTTATTATATAAAGATCTATTAAACTCCTTTTGACTTAAATGTTAAAGTGTCTTATTCTAAATATATTTATCTTTCCTTTTTCTCTTTGGAATTTAGAGTTTTCTCATCAAGATGTACAATTTGAATCTTGAAAGGTAAAAACATTTGTACCCGTTGTGGGTCTGGATAAATTATTTTGAACAAGATTATATTAAGAGGCCTTCTATGAATAAAATCTTATATTTCAAATAATTGTTTTATTACTCCTAACTACTTTATTGTCTCATATGTTACTTTTTTTTAAAGTCGTTGAAATTATTATATGAGGGTAAAGTTCAAGATCAATCAATAGTGAGTGTTCAAAATAAAAAACTAACACATAAACTGATTTGGTTTGAAATTGTTTGAAAATAAAAAATGAATAACACATTGGTCAAACATGATGATCAGGATAAACAACAAGAAAATAAGCTCATACACGTATTGAAAACTATCACAAATGTTGAAAATGTGGTTCTATTCAAAGGAGTTACATATAGGTGTTACACCTTGACTTTTAACTGCAAATGGATATACTGAGATCGTTCTCACTCACTAAAGGTTAGGTACAATTTTTAAAAGTGATAATAGATTATTTTACTAAATTGATAAAGCCATAGCTTTTATAAATTATCACTACACAACAACAAGTGCAAAAATTCTTTTAGAAAAATATTATATGTAAACATGGTTTACCTTTTGTCAACACCCAATTTCGTTCGGATTGACTGTAATAGGTTTATCTTATTTTATTTTTTTTCTTATTTTATTTTATGTTATTTTCTTTCATTTTTATTTTTAAGTTATGTTTTAATTTTACTTTTTTTATATATTAGTTATTTCACTTTATTTGATTTAGTCTTTTTTAGAAAAAAAATAAAAAAGGAAAAAAAAATAAGAAGAAAAAGGTAGTAGTCTGGGAGACTGGTGTTTTGCTTTCTTTCCATTCTCAGTCACAAGCACGAATTGAGCTTTTCACCTGCAAGCTATCACAGCAAGCTTAACATAGGGCCTCGTTCTTCCTGCAACATTGTCTCTCCTGCAATATGATGGTCAATCCAAATGTCCCTACGCGGAGTTACAATCATACATAAGGGGAAATGATCTCTGATTAACTTTGACCAATTGATCCAATAAAACATAAAAAGAGAAAAAAGACAAACGAAAAATCAAAAAGGATACGCCTCTGATCAGAGAGAAAGCAGATATGGAAGCAGTTTTGGGAGGGGGGACTCGCTTCATTAGGATCCAGCTTGGAGGGTCATTGAAAAGAAAAACTGAGGAACAACGCCCTAGAGAGAACCAGTGACCTCGACTCCTACCGAGGGACCAACATCATCCACTGAGACACTACTCTCAACTCCTCTCTGTTCACTCCCATTTCCTCACCTCAGACAGATTTCATTCACCATCTCCTTCATCATGCACATAATCGAAACCCACTATTCCTTCAACCTACACCATTAACCGCAAAAACAAAATCCTCCTCCATTCACTCGTCGGATATCACCATCAACCAGGATTCAAAGAAAAAAGATATCATCATCAACCAGGATTCAAAGGAAAAAACTTAACGCAGATACAGAAGGCAAGTTCATCTTCTTAAAGCTTTATTGCTCACAAACTGTGAATGGTAGATGATGTGATCTATTCATAATTGCGTTGATAGAGCATTTCATTTGGGTTGTTATATGTTCTTGTGTTGGTTTTGTAAGACCTGGTTTTGTCTGCTCGTATTAAGCTTGTAATCATATTGGATATACATGATTAAATTATGTGTACTCTTTTGTCATTCAATCATCCCCAATTCCAGCGTCATAAACACGGCCTTGTATCCCATTACCTGAAAAAAAAACGAAGAATCAATTATCACACTCCCACATGCACACTCTAATGCACCCTCTCTATAGTGAAGCTGTGAAAATACCTCTTCCGTCTCTCCGCTTCGAAGCCACCGAGCAACACGAGCTCTCCGATCTTCGATAGCCTCCAACGCCTTTGTTCATCTTCAACCATTAACAAAGTTGAATCATAAAAAACCATAAGCACACCACGGCAACAGAATAAAAATCCTAAACCCCTACGTCCACTCCTTGCCTCGGGCTCAAGCCCGTTCTATTCCTAAAAAACAAACAAATACGAATTTCTTCCCTACGTCCCCTTATTCTCATTTTCGCACCCCTCTCTGCCTGGGCTTTGGCCCAGTTCGTTTTTTTAATTGTTTAGGCACCCCAGTTTCTTATTTAGCACCTCCACACCCCTTTTCTTTTTATTTTATTTACTTATTATTTTGCTTTTATTTTATTTTATCATTTTACTTTTTACTCAATTTTCATTATTTATTTATTTATCCATTTATTTTATTTTTATTGTTATTTTTATTTTATTTTATTTTATTTTTATTTTTATTTTTATTTTTATTTTTATTTTTATTTTTATTTTTATTTTTATTTTTATTTTTATTTTTATTTTTATTTTATTTTTTTTCTTCTTCTTTTCTCTCTCTTTTGTTTCCATTTTAAATGCCCTTTTATAAGAAATGATAAAAAATATATTTTAAAGGTTTAGGCACATGTGTGATCGTATGCATCGTCCTTGTGTTAAAACCTTCTCTTTTTCTCTTCTAAAAAAAACATATTTTAAAGGTTTAGGCACATGTGTGATCACACGCATCGTCCTTGTGTTAAAACCTTCTCTTCTAAAAAAAATAATAATAATAAATGTTTTAAAGGTTTAGGCACATGTGTGATCGCACAAATCGTCCTTGTGTTAGAATCTCTTCTTCTTCTCTTCTAAAAAAATATAAATAGTAATAATAAATGTTTTAAAGGTTTAGGCACATGTGTGATCACACGCATCGTCCTTGTGTTAAAACCTTTTCTTCTTTCTCAAGTAAAATTATAAAAAAAAATAATAATAAAGGTTAAGCACACGTGTGATCGCTCGCATCGTCCTTGTGCTAAAAACCTTTTCACTTTCTTTTTTCTCAAAAAAATACCAAAAAATATAAAATCTTTAAAAACTAAAAACATCAACACTTTCAAGCAAACAAACCGTCTTTCCGCCAGAACTACATTATCCTTGATTCTCCATCAAAAGTGGAGATACGTAGGAGCAAGGTTAGCCCTTGTCAGGTTCACTTCCCAAAAATCCAAAATCATTTCAAAACAAATTTTCAAACAATTTCAAAACAAACTTCTCAAACAGTTTCAAAAGAACTACGTAACCCTGATTTCTCATTCTGAATGAGAATACGTAGGAGCAAGGTCAATCCTTGTCGGGCCCAAAAAACTAAAAAATATATTTTGCTTCTTTAGAGTTGTATTTTAGGGAATAGTTAAACATTTTGAAAACCACATCATATTCGCGTATTTAGTTAAAGGTATTGCCTTAGGGCAGGCGTTGTAGGGTGCTAATACCTTCCCTACACGTAACCGACTCCCGAGCCTAGAATCTGGTTCTTGTAGACCATGCCTTATCATTTTATGGTTTTTCCGTAGTTTTCCATAATAAACTATGGTGGCGACTCCAAAATCTCTTTTCAAAACCCGTTTCTTTTTTGGATCGTCGTCCCGTCGCGATTCCGGTTGCGACACCTTTTATCGTCCTAAATAATTGATAATTTATTAACAAAGACTTCGAACAATTTTAAAGTTTAGAGAAGTATTTTAGAAAAGATCGCTTTGACGAAATTCATAATGATAACTTATGAATTGATCTTGACCTCATATATGAGCTATGAAAAGAAATTCAAGGAAAGAAACTATAAATAATCTAGCAATGCAACACTACAATACATGTGTGAGAGGAAACATGTCTTTCACAAAAAGAGACCTAGTTTGACACAAACTTGGTTATGTAAGAAAAGATAAGTATGGATGGATAAGTATAGAGGCTAAAAATTGAAAAATATTTTAGATATTCTAAGTATCAAAGGCTTAAAAGCAATAAAGATTGAAATATATATGAACACCAAAATGTCTAAAAGCCTAAGGATTGAAAGGTATTCAAAGATCAAAAGATTTGAGTACCAAAACATCTAAAAAAACTAAAGATTAAAAGATATATAAGAATTAAAAGATATCTAAATACCAAAAAAGATATTCAAGTACCAAATTGTTTAAAAGCACTAAAGATTGAATAACATTAAAAGATTCGAAGATATCCAAGGGCACAAACGTCTTGTATGTCCAACTATGCAACTCTTTAATTGACAAGATTAGCACATATAATACACGTTTTGTACCTTAAAATCCAAAAATACAATTATTAAGCTATATAGCTTTCGTACTGTTTTAAAGTTTCACCGACCTAGGACATAAATAAAAGGTTATAATATGTATTCAACCTTCATTTTAATCATGGTAACGGTAAATCACAATCCAATATCTTTATACAGTTTAAAAATGAAATCACTTATTATACTAACACCCTTATTGCAACGGTTCCTAATAAAGAGGGCGTTTAAGTGAGTAATGATCATGATTCACCACAACTTAAACAAAGCATGCTTCGAAAGAAAAATATCCATGCCGCTTATCTTTTACTCTAGACGCGATGTAGGCATGGCAAACATGTTGAATTACAACTGGTTATTCCTCAACTACAATTCTTACTAGTATCAATTATACAAACACGGCTTCATGTGAATATGTTGTGATCTTCAAAAGGCAGACAATAGAACCGCCAATGTCCTTGCATCTGTCTGGTACATATCTCTATTGAAGCACTGAATATAAATCAAAGGTAACCGGCCACTCAACAGCCAATAAGGTTGAAAAATGTTGAGGGTAATAGATATCAAGTCTTGAACTTCTGTGTGAATTTTTGAGTGATTTTCTCAACCCCTTCTCTACAATCACCAGCAACACGCTTTGCACCTTCTTTGATACCAAATCCAACTTCAATAGCACTTTGTTGCAACTCACTGGCTGACTTACCTACCTTTGATATGGCAGCTTCTCTAAATTCTTCAGTTTGTTTTCCTGTTCTGGATGCCCATTCCCTCAATTTTGATATAAATTGGGAGACCAGGTGGATGATTTTGTCAAGTATGTCTCTAGATTTTCCTCTGACATCTGATGCCATTAGTTTGAGCTTGTCCAATAAGTTCTCGGCCCTATCGACATTTCCTTGAACCGAAATCTGCTCTGAGGCATTGAGCCATGTAACTCCTGCGGAGGCCTCCTTGCGGAGGTCATCATCAACTACCACTTTGATCCCATGCCTCTCCCAACGATCTCTAGCCTCCTCTAAGGCTATTGCTTGCTCTCTCACTCGTTTGGCCTCATCCTCTGCCCAAGCCCTGAATCCAAGAATTAACATAACCATTTATTCAGATAGTAATTGGGTAACAACTATCGTTTTATACAAAAAATGAGTTTATCTGAGCCGTTTTATTTAACTACAATAAACAATTGTCAATAAGGCATTTGTCTCACTGGACTAAATATACTGGTAGTGCTAATAACATTCCACAAATTCAAGCACATCTATGTTAATTCCGTACTGCAAATACAATTGGAAGCAGTTAAATAGTTGCTAGAGAAAATTACAGTCGCACAAAGGAATGCAGTGTCAGAAAGGAGGGCATGTACGGTGATCATTAGTCTAATTAGTGTATCAGCATAAGTAAGTTGTGTAATTAGTTTTAATTGAGTTAAAATATATTTCTGATCCCTTCAGGTGCCGCTCATTTTCGATTTGGTATTGTACAAAATATGCTCCAGTTTAGTCCATGTAAAGTATACATTAAGGCTGAATAAGAGTATCAACCTCTAAGAGGAAAGGTGATGAGAAACAGAAAGGGAACCATTTTGATATTCAGTTTATGAAGTTATTGACACCATATTTAAGAAAGAAGAGAAGGAGAATGATAAGTCATGGATCACTACAGATTACCATGATAAGATCAAACAGTATAACTATTTTCAATTTAGTCCTTGCTACATCTACATAACCAACATTTTGGAATTTATAATATACACAGCAGCCATTGATCTCTATGCTGCACAGTAACTCCATACAAAACTTCTAGTGTTAGAAGAAGTTCTACAAATGGCAAGAAAAAAAAATTGAGAGCAATTACTCGGTAGAAATTAAATAACTTTTTCACAAAGCAATTGAAGTTTCATACTTCGTTATTAACATAGTTTCATACAAATATTGAAGTGTGACATGTAGGTACCAAAAATATATATTTGAATCTTTAATGTGCGTACTTCATTAATTCATCATGAACAATAATGGGCCAAGCATATCAAAGTAACAATCGCAGTTGCTTCCTGTAATCTATTAGCTCATTGGCTTGATTTTCTTATTTTTGAAAAGAACATAGAAGAATCTATCAGATGTCATTTTAACATGTTACCTCTATAGGTGGGATTTAAGTCCCTTGAATGTGACTTGATACACGAGATGGAGAGTAATTGCTTAATTAATCCTAGCCCAAGGAGAAAATAAAATACATTTGTCACTGCTTCTCACCCCCATATCATATCTACTTTTACCAATCCTACAAAGCTAAAATTGGAAGCAAGTATAACATATTTAGTTGCCCATAAAAGTTTCATGATTTTACCTGGCCATAGACAGGGCTTTACGTTCTACCTCTAACTCATACTGTAAACGAGCAATCTCCTTGTTTTCAACTTCTGCTTGTTCCCGGAGTTTGTTAATCCTCTCTTTTTCATGTGCTATTTCTACCTTGTCATTCAAAAGGATTTGCAATTGATCCTCAACTTCATGCCTTAACTTTGAAAAAACCTCCATTTCTGAGTCAATAGCAGCACGCTCCTTTGTCAATGCAAGGTTATCCTCTTCTCTCTCAGCTCTTAACTTTTCTAACTCGAGTCTTGCCTGCTCAGCCATTTTTTCAACAGCATTGATCTTTTCCCTCTCTAATAAAAGCTCCTGCTCAAAACTTGCATTGATATCCTTCTCTACCTCAGCTACTAAAGCACTATGAGCAGCAACAGCATTTTCAGCAATAGATTCTGCTTCGATGCGTGCAAGCTCTTCACTAACTATTTCAGAAGCTTCTCCAGTAGCTAGAGCCATAGCTGCTTGGGCTTTTGTTACTGGCTTATCTGGCTGGAATAATCTTGTATAACCTGAAATATCACAGCCCCAAAAATACAAGAATATTGAAAATTAAAAACCAAAATCAGATTACAAATAACAGGGAGAAAAGAAACAGTAAATAATATATGAAAGTGAATCAAAATTCATAATCAAGCATATGATTAAGCATATTTTTAGAATTACCGAAAGCAAGAGCTATTATTCCATGCTCGCCAGCAGATAGATCAGCTACTATGGCAGGGCATGCATTAGGATGTATCTTATCAGTGTCCAGGAAACCAGAAAGTTGGTACAGTGTCTGTTCATCAGTCAACGAATTAGAACAACACATTAATTAGTTCAATTAAGTTGTAATTGAGAAGATAGCTTAAACATATCAGACAGAGAAACAGGTTGAGCAACCTTTCTGTCAGCTTCTGGAAGCTGTCTTTTCTCCAGGGCCATTTTCCAACTGACAAGATCTTGACGCGATAAAGGACTGCCGAAAATAACATAAAAGAAGGAAATCACAATGGTAGCCTACAGCATACAAAATTAAAACCACATCTCAAACAGAAGGTTGTGCAACTGCACACCAACTAAGAAAAAATGAGATGAAATATTAAGTCTAAGGCTTAATCCCTGTTTTTGTTGAGTTTTTTCTGTGGTTCTAGTTTTTTTTTTTTCAATGAAATCCTAATTTTCAATAATTTTGTTCAATTAAGTATACTACGTGTCAGTCCGTAGTATTTTTGTTATTTGTTTTATAATTTTATAATTTTTATTTTTATTTTTTTCAATTCAATCCCTATATTTGTTATTTTTGTTCAATTCAGTCCCATTTTTTTTAAATAGTCTAATTTTGTTCTTTCTCAAATTGAGACCAAATTTAATTTTTATATAAATGTTATATTGATGTTTTTATTAAAATTAACATTTTTATTAAGAATTTGTAGAATTATTTTTAAACCAATTCTAATAATTATATTCTAATAATATAAGTAGAGTTGTTTTTTGGGTACATATTGTATATTTTGTTTATTGATGATCAAAACTAGAAACAATTCTTTTATTTCGTTAATTACTCGTGATTTTTGTTATGTACTTCAGGTAATGTGAAATTATTCTTCCTACAATTTTAATATAGTAAGGCCTACAAAAATTTTGTTCCTAGTTTGGGAATACTGTATATTATCCTTAATAATTTTTCTAGTGTTGTAGCTCTTAATTGAATTTTAATTTCGGATTTTATTTTTTATTTTTGGTGGTTAATAAATTGACATTTTTTTTATTCTCAATATTTTTTTTTTCTCATTTTGGTTTTCTTAGTTTTATTTATTATCAATTGACATCTTTTAGGTGACTTATTTGTTAAGTGATTATGTGAATGACTTAGTTTTTGAATACTGTATATCTTTTTTTTATTAAAATTTTCATATAAGTGATCAAACACAGAGAAAATTGATAAAAATAATACAGGTAAGTCATTAACCTTTTAAAAAGGAAAAATACATGTATTTCTTTTAATATTTCTGAAATTATTTTTAATACATCTATCACTTCAAACTTCACTTTTAGTATTTCTGAAATTATTTTTAAACCAACTCTAACTATATTGTTAGAATATAATTATTAGAGTTGGTTTAAAAATAATTCCAGAAATATTAGTTAATAAATATATCAATATAACATTTATATAAAAATTAAATTTGGTCTCAATTTGAAAAAATATAAAATTATTCCATTTAAAAAAAATAGGACTAAATTGAACAAAAAAATAAATATAGAGACAAAATTAAAAAATAAATAAAAATTAAAAAAATAGCAAAAACACTAAGGACTGACACATGATGCTAATTATTTAAACGACATTATAAAAAAGAATTTAATTGAACAAAATTAACGAAAATTAGAACTTCGATTAAAAAAACTAGGATCATATTGAAGAAGCTAGACCAAAACAGGGACCAAAGTACTATGTAAGCCTAAATATAAAGTTCAATCGCAATAATTTTGTATGATGATTGTACATTGCAGAGATACAAAAAAATGTACCCACAGATTATATAACCAAATTCAGAAAGAACATACCTTCCAGGGGAGAAGAAAAATGGACTATCATCTTCATCACCAGACAACTGTATATCTTGTCTTGAAAGCCTGCTCTCAATAAGTCCAGCTTCAGCCAAGCCTGAAAATTAATATTGCATCTTCTTTAGACAATATGAATATGGCAACAAGTTGTAATGTTAAAAAATTATGAAGTCAGTATTGACCTTGAATGGTAGAAAAATCAGGATCGTCCGGGGTGACATCGTCAAATGCAAGCTCAGTAGCATTGTCTATGTACATGGCCGGATACACTTTCGAAACAGTGCTCCTAACAAAATACCGGAAAAACACATGTTATGTCAAGTATTCATATTACATATATAACACATTTGGTCATTCACACCAAATGTAAAAGGAACAAATAAACTACTACCTTGAAAGAGTGCTGCTAGCAGACACCAACCAGCGAGCATATTCACGACGAGTACATAAATCACTAGGTTGAACATCAGGCTCAATGACCTAAGAATGTAAAAATATCCAAGTGAACAATAACAAGTGGATAAAAAACTAGAATTAAATTATAAATGCAAAGGGTATTATAATCACCTTGATACATGAAAATAAAAAAACAAATAACTACCTTTAAAACTTGCAATGCAGCTAGTGCTTGCCCCTGGACTTGATCAACAGCTGCAGGAACTAAAACCTTTCCAGGAAACACTTGTGCAGTTGCAGAAACTACTGATGGAGCCGGAATACCAGGAACAGAGAAAAAGGATCCAAAATTTGGAGATTCAGATTTAACTTCATCAACCTCATAATTATCATTTATAACCTTCTCATCTACCAGTGCATTGGCTGATAATAAAACAGATGATTTTTCAAACACATCATTTCCAGGAATGCTCCACTCTTCAAGGGATGGCTCATTTCCCTCAGCAGAGACCTTCAGATCAAGGCTTTCTTTCTTTGAAGCTGACAGGATATTTTCTTCAACAGCTTCATTGAAAAACTTATGATCTGAAATCGTGTTATTTGACTCAGGACTCACCACAACACTAACAATTTCAGTCTCGTTATCAGCACCTGAACTAGAATAGGTTTCGCTAAAACCAAAACTAACATTTCCACTTGAACTGGTTATTTCATCATGCTGAACAGCATTAAGATGTGGTGGTTCAGCACCATCGTAGTTGGGCAGATCTCCTGGATCAACATTGAATAGGTTTTCTTTAAGATTGGCAGTAGATTCTGCTGTATCTATAGCAGGGTTGCTATCAAAATCTCTAAATCCATAAGCATTAAAAGAATCAACAGTATTTTCAGATTCAAGTGATACTGGGCTTTTACTGGCAAAAACTAACTTGTTATCAAAAGCTGACTCATGCTGTAAGTCTTCTTGAATAAATATATGTTTAGTGGCATCATCAACATCAACGGAGGGGTTTTTACTATCATATATCGACTGGGATCCTATATAAGAATCATCAACAATACTATAGTCACGGTAAATATTACCCGACTCAGAAGATGAATAGTCATTGGACATATCTATCTGGCCTTCTATTTTATCATTTCCTTGCTCCACCTTATCAACATTGGCTTGTTCTGTTGTTTCATTATTATGATCATCAGAAGACAAAATTTCCTCCTGCTGGGTAGTCAAGGGCTTCATGTGCTGCTCTGGTCCTGTATCCAGCCATACACATTCCAGTTTCGAACAGAGAAGTTTAGTTAAACAGAAGACAAAAATAATTCACTCACATGAAAGCATTTCACGTAACTTGATGATTATGACACGAGAAAAGCAAGCAAAGACAACTTACTGGAACCAGTTTGTTTGCCCAGAGATAAGGCAGCAAAGGTAAGCCCTGAAAGAAGAAACACTCCAGCCACTCCTACTCCCACAACTCCTGAAAGCAAGCTACTTCAAAAGTGTTATTAAGTAATGTGAAATTGCTAACACTTCACAAAACACAATTGACATTTCAGTAATTCACATCCCACTGTCTCAATTTCCCAACCATGTTTATTAGTACTTACATGCAATCCAAATGCATCAAGTCAATAAACCAATCAAATTCAAGTGCAATCATGAACGAAAAAGTCCATCATGTTTAATATATAGCAGAACCCACACGTAATTTCAAACTATCCTCAGCAACAACTACCAAATAATGAGTTTAATTTAATGCACTGTCAATGTTAGCATGCCTTCTAAAATAATTACTACAAAGTTATTTGCGATTATATGACAATGGAAAAATTCACAAAATACTTTCATATTGTCCGTGCATACACTATCTACTCAAATAATAATAGTTTCAAACTACGTTCCATGACTTACAAATTGTTACAAACAGTCAACAGTTTTAACATACATGATGCAATTCATGATTGGCCAATATTGTAAAAACTGTTCCACCACCAATGTATTCTAACGTAATACTCATAAATTTTTCACGTTTTATTTAGTCTTACATGATTTCCTTACTTTACTTAAAATAGCAAATATCTTTACTAGTTTGCATCATCATCGAATCATTACTAGCATTGGCCATTCCTGAAAACTTTATAAAAAAGAAAGGTATAATTTAATTAAATTTAAATAAAAATGTTATATCCAAGTAATGTCAAACATCCCTTCATTACTAAAAAAATAAAAAATAAAAAAACAAAGAAAAAAGAGAGAGTAGGTTAAAAGGTTTTAACATACGCGTTTAAAACATGCATATCGGTAATCGAAACATCCATGCATCATAAGGATTATCAATGGGAAAACTTCAAGTTATTTCATTATTTTGCAAAATAAAAACGGATAACTAAATTAAACAGTGACCAATTGCGAACGATGAGTACAATTTTGGAGAACGCACTCACCTCCATAGGACTCCTTCTTGTCGTTCTGTTGCTCGGTGTCGGTGTCGGACCAGCCGGAGAAGCCGTCAAGGTTGAGCCCGGACCCAGTCCACTCCGAGGCGGCGCCGTCCCGCTCGGCGCGTAGAGGGCGAACGCGATTCGTTTTGAGGTTGCGCATTCGTAAGTGCGGGGAAAGGGGGAATTTGGGTGCGGCGAAGGCCAATCGAAGCTGGAGGGAGGTGGGGGAGCACGTGAAGGAAGCCATTCCGTTGCGACGATGAAAGAGAGAGAAAGTGGTTAGAGAGAGGGGAGATGGATAAAAGGAGGTTGTGAAGAGTGAAACAAAATAGCTTTTGCGTTGGAATTTTGGGATTTGTGATCCTCTTCTCTGTCTTGTGTAGTAAAGGAATTTTGATTTCTTCGATTAGTTTTCTGGGAAACTAAATAGATCTTTAGTTTAAAAAGAAAATAGATTTCTCCAAATTATTTTTTAACTTCTCCGTAAATTTGATAAATTTTAATAATTTTTTTATTAAATTTTTGTAATGTTTTGGACATCAATCTGAGTGAAAAAGTAAATAGATTTTAAGGTTAAAAAAAATAGACTTTTCCAAAAAATTTGACTTAACTAAATTTTAACTTCACCATAAATTTGAAAAATTTTAATAGGACTTTTATTAAATTTTTGTAATCTATTTACTTTTTAGAAACTTAAAAATTTGTAATTAAGTATGTGATGTTAGATTTTTTTTTTTATATTAAGTATGTGGCATCATAGTTTATATTATTCTATTAATTTTGTAAATATCATTACATAATATTTTGGTATAAGAAACTATGATCACAATATTCTTATAAGATTTAATATATTAAATGAAAATTATTTTTAAAAATAATTTAAATTATAAATTTTATAATTTTAATTAATTTTGAATATAATATTCGTTCAATTAATTAAAATAATAAAGAAAGATTTTCTCATTACAGCATTATTATGTTATGTTATAACAAAATAGTTTGTAATAACATATGAAGATAGGGTAGAACACTTCACAAAATTAAGAAAAAAAATCTAACAACGGCAATTCAATTAAAAGGTCTTAAATTATTTTTGTATTCAGAAAAAATTCTCAAATCTATAAAATTTAAAACTTGATTAATCCATAATTATTTTACTTGTTACCAAAACTATTCAGTAACACCTCATAGATAAAGTTAAATACACAGTGAAATAACTTCATTAAGTTAACAATTAATTAATAATAACACAAATACCAAATTAACTATTTATTATGTATTAAATATAAATGACACTATTTTCTTACAAATAAAAATCAATACTATTGGTTTAAGAGTAATAAAATAATTTATTAATCTATTTATTTGTCCTGAAAAAAGACTTACTTTTAAGTGATTTTGAACAGAAATTGAAATGTTTGGTTTACAATCAAAATGTTTTTTATTAAATAATCTTTTTTTCTTTTTGTTATTTTGATTTACCATCTTACACTATAACTTGGGGGAAAACAGGAAAAAAAATACTTAGAAGAGAAGATGAGAGAAAACTTTTTAATGCAATAATAATAGTATGAGAAACCACTCGATGTTGCGTATAGAAAAAAATAGAAAAACTCTTTTCTGCTTCTTCTCTTTTTTTTTTATAATAAGTATATTCGTATTAAAAATCATAATAAATGATTATTCAATTAATTTATTTTCTTAAAAAGTATAAAGATGCAGTATATAAACATTTTTAATTTAAGAATAACAGAAAAACTTTTTAAATCAAATTAGTATATTTGTTGAATACTAAATATTGTAATATTAAAAAAATGTTGGAATTGCCAAAAAATATGTATAAGTCTATTTAAAAACAGTCTTTTTCTTTTTGCATTAGCTAATATAGCTGGCCCTGGCCCTTAGAGGTTGTCCAGAGACACAGGAAAAAGAATAAAATATGTGACCAACAGAATCATAAAATTGATAATAAAAAATAAAAATTAATTATTTTAGTTATTAGTAAAATAAAGATATTAAATCTATAAAAATATATTTATAAACAATAACTATAAAAAAAGCAGTTACAAAATTTAAAAGGTAAAATAATTAATATGTAACAATTCGAAAAAAATATATATTCTTTTCTACTCTTTCAAGTTCTTACAAAATTGATAACAAAATTGATTTAGCCATTTAGAGAATAACCAAAATACATAATTATATAACTATATAAAGAAACAATGATAGTCATTCAACAAAAGTAACTCAAATTAACGTATATAATTATCTAAAGTTTTTTCAAGATAATACATGACTAACACACATGTTTTATATATATTATTACATTCAACAAAAACATGAGATGATCCAAAGAAAAACTATCTCTAAACCTTTTAATTTCTACCTTTAATTCTTGAAACATTCTCTGCTCACATTATAATAGTAATTACAAAGGAAAAGAAAAACAAACAACCACAAACTAAAAAGAAATAAGATAATTCAATAAAAACAAACATAACCAGTTCATAATTTAATATCTCAAAACTCATTCAACCAAAGACATAAATTGCCAACAAATATCATCATGACATTCACCACGACATAGCCAAAAATAATATTAGACTTAATATTCAGATATATGCATTTCACTCAGATCTTATAAGTTTTGTTTTGTCCTATAAAATAAAATATCTAGTGTTATGATTCCAATAATGGTATCTGGTTCCCCTTTAACATCTTATTTTTAGTATATTATAAATGATAATATAAGATTGATAAAACAAAACAAATGTGTCACAAATTATATATATAGTATTAATACATCTAAAAAAATAATCACAATAATAAATATATCTAAAACAATTAAGGATAATTACTAAACGATCAAGAAGAAAACTCCATTGCATAATCGTCTTTCATCATAGATGCTTTAACATCTATCCCTGTTTTGAACACACCAATAAGATGATCATCACAAAAGAAACAAACATGAACTCAAAAAACACCAAAAGAAATAATAAGATAAGCTAATGTATAAAAGAGTTTTCATAAAACAAACATAGAGATATTGTCATGCATCACTCATTCATAGAAACAAACATATATGAAGACTCATACTAGACTCAATTATCCAAATAAAATCATTGATAAATCTCGGGGGTCTTCTATTTGTGGTGGTCTTTACTGCTTTGCAGTCATTGCCAGTAGGTTTCATCATATCACACACAAGGCTAGTTCATTGATATCTTTGTCCAAGATAAAACCCCTAGAGTATGACCTCTTACACCTCTCACCACATACCTCCTTCTACTTTAACTAAGCTTGAATGCTTATTAGAGCGATAAGATAACCTCCAACATATGGATTTCCACATCAATGCGTATACTAATAAAATGTCACCATAAAATCTTCCCACAAGATCCATGGAATTACACCAAATACATATACAATACTCCTCATCATTACAATATCATACATCATTATTTGCATGCATATTTATCCATAAATATATCAATCATTCTCAGATAAACATCATATACAAGCTATCATTTTAACATCACATAGTTCTACATTAAACATATCAGAAATTACATATAAATAAAGTTAGACTTTGTTAATTTTGCTTAGCTAGAATATCTACTCATTCAACGAGTAGTGCCTAAAACCACACTCGCCCAACGACCAGATAACTCACTCAGCTAGACTTAACTCGCCCAACTACTGTCAAGTCAATGAGCTCTCTGACTTTGGTTTAGCCCAACGAGTATATTTTCACCTAGTGACCACCAAGTTAGTAACTCTTTGACTTTGACTTTACATAGCAAGTATATTCTCGTCTGTGATCACCAAGTCAGTAGCTCTTTGACTTTGGCTCCGCCAACAAGTATATTCTCACTCAATGAGTCTACATAATTTTGCATAACATATGTGAGGGATTTACTTGTGTATATGGGAATTTGAGGATATTTGAGTGATTGATACATATACTTGTTTTCCTCTTCTCAAGTGGTGATTTTGAATCCATGGAAAATTATTATTCTTCTAGCCAAGGCAAGTTTTCAACCTTAGAAAGACCTTTTGACTTAATCATGTGTGTGTGAAGTGTGTGAATTAGATTATGTGCAAAAGTTGATTATGATATGCTTTCTAATGATTTTGATAAGCACATGTGAGAGCAAACACTGAATTTGTGAGCTTTGATTAATCATTGATTTGGTAGGCATATTTCATGCAAATATTGAGGTTTTGAGTTGATAAACGTATCATGCCATGTTTGTTTGAAATTTTGGAAATGCAACTAAGTTTTCTTTGTCTTGTAGAGTCATTGTATCAAGATATCCTTTGTTTAATGTAATGTGTGGTTGGTAGTTGTGTTTTTCATGAGGACATGAAATAATTTAAGTTTGGGGGAGTTTAATAAGTGTGAAACATACTTATTATTCTTGCTTATTTATTATCTTAAATTTGTATTTATTCATGAATTATGTGTTTCACTCATGGGGAGATGTAATGTTTTCTTCTTTTGTAATGTTGTTAGGTTAGTTAGTTTGTTTTAGATCAAGGTACAAGAAATTGAAGATTCTTTGAGAATGCGAGTTGCTGTTGGGATCTTATCGCTTAGCCACAACATGTTCGCTCTGTTACCAATAAGGAGTATTGGTAAATCTTGAAGAAATTTGTTTTGATGATGCTACAAGAAGTTTTAGTTGAAGAAGATATTAGAATTAGTTAAAAGCAATTTGTAGAAATTAAATGTAGTAGGAAATTCTTGTAAACCTTGTAAACTTGCATTTTTAACTGCAATAATCGATTATGGAATGGCAATAATCGATTATCACAGAGTCATACAGGAATAATCGATTATCTCTTCATATAATCGATTATCACATTTTGAAAACCCTGTAACGGACTTGAATAATCGATTATCACTTTTGATAATCGATTATCAGTGGCAGTTGGGAGATGTTTTTTCAGTTTTTGACCCTGCACGAAACTAGGCTTATAAATAGAGGTCTTCACAACTCTTAGAAAGTAACTTTTCAATTGAGAGTATTAGAGCTTTGTGCCTAAGGGAAGCTCTCTGTGAGTGAAAAGGATCTATGCCATTTTGAGAATACAGTTTGTCTGAGGAAGTTCTCAAAGTGATAGAGTGCTCTTGCCTGGTCTTGTGAATAGGAGAAGCTCGCGTTTTGTGCGTCAAAGGTCGGAGCAGTTCTTTTCAAGTTGGCTGAGCAGGTTCTTCCGTTCGTTTGTCGAAGGAAGGTGTTTTCTATTCTTTGCTTATTTTGATTATCTGATTGTAATCTTGAAACCATATTTTAGTGAAAAAGGTTAATCACTATTTTTAGTGATTAACGACTGGACGTAGAATCTTTTGATTCGAACCAGGATAAAAATTTTGTGTTGATTTTCTTGATCCCTAAACTCTTAGCACATCAACTGTTCGATAAATTTTTTTTAACTTGTTTTGTGACCGTAACACGCTTTCCGCTATCTATATTTTATTCCGCTGCGCGACTCTATAACGGTACAGATTGTTCCAACACGCTCAGCCAGTAATGAAAATACTCATTCAGCGAGTGGATTGTCTCGCTCAATGAGCATGAGCAGTTAATAGTGAAATAGTTGACTTTTCGCTCAACAAATACATGTTTGCTTGCCCAACGAAAAGTCAAATTGTGTAAGTGGTTTATTAGTCGAGAAAGAGGAAAAGAAAGACAATTTTAGTTGTGGGAACATGAAGAAACTCTAGAATTTTGTCACAAATTACTCAAAGTGCATTAAGACACCGTGCTTTCATCAAAATTTGTATGTTCTAGATGACTAGGAGTAGTTAATTAAACTCCATGTTCATTAGGATTGGATGTAATGTACTCAAATTGATGTAATGTGTAATTGAATCTTTGTTCATTCATATACTTTATCTTGCATTTAATGTTTATGATTTGGAAATTTCATACTTCGGAATGTTCCTATTTTATGGGAAGTGAATTGGAACATGGACATGGGCAAAGCAACCAAGAGAATTGATTCTATGAATGGATTCAAGTGTTCCTAGTCATTCTAGATATTTGAACTTAATGCAAATTGAATGTTAAATTAACTAAGAAATTAGTAATTTAGCATATTGATTTAGAACTTGTTCTTAAGGGATTAGAACTTGTAAGCTTATACTTCAAGAGTTGGGAAAAGCTAAAAAGGTTTTATTTCACTTGAAATTCTGATACAACTTATTACTACATTTATAGGAGACAATAGTTCTGAAAAGTAAAAAGGCGAGAAGCTCATAACAAAACCCTAAAAGAAAAAACCCTTACATACGGTGAACTCCCTCCTCGATAGACCCAACAGTGGTATTAGAGCTGATGGTTTGTCTTGGTGATCGGCTTAGACAAGTACAATGGTCCCTGTATCAAAATTCTTCCTAGCGAAGGGTTCCAAGTAAGCGTGTCCCATTAAGATGAACGACGATACAAATGGATACTCGTGATTAGGAATGTTTCCGCTGTAGGGGGAGTATACCTATGTTAAAGGGACTCACCCTTGAGGGGAAGATTGTTAGGAATCCAAGTGTGAGTCTAAGTCTCACATTGGATAGAAATGAGAAAGTAGAATACTATACAAAGATAAAAGACCCATTAACCTATTGTCTTAAGGTTTTGGGTAGAGAGTGGTGTCAATCCTTTATATGGTTGGGCTCATATCTCATTGGTGATTGTATCTCTCGGTAAACCTCCTCCTTGTTAGACCCAACAGATATGAATGTTTAAAAGAAATGGAGATAACTAGCATAATATATTTGCATCATTTGATACATGAAATCCAATCCTAATGAAGTTTTTATTGAATCACTTCACAAATTTTAGAATTTTTGTTGTTTGTAATCTATTCTAGTTCATTATGATTTCAACAATGTCTTGTATCCAAGCTATAATTGGAAACTTGGCATAATTAGACTAACAAGCACAAATTCTGTGAGAAATGATATTTGAAACTTCCATTTTATATTTGTAACAAATTGGTACACTTATCCAAAAGTTAACAGTTGCATAAAGCTCCTTCTCGTTAGGAATAATCCTATGGTTTTTTTATTTCCAAAGAGATTAATATTGGATCACAAATCAAGAAAGATAAGAGAGAGAAAGTTTAGAGAGATGGTGATTTTGAAAAAATGAACTTTCATCATTAAAAATCTATTTATAATTTAAATATTTTATTATTAAAATATTATAGTGTTCTTTAAAAAAAAACATCATTACTCTTAGGCTATATTATATGTTCTTATAATAAAGATAACATAAAAGATGATAAGTGTTAATAAAAAAGTTAAATTAATTTTGAAAAGAGGTTGAATAAAATTTAAAAAATGTAGTTGTAAAAATTTTAAAGGCATTTGGTGGTAGAGTTTAGATGATCTCCACTAGTTAAAAAAATCTTAAAAATATTTTTACAAATAACTTAAGAAAAATTATCAAAGTTAGTATTAGTAGGAACATACATATTTATTGTATGATATTAATTAATATTTTTTGAAATTACAAGGCAAAAGATATTTTGGTATTGTATTTGACTTAGATAATATTACTGTCTCTCAGGAAAAAAAAATAATTTCACCATTGTTATTTAATACTCGTAGGTGGTTGATAAAACAAATATTGTATCAATGGACTTATTATACTAAGTAAATGATATGTTTTTACATTTTAACAAAACATTTTCAATTGATAAAGATAAACTCATGCATATTTGTCCAATGTCTTCAAAATTCAGGTTGTGGTAGGAATATTTCTTTTATTATTGGGCTTAAAAGTAAGATATTTTATATTATTTAATAATTCATCTTATCGAAGGTTCAACTTGTTTTTGTATAAAATATTTAGGAACTTTTTAAGTGGTATGTTGTCCAAACATTTACATATTCTTAAATTGATCACATGACACTTTCATTTGAAAAAATTTGTTAAGATTTAATGTTTGTCTAATGAGTGAAACACATTCAATATGGTTTGTGATGACATACCTCATAACCATGACTCAAACACATTCAAAAAGAGTTGGAGTCATCTATGCAAGGTGAAGCAAAACTCTTTCTCTTGAACCATCATGGAGTATTTATAGACCTTGTATTTAGAGTCAAGTAATGTAAGATTTTTTTTTAGGTATTGTATTAAAGGCCAAATAATGTAGGGTTTTTGAACAATCTTGTTTAAATTGTAAGGCAATATTTGCACCTAGCTTAAGTTAATCTTATATTATTAGTTTTGTAACCCTAGCTTGACGGAGGGTGTCCCATATGAGACATGGTGGTCACATGACAAGCTCTTAGTGAAGATTTTTCTTACAAAGATAGTGGTCATGTGTAATTTTTCTATTAGAGAACTTTTGCTAAAGTGGCTTTCCACATGGAAAGCTCTTACGTTGTGTTCGGATGAATAGATTGCATTGCTTAAGCTGATTTAGAAAGATGGATTGCAATTAAAAAACATGTTCATTTTAACGAATTAGCAACGATAAATCAAGACGGATTTGCGGGATGAACAATTTATTGAATATGTGCCGAAGCCATGTGATTAGGGTGGATTTGATGTGAAACTCCTCCTTTGCCCTTCATTATAATTAATTAAAATACATGCATCATATGGAATCAAATCTAGGGAAGCAAGAATCATTCCAATGTGAATGAAAAAATAGTAGAACTATTGTTTGGTCACATGCATTGAAGGGATTGGTCATGCTTTATATTAAAAAATATTATATTTTAAAAATAATTATTTTAATTTACTCAATTATAATTTTTTTACATTTTAAAAATTAATTTTTATTTTTTTCTTTTTATAAACATTTTTAGAATTAAATATAACATTAACAATTATCATTTTATATTATTTTTATAACTAGGAGCATTTTGGTAATATTCAATTTAAACCAATTAAATAATTTTTTTATTTGTCACATCGGTCAAATTCTACACTAATTTTCACACACTTTACTTCCAAATCTACTCTTACTCACTTCCAAATCTACTCTTACTCACTTCCAAATTCCTTAAGAAAAAACAACAATCAATTTATCCTTAAATCCCCTCAAATTCATCCAGTCACTCTTCCCTAAAGCAATCCTTTAAAACAAACACACCCTTAGTGAGAGTTTTCTAACAAATGTAGTGATCACGTGTCATTTTCCTCTTAGGGAACTTTTTCTAAAAAGGTTTTCCATATAGAAAGCTTTTAGTGAAGAGTTTCCTTACAAAGGTAGTGACCATGTGTCATTTTTCTAATGGCGAAACTTTTGCTAAAGTGACTTTCCACATGACAAGCTCTTACTATAGAGTTTTTGTAAAAGTTAGAGTGCAACATGTCAAACCCTCTTTCACCGAGATAATATTTTTAGGGTTTGGTGCAAGATAACATTTTAGAGTTTTGGTCTACTTTGGAGATACCTTATTGGTTCACCTTACATAAATGACTTTAACTCTTTTTGAATGTGCTTGGGTCATGACCCATCAATTTGAAAACCTAATTTGTATAATATCATTTTATTATATATTGAAAAATTCATATTGATTTGTGAGTAAACTAAGTTTGTTATGATTAGTAATAAGTTCGAGAGCAATTCATATTAAAAACATTTTTTAAGCTTTTCAAGACGGTGTGATCATATATCAATTGAAAAAATGTTCTTAAAACAATTTTTTTGCAAACAATTCTATAAGACAATCAAAGTTAGTACAAACATGCACAAGGGAAACTAAAAGACATTTGAATTTTATATTGACAGTGGTTCGAAGTGTAAGTGAAGGAGATAACATGAAGACACTGGTGATGCAAGGTGGTTTTTGATTTCTCGTGCTACACTTGCTATGGTGGTGGAATCTGTGCGTCACAATGGTGGAGGAACGACACTGTTCCGACGGTGACTAATTGGTGGTTGACTACGTGGTTCGATGACAACATCGGATGGCTACGTATGCATCTATGTGAGATGATAATGTAAATAATAATCTAACAACTCATTCAAATACTATCAACATATATAGTCTGTTGTTAACTATTTTCCAATATCATAAAAAATGATCAAATTAAACATAAATTATTAAATTTGAAACATATTGAATACTAAAAAAAATAAGTTCCACATTAAACAAAATTAATGAAAATAAAACAAAATGAGTATTTAAATTTTTTTAAAAAAATGGAGTCAAATAATTTTATAATAATTGAAAATAAAATAAGAACTATATTTATTTTTAGACACTAGAACTTCATTTTGAATAGTAATTGTTTTTATAAAAGAGTAAAAACTAATTCAATTTAATTATAGTTATACTTATTAATTACGATCTTCCAATGCATGATCTTCAAATTCTGATAAATCAACCCTAAGTAATGGGATGGGATATGAACAACACACATGAGATCCCGAGTACTATTGTCAGTTCATCAATATTTTCTTTTAAATGTATTAATTAATTAATGTATTTCACACCTTGCCTAATATATAGTTATTACTGATTAATAATTATGATAAAATTAATCCTGTTCAAATTATTACCATTTTTTTATTAAAGAAATCAATTGCATTTTCCCCCTTCTCCTCCACCTTCTTTCCCATAAACCCCTTATGGTTTGAGACACCAAAGGGTTTGTGTGTGTGGACGAAGTTGAGAGAGGAAAATGGGAACATCAGTGCAGGTAACGCCACTGTGTGGAGTGTACAATGAGAACCCTCTCTCGTATTTGGTCTCCATTGATGGCTTCAACTTCCTCGTCGACTGTGGCTGGAACGACCAATTCGACCCCTCACTCCTTCAACCCCTCTCCAGGTCTTTCTCTTTCTCTCTCTGCTTCAATTTTTTTTCCCATGTTGAGAGGCACTATAACTAGAAAGAAGAAGAAGAAGAAGACTTTTTTTTTTTGTGGGGCGGGGTTGTGATTATGAATGACAATGGAATTGATGTTTATGGCATGTTTGTGGCGAACAAGATTGTTTTTTTTTTATATATATCTTTTTTGTGTGGGTACTCTGTTTCAACCCGTCCGCCTTCTTTTCTTCCTAACTTGATATGAATTTCATCTCCATAATATTGATTTTTATGAGTTATTTTCCTTTATACATTGTTTGTTGTCAAGGAACTAGAGTTTTGAATAAGAAAGGAGAAAACTATTTTCTTTTTCTGTGGCATTGTATATTTGAATGGCAATGAAATTTGTGCTTTTTGCCTTTTGGGCGTGTTTATATTTTGTTACCTGGCGTGTTTATATTTTGTTACCTTTGATTTCTTACTGAGATTTTATGACTGGCATGTAGGGTAGCATCAACCATTGATGCTGTCTTGCTTTCACATGCTGATACACTTCACCTTGGTGCCCTCCCATATGCCATTAAGCAGCTCGGACTCTCTGCCCCGGTTTATTCAACTGAGCCTGTCTTCAGATTGGGCCTTCTCACTATGTATGACCAGTACCTTTCAAGAAAGGTGAAATTACACACTGGTTTGTTTGGTTTTGCTGTTGAGAAGAAGGTTTTTTGTGCTTCTTGGTTTGTAGGATGTTGGATCTCTCATATTCTTATATGTGCACTTGTCTTTTTAATCACTAGATAGAATTTGGAAAATGTGTGTTTCATAGCTGGATGGTTGGATTGAGATAGTTTGTTCTTTTGTAGCAAGTGTCGGAATTCGATCTGTTCACATTGGATGATATTGATTCTGCTTTCCAGAGTGTAACGAGGCTAACATATTCTCAGAATCATCATCTGTCAGGTAGGTGTTTCAATTTTTTTTTTTGAATCTCATGCATTGAAGTGGTGGCATGTATTTTGTTTCTCTTCTTCCACCTCACCATTCTACTTATTCAAGCCTTTATTTATTGCATGAAATTAAAGACCATTAGGAAATCCAAAGTTCCCTCCAAACTGGAATCCTTTGTCTTGGCAACAGCTCTCTTGAAGCTAAGGGTATTTCTCACAAAGGAGTCAAAGATGAAAATCGCTTTGTTTTGGGCCAAGTTAAAAAGATCTATATGCCTCATGTTGAAAGATTTAGTGGGGCTAAATGGCCAAAATCAATGTTACGTAGTATAACTTTTTAAAGGATCAATGGTCAACGCTGAAGTTGTTTGCCTAATTTTTTATGTTTGTTATGCTATATAGTGAAAATATATTTTTATGTGACCTCTCATGGTTATTTGGCAAATAGTAGAGGCCTGAATGATAATAACTTCACAAGTTTCCAGTCTCTAGTGTCTAGAATTATTTGCATGCACAATGGAAGATTTTTGTTAACAACTAGAAACATTTGATTTGAAAGTTTAGTTTATCTGTGAATACACCTCATTTTCAAATGTTTTGGAGCTTTGAATTGCCCTAAATTTAGTAATCATGTGAATCCACTAATTCAAAGTATGCGATTAGTTTAAAATTTTATTTTCAGAAGTTAATACGTTTTTTTGTAGTAACAGTTTACTTATATTCACCATGTGAAATATTTATCCTTGCTGTAGAAGTTATGAATAAAAATGTACATTAATTAATGATGTGAAATTAAAGCATACATTATCAATTCATCAAAGATAAAGCTTTTGGTGTGTGACAAAAGTTTGCCCATACTTGAGAGAAATTGGTACAGTCTCCCAAACCTCGCATATAACCTTCTCAACCAGTATTATTTAATCTTTTAGAGTTCCTCTCTAATTCTGATATGCCTTGATGTTTCAGTACTTAATATTCCCTCATTTGGGTCGTGTTATCTTTAATGGCATTTTAATTTTTAACCACTTTTAGGCAAAGGAGAAGGAATTGTGATTGCGCCTCATGTTGCTGGACATCTTTTGGGAGGTACTGTTTGGAAAATTACAAAGGATGGTGAGGATGTCATATATGCTGTTGATTTTAATCATAGGAAAGAAAGGTAAATTACTAGTGGTTCAATTTTATCTTTTATACCTTTCGAGAGCAATAAGGAATCTTCTCATCAATATATTTTTTTTTTCTAGGCATTTGAATGGAACTGCTCTTGGTTCTTTTGTGCGGCCTGCTGTTCTAATAACTGATGCTTACAATGCTTTGAACAATCAGCCTTACAGACGTCAAAAGGACAAAGAATTTGGAGGTAACCATCTTTTTAATCTGTAACTTCTGCAATGTGACTGAGCTAAGCAGGGTTTTTCCATTTTTTTTTTGTTTTCTCAATAGCTATTAAGAGTAAACTGTAATATTTTATGTCTGGTACATTCACTTATGAGGCTGATGAGCCAAGCATGTACTTTTAATCTTGACCATGAAATGAAAAAAAAAATTATTTAGGATTTATGTATGCTTTGGTTTTTCTAAATTTCTGATCATATATCTTGTTGACTATATAGATATCTTAAAGAAGACTCTAAGAGCAGGTGGCAATGTATTACTACCTGTTGACACTGCAGGACGAGTGTTGGAACTTATTCTGTTGTTGGAATCGGTCAGTATGAGACATGTGCTTCTACTCTCTTTCTCCTTTTCTTTTTCCTTATGGTGTTATGTCTGAATTAATATCTCATATATTTGTTCGTGCAGTATTGGTCTGATGAAAACTTGAACTACCCTATATACTTTCTTACATATGTTGCTTCCAGCACAATTGATTACGTGAAGAGTTTCCTTGAGTGGATGAGTGATTCCATAGCAAAGTCTTTTGAAAAAACTCGTGAAAATATTTTTCTTCTGAAGTAAGTGGTCTCATCTTTAACTTATAGTTGAAGTAAGATATTCTTATGTCAAAGTTTAATTTTATGCTGTCTTTAGGAATACTTTTAACACCCAATTAGTGCAAGGCATATTAAACCTATGATTACTTTCTTGAGATATCTATTATATAAAGCAATGCTTTCTTCAATAATAAGTGCAAAGTGAGCTTTGATAACCTAAGTTTAAGGATATCAAACAAATCATTAATCTCTTGTTATGATTGCTATTATCTTGTGTCTAAAACTAGACTGCAATTCTCTTACCTGTAGGTATGTTACCCTTCTGATTAACAAGACTGACCTTGACAATGCTCCAGAGGGTCCAAAGGTTGAATAATTTGTATACTTATTTTTTGTCAGATCAACTTCCTTACTGACTCTGACATGTATACCTTTCATAGGTGGTTCTAGCATCCATGGCAAGTTTGGAAGCAGGCTTTTCTCATGATATATTTGTTGAGTGGGCCAATGATTCAAAAAACCTTGTGCTTTTTACTGAAAGAGGCCAGGTATCCTGAGAATTTTTTTCCTTTGTGTTTCTGTATTCATGAGAATCACCATAAATTGTAGCATGTTTCTCTACTTTTATCTGCAAATCTATTAACAGCTTGTCCTTATAGTGTTGATGCCACAGTTGCATTTGTATTTTAATTTTCAATATGAATTGTTTTAGCTTTTCCCAAGGCGCCAAAGATTAGATAAGTCAGAGAAAAGTTGTAAATATGTTTGCAGTTGCTAGTTACTTTAATGCTCTACAAAGTATTCTTGTTTGCATTTACCGATGACCTACCTTGACATTATTACCTGTGAATAAATAAAGTAATAATGTTCGTAAGTTGGTTCTAAAAGTAATCTGACATGTGCACGGATTTTTTTGCTGTGAAAACAGCATCTAATTCAAACTTTTTAATGAGGTTTCTTATGTTGGTTGTTAGGAAAGTGCGTGTTTATTGCTTACCAATTTGTAATATACCTTGAATTCTCTTTCTTGTCTGCTTGACTGTAACACATGTGATGAAAGCAACCTTTCTTTGTATCCATGGGGATATATCTTTTCACTGTTGCATTCAAGATGATACAATCCTGGTTTCCCCCCTTATAATCTTCTCACCAATCATTTTGTTTCCATCTTGCACAATATTTTCAACAACACATGCACAAATGCAAATACTGCTAATTTTCCATCTTTTGTCATGTATTGTTGTCGTGTATTTTAAATTCTAGCTTAGGATGTTGTATTTTCTCTCCTACTAGACTTACAGAATACCGTTGAAGATTTATCTTTATTAAAAGAATGCTTTATATTTGTGGTAATGATGTTTTCTCTTTTTTTAGCTACGAGAATGGAGCAATTAGTCATGTAGTATTTCCTGTCATGTATTTTCTTTAACTGCTTAAAACTGATGATTGCTATTATTTGTTTCAACTGATCCTCATGTGTTTGGATATGTAGTTTGCCACACTAGCTCGTATGCTCCAAGCTGATCCACCACCAAAAGCTGTCAAAGTTGTTGTGTCCAAGCGTGTTCCTTTGGTTGGGGAAGAGCTTATTGCCTACGAAGAAGAACAAGATCGAATAAAAAAAGAAGCTTTAAAAGCCAGTCTTATGAAAGAGGAAGAATTGAAAACATCTCATGGGTCTGATAATAATAATAGTGATCCAATGGTCATTGATTCTGGCAATAATCATGTACCACCAGAAGGTATGTGTAGTATAAATTATTTTGGAGCTATTCTTATGAAACGTTCATATTTTTTCATTTTAAGTAGAAAATATAAATTTGGCAGTCTTCTCTTGTGAAATGTAATTGGACAGACAAAATTATCCATTTCAGATTTCTGTACCTCTTCTGCTTAACTTCCTCATTCAGAGTTGTTTTATATATTTGAAAATTTCAATGATTATAGAACTGAACTTTTTGTCTTCAACTGGTTGTATCTTAATATGTACTGAACAGTAAGAGTTTTAAAATAAAAGACTACCATTCAACAAATAACATGATATTGAATTGTCTTTGGAACATTATTCATCATTTTATGAACTTTCTAATGTGACTTCTACTTAATTAATCTGTATTTAGTATAAAATCATGTCATACTTACTTTGTGCATATATTGAATTTGTCTGTTATTATGCATATTTTGAAAATTTTTGGAAATTTCTTTTAATGTTTTATAAGTTTCTACAATTGTTTAAGGTTCCTTCACTAATTTGATTTGGACTTGCAGTGGCTGGTCCACGAGGTGGAGGATACCGGGATATATTTATTGATGGATTTGTTCCCCCTTCCACGAGTGTTGCACCAATGTTTCCCTGTTATGAGAATACATCAGAATGGGATGATTTTGGTGAAGTCATAAATCCAGATGATTATGTAATTAAGGATGAAGACATGAATCAGATTGCAATGCACGTGAGTTTCTTTTCTAAAACATCTACTTCCCAGTTTCAGCTTGTAGTTTTCATTTTTAAAAAAATCTACTTTACTGTTTATACCATGTTTGTATGCTGAACTATAACAAAGAAGGTTCAATGGATAGAATATAATGAATTTACATATTCAGAAGTATGTACAAAGTTCAGACTTGCGAAACATAACGCCAGTTGCATTAATGGATCACAAAGCATAAGGAGACTTTATAAAGGAAAAAGTACAAGAATCTTAAGCTTAGTAACTTGTTATGGTCTATTTTGCATTTGGCTTGGTTGCTTGTCTTTAACTTTCTTTTTCATAGACATTTGGATGGCAAGTAACACATGCAACTTCTAACTAATATTTTTTACTGATGTACTATTTTACGAGTTCTGATATAGAGGAATGGAGAGTTTTACTGGCATCTATACTGCAACATGTTATTAATACTATTACTTGATTATCATTTTTCCTATTTTCTGTCAGGGAGGTGGTGATATAAATGGAAAACTTGATGAAGGTGCTGCAGGTTTAATACTTGATACAAAGCCATCAAAAGTTGTATCTGATGAAAGGACTGTAAGTAGCAGTATTTATTTCTTATATTTTAGTGTTTATGCTTTTTATGAATAGTAAATTTATTAAATTGTATTTGAATTTGCACATGTTACTGTTGTATTCAGAAATTGAATAGATGAACCAAGTTGTTTTTTTTTTTAATTTTGCCTTTCACTTTTGCACTTTGAATTATTTTTATCAGCACTTTTGTACTTTGAATATTATTAAATTTTACGACTTTCACAAATGTTTTACACCTATCAGTTCATGAGATTTACAAAAGATGTTATGTCAGTTTTTCCTTTAGTCATAGTAATCCTACAACTGAATTTTTCTTCATATCTGTTATTTGTTCCTTAGTTGTGCGTGTGTCTCTGTTTCTGTTTATGTCTGAGGAATCTTATGTTTTTATCCCCAAAGAAATCAAGCATAATATTGAGTTGGAACCACATTCGTGGTTTTTTTCATACAAAATTTTGTTGTGTGCATTTTGAATTTTATCATGCCCTTCAGTTCTTGTCATCCATTCCTTTAATTTGGATTTGAAACACATCAGATAGGGAGTATTACATGGAAGCTTCTTTTAATTATTGTTGTACAAATGGATGCATTTCTTATGCTTTGAATATCCTGTATGTATCACTCTACTTGTGTGAATCTTAAATCTGCCAAATCTACATATAATGGTGTAAGGTATTGATATTATTTTTTTTCCAGGTGCAAGTTAAGTGTGTATTGGTTTACATGGATTTTGAAGGACGTTCAGATGGAAGATCCATTAAAAATATTCTATCTCATGTGGCTCCCTTGAAGCTGGTATGCATCTCTTTGATGCTACTTGGTTAACCAAGCACATCATTAAGTTTTTTGTAAATTATATTTGGATGTCTTTTTTGGAATGGGAACCGCCTCAACTAGGTAGTTTATTTTGCCACCTTTAAAAACTATGCTATCTTAAGTGAGGGAACATTTTGATCTTCTGGCTACAATTCTGTGGTGGCAAGGAATTAGAATTTTAGCGGGGTAGTATTATAATGGGTAGATAAAGGTGCAGGAAAATATATTGATATTGTAGGCTTACTCGGTTGCCTTTTTATGGTTTGGAAAATATATTGATATTGTAGGCTTACTTGGTTGGCCAGGCGTAAATCAGCCATCAAACCTAGCACAATAAAGGAAGATTACCCAAGCCAAGGGGTATTTCACCCATATTTTTTTCCAATGAGAGACCTTTTAATAGTAACTTGTAGCATTTTTGTGTAGTGTCTAATTCAACCTGCAAAACTAACTTGTAAGGTGAGCACTATCTGATATTAATAGTTCCACCCTTCAAGTTGCCATCAAGACACTTTCCAAAGAGGTTGCAACTAGCTTTCCAACACACTTGTGCCAAAAAGTGTGTCAAATGCAAGTGGAACAATAGATCTTGGTTAGACTTTAGTACCATAAGAACTCAAACATAGGATCTATATTAACTCCACAAAATTGACTTGTGAGGTTAAGATGATCCTAGCTGTATAAGTTCGACTTAAGCCATATCTCTCTATTTGATGTGGGTCTAAACACTATCATTGAGGCTGCAATCATGTTAGAAAAAGTGGAGGGAAATTTCGTGAATGTGCTTGAGTTTATTTCTTCACCCAGTGTGGCAAAACAATTTACATGAGAACAATTAAGATGAACTTCCTAATATACATTTAAGGTAACTATACTAAGAATTTGGACAACTTGGACAACAAACAATAAAGAAGCCCTTATTTCCTAATATATTCTTATCTTGGACAATATAAGGGACTATTCATTTGATTTTTTTCCTTTCTATTTTCTTCTCGAGCTAGGAGAGAAAACCTTTCCAGAATGGTCTCACCACAAGTTTTATCTCCTGACTTGTCCACTTCCCAATGAGGTGAATTTTTTTGGGAAATGCAATTTTTCTCTAACATTTTTCTTTTTCCCCTACTTCCTAATGGTTGCTAAAAATTGCACATTTTCCCTAGATATTAAAACTTACCAAGAATGCTAATTTGGTAAACTAAAGGCTTAAATCCACTTTTGGTCAGTTTCGCAAATGTGCAATTTTGATCATTATAAAATCATAATTGTAGATTTGGTCCTCCAGTTTTCCAAAATTAAGCAATTCAACTACTATATCATTCAATTGTTAAGAAAATATGTTAACATATCTGTCAGATTAGTATGTATTTTAAAGTTAATTGTCTAACCTTAGTATCAATATCTTACGTAAATGAGTGATTGATACTATTATCACTAACAAACATGTACCACTTTTTGTAAGCAGTTGGATGAAATATTTAACCATGGACTAAAATTGCTTAATTTGCAAAATTTGATTACCAAATTTGCAATTAAAACTTTATAGGAACCAAAATAACACATTTGTGAAACTACAGAAATCAAAAAGTGGATTTAAGCCTATATCAAATTTCCCAGGAAGATTTTGTTGCCTTGGTGGAGCAAATCTTCCCTTAGATCTATTTGTGCTTGCCAAATTAGTTTACTTGACGGACTAATTTTGTTCACTAAAAATTTAATAGACTAATATTGGACAGACTACTTTAGTGTTTACTTGAAATTAAAAGTTACATTCCTAATTAACTGAGAATAATCTCGAACAATCAATGGCTAAACTAGGAATAAGGAACTGTATATAACGAGACATGCGCCAAACCTGTGCATGTATTTTTCTGATTGCCTCCCAGTATTACTATCTAACTTTTTAGCTATTATGGTCTAGCTCACTGGCACATGATATTGGTTTAAGGGATGAGCTAATGATACTATCATTATTATCATTTACTAGGTTTATTATCATGCATGATGATGAATACTTACTGATTTTTCCAAAAGGTTTTGGTGCATGGGTCAGCAGAAGCTACAGAGCATCTGAAGCAGCACTGCCTGAAGCATGTTTGTCCTCACGTTTATGCTCCCCAAATTGATGAGACAATTGATGTGACCTCTGATTTATGTGCTTACAAGGTACAATGATGTCAAGTTTCATACATTTCCAAAACAGCTTTACACGATGTTAAAATTAATCATGTGCTTTTCTGGGTATAGGTTCAACTATCTGAGAAGCTAATGAGTAATGTACTCTTCAAAAAGGTAAAAGTATATCATGTTGAATAGCTACAACCAACCTTTTTCCACTAGGTGGGAATTCATTATTTTGAATAATGAAAATGAGTTCAACTGCAGCTGGGAGATTATGAAGTAGCTTGGGTAGATGCTGTCGTAGGGAAGACAGAAAACGACATGCTTTCTCTGCTCCCTGTTTCTGAAGCGGCTCCTCCACATAAGTCTGTTCTTGTTGGTGATTTGAAATTGGCAGATATCAAACAGTTTCTCTCTGGCAAGGGTGTTCAGGTACTTGTTCAGTTTTAGTTTCCAGTTCCTCCTTGCTCCGATTTTTGATTGGCACATGAAGTGAAAATGCTGTTTACTGTGTTCTTTAACTGATATCTGAGTAAAAGAAAATTAGAGAACACTGACTATGGAAATATGTATCCTAACTCAATTAACTTTATAGGTGGAGTTTGCTGGTGGGGCTTTACGTTGTGGTGAATACGTAACTCTTCGGAAAGTTGGGGATGCAACTCAGAAGGTAAGTGCTTCTCCTTCTGAGCATTTGTTATTTTCTGTAATCTTAGAGAACTGGTAATTTTTTAATATAGATGAGTTTATTCAGTTGTTGGATCATGATTCTGATCTGTTAAGATGATTTTTTTTTATTCTTACAGGGTGGTGGTTCTGGTGCTCAGCAAATTGTTATTGAAGGTCCTCTGTGTGAAGATTACTATAAAATTCGTGACTATCTCTATTCACAATTTTATTTGCTTTAGATTTGGTTGGACCAGTGGAATGGCTGATCATGGATTTCTTTCCTTTTCTGACACAACAATCTAGAGCTGTTTTTCTGATAAGATAGAGAACACAATTGCTCGGTGAATGCACAAGGATTCAAGACTAAATAGGTCTGAGTAGCAATGCGGGGACAGCTGCAAACTGGCTCATTTAGGTAGCCATTTGACACAATATTCCCAATGCCCCTTGCTGAAATCGCGCCACATCATTTTCGTCGTTGTATCTCTGATTTACGCCAATCATGGCTGTTTGTGGTGGGTGTGAACTTCTCTGCAGATAGATACTTTTCAAGTGTGTTTTCTCTTTGTACAATTATAGAAAAGGGAATGTAATTTGTTGCTCATGTGTAGGGTTCAGATTTTGTTAGGTTATTTATTTGTCACATTCAGTTTTCACACTAACGTGAAATTAGACTGACAAAATGAGTGTGTATGGTTTATCCTTGTTAATTTGGCTAACATTACTGAACAAAAGTACAGCTTAATCACATCTGTTCTATTGATTTTAATGTCTCTACGTTTGTTGAACTTTGGTTTATTATTTCGATGACATGCTGTGACATGAAGGATTCAATTTTAGAAGCACTTGTTGAAAACTTTTGCTCCTTTGAATGAGTCTGTGGAAATAACTTTTGTTGGACTGAATTAAGATACTTGCTGTTCAGCCATGCCATGCCGTTTACCCATTAAATTGAGTAAGTAGTGTGGACAATGACAGTAGAATTGGTTTTTCCGCTGATTTAGTTGCAAGTTGCTATGAACGACATCTTTTTTATTAATTTTATAATAATCATTGTAAAAGTCGTATTGAACATGATTTTTATTGGATGACTGCATTATTTATAAATGCAAATTGAACCTTTTTAACATAAAAGAAAGAGAAGGGCAACTCTGTTAAAAATATAGTCCAATTGATTTGACTTCAAGATCTCAGATTAATGTCAAAAAAATTTCAAGGTCAGACTCATTTTGTCCTAAAAGTTTGTTAAAATGATCCTGAGTTTCACATTTTAGCAGAAAAATAACATCATTTACAACAACTGCAAGTGTCCTAAACAAACAGTTCAATGTTAAAATCAGTTACCACATCAATTAATAAATCAATCGAAACCTTTTTTTTTTTCATTTATTTCTGGCTGATAAGAAACTATTGGAAGACAGTGATTATAGAAACTTGAAGTACTTAAATCCAACGTTACGGTTTCTTGCAATATGCACAAATCTAAAACCATAATATCTTTTAGAAAGACCAATCTCTTACAACTAAAGATTCTGAATAGCTAAGTACAAACCAAACTATATACAACCTTTCCAATCTCCTGAACTCTCACAAGAGCTTCCAAGAATGGGCAGAATATCATGCACCACAAGCCTGATTATGTTGCTGCCTGATGATCTTGAGATGTCTATGCATTCCTGCAGGTCTGCATCACAGGCTATCAAAACCCATTCATGATCATCATCCAGATACTTGATATCAAATGTTCCCTCCTCTAGTTTCAATCTTTTGGCAATTTCTTCTATTAATTCCACAATGACACAGTTCAAAGAGATCTTAAACCTTATGATATCTTCTTTGTAACTTGCCTTAATGGTCACATTCTTCAACTCTTTCCTAACTGCGAAAGGTGTCATGTTATTAGTATCCATGTGCTGCACAGGAGCCAAATCAGAACATTGAGGATTTATCCTGCAAGGTTCTGGAACCTGATCCTCCAAAACAGCATCGGCTGAACGACATAGATTCCTCAAGTCCTTAGAACTACCAACACCCTCAAGAAGTTGTCCTCCAAATGGTTCTTGAGGTTCTGTGGTTTCCACAAAATTAGGCATAGGGTTTGCAGTTGCATGGTTGGGTGTACTAGTTGAGTGCAGTGTTGACCCCAGTGATCCCCTTAAAACAAGACATTGCTCACTGGTACCTGTTACAAATATATCTTTTGGAGGGGACATTTCATTTGGGGGACTACCTTGGCATGAACCATGAGGAGAAGGATTTGTACTCTCTTCACTTGAGCCACTCCCAGTTCTAAACCTGGTTGTACCTTTAGTGCCAATCTCCTGAACGGCCGCAACTTTTTCATTAATCACTTTCTCAGGATTTTGTGTCCTTGTACTTAAAAGGTGACCTTCCAACCCAGCTTGTCTGTTTGTTTCTGATGCTCTAGAAGCATCAAAATCTTGTTCATTGATCTTAGGTTCTGATGGCCTAATGGTCAATGAGGTTTGGCAGTTGAACTTGTTTGAAGTGGAGGGCTCAGAAAAGGAACCAGCAGCAATGGGAAGTGAACCATTACTTAGAGAGTTCAAACCAAAGGCACCTTCAGCACCATGGACTGATTCAATGACACACTTTAGCTTGGATAGGGAACGGTTAACCTTTTTGATCTTTCGAGATGGCCAACGCGATATCCCATGTTGCCTACAGATGCGTTTCATTGTAGTAGGGCAAACTGCATGCACATGAAGAATATATCTAAGAATTTCATGTTTGAGCTGCTAGTAGTAAAAATGAAAGCTACTAGCAATAAACAATAACCATTTTTGATAATTAAGCATTTTTTACATAACTTTGTGTTTCTAGAAAGTAGCAAGAGAACTTAAATATTGTAAGAGAAGAATTGTTGCCATATAACTACTATATTTCATGAGCTCTTCATTGATGTAGAGAAAAACCTGTATCATAGAAGAGACACAAAGTATTTCGTTTAACTGCTAAACCAGAGAATGAAACATACCACCAAGGCTCTTTGCAGCATCCTTAAGGCTTCCAGTGAAGTAATGTTGCAAAACATCAAGACTAATAGATTTCTCAGCTTTTCCACGTTTTCTCTCTGAGGGTTTCTTTTTGGTTCTGGGTTCCAAGGAAGTATTCTGATCAATGTGCCCATCTGTATTATCACCGAGATTCCTTCCATCATTTATGTCATCAAAGTCTGTTGTTATTTGCTGCTCAGATGGCTCCAGTGGCAGCCTCTCCCCCATATTTGGGGAGGCATGTCTAGGTGGCGACATAGTAGATTGAGTAATTGGAATTGATTCAAACCACAAATGAACTCTTTCTTTTCTTGGTTCTATAATTTCAATTGAAAAATTCTGCTCAAGTTCAACACCAGCAGCAATCTTAAGACTCTGAAAATGTGGCTTCATTGTGGCCAATATTGACCTCAACAAAGTCTTTTGTTCATTAAATTCTGTGATCCTTGGAGGAAGAAAAAACTCTATCACATATTCATCATTTCCTGTATGAGAGCTTTGTAAGCATACTGCAAAAGAGCTGGTTAAACCAAACATGAGAGCATAATGTACTAAGGGATATTCAGTTTTGCAGAATTGAGTAATGTTCCCACAGAAACACATGTTGTGAGACAAAAATGCCCTCCCAGCAACCCCTTGACCTTGTTGTAAGTGATGCTCAACACAAGCCTCGTGGAAACCCCATGTATGAGCATCTATGACATAGAATGCTACCTCAGTTATAGACATGCATACTTGCCCCATGCAACAACCATCAAAACTTGAGCAACTTTTCTTATGACCACCACCATGTGCCAAGACACTCCGATGCTTACATGGAACCCATGTTTGTGCTAGAGGCAAACTATGAGTCTCACATACAATTGTCAGTATCTCCAAAATCTCGGCTAATGCGTGCTGGCGATCTTCATTACAAATCTGGTTTAAAAGAATTGCCAAGTTATATCTGTGATAACAGAGGGGTAAGATAGAAATCACAGAACAACATACATATATACATATACACACATACATATATATATGTATGTGTATATATATATCTTTTGAGAAAATAAACAAGATAAGGGATGCATGCATCATGCATGATAGTAGAAAACGACCTGATTGTATGGAGGCTCCAAAATCTCTGAACTCCTTAAATTAACTGCCTGCAAAGAAACTGACAGCAGGTGACTCAGGAATTTTTAAGAACATATCAATAATAACTTATGAACAACCAGTTCCGACACTACAAACAACAGGGTCACAATGACATCACTAATGGAACATTGTGACACTGCAGAATTGAATTAAGAATTATATATTCATGTTTTAAAAGTGAAGTTAAACTTACAATTGTCATATGATAATAAACCTCAAAAACTAACACTAGAGAACGAATCAAACATGAGCAAAACATGCACTTATAAGTTATAACGAAGAACAAAACTTAGATACAATACTCTAAGTGTTGTTTGTTTCAATGTTATTCAACCAGATTTTAAATTTCATATGGTGAAAATAATACCAGGAGTATTGTATTCAAGTTTTCTCCTATAAGAAATAGTACAGTGCAAAAGAAATCCAACCTCAAGGGCTTTGCAGATTTTGTCAACCTCAGGAGCATAGTTAATCTTCGGTGAAGTCATTATCAACTCCAGTACAGCTACACATGACTGCCCTGCAGGCTCAAACACAGGTAGAGCCAAGGTTCCACGAACATTGTAATGTTGTGCATGGTTTAGGCGCTGATACTCTTTGCTAGAATAGTACTGAACATTAGGAGTCCATTCTGGAATTTTTTGCTGAAAAACTCTACCAGGAAGTCCCAGTATTTCATCATTCTCTCCATCCACAGAAAACATATACCTCAGAGACACTGTTCTATACTGATGAAGTCCATTACTATGTGGATCAAGAACAAATGGTTGGCCTGAAGTTGTGAGTGCATACCGGTTTCCATTCCTCACAGGTGCCCAAACCTGAGCAAGAACATTCTGTTCAGTCAACTCTTTGAAGTGGCGAAGTGCTTGTGTCATTCTTTCCTTGATTAGACAATAGCCATCTGAATTTTCTGAAGGTGGCACGGCTACAAGAGATGGTGACACATATTTCTTGTTGTCGTAATTTTCAACTGGATTTTCAATTACTGCTTTTGTGTTACCTGAAAGTAGTAGCTTCAGTCAGAACAACTGCAGGTCCATAGAAAACTATAACGTTCATGTTTGGCATATATAGATGTCTTTGGAATGAACTATAAAAACTTATTCTTGGCTCAATATTATTATATCTAGTACTTGTATATTTAGAAATAACTACAAATACCATAACTACATTGAGATTTACTTTTAGGATCAGGTGTCACTGGAACAGTGTATGAAAAATTGTACAGTTATGATGATGACATTTTTGAGCTCAATCTCACGTTATATCTAGCATTTCAGTGTTTATACATAACTACAAAAGCCATAAAGTCATCATCTTACACATGCAATCAACATCCCAAGAAAGTTGGAATTGTTGACAAAAGTGTGTATGACCTTTATATATGAAATAGGTTGAAGGTCAATGAGAAAAATAGGGAAATGACTGCACATAATGAGGCCTTAAAATTTGACCATTCAGTTTATAAGATGGAGATGAAAAGAAATTTCATCTTTAGATTTGGAAATGCTACTTTATCATCATCTGTGAAATAGAGCCTCACGAACGGCAAGGGAAATGATAATAAAAAAGTTAAAATTCCTTCAATTTTCAAGAACTATAGGCCGAGAAACAGAGAAACTGTTGAAAAATATAATTCTAAATCTTCTTAAATTTCACAATCAATTGAAGCAAGTTCAGTGGCTGTCATCAAGCTAGAGTCAACTTGAAATGAATCAAGTCATGAAAGTTGAAGACACTCCAAAATCCAATTCAACATCCAAACTGAAAGAAACCAAAACAAAAAATAACAAAACAGGAAACCGTGGCAAACAAAGAATGATACCTGCAGTTGCAATTCTGATTTGCTTCTCATCTTCAACATCAGAAAAAGCCCAGACAGGAGAAAAAGGTTGTTCGATAGTGGATAAGAGAAAAGGAGACATGGGGTTGGAGACCAAAGATAGATGATCCAAGGGCCATAGACTTTCGAAGCCAATGTCAAAATCCATGGCAAACCCATGTTCCTCCTGTGGCTTTGACTTGGGAAGAAAGTCAGGATTTTCTTCCTTGGATTCTGACATTTTCACAAGGATGCTTTTCCTTGAAAACTGGGGTGTACAGAGTGATTAGTTTTGGAACTTTGTAATGATGAGGAGAATGAAGAGAATTGAAAACTATACAATCGATAACGATGCTTGAGTAAAACTGCAGAAGGTGGAGAATATAAGAATATGTAACAAAATCACAATTTCACTATGATATGCCACTTGCTTGTTGAGAGAAAAGATGATTGAACGTTGAATTAAAAAAAAATATGATATACCTTCACACTCAAATAACTTTTACACCCCTTTATTTTTTCCTTTATAAATATAAAAATTCACTTTTGTTAGAACCATTTTATTCTTATCATGAATTGTCAAAAGAGGTAGATAATTTTTTTCTAAAACAAAAAATAAAGATAACAACATGGTGCTAGATTTTTATCAAGGTGAGGACAGATGAAGGTTACATGTGCCAAATTTATTATTATTTTTTGTCTTGTTACAATAAGACAACATATGTAAGAGAAAATTTATGTAAGATACTCTTCCTATGCTGCTGTGTAACTGTAATTTTTTTGTCTCGTAGTTGTATCATTGTGGATGAAATAAAATACCTTTCCATCGAGATCTGCCTTTTATTTAATTTATTTAATGAAAAGATCAAAGGAAAGTCATGAGATAATGCATATCCAAAATCATCATATTCTACTAATCCTAACAGTGACTAGTTGTAGCATTTATAAATGATATTTCATGAACTATCAAGCAAAAATTGAAATTCAAAACATTTGAGTAAAACAAGGGCTTTCAAAACAAAAACTTGACAGTTCATTTTTCTTTTGCAGCCATAATGTTGTTCAGTTTTTTTGTCAACCATGTATTGTTTATTATGCAGGCATCAAAGGTAGTTGGGGATGCCCTAACTCTCTGGAATACAACAACTATAAAAAAAAGTCTAAATTTTATGTTAAAAAATAATGGTACGATGACACATTTTTAAATTTATTTGACTGACAATATAAGAATAAAATATGATCATAAAAAAAATAAATTTATTGTTTTAAAAAAGATAATAAAAATTAAAAGAAATAGTATCAAATAAATATAAAAATTTATGTATATCAAAATATATTTTTTATTTTAGAATCAAATTTTATGGATCCAAAAAGTCTAAATCAAATTATATATACATGATAAGAAACTTTCTGTAGGAATCTCATTCCTGAAGGAGTGGACTTCACCTTGTTCTCTGTTGCAGAAGAGATAAAGACATCGGACTAAGATATGGAGATTATAAGGTGGTGAATGAAATGTAACATTGCAGATAAAAATGGATTGGAATCTTTGTTCAATAAGAAAGGAATCTTGGTCCACAACAGCTTTTTTTCTGTATATGGTGAGTGGATAACTAACTGTTCCTCTATCATCATTTGATAGAACATAGTTGAGTGTATGAGATCCAGCATTGTTTCAAGTCAAAGATTAGATTCTGGTGCATGATCAAACATCTATTGGTTGCCCTTTAAAAGTTGTAGCTTTACTCATTGATGATGATCCTCAACATTCATCTTTTACATAAAAAAAATAACTGTATCAAGTAAAAGGGATTTGGTCTTCTACAACATAACAAAATAAAGATTTGAATTTGACTGAAAGGTTTAAATATCTCTTGGACATCAATCAAATCATCTTGAGCCTAATATCACTTGTTGGAACAAACATTATCATAGGGTCAAAAATTATTATCATAAGATAAAACATTTAAGCTATACAATTCTTTTTACTTAATAACATATATACAACCATCTAATAGTTACAATTTAATTGTAATTCTTTATTGTATCATATGACCAGACGGTCATTAAAGTCCACAACTTCATATGATCGGACGATCATCAAAGCCCACAAAGACGTGGGATAGCCGACCTCACAAGTGTAAATGATTAATTTTAAGAAGATTAAGGTAAATGGTATTTAAGGGTATTGGACCGGGATTGGGCCGAGATTAAAATATCGCTAATCCTAGGCTCATGCTCAAAGACTATAAATATAAGTCAGAGGTAGGTAGAGACATTTACTGTGTATTTATTACTGTCATTGTCGTATTGGATTACCGAACGGTTCAACTAAACTTTGGCATCGGAGTGCCTTTAACAGGTACACCCTCGGACAGACGAGCAAACAAGAGGCACAGGGAGCGAGACCGGACAACGAGAAAGGACAAATTGTTAAGATATTCAGTGATTCAGCCCCATAACTGAAAGATTAATGTCACCTGAATAGATATTTACATTAAGTTTGTGATGTATGAAATAAGATTGAATTATAAAAAGAATATACCTATAAAAAAATTTACTTTGTAAAATAATGCTGACAATTACAAGTTACTTTCCAATTCACGTTTGTATTATAAATTGTAATTCAATTTTTTTAAAATAAGACAATTATTTTCTTTTATTAATTGATAATCTGTTTCCATTATGTTATTTCTTTCATGAACTTATATATAACATCAAAGTAGTATTTTTTTTAATTAACTAATTGAGCAAATTGATTTCTTTAACTATTTTTATTCGTAGATTTTTTTTCAATCAATATAGAATGTAATGAAGTATTCATAAATCTTCATTAAAGCAATATTTAATCAAATAAAATAATAGTTAAGCTAATTTAAAGTTAAAAATTTCATACATGTTTTATAATTACTATTTTTATTATTAGTAAAATATTTTTCATAGATATTTTAGTTTTAAGTATTTTAAAATATTCATGTAACTAGTAAAAGTTAATCTGATATTTTGATTCAACAAAATTTACATTAAGAATAAAAAGAATATAGTTTTTTCAATGAAATAATAATACAACATATATGAAAGTCAATGTGATACTACAATGCATTCAAATAAGTGGGTAGATTTTGTTTAATTAAGAGCAATATTTGCTAACGACATGCAACTGAAGGATTATTTTATGGATTGCACATTCAAAAGGTGAAAAGAAGAACAAAAAACGAGTAAGATATGGAAATGCTTGTTTGATTATGGTTTAATGGGTCATTAGTGACACTAATTAGTAATTTGTTTATTCAAAAGTAGGTCGCTTAATTGCATAATTTGAAATAAACAATTGCCCTCATCACCAAATATGTCAGAAAATGTTATTTAATTAATTGACTCTTTTATTATTACAAAGTTGTTGTCATTACTTGTTTCAACGTTTCTCCTTCGAGGAAAAATAAATGAAAAATTGGATAGAGAAACAATTTATTGTAAAAACTCTACTCCTACTTATATTTATTTAAAATTCCAGAATATTTTGTTATAATTACTTTTTTATCTTCTTTTTTAATTTTACGTTCATCCTTTTGAATAATTCTATCAATATTTAATATAAGAGTTAGATACTAATTTGTTTCGTCTAACTTTTGCAATGTGATCGTAATATTTTCTTTAATGAAGTTTAAATTTTTTAAATTTTGTTTTATTAATTCATTTTTTTATAATACTGACGACATGTAAACAATTTATACCACATGTAAGTACCTTTTTGCTTTTTTTTTTAATTTTTAAAAAAAATTCATTTTAATTCATATATTTGTTATTGTTCAATCTAATTCTAATTTTTTTAGTGGAATAATTTTGTCTGTTTCCAAATTAAGACTCCATTTAATTTTTATATAAATATTATATTGATATTTTTATTAAAATTTATATTCTTATTAGCTAGTATTTTTGGAATTACTTTTAAACTGTAAAATCCCAGAAAATTATATTTTAGAAGTGGATTTAATATCAATAAAAATAGTGACACTCGATTATTTTAATATTAAATGATTTTATTATAAAAAGTTTTATTATAAACGAGTTTCATTATTTTAAAACACACAATCTCTTTAGAAACCACTTTTCTAAAGTCTTCTCTCTAGCGTTCTTCTTTTCAACTCATCTCATTGAAAAATTGAGATTATAAGAGTAATCCTAGCGACGAGTTCTTTAATTCAAACTGATCAGTTTCTCCATCTGAATAAGTTAAGTTTCAACCCTTTTTCTCTGGTCCTTTCTTTCTTCTGTTGCATGTGGGTCTCACTCATTTTTCATGAAATGTTTGAGTCTTCTATAAGACTCTTTGTTGATCAGTGGTGCTAACGGTATATCCTGATCGTGTTTTTGTTGTCTGTAGGTACAAATAGAGCTCCTTGAGCTTTGTTAGAGGAATATGGTTCTTTAGAGCTAGTTGGAGTTTCTAACAGGTAAATGAAACTAGTATTCATTTCTTAAATTTTAATTTACAAGTATGATATGTGATTGTTTGGATGATAGTATGATTTAATTGTAATTGTGACATGCGTTTTAGTACTCATTAAGTGTGGATTATGTTAATTTGGTAGTATGATGTTTAAATATATGGTATGATGTGAATATGATGTTGTAGTTGTTATGAATGGGATGGTGTGATGTTGTATAGATGATTGGATTTAGTTGAAATGGTTAAGGGGTGGTGAGTATCAAAATTATATGGTTTTGTAGTTGAAATAGAGGTTTTAATAGGTAAAATTGTAAGATAATGGTTGGAGTGAGGAATCTGGTATTTCAGGTCTGTTTTAGTGTCAATTAAAACTTGTTGGAGATTAGTGATAGCTAAATTCTGAGTTATAAATAGGTATTAATTAGTATGGAGGTTTTACGAGGTTTTAAGCTCAAATTTTAAGGGTTTTGAATGGTGAGATTCTAATATAGAAGGTTTGTGTTAAAAGGGATGATTTAAGGTTTGTTGTTGAGTCATTTATGACTTGTTCAAGCCTTTAGTTTGTAGAATTTGGTGTTAAAAGGAATAAAATTGAGTTTGGGTAAGTTTAGATTAGTTAAGTTGGGTTTGAGGTAGCTACTTTGAGTTGGAAGTGTGTTTTTAGATGTTTCTTAGTTCCTACAATGTTCTAGGAATTAGTTAAACATGTATAGAAGGTAACAAATGTCATATTAGAAGCATTTCAAAATCTAATGTTGCGTTGAGTGTCCCTGAGCGCTCTTTTTGTGCAAGCTTTGGGCTTGAGCGCCTTGTTTGCGTAAGGTTTAGCATTGAGCGCCCCTTGGGCACCCCTTTTCAGTGGCTTCTGGCGCCTGAACGCCCCTTTTCAGGTTTTTTGTTTTCCAGTTTCTAGGTTATTTTGTGTTTTTGATACTTTGATGAATATGTAATGGCTTCATGTGATTGCTTACTATGTTTATGTGTAATATGTGTATATGATTTTGTGGGATATATGATGATGATGAGTATGTTGTTGATCATGTGCATAGTAGATGGACGTAACTCCATGACTCTCATTGAGAGGTTTCATGGTGGTGCCTGGAGTGTAGGTGTTGGTGTAGGAGCTCAGTATTAGGAGTTATCCTGATGCTTCAATAATCATTCCATCTCAGGTAGAGAAGGGAATTATGTGGTGAGGAGTAGCAAGGAGTCCTAGTCTTAGGGACCTTTCTCCATTTAGCAAAATGACACTTTAACAGACTAACCTTGTGTGTGATAGAGTGAAACTCATTGACAATGACTCTATAGAGCAGTAGAAGTCACCACAAGTGCATGACTTGACATCAATACATGTTTCTGGATAGTCAGTCCATAAATGTATGCTTAGGATTGTTTTGATTCATTTGTGGTGTGTAATATTTACACTTTAATTATATGTATGTTTTTTTTATATATTAGTTTATCCTTGCTTTTGTCTGTATATGTTTTTCTCTTTTGCAATGATCATCTTAACCGGTGTGAACTTAGGAAGTGAACATTTTTCTAGTTGTTTCAGCATGAGGAGAAGGATGAAACAATATCATAGATAAATTCATTTTCAAGAATAAAATCTTCTTCTCTAGAATAAATCAGGATGTTAAAAGATGTAAAACAAGATATTAATTAAAAATATATATTCAATAATATAAGATGTTAAAAATTCGTAATTGAACAATTAAACAATATTAAAAAAACACATTATAACTAAGTCATTTACATAATTACTTAATAAATAAATTACTTAAAATATGTCCATAAACAATAAATAAAACCATGATAACGAAAATGATAAATTTTTTTTATTAAGAATAAGAAACAAAATGTAAAAATTTATTAATTACCCAAAACAAAAAAATAAAACCTGAAATTAAAATTCAATTAAGAACTGCATCAGGATAAAAAGGTTGTATACTGTATTCATAAACTTTTGATCAAATATTTTTAACTTACTATATTAAAAATGTAAGAAGAATAATTTCAAATTACTTAAAGTACGTCACAAATCACGAGTAGTTAACAAAACAAAAGGTCTGTTTCTAGTTTTGATTACTAGTAAACAAAATATAAATTATACAGTATGTATAAAAAAACAAGGGTTAAATATGTTTTTCGTCCCTTAAGTATCACACGATTTCGGGTTTAGTCCCTACTCGAAATTTTCATGGTTTTTAGTCCTCATAGTTTTAAAACTCTTAATATTAGTCCTTAAAATTGGACAGCGTTAACTTTTAGTAGATGTGGCAAACGGTGATGCCACGTCTTATGCCAGCTTGCCTCTTCACTCTCTGTCATGTTGCTTGTGTCGTTCGTCTTCTCCGGCAGAGCAGAGCCTCCATCGGACCAGCCACTCAGTCCAAGGCATTGCCGGCGACACCAATCGCCACCTGGGACCATTGTCGGCCGCGGCGTCGATTTCTCCTTCCTTGCCGTTTCTCCGCGCGCGAGAGAAGCTCTCTCGTTCCTTCGCCAATCGCCGCCTGAGAGAGCCCAGCCTCCGCGAGCCACAAACTTTAATCTTTAATTTGTACTTCCTTTTCTCTGTTTTCTTCCTTTTGTGATTACAATCATCCCCTTCTACCAACCTAAATCACCAGTACTGAACAAGGAAAATTAGTCAACTGCATAGATAATAAGTTTACTAAACAATTATGAAGAACATTGAACTACCTTCTTAACAACATTCTCGATCTCAGTTATAAATGATGGGATCTTCTTAATCACTTATGTGTATGACAGATTTTTGGCAAATGAATCAGCAAGGTCGTTTTGCCCAATATCAATCAAGTAGAGTGCATTGTGGAAGCCTTCGTCACTGATGAAATTTCTCACCTGTGTAAGTTTGCAGTCCAATCAGTTCATTCTTAAATACAAACTCAAATGTATATTGAATATATTTTGCCCCAATAATTAAGTACTACTTCTTTTTAAGAGCGAAAGCCAATTCATTTAAAAAATATGCAGGTAGCCTAACAAAAGTAGTGTTAAAATCTGAACAACGAAAGCATCATAGCATAGGGAAAATCTGAACTCCATTGAATCAGACTTCATTCTTTGAACAAGACTAATTTTGGTACATTAATAGGGGTTAGAACTCAGAAAAGAATCAGAGTACTGAGAAAAAGATAGGGATAGAGAGAGACATATAGGGGTGTAACGGAACTTCCTCCTAGGAGGCTCATCGGTGGCGGCAGCGTCATCGTCGGTGGTTGGGGTCCACCGGCGCAGGAGGAGAAGAGAGGAAGTGTTGGAATTGGCAGGAGCGTGAGCATTGTTGTTGGTGTTGGTGTTACTGGGTGAGGAAGAGGGAGTGACGTGGACCCACTTCTTCTTCCACTTCCTGACGGGGCCGGTGAAGACGGTGGTGGAACCGTAACGAAAGGAGGCACAACTCTCTCAGGCGGCGATTGGCGGAGGAACGAGAGAGCTTCTCTCGTGCGCGGAGAAAAAGGCAAGGAGGGAGAAATCGACGTCGCGGCCGGTAATGGTCCCGGTGGTGATTGGTGTCGCCGGCGATGCCTTGGACTGAGCGGAAGGTCCGACACAGCGGCTGGTCCGATGGAGGCTCTGCTTTGCCGGAGAAGACGAACGGCACAAGCAACGTGGCAGAGACTGAAGAGGCAAGCTGGCATAAGACGTGGCCTCGCCATTTGCCACATCTACTAAAAGTTAACGCCGTCCAATTTTAAGGACTAATATTAAGAGTTTTAAAACTATGAGGACTAAAACCATCAAAGTTTCAAGTAGGGACTAAACCCAAAATCGTGTGATACTTAAGGGACGAAAAATATATTTAACCCAAAAAACAACTCTAAATATATTATTATAATTTGATTATTAGAGTTAATTTTTAAATAATTCGAAAAATACTAGTTAATAAAAATGCCTATTTTAAAAAATATTAATATAATATTTATATAAAAATTAAATTTAATTTCAATTTAAAAAGATAAAAATATTCTATTTTAAAAATTTTGATATTGAATTGAATAAAAATAACAAATATAAAAACTGAATTAGAAAAATAAAAAATAACAAAAAAAACTACAAACTAGTTTGTAACACATAGTATTTATATATAGTTAATGACATTATAAAAGAAAATTTAATAAAATTAACAAAAAAATATGACTTAATTAAAAAGCCAGAATCACAAGGACTAAAACAAAATTAAAGTATTATTTAAGCCTCCCAATAATTATTCATTTTACGTGCATTTTAAGACTTAATATAAAATCACTTGTAAAATCTATCATTGAAAAATTGTGTTGAAAAAGTTGTTGGAGACTTTATTTTAGAAAGCTTAAAATAATAACTTTACCTGTTTGGTCTTAAATCGCCCTGATTATTACTATGAAATATGTTTATGCAGAAATCTAATAATATTTGATGAATTTATCTTATATTCTGTTTATAAACAGTGGCTTAAGACAGAGAAAACGATGGATAGACAAAAGTTAACTATAAAAAAAATATTAAAAATAAATAAAATTTGTGTCGATTTAATGAAACTATTAAATAAAATTACTTTATTTATTTTAATATTTTATTTTTTAAAGTTAATATCAACTTAACATGCTACAAAAACTATTACAAATATATAAGGTTATCGTCGACTTAAATCGATACTAAGTTATATATTTTGAATTCGTGTGTGATTTTCATGTCAATACAAATTGTAAATTATTTTTGATCTAAAGGCTTAGATTTAAATATCATAAATCTTCTCACTCATAATTTTTTTTCTCTCACTTCCTATATATATCTAATTACACTCATTTTTTCCATTCACATTCATAAATCTCCTCACACTCAACTCTTTTATCTACAACCATCTTTTTCACCCACATTCATCTCTTTCGTACACACACATATCTTTCATTTACATTTTCTTCCTTCTATCCTTCATTCATATTCTTCTCCTCACCTTCATCATTTAAACTTCATCTTCTTCATCCCTCTCATTCACATTCATCTTCTTCATCCACTCTTATTTTCTTCATCATTATAAATTTTTTTCATACCTCTTTGCTCATTTTTTGCACTCATATTTGTTATCTCATTTCACTCATTATTTTATATTTTTATCCATATAAGTATGATTATTTTAAAATTTGTTGTCATTAGCATTGGTTTAACCAACACTATTAGCATCTACTTAGTGTCGACTTAGCCAACACTATTAGCATCCACTTAGGGTTGACTTAACCAATGTTATTAGAGCTCGCTTAACCCACGCTATTAGCATCCGCTTAGCCCAAGTTATTAGCATCCATTAATAACAATCGACAATAATATGTTAACTTCCACTCTTTTAGTATTTCTTTTGTTTAGAACGCAAAGTTGACTTTTCAGTGTCGATTTTTTCTCAATTGTATTGGTTTTTGACCGACTCTAATAATTAGTTTTCTTATAGGGAGCCAAAAGACTAAGTGAAAAAATGAGTTATGTTAGATTTATAAATTTGTGCAATTTTTCAATGTTTGTTGAGGGGACCAACATAGAAAGTGCTTTTACGTTAATTAATATTTCATCTACCTAGAATTAAAAAAAGAAACTTGTTACAATTCCATTACAACTCAAAATAAGTTTTTGACGATTAGCTATGTCACTCAAGCAACTAATTAACAACTTAAAGCAAGACTTAAGCAACTATATTTAATGTTGTCACAAGAATCACCACTCAAGCATCTAGTGGTTCACTTAAGTAGTAAATTTCATCACTAAAACTGTATTTAGCTAGTTATTTGAGTAAAAGAGACATGAAGACGATTCTCTCTCCTCTAATAGTTAAGTCATTAAATGATTTAGATTATCACTCAAGTGATAGTGTGTGGACACTCAAATGATAATGAGATGCTAAAATGAGAAAAAGGTTGAACCAAAAATCTTTCATCTTGAATGGATAACTCTCATGCATCACATTGATAATTAAAGCAACATTTCATTGCATGTGAAAGTGTGTTTTGTGTGCGATTGATTGATCTACTATTAAAAGGGTATTGTTTTGGAATGTAGGGTTGAGGTCAACGGTCCAATGTCAAGTGATTCACCTAGGGTCCAAAAGTTGTCCTAAAGTCCAAGCCCTCTCGTAACCGCTCGTCCAAGCTGTTCAGAGGGTACTTGCAGAAGGCACTCCGATACCAAAGTTAGCTCAACGTTTGGTAGTTCGAGTATTAATAATGTAGTAAATATAAATCACCTACTTTCTAAACTTAAACCTATGTTTATAAATTTTGGAGTGAGTTTTTTTATTAACAACAACTTAATGAAGACTTAATTGTGGGTAATCACACTTTACCTTTAAGTTAGTCAGTATTATAGTTAATTGTCTTGACCATTGACCAATTAATTTGATTCTATGACCGTTCAGTCTTGATGGTGACTTGCTCATGGATCTGAATGACAATTAGTCCTTTGGTTTGTGGCTGACCGAACGGTCATACGGTACACAAGGGGGTTTGTAATTGGATGAATAACACTCATCATTTGTGTCATTCAGGGGTGGTTAAGATCTTAGGTTATCCACTTGGGAAGCTTTTATACCGTTTAACTAATCGGTTGAATACATTTTTGAATTATTTGAAAATATGACTATTAAAGGGCGCACACGTGACACTTTGAATCAAGCCTATCAGAATTCAAAGAGTCAACTGTTGTGAGCCGTTGAATCTGACGTTATCTAACAACTAAGGGTGACTGATAGGAGACGCCTTCGTAGCTATAAATAAGGGTGAGTCTTGCCTATCATTTTTACCTTTGCTTTCGTACTTTCTTTTGCAGACTGATCGTTCTTCACATTTTAGGTAATAATGTTTATCCGCTTATTCCCCTTGCACATGATCAAGTTGAACATCGTGGCACTTTTTGTAGACTCAACAAAGCAAGTATGCTTAGCCCACCACCTTAACTAACGTCCCATGCGGAAACAAGTTAGATATTCCTCAACCTTGCGAGACACCTAGTCATAATCTGGAATGACTGGGAGAGATTGAGAAGTCACATCCCCCTTATTGGCAATGTTGATTTGCAACTGAACGTTGGTCTCAACATCATCGACAGGTAAGACCTTATTTGTATCTACATTGACCACCTGTCGACTGAATTTTTGTCTCATCCAGTTGATCCCAAAACAAAATACGCGACAAACAATAACACTGATGACGAAGAAGCGTCATCTGCATACCCTCGACTGCTCCTTCCCTTTCACTCCTCAAACGAAGACAAACAAACTATCATAATGTATATTATGCAAGTTGATTTAGAATGATGAATTGAATTCGGGTGTGAATATAAAAGTAATTATGTGGCTTGATTGAAAAATGAATAGTTAACTTGGATGGTAATAAAAAATTGTTATTATAGTGTTAAGTGTTGGAGCTAGGTGTTTGTAAAATTGAAAAGGGCTATTAAATTAAATTTTATAGGCACTAAGTGCAATGAACTTATATTTTTGTGGATTAATTTGTATTAGTATGAATTAGATGTTAGTCTCCAATTCGTCTATTTCAATACAAGTTTTACGAAAGGTGTCTTGGTCCATTAGATCTTTTGGGGGATTAGAGTTGTGTATGTAATTCATTAGATCTTTGTTTTAGTTTGATTATTATAACTTTGAGAAAATAAAAATATGAATGTAGTTCCTTTATTCTTAACAAGTCAAAAGATAGTTATTTATATATAAAAGAGAATTTTGATAGGAAACTATCTTATAATTTTATATGAGTGGTTTAATTATTTATGAATTTGTGTTCGTGTAATAATTATTACGATTATATTTAAAATGCTAATAAACGAGAACAATAAGCATAATATTCTAAAAAATAACTCAAAGCTGTGAACTTTTAATTTCTTTTTATTTTAAAAAATAATGAAAATATTTATAAATGTGATTTCTTTATATATATATATATATATATATATATATATATATATATATATATATATATATATATATATATATATGTGTGTGTATATATTTATATTGGATTTTAAGAAAAACTTAAACACATTTAAAAGTTTACACAATGTCATACCTGACTAAAACATATCTAACACGAAAAACTAAAATGACAAAAATATAAAGAAACTAAAATCGTAAATCAATCACTAAAAAAATAAATATTATAATTGAACGTAATATATGTAATATATATGTTTAATAAATTGGAGATATTTTCAATAGTAAACTACACTAGGTCATACTACTATTCTATATAAATTTACATTGTTATCTAAATAATTAAACTGAACTCACCTAACCACGGTTATGTGCAGGACAATGATGGTTTTCTGATAAAGGAAATGCCCACCAATTAATTAACGAGAAAATAAATATTTAATTGATTAATATTATGAACTCTAGTCAAATTTAACACTATATAGACATTAATGGGTCTGTAAATAAGTATAGACACAAATATTTTAACATTTGTGTATCAATTCGACAGTGAAACTTTATCATTTTCTTTTAGGTCTTGTTCACTTGAGTGGATTTTTTTGTTGTTTATTTGAGTCAATTTGAAGGTAAGTGAGAACGAATTTGGAAGTAAAGACTGTGACAATTAGTGTAGGATTAAATTGACGTAACAGATTAAAAAAATTTACTTCCAAATCCAATCTCATTTACCTTCAAATTCATTCAAATAATCAATAAAAAAAATTATTTTCAAATCCTCTCAAATCCCCTCAATTACTCTCCCTCAAATCCACTCAAGTGAACAAGGCCTTAAGTAAGATTAATGTTATTATAAGATGTGACAATGACGAGCACTAAAGTCAAATTATAATGATAATGAACACTATGAGTAGGAAAATACTTTTGTCATAAAATAAAGCTCATAATGTCAACTGTAGTTTGTGATGTCGCATTTGAAGATTTATTACAAATTTTAATTATCATTAAAAATTGACACATATTTCAAAATTTTAATGTCTCATTCTCTTATTCTAAAATCCTTGCCTTGGGAACACTAGGCTTTAACACAATCTTCATTAGAAGTTTCTTCAGTCTTGCAATAGAAGCTTTTGGGAGTTGGATGAAGAGAACACATGTGGAGTAGAATTAGGTTTAATACCAAGTTCATTCCTTAATAGTGTGAATTAATGAATGGAGGATCCGATATAAATAAATTATAGGGTAGATATTGTGTTTTCTATTTTAAATTTTAATATTTGTTATAAAACATCTTGGATGTTTTTTCTTCTTTGTTTTGTATACAATTTAAAATTACTCTTTAAGGAAATTAAATAAGAAGTTACAAATTAATCTATATACAATCTAGCTTTAATTAATGAAAGGAAGTATTTATTTTATCTTTCAAAGTGTTATTGGAAAATTTGGTCAACCAGTTCCTTAAAAATATAATGTGAAATGTTAATATATTTTGTTAATAAGTTGAAAAGTTTATCTGATAGCTTTTAGGAGTTACTTATTTTAATTGTTTTTTAATTTATATTGTAATTTTGCGTTTAATTTAATATAACTATATGGTTATATGACTATATAACTTATATAAATAATAGAACTTAAGAATTAAGAAACTAGATATAATCCATACACATAAACATATCAAAAAAGAAAAATATTAAAAAATTAAAATACGTTTTCAATTTTGTTTCATTTTTGTTGTATTCAATATCCTTTATTTTCATATAAAGTTTACCATAACATTTTATACATAAAAAAAATAGTTAAGTATTTTAAGAAAAAATCTACCACTTCTTTGACATTGAACATGTTTTTTAACATCAAAGTAATGTTTTTTATCATTATTTTAGTACTTTTAGTAGACAAAACATATTGAGGGATAGATAAAGCGTCATAGGTCACATGAAAATTCCTCCAGGTATTTATAATATTATATCATTTATTTACTTTTTGTATTTTTCATTTAATTTTTTTAGATAGTATTACTATGGTGTAGTGTAATAAACAAATTGGTGTGTATGAGTGTGATTATTATGTCATGTGATGAATGAAAACTCTTGTGAAAGCCGGTTATGAAAGTGATTAGGATGAATGTGATATATCTCATTACTAAGCATATAAAATAATTTATTTTCATATGTAATAATTTTAACTTCAATATAATTTTGCAAAATTTTGTTGAGAAACATCCAATGGATTAAAAAACTACATTAAGAAAATGTGAACAAAGTACTTTCTTCCTAGATATAAGAATTTAGAGTAGTTAACAATTAGATATAGTTTAATGTTATATATATATGGTTATCAAACTCACGAGTTAACTAATTAATTCGGTCGAGTTTACGAGTTCAAATAGTGTTTTCGAGTTAACTCGTAAGCAAACTCGTTTTTGGTATAGGATCAGTGAAATCGGTGGTAGACTCGCTAAACTCGCAAGTTTGGTTCTGATTTTACGAGTTTGGGAAGAAATTTTGAAAACATAAAACGACTTCGTTTTTAGGGCTTACCAGATTAGATTTTTTGAGCTTTCGTTCAAGAGATTCACTTACTGTTCATCTTCGTTCTTATTGTTCATCTTTGTTCTCACTATTCATCTTCATTCTCACTGTTCATCTTCATTATCATGCTCTCGCCTTCGATCTCGTCATTCGTCGCACCCTCGTTCATCGGGTTCGCCTCCATTGCGCCGTCGATCTCGACATTCGAACTCGACCTCCGTCGCGCCGTCGATCTCGACGTTCAATCTCGCCCTTTGTCGTGCCTTCGTTCTCGTTGTTCGATCTCACTTCTGTTCCTGCCATTCGCGCCGTCTGTCGATCTCGCCGTCGATCTTGTCTTAGAACTTGCGGGTTCTGTAAGTGTAAACCCTCTGCCACCGAAATTTGGGTTTATTACCTTTTATGTTTAGTTTGCTTGTCACTAGTTTTAAGAGCAAAGTATTTTAAAGGTGTTTCAGTGTGGTTGTTTGGGACCGAGATACGAACCTGGTTGGTGATGCTTTATTACTCTTGTATGTTTGGGATCGTTGTCTTTCCTTCAATGAGAGTGGGCGGTACCTGCGAAGATACTCCGATGCTAAAGTCAGATATGAGTAGTGGAACTTTAGTTCTCTCAAACAATGATTTTCTCACAAAGTGAACTATTTTCTCTTAGAGCAAAACGTACATTTTTTCCTTAGGTTCTCCTGTATTTAACTTAAAAAGTAAAATAAACTGATTACCTTAAAATCCGGTTAGTTGGTAAATTCAGTTACCTATCCGTAATCCACATTAGTCTTGATATTCGGTTAGTTGGCTCCGTAATCTGCGTTACGGTTAGATACTTTTGACTATTTCTTCTTTAACTGGATTGTTGATCCAATTACTTAAGTGTTGAGCGTCCGTCAACCCCATTTAACGTAATTGAGCGTGCGCTGATCTTGGCTTGATTTGGTTGATCGAGTGTCATAATGTTGCTTGACTTTTGACGAATGTCACTTGACTTTTGACGAACGCTTTGACTTGCTTATGGAGGTTTGACGAGCGCTTTCAACTATAGGATAGTTGACGAGCGTTTGGCATAGTTGGAAGATGTTGGGTCGTCTTTATAGTGGATAGAGCGATCGGTCGATTGGTTGTGGCGGACAACTACTCGGTTTAGATATCATACTATACAAAAGGTTTTATAACACTGTAACATATATTTTAATGATTTTATGTTTTATAGCATTGCACCATTTTACAACACTGCACCATTCCTTTTATTTTTCAAAAATAAAGTGTTGCACCAGTTTTAAGAGCAAAGTATTTTAATGGGTTTATAACAATGCAACATATATTTTAATGATTTTATGTTGTACAACACTGCACCATTCTTTTTATTTTTCAAAAATAAAGTGTTGCACACTGTACTATTGAAAAAATTGTGTTGCCACAATATTTTAAGCTTTTGGATATTTTATTTTTGTTATGTTTGTAGTGAAAAAGCTTATCTCATTATGTCGGGAAACACATCAAATTCAGGAGAAGTTAATCCAAGTGCATCTTCATCAGTTAAAAGTAGAAGTAAAAATGCTTTGGGAAATCAATCCGATATTGGATGGAAACATGGATTTGATGCTAATGGCGATGGAAGAAAAGTGAAATGCAACTATTGCTCAAAGATTGTAAGTGGAGACATATTTAGATTTAAGCATCATCTTGCTGGAACTAGAACCTTGTGCTTCTGTTTCGGATGAAATAAAAAATTTGATGATAAAAATAGTTGCAAAAGCTAAGAATGCTTCATTAAAGAAAAGAAAGATAAATATCGATGAAGACGAGTAAGAAAGTGAGAGTCTTGAAGGAGGACACAAGGTATTCGGTTTAAAAGGAAAAGAAAAAGTTGCTAGTACTAATAAGGGGAGAGTCCAAGCAACTATAAATCAAATGATGAAAAAAGGATACAAAGAAGAAATTGATGCTCAAGTGGTTGATTTCTTTTACACCAGCGTCATTCCTTTTAATGTAATTAGAAATCCAGCATTTGCAAAGATGTGTGAAATGATTGGTAAGTATGGAGTTGGATACAAACCACCATCTTATCATGATATCAGAGATAAGCTCTTGAATCAAGTTGTGAAGAAAACATATGCAAATCTTGAGGAATATAAGGAGGAGTGGAAGAGAACTGGATGTACAATTATGTGTGATTGTTGGACGGATAGAAAAAAACATTATATTTGCAACTTCTTGGTGAATAGTCCTAAATAGATGATTTTTCTTTATTCACTTGACACTTTAGACATTTCAAAAACTTTATAAATATGTACCATTGAATGTGGATTGAAATTCAAAAAAACTTATTAACTCTTTGACAAGCGTATCAAATTGTGAAGTAATAGCCGGTAAGACCGAATATTGTTTCTTAAGAGACTTGTGCAATACTAAATAATCATACAAATAATAACTAGTTTAAACTAAAAAATATTTCCCTAAATTTGAGTTTGCGCAAGAAAGTAAATTTGTGCATGAATAAGTAAAGGTGAACTTTGGTTGTAAAAAACACTTAGACGATGGAAAGTACACAAAATTATATGAAATGGTATTGTTGGGGTTAAATTTCACTAGCTTCACTCTTATGCATACAAACACAACTCTTATCCATTAATATGCTAATATCAACCCAAATTCCAATGCCTTGGTGAAAAGATCCTAGGTTTTCTTATTATACGTCAATCCCTTGAACCCATAATAAACAAACCCACTTTATGAACTAGGGTTTAAGACAATTGACGAATCAAGCTCCATTCCTAGATACTAGCTTCATCATGTATATGTTTTAGTTATAGGTTTCAAAGGATACATTTCAATTCTTAATGAAACAAGTATCAAGCTATGGATGACCAAAACAAAGCAAGCAAATAAACAAAAAAAAGAAAAACTAACATTAAAAACTAATTTTAATTAATTTTTTATCAACTAACTTAACACTTTTTTCACATCAATACAACATAAATCATTATTTAATACAACAAAATATAATAATAAAAATACAAAGATATTTTTATTTTCTACGGATATTACATATGTGAGATGGGGTGACACAACAACTACCGTATCGAATAAGGATCAAATTATGATTTGAAGGATTTGAGAGAGCACGAAAACTTGACAACTCTCTTAGAGTTTGAGGAAACACAAATATTTAGCAGTGAATGATCTTCTACAACCCTAATCTACAACTCTAATAGAGTTTTGATAGTGCATGAAAATGATTTGAGACAATTGAAGATTAAGGAATGAAAATTTATTTTCATATAGAATTTTAAAAATCAGACATTTTTGTAAGAGCCAATCAGCATTAAAGGACACTTTATGATTAAACGATGCAATAAATTTTTTTATATTAACAATTTATTATATATTCATAAATTTAAATGAATAATTTTTCGTATCTTTGATATCAATATTTCCACTGAATCATTTGTTACCTCTCATATTTAAATTCATTTAATGGGATATAATAAAAAAATGATGAATACTTTGAGAAAATGAAAAATAAAGTTAAAAAGGTTATTTGAAAAATGACCAGAAAAGTTTAGAAAGCTTAAGTATGGAATGATAAAGACAAATAATTTCATAGAAAAGTATTCTTAAAATATCTCACAGTAGTAAAATATAACTTTAAACTAAAACATTATATATAATAAAAAATGAGATAATTTTGGGCGCGCGTGAAATAAAGTTGCGACAAAACTAACCCGGTTTTTACTTCCTGCACCCCTACAAGGTTTTCACGAACTCCCAAATTTTAAAATGACATTTTACTAGAAAATACCTTTTAAAACAAAATTTTCAAACAAAATTTCTGAAATAAATTAAAATTAATTTATTATAATTTAAAATTAAAAATTTAAAGAAATTTTACATTTATTTTATAGAGGAACTAAATATGGACGTTGAATTTATCTCTTCATGCTTATTATAAGGTATAACAATATAAATATTTTATAGTGTGTACAAATTAGCGATTTTTTATGTTTAAAATTTAAAGTTTGTATTCAAATATTTAAAATTATGAATTTGTATGATCATTCAATTCATAATATATTATTAAAATAAAAACTAAATCATTCATAATTTAATATTTTGATGATTAAACTATTTCAAATATGGTTTTGTAAATTTTTTTATTAAAATATATACATTAATGTATTAATATGAATTGTTATCTTTAATATAAGATGTTAATATATTAAAACGAAGTGATTGTTTTCAATCATTAGTGTTTGCATTTTTTTTAGATGATAAATATTTTCGATGATTTTTCTTAAATTTACTTTCCTTTCATGTGGTGTATAAACTGAAAAATAACATTAAAACTAGCTAAAGTAAATATTATTGAAAAGTATAATGAAAAAATGTGTCAAAGTTAATGACTTTTTGCATGAACCAACGCAGGATGAAAATATTCGAAGCACTGATTAAAATAAATATGAATTAGTGAATAATTATTAACAGTGGCCTATTAGCTCAGTTGGTTAGAGCGTGGTGCTAATAACGCCAAGGTCGCAGGTTCGAGACCTGCATGGGCCAAAATTTTTGCACTTTTTGGAATTTGTACATCTCAATTTGTTTTTGGCTTACAATTTGTTACTTTGCTTAAAATGGAATACAAAAATAATGCATAAACTCGCATACAAATATATTAACTATAACTTTACTTTATTGTTATGGAATTCATCTTATTTTGTTCTATATATCTAACTGCCTTAATCTATTTTGTAAAAAGGTTTAATTTGGTTTACTTATTTAATGCCAAAAGTATCGGTTCAGTTGAGATCACCATGGTTCTATTCTACCCACATAATAATTGAAAATGTAAAATTAACTTATTTATCCATTTCTCCTTTCAATTTGAAAAATTTCAACTTTTAATACTATTTTATTTATTAACTCTTAATTTTTTACTTTTCATGAGGGTGCTTATTGAGTTTCCACTGTATTACCACCGTAAATGTAACACTCAATAGAAATATATATATACCCGTATACTTGTTTCTGTATTGCACAAAACACGACCACGTCAGTTCTTCGTGCGAAATTACTGAAACACCCTCACTGTCTATTCGTCGTAACAAAACGAACACCCAACACGCAATCCTCACTGTCATCACCATCTCCATTTTCATCACTCCCGAGGCTCTGACTCTCATACAATACACTGATCGCTCTCGCATACTCACACACACGAAGAGCTTCGAGCTTGGAGAGCTTCGCATCGAAACGCCGCCGTATCTTGCACAGGTCAATGCCGTGCTCTTCATCCACTTCCACCATCACCGGCGATAACAGCAGTAACAAGAATAGAGATGGTTCTTCCTCTCTGCGCGAGTTCAAGCTGAACGAATCCACTTTCCTAGCATCGCTCATGCCTAAGAAGGAGATTGGCGTCGATCGTTTCCTCGACGCTCATCCTGAGTACGACGGTCGCGGCGCTCTCATCGCCATCTTCGGTACTCTTGCGCCGTTGACTTTCGCTCCACTATGCGTTCTTCGTCGATTTTTTTTATTGTTTTAAAATTCGGATGTTGAAATGTTTGGAAGTGAAAAATCGGAAATAATCTCGAGTTGAGGACTGTATTTGAGAGTTCGAGTTAAAGTGTTGTGTGATTAGTATGTGTTATATTATATTGAAGTTTTGAGAGTGGAGCTAATAAAAACTAAGATGTGTTTCGGTTTTTTATTTTCGGATTAATTGTGTGTTTGGTTCGCATTTGTCGAGATTTGTCGTGGACTTGATGAAAATAAATTGAAGAAATGCTGAAATTATTGGAATTTGTTTGTTTTGGAATGGAAATGATTTGATTTAGCTATGTTCATTTCTGTGGTTTGGCTTTTGGTTATTGTTCCTCACGCACCTATATCGCTATGTCCTTAGGAGTTGAGGTGAAGGGAAGGTTAAATACACTTTCTATCCTTCGGATATGTTGTTACCACGTACAATAGTCTCACATGACCCCATGTCGCTCCGGAACAATCATATAATGTTAGGATTCTATGTGTGATTTCGGTAGAATTGAGAATGTTGGACAACTTAGAAGAAAACGCATAAATCCATAGGTTATGGGTTGAAGTTGGTGTCTATCCTTTATATGGGTTTTACTTGATTCTCATTGCTACTGAATCTCAATTCCCTTGAAAGACCCCCAGAGAATCCGTTGAAGACTGCAGACTGACGAGAGAACCTGTTTGGTAACTATGTTGGATTGGTAGGGTTAATGAAGTGTTTTTCAGTGCTTTAAGAATGTTTTGTTCGTAAGGAGTGTTGGTGATTAAGATTGTGTTGGGTCAGCATTTATATGTCGGGGATTTGTTGTCTTTGAATCTTTAGTTGGTTTTTTGCTTGGGTTTAGTGATGAAAATAAACGCTGTGTTCGTGTTTGCATATTTTCTATTTTGATAGTTTGGATCCACTTTTCTTGTTTTTTAATGGAAAGTACGTTACTTCGATGTTCCGTCTAGACTGTAGAGTAATGAAAGTAACCTGCACTTTGTTTTTTTGTTGACTCTCTGCCCATCTAATCCTGAAAGCCTTTTAGAATAATGATTATGTCGCTTGTATTGTTATTCATGCTTTTCCTATACTATGACTGCATTTGTTTACTCTATATATACCAGATTTGTTCAATAATTAGATTTGCATGTTTGCAGATTCTGGTGTAGACCCAGCTGCTGATGGATTACAGACTACCTCAGATGGGAAGCCAAAAGTTCTCGATGTCATTGATTGGTAAACATAAAGTACTTTATGTTAGATTTTAGCTGATAATTCTTTTATTTCTGTACTGGTTTCTCAATACATATTGTGGTACTTTTTTGTTTCCTCAGCACAGGAAGTGGTGATATTGATACCTCAAAGGTGGTGAAGGCTGATGCTGACGGTCATATTGGTGGGGCTTCAGGTTAGTGTTTTTGGATGAAGCTAGACAATTATTACAGTGACTAGGTCATCCTGAAAGCAAATTTATACTCTTGATTACATATACATTAACGAAGTGATTTATAGGTGTTGGAAGTCTCACATCGACTAGAGATAAGGTCATTTCATAGTTTATAAGTGGGTGCAAACCTCACTCTACAAGCCGGTTTTGTGGGGTTGAGTTAGGCTTAAAGTCCACTTCTAACATGGTATCAGAGTCATGATTAGAGCCTATTCTAACGAGTTCTAAGTGGGCATTCTATTCTTCTATTTCCACCCGCAATCGGGCCGTTATCGGACCACCCAATTTCTACTATCACGCACGAGATGTCTATACCTCGGCGTGAAGGGGGTGTGTTGGAAGTCTCACATCGACTAGAGATAAGGCCAAAATATAATATACAAGTGAGGTGCAAACCTCACCTTACAAGCCGGTTTTGTGGGGTTGAGTTAGGCTTAAAGTCCACTTCTAACATGGTATCAGAGCCAGGTTAGGTGGGGTTGAGTTATGCTTAAAGTTCACTTCTAACATGGTATCAGAGCAAGGTTAGAGCCTATCCTAGCGATAATTGTTGTTTGTTGGGCATATTGTTCCACCCGCTATCGGACCAAGGGTTGAGTTAGGCTTAAAGTTCACTTCTAACATGGTATCAGAGCAAGGTTAGAGCCTATCCTAGCGATAATTGTTGTTTGTTGGGCATATTGTTCCACCCGCTATCGGACCACCCATTAAAAATGTTTAATTCCACGCTCGAGATGTATATACCTCAGCGTGAGGGGGGTGTGTTGGAAGTCCCACATCAACTAGAGATAAGGTCATTTCATAGTTTATAAGTGGGTGCAAACCTCACCCTACAAGCCGGTTTTGTGGGTTGAGTTAGACTTAAAGTCCACTTCTAACAATAGGATACCCTAGTTAAGAGACAAAATATAATATATAAGTGAGGTGCAAACCTTACCTTACAAGCCCACGCTCGAGATGTATATACCTCGGCGTGAGGGGGGTGTGTTGGAGTGTTGGAAGTCCCACATCGACTAGAGATTAGGTCATTTCATAGTTTATAAGTGGGTGTAAACCTCACTCTACAAGCCGGTTTTGTGGGGTTGAGTTAAGCTTAAAATCCAGTTCTAACAATAGGATACCCTAGTTAAGAGACAAAGTTCAAATACAATGGCCGGATTGTTTTTGACTTTGTTCTATTGACTTGGATTTTAGTTCTGTAAAATATTATTCTGAAACAGTTTTGAAGAAAATAGTAATCATAAAAATTTGTTTAGATAATTTTTTTCCCAGAGTAGTTATAGAATATCATGTTGTTAATTACAACCCTTCTGTTGATGAGGCAGTGTTCCATTTATTTTTATTATTTACAGGATGATAGTTTTTTGTATGCTTACAGAATAGTGATTTGAATACTATATTTGAACTGTTTTTTTTTCTTGGTTTTAAATTTCCTACCTTGTTATATTGTTTTAAAAAATTAAGATAAGTAAACACTTGTCTGTGATGTTTCATTGATTCTTTATTATTTCAGCCAAAAGACTCTTACTGAAAACAGAAACCAAACTTGCCTTAAAGTTTCCTCCTCCAACAAATCTGATGAAGCATTTTGTTTTTCTTGTTTTCTGTCTGTTTTTTTTTGTGAATGCATGGATCTCCTACTCTGGTGCCTGTTTCTTCCCTTTTCTCTTTATTCAATTTTGTTACTCTAGGGAAATGAACCATTGAATTATTAAGCTCGTGTCTATGGTTCAATCTTCCTGAAAAATATTTTACAGGGGCATCATTGGTTATCAATACATCATGGAAGAATCCTTCTGGTGAATGGCATGTGGGCTATAAATTGGTTTATGAGCTATTCACGGACTCTTTGACTTCTCGTTTGAAGGTTGTATTGCAGTTTTATGAAATATTTTAGTTTCTCTTTAGGCTTCATGCCTCTGGTTATAAAATCTAATTTCTGTTTTCTTCTTTTGAATTTTCTATTGGCAGAAAGAAAGAAAGAAAAAATGGGATGAGAAAAACCAGGAGGAAATTGCCAAGGCTGTAAAACAACTTGCTGACTTTGATCAGGTTCATTGGAAATTTTATTGATTCTTACCAGGACTGTAGAACCTTTAATTACGTATAATATACTTATAAGACTTAAACATTTTGTTTAGTAGGCATGGCATATTGTAGGGGCAAGCTGTTTACATCTTCTCTTTTTGTTATTGCACCTTCCTACTTGTGTCACATTGATACATTAATAAGTACTGCATTGGTGTATTCTCTTACCGTTTCTACTGGAAGTACTCATCAGTAGTGCCTCTGTGTGCCATTGTCTATTATGAACAGATGATGCTTTATTTTTTTCCTTCTGGATGCTCATTTAATGATTGAAATCTGTTGACTGGCTGCTGTTTTTTTTTAATTACTAGATGATTTTATAGATGATACTGCTAATTTTATGGATAGCTATCTTGCTACGCTAGATATGATGTGTTTGTTTTATTTTTGCATATCCTTCTGTTTCTATATAACTCAAACCATGATACATTTTCTAGCAACACATCAAGGTAGAAGATGTACATCTTAAAAGGGCCCGGGAAGATATCCAGAATAGACTTGATATTCTGAGAAAGCAATCTGAGGTGAGTGCTGAACACGTAATCTTTCTTGTTACTCTTTGGTAATCTGCCTTTTCCTGTGCTTGAAATAGAAAATAAATTATTGATTTGATTTTAAAGTGTTATAGGACATTCATAAGTGGTGGAATGAGGATGATACAATGATTGTTACTGTATGAAATGATATTGGATAAATCTTTTTCACCCTGCTCACACATAATGAAACTCTTGTTGTTCTCTATCTCGCTTGTCTACTAAAATTAAGAGAAACGTTTATACTTGTATTGTATTTGTGCTCCCATCACGATTTTTGTCAACTGAAATTCCTGGATTTGAAAAGGTGATGCTGTTTCATGTTTTAGAGCTATGATGATAGAGGGCCTGTCATAGATGCTGTTGTCTGGCATGATGGAGAGGTTTGGAGGGTTGCCCTTGACACACAGAGTCTGGAGGATGATCCAAATAGTGGAAAGCTTGTTGATTTTGTGCCTTTAACTAATTATAGGTACATATAGTTCCCAGTGTTAATATTTATTATAAATCTTAACCTTAGTTGTGTTAATATTTATTATAATATAAATCTTAATCTTAATCTTAGTTGATAGCTTTTGTCTGGAGATGTCTCATGAAATTGGAAGACACTTTTTTTGGCAACAAATTTCCTACCATAAAGGGCCTTCAGTTTGATTGTCACTACATGCGGCCCTTGGTTTGGGAACCTTGTTCTATTGATTCCAACCTTGATTTCCTGATATATTTCTACTACAACAAAGTGCTACTACAAATGTTGTATACATGAAAAAATGATGTCATCCTTTAAGTATATAGTAAAATGTGAAATGAGTTGATGAATGGGATTGAAGTTTCCATGTTCTGTTGTGTTTTTGGAAATTTATTTTGAAACAGTTTGACCTTTTGACTTTTATGTGATCATATTAAAACTTTTTTTTTAATTTTTTACATTGAAACAGTTTAGATTCCATTCTGCAAACAGTGCTTCTAAATCTATTTGGTTCTTCTTTTGGGGTTTATAGATGTTTTACTGGTTTATGTCCTACAGAAAAAAATGTCAAATAGACATTTTTCCTAGAAACTAAAAAAGGAGCAACTTAACAAGTGAATTGGAAGAGCTTGGTTTCCACCTTGACTATAATTAAGATGTTCTTGAATTAATTTTCTCTGTCATGAAAGAAAATAAACTTTTGCTGTTTATCTATTGAAGCAATTATTTGCATTTTTGTTTCTATTAAGTAGGGTACACATTGAATTCATATATGGTTCCAATGCTAATTGTGACCGCCCATTCTTTCAGGATAGAGAGGAAGTATGGTGTCTTCAGCAAATTAGATGCTTGTACTTTTGTTGTTAATGTCTATAATGATGGGAATGTTTTGAGTATCGTAACAGACAGTTCTCCACATGCCACCCATGTTGCTGGTATAGCTACTGCCTTCCACCCAAAGGTACAGATATATAATTTTATCCACATAGAGCAATATTCTTATGAAAAATAGCCTTTTGATATACAATATTGCTTTCAGGAGCCCTTGTTGAATGGAGTTGCACCTGGCGCACAAATAATATCTTGTAAAATTGGGGATTCTCGCTTAGGTTCAATGGAAACAGGAACTGGTTTAACTCGCGCACTGATAGCTGCTGTGGAGGTGCTTCAAAAGTTTCCTTCTTTAGCTGATTATCCTGAATATTCTGACAAGAGAAATATGATTTGCCTTTGATTTTTGTGTGTTTGATGAACTGAGTTTGTTTTTTGGATGTTATAACATCTTGCACAAAGAAGAGTTTTAATGATGGGCGTTCTACATTTCCTTTTCAGCATAAGTGTGACCTTATCAACATGAGTTATGGTGAAGGAACATTACTACCAGACTATGGACGCTTTGTTGACCTTGTGAATGAAGTATTTTCTTAGACTTGTGATTTTAGTTGGGCACTTATATCATTTGCATGTCACTTTCGTATTTTCTTAAGTATTTGATATTCTTGTTGATTTACTTGTAGGTTGTGAACAAGCATCGTTTGATATTTGTGAGCAGTGCTGGTAACAGTGGACCAGGATTGAGCACTGTTGGTGCACCTGGTGGTACTTCCTCAAGTATCATAGGTGTTGGCGCGTATGTATCTCCTGCTATGGCTGCTGGTGCTCATTGTGTTGTTGAGCCTCCTTCTGATGGGCTTGAATACACTTGGTATATTTGCTTCCCTGAAATCTTCCTAATTAGATGACTTCTTATATCCTTCATCTTTACTGCTGTTACTTATTATTTACTGATATTATCATTGCATATTTTTGATGGATACAGGTCTAGTAGAGGACCAACAGCTGATGGAGACCTTGGTGTTTGTGTGAGTGCTCCGGGTGGTGCTGTTGCTCCTGTTCCCACTTGGACTCTGCAACGGCGTATGCTCATGAATGGGACATCAATGGCATCACCTTCAGCCTGTGGAGGAATTGCATTGGTCATAAGTGCAATGAAGGTTCTTGCATGTGGTTCTTTTGTAGCTTTTCTTATGTAGTTGTCTTTATTTGCACATGTATCTCTAGTTTTTCTAATGTGAATCGATCTGCACGCAGGCTGAGGGAATTCCTGTGAGTCCATACAGTGTGAGGATAGCACTTGAAAATACTGCAGTCCCCATAGGTGATTCACCTGAGGATAAATTATCCACTGGACAAGGGCTTATGCAAGTTGACAAGTTAAGTAATTTGCCCAGTTTTTACTTCAATGACCATTTTAGTAAAATGGTAGTTATTTGACATTTATTGACTTCAATCATATACTCCTTGACAGGGCTTTTGAATATATACAGAAGTGTCAAAATGTTCCATGTGTTTGGTATCAAATAAAAATCCAGCAATCTGGAAAAACTAGTGAGTCTTTATCATTACATTTTACCTTCTCCTTATTTGACCAGATAAGGGAAATATATTATCTTTCCCTTATATTTGTGACTGTAGAAAGTGTAGTATGTCATTAAGTGAAGTAGCCTAACAAGATATATATAAGCTTCGTTCCAAGACTTGAGGCAGGTGATGTGGCCAATGGGTGGCACATTAAATGATATCAAATCTGAGTTCAATTGTCATTCTTTTAATAAGAGTATGGGGCCTAGCCTACCATGTGTGACTAAGGGTTCTCATGTGAGGGGTGTGTTAAACATAGAATCATTCACATGCTTTCACCTAATAGATTGTTGGTTCATGCCCATGGATAAATAATCTAATTACTTAGACAACTTGATGCACTATTAGGATTATAAAAAATTGAAATGAATTAAGAAGTTTACATGAAACTTGGCTTTGGAGGAAAAGCTAGATGGTAGACAAATATCTGATACTTTCGTATGATTACTGTTGGCAGATCCTTCATCAAGGGGCATCTACCTAAGGGAGGCTAGTGCTTGCATGCAATCTACCGAGGTGAGATCATTGATAAATTTGTAGTGCATCACTGCATTGTTGATTACAATGATTGAGTCAGATCTTTTGAAAGTTGTAAAGTGAAATTAAAGACGGGAAAACCAATTACTGATGATTTGTACTTCGATCCAATATTGGTTAACTGATACAGGAATTGTACCAATGATGAGAAATTGAAGAGTTAACAATGCTACTGTACTAGTTAACGTCCTTGATAAGATGAAAATGAAATAACAAATTAGGGTCAGTGGCTTGTCTGTTGGTAAAAAGTTGATGATGAATTGTACGTTTAATTCCCTTGAGTTTTTTTTTTTTCTTTTTTTGTTTAAATTTATTTTTTAATACAATTCCACAATATGTTGCTATCAATTTCTTATTAAAAAATGTATTAAGTTTTCAAAGTTGTTTTCACAGCTAATAGTCTTTTTTCAGAAACAGAAAGTAGAAACACTAGGGACATGTCTTGTTATTCTCTTTCTGTTTTCTTCAAGTCTGGATACAGACTTATTAACAAATGTTAGGAAGTTCAGAATTGTTTTTGAAAACAATAATAATGACCTATCAGTTTTTACAGTTGTCAATAATTTAATAATTCTAATTCCTAATTTGTACACCCTACATTTCGCAGTCTAATCATATATGCAGCATATAAATAGGAAACATTAATGAGAACAATGTTATAACATGCAGTGTGCATAAATGTTAGCTTAATCTTTTTTCTCAAACAAGGCTATTGCAATGCTTTCAATTTGTATGTGTATTTGGTATATTTTGTTTGGAGAAAAACATGCTAGGAGCTTTACTGTATTCCTTTGGTATATTTGTTGTCTCTAGGTCATCTAGCATGAAATAGGTTTTCTACATTCTTTTTGGGGTTCTGCTTATGTTTTTTTTGGGTTGTTGCCATCTGATCTAGGAAAGATTGACAAGTCGAGTTGCATGTTGTATTGCATGTTTCTTGTTCTTATGTTTTCCTTCTCCCCACCCCCTTTTATTCTGGTTTTGATTTTGTTAGTTCTTAGTATGAGAAATAGAGAAGATTGGGAGAGAATATCCCTTGTGTGTGTTGCATACACATAGGGTAATTTATTTATATTGTAAGATATGGGCCAATGCCCTTAATACATAATAGACTAAGCCCAAATAACAGAAACACACATCTTAACATCTAACACTTAGGATTTCACATCTTGTGCTTGTAGTTTTGTGTCATAATAAATTTTTCTTTTTCAACCTAACTCTTCTTGAACAAACTGGCGGTTGACTTTTAAGTGTTCAATTCTTTTTCCATGACACATGGGGTTTGAGGCAATGGCAATGTTAACTTGATTATCAAACCCAAGTTTCATACAGAGGGTCCATGAATGCAATCTCATCAAGTAGGTGGTTATTAGTCTGGGATAGTGGTGCGTAGGAGTTGACCTCCAAAATAATTTGTGGTATAATTCTGAAAAGTGATACATTATTTAATTGCTTTGTTGAATATCAAATTAACAGCAAAATACCAAACATAGTTATCACCCAATTAATTTGGCTGACTTTCCGTGGAATAAGTTTTTTGACTGATATATTATATCCTCCAACTTTTTCAAATGTCTTCGCTTGTCATTTCTACTTCTTAAGGCATTTCTACTTCTTAAAAATTCTTAATATTCTCCTCAGCTACTTGTAAGTTTTACTGCTGGTCCTCTGATTTCAGTTAGTAATTGTTTAAAACTTTTGGTTGAACATATTCACAGTGGACAGTGCAAGTTAATCCAAAATTTCATGAAGATGCTGACAACTTAAACGATTTGGTTCCATTTGAGGAGTACATTGAATTGCATTCTACAGAAGAAACAGTTGTGAAGTCCCCTGACTATCTTTTGCTCACTCATAATGGTCGCACCTTCAAGTTAGTGTCCTCTACTTTGCCATTATTTTCTTTTGTTTGCATATATTGCCATAATTTTACGTAATTTTGCATTGAATGTATTGATAGAATGGTCTTTGCTCTTGTCTTCTGTTTTTGGTGATAAACAGAAATTAATACACTCCTGATTTTTGTTATTTCAGTATTAATATAATTTCTGAGATATGTATTGATGTTTCTGTTGATCAAAGTTCTGTGTCTTTAGCTTTGTGTTAATATCTAAATTATGTACAGCTTTTCCATAATGAAGTTATGAGCAAAGGTTTTTGAACAAGATGTAAACACCTTTCTTTCTCTTGGTTTATCTCTATGCTAATAATTTGATGTATGGATTTTTTGAGGAATTGGAATGATTTTCTTTACCTTGCTTGTGTTCTGTCAATCCTTCCTGCTCGAGTGGAAACACTTCCTTTGCATTTGTGAAGCAATTGTATTTTTGTTATCATAATTTTGTTCACGGCATGTTGCTTAATCAATATCAAATATAACCATTTCATGGTACAACTTTACTTGTATAATAATTTTCAAGTGGTCACATTGCTGCCTTGCACAACCTTGTGATTTTCATCTAACCTAGATGACCACAAGCTCATCCAAATAATGCGAGCTTCAAAGATCAATAGCTGACACCCAACTAACTTGCGAGTGAAAACATGCGCCTTAAAATTTCCTACGATTTCAACGATAGAAGTGTAGCACATTCTAACTAACTAGTATTGGTTGAGAATTTATTAGAAACTATAAAACTATAAGTGGGGTTTCGTAAAATACAATGTGATAGGCACACAATTTTGTGATTTTCAATAAGTTTCAGTCAATTATAAGTTTGTTGCGAGCATTCCTCTTTCAGCAACATTTCATTGATTTTATACCTTTTCCAAAATAGTGGTACACTTCTAAAAGTACCAGCTTATTGAACTTCTAAAATGTTAGTGCAACCTAAATATTGAAGTTTCCCATGTGAACATTGTTGAAAGAGAGAGACATAGATGGAAGAGATGCTGAAAATTTTGTATTACTAAACAAAAAAAGTTCCACTTTCTATACGCAGATGGCAATAAATATGATATACTTATAAATCATATTCTAATAAGGTATTCCTGTAACAATAAAGATCTAATTAAATAAGATATTAAAAATGTAGTAAATTCTTAAGAGACATGTTAAAAGAATTAGTACAAAACAATTCATGGAAGGTGGTACTTTTTGGTACCATGTTGAGAAGAGAGAAACCAAGACAAAATATGATGAATTCTGTGAGGTCTATATACTCGAGTTTTCTTATTATAACAGAGAAGGGATATGATAACAAGGAACACAATTAATATATAACAATGTGAAATATTTGCAAGATATTTCTTTATCAAACCATATCATATCTACCTATTTAATGTATTAAATCATATCTTCAACATAATCAAATCATATCTTATAGAATCCCCCTCAAGTTGATGTATATGTATCAAATGAGACCTCGAGGACTTAGTAAACTTGTCGGCTAATTAGTTGCTAGAGCTGACAAAATAAATAATGGCAAAATTAGTAGATATTTCCTGGACATGACTTTCTCTAGGTCAAAGTGACAATCAATCTTCAATAAGTTTTGTCCTTTCAAATCATATTTTTAACACTCTCCTTAAGTTGGAACATATGTATTGAGTCAAAACATATTAAAAATAGTTAGAGGGCATGAAGAATATTGGAGAATGAAAATGCATAGTTAACATGTTGATTACCAGAAAGCAAAAAGGGCTCATAGGTTGCAGCAACAACTGGAAAGCAAAAATGACCAAAAGATCACAGCATTTGCCTAAAAGGAAAAATATTCTCTAGACACGGTGATTGCCAAAAAGCAAAGGAAAAAAAAAAGCACTGAGAACACATTTGTTGATAGAGAGAGAAAATATTTAAATGTTAAAACCTTGTTAGGATAGACTCTATTATCTTCTTAGAAACTATATTTAATCCTCTAAATTTAATTCTACAAAATCAGGTAACTTTTGCCTATTAAAAGATATCCACAATTTGTGCGAACTTGACGTAGAAGTTACTAGTTTCTACGTAGTATAATTGGCACAGGACAAGCAATGCATGAGTGTTTTAATGGAAAATAATAATTATTTTTTAATTAAAAAGGTCTAAGGTCTAACCAAACAATAGAAATTCAATTGAAACTATAGAATTAGCCGTCTGTTAAAAGTAGTTTACAACAACTTCAAAAAGACAACATCATAGTTACAACGTCATCCTGAAGGAAAATTCACTATGTTGAACTAGAATAGAATTAGGACAGATATTTGACTTAGTTTTTGCTAAATAATGTTAATTTGTTGTTCCATTTTCTTAATGAAAATTTGTTTTCTCCTGTTTCCAGTGTAGTGGTCGATCCTTCCAATCTTTCTGATGGTCTGCATTATTTTGAGGTCTATGGTATTGACTACAAAGCTCCATGGCGTGGTCCTCTTTTCAGAATTCCAATCACGATAACAAAGCCTAAGGCTGTAACTAACCTGCCTCCACAAATTTCTTTTTCAAAGATGTTATTCCAGCCAGGTGGGCATTTGTTGATCAAATTTATCTTCATCCTTCTTTTCGTTGGTGTCCTACTAAGGTTTCAAATCTGGGATCTACATGCATGTAACGTGTTATAATTATAAAAATAAAATAAGGAGTGGATCCTATATAATAAGAAATATCTAGATTATATATGTATTATTACGAATATTTTTATTTAGTCTCTTATCATGCATTTGTTATTAGAGGATATTAAATTTCCACTATTTACTGTATTGATTCCTTTTTCTCAATGTAAATAAAGCACCCATGTTATGTCAGAAACACACAGATTCAGTTGAATGTTTCTCTCTTCCCTAGAGTTTAACATAATGCATAGCCACCAGTGGGCGAGACTTAGGAATGAGATGCTCCTATTTATTTGGTTAGACTTCTCTTATATAGATCTTATTCATATTTGGGTGAGTGCTAGTGTAGCAGGAGGGTCATACACAATGGCCTAGTCCATATACTAATCCTAGACGAAAAAATGAAGTGCATATACTTAAGGAGTTTAAAACTTTCAGATATTTACTTTTTTGTTTCTCGCTTTACTAGGCCATATAGAAAGAAGATACATCGAAGTGCCGCATGGTGCAACTTGGGCTGAAGCAACAATGAAAACATCAGATTTCGACACAGCAAGAAGATTTTATGTGGATGCTGTTCAGGTATGACTTGTGGCTTGAAACTTTGTCAGATTATGGTAATCTTGTTGACACATATTCTATACCAGCTGTGCCCACTGCAAAGACCTTTGAAATGGGAGAGTGCTGTAACTTTTCCTTCTCCTGCTGCGAAAAGCTTTGCGTTTAGGGTAGTAAGTGGTCAGACATTGGAACTAGTCATTTCTCAGTTTTGGTCAAGTGGCATAGGGAGTCATGAGACTGCGAGTGTGGATTTTGAGGTAATAGAAACCACTCTCTGATATTTGGATAGACTGCTGTTTCTTTTTTGACAAAATGAGAAATCTTCTACATTTTGAATTGTATGGAACATGATGATTTTTCCTATTACTTTTGGTAGTTGATGTTAAATGCATTTTTGTTTGTATTGTGCGATGATGGTTGATAATTTTTCATTTTTCATCTATACAACAAATCAGGAATCTTAACTAACATCTGTTATAAGGTGAAGGCTGTTGAAATATCTCATGAATAAACATGACTTTTTTCCTTCGTCTTGATACAGTATCTCTTTTGTTGCCCTTTCATATATTGAAGTCTATGAAAGCATAATTGGATCTCTTTCCATGAATGATTTGTTTGGGCTTCATGTGTGATTTCTTTTATAAAGTGGGATATGGTGAGTTATTTCGTTCTGCACTGAAGATACAATTCTATTGTCTACACTAAATTCCAGGTTGTGTTTCACGGGATAAAAGTCAATCAGGATGTTATCCTTGATGGTAGTGATGCACCAGTTAGGATTGACACTGAAACACTACTGGTATCTGAGGAACTTGCACCTGTGGCAATTCTGAACAAGGTTATCTTTTTAAAGCTACTTTTCTGTCCTTATATTTATAATATCCTGTTATGCTATGTTGTTGATTTGAAATACAAATTAGATTTACTTGTTTCCGAATGAGTACTAAATTTTCAGATTAGGCTGCCATATCGACCAGTAGATTCTAAGATTAGTGCACTTTCAACAGATCGTGACAAACTTCCTTCTGGACAGCATATACTGGCACTGACTTTGACGTGAGCTATAAATTTTGTCATTTGTCTTTAGATAATGTGGATGGCCTTTTCTAAGTATCCTGATTTTGCAGCTACAAGATCAAATTGGAAGATGGAGCTCAAATAAAACCTCACGTACCATTGTTAAATGACCGGATATATGACACTAAATTTGAGTCCCAATTTTACATGATTTCTGACTCAAACAAGGTATATTATACCTTCTAGAAAGTATAAATTGTTTAGGTTAGATATTCTTTTGCTCATTATTATGAAAAATAAGATGCATTTAGCTTGGGTTCTTATATAGAAATTATGAGTTTTAATTTTTGCAATTTTTTTGGGACTAATTACAATTTACTAATAGTCAGGTTGTAAAGTAGTGGGACTTATAACCTATTGGGTGAGAATGCCAGTGTAAGCCTGTAATGGGCTTTGCCAGATGATATTTGATATTTTTGGTGTATTCCAACATCTTTTCTATTTGGGTAGCACTTTCACATGTTTGGAAATACTTTTCTCCAAGGAAATTATCGCATATTTCTTTTAGCTCCCAGAGAAAGCTGGGAAAAAAAATAAAATGTCCATTTCTCTAAAATCACATATACCATGTCTGTATATGATATATTTTACATCTCGTGCTTTATCTGTTTATGATTTGTAGCGTATATATTCAAGTGGAGATGTCTATCCAAGTTCTTCTAATCTTCCCAAAGGAGAGTATACTTTACAGTTATATTTGAGGTACATGCCTTTTCTTAGCATAAACCTGGGATGAGAGTGCACATACTTCTTAATAGTATTAGTTCACTGCTAGCATTCATCCGCTACTAATGAATTGAAATATATTTCAAAATTTACAAAGTCAAGTAATGCCCTTAAATATATTTCAATTCATTGGTAGCGGATGAATTCTAGTAATGAACTAATACTGTTAAGATAACTTGAAAGGTTGATTTATTTATTATACTTCTAATAAGAAAGCTAGCATAGCACAATTTGAATGTTTCTTGATTCATAAAATATTTATGCATAAAAGATCATTCAACTTAGTCCCTTACTGATAGAATACCAGTTGAGCAGAATTCTTAAATCACACAAAATACATACAATACAGCTGTATTTACTATGCGAAGTATGAGGAGACAAAACAGCCACTTTTATCTATATTCCCCCTTATACATACTTTTAATAGCATTGGACTTCTCCTTACTTTGTCGTAAATTGACAACATATAACGGTTATATTGAACATATTCTAACAATATATAGCTGCTATGATACTTATGATTAAACCTAATCTAATAATAAATTAGCTCCTATTTTCTACCATTAACTGCCAAAATGAGAGTTATCATTACACTTGTATCTAATAAAACATTAGTTCTCACGATTGTTCTCATTGGTTCCCGTCACTTGCATTCATAATAGTTCATAATTATTTGTTTCAGGCATGACAATGTGCAGATTTTGGAAAAGATGAGGCACTTGGTGTTATTCATTGAGCGAAATTTGGAAGAGAAGGTAGTTTATCATATCAATTTTAAGTATTTCACAAATGAACAATTGTTACTGAAGTCTAGAAGAGCTTTTCAACTATGATTGAAGGTTTTTGAAGTAGCTTTGAGAATGTAACTCATGGTAAAATTGGGGTCGAGGCACCATAAATCTTATTGAGGGTAGAGTTTTGAAAATATTACTAAATGGTATTTTATTAAATCGCGTGGCAGCTGTCTTACACAAATCAGATGATGTGTTGGGTTAGACGTGCCCAAATTGAAGAAGCTTTTGCCTGGATTCTCGAAGTTTTATAATTCTCCAAATGTTTGACACTTGTGTTTGAAAATAATTTGTTTGTAGATGCCTTTATCAAAGAGTGCTTCTGCTGTCTAGCCGTAAATAATTCCATATGGACCCTCTAGAATTTAGATTAAGTATTCTTTCTATCTGTTGACTGATTATCTTTTTTGTTTTGATTGTTTTAGGATGTAATTCGGTTAAGCTTTTTCTCTCAACCTGATGGCCCACTGATGGGGAATGGTTCCTTTAAGTCCTCATCACTAGTTCCAGGGTATGTGAGTAGGTTTGTAGCCTTGGTTTAAATTTCTTCGTGTAATTGTGTTGACTTTTGCTTATTGGCAGTATAAAAGAAGGGCTGTATATTGGTCCACCACAAAAAGAAAAACTTCCCAAGGTACATTGTTATCCCCTGTCAACATTTCAGATATTGCTACTGACAGTATATAACGGTGTTTGTAAAATTTCTGCAGAATTCTCCACCCGGATCTGTATTGCTAGGGACAATTTCATATGGGAAGCTATCATTTGCTGGTCAGGGAGAAAATACAAATCCTGAAAAGCACCCTGCTTCATATACAATTTCTTATATAGTTCCCCCAAATAAGGTCACTCTCTGCCTTATAAAATTACTTTCACATCCCATACTCATAACTACTATTTGAGCAAGCATTGAACTGTGCTGTTGTTGCATCAACTATCATATCATATGTAACTAAGGCTAATGTCTAATTACATGTTTTCTTTTGAAAGATTGACGAGGACAAGGGAAAAGGTTCTTCCTTATCTTCCAAGAAGAATGTTACAGAACGCTTAAACGAAGAGGTACTATGAAAAGTCATACATTAGCAGAAGAACTTCCTTTGGTTATTGTTTTCTGTTTTTACTTAAGGTTCAATTCATGCTCATTTTTGCATAACTTTTCTTAAGGAAATTGTGTTCTATTCGATATTTGCACCTTATAAAAATTCAGCATTTGAAATATTAGTAAATGGACGTGAACGAGGAATTCCCAGAGTTTCTTGTAGAACTGAAGTTTACTCGTACGCCTATGACTGACTATTTTATCACTGAAGTTCACCTTTCTTGATTCAAATCAATGCCATTTTATGGAATATTTTCTACTTGTTGATACTGTGTTTGAAAGCTCGTATTTTAGAATATTCCATTATCTTAAATATTAAATTATAAATTGGTTATTCACCCAGTTTATTTAATAATTATAAAAGGGAAAAATCTTGACCGAAATGAGTGAATGATGTATACACTTCTTTCTTTTATGGTCAATTGATGATAGCATTTAAATGCCTTTACCATTTAAGTGGATCATGTATTTATATTGTATATTATACAAGTTATGAAGCAGATGATTGTAAAAATCCTTTGTACTTTAATTATGCCTCAAATACGATAGAATGTTGTATATTCTCTTTTAAAGACTTTAGAATGTTTATCTCATGTTTTGGTGGTTCTTTAATTTTACTTGTCCATCAGGTAAGAGATACTAAAATAAAAGTTCTAGCAAGCTTAAAACAAGAAACTTGTGAAGAGCGCTTGGAGTGGAAAGAGCTATCTGCCTTGCTCAAAGTCAGTACATAAAATTTTGTCCAAATTTGTGTTTTGCCTTCATTTTATTTTTGTAGTCCGACAGTAATTGGATTATATTCTTTTGCAAGATTTTTTTTCTCCTTTGTTTTTCAAATTGTAATTGTCTCTATATTTTCTGATAAATTTAATCAGTTTTCCATTAACTAGTACATGAATATGTTATGTTTCCTTGCAGTCAGAATATCCAAAGTACACACCATTACTTGCAACCATTTTGGAAGGTCTAGTTTCTAGGAGTAATGTCAAAGACAAAATTAATCATGATGAAGAGGTACTTGACTCTGTCAGTTCACAATCCCATCCTTACTACCTTAATTATCTTAGTAATGGTTTGAATCCTAATGGACTTAAATGAAAAAATTATCCTATTGAAGTTTGTGCTGTTGTCAATAAAATTAAAAATATGATTGCAATTTTCAGGTGATTGGTGCTGCCAATGAGGTGATTGACAGTATTGACAGAGAAGAGCTGGCAAAATTTTTTGCACTAAAAAATGATCCTGAAGAGGAAGAAGCAGAGGTTCACAATCTTGTCTTCCATAATTGTTATTTCCATCGCCCATTTTGAAATGGTTACTAAAGAATAGAAGATAGGCAGAAATCCTGTATGTTATTGCATGCATATAATCTATTAATACAATAAGGACAGTAAATTAAGGGAGCAATTACAGGTCTCAACGAACTAATTGTTGCCCATCAGCTAATTACAGTATCTTGAGGACAGTTGTCCTACAGCTACTTAATATGTTCTGAAACCAACAATTATTAACGTGTGCTAAATCCTTCAGTTACACTGGGTTATGTTTGATGGAACTGCAAAATACTCTTATGTATGTTAACTGTTTAATTTAGTATGGATATATAATTAGATATAAAATGTGTACATACTCAGAAGTTCTCAAATAGTATGCTATGGGGACTCTGTTGAAAAGACTCAAATAGTTACATTTCTGTAGATTACTTTAAACGCAAACATTGTATAAATTATTGTGGTGTAATTTCTATACAGTGATGGAATCAAATGTTAACATTGTTCTTTACCAAATTTATTATGGATGTTTATTCTATCTATGTTCATAAATAAATTCTGCACTACCTTCACTCTGCATTGTGGTACTGAAGAATACATTTTAAGAGAGGTTTCAGTGAATGCTGGTGGGAAGTTTATTCTATCTATGTTGATAAATAAATTCTTCACTACTTTCACTCTGCATTGTGGTACTGAAGCTACATTTCAAGAGAGGGTTCTGTGAATGCTCGAGTGCACATAGCACTCAGCATGCTGATATTTGCATGCATGAACAAAAATAATATAGCTTATATTTACAAGCAGAAGAACTGGCTTATTTTCTAATAGCCAATGCTTGATAAAGTCCTATTGTTCCCTAAGTATATATATTATCATTTCCATCAGTGCCTATTTGCAACTTGTTGGCATTTAATGATCTTTCATTCTCGCTGCAGAATATCAGAAAAAAGATGGAGTTAACCCGAGACCAATTGGCAGAGGCACTGTACCAAAAGGGGCTTGCACTGGCAGAGATTGAGTCTTTAAAGGTTTGTGCTTCTTTATTATTTTTTTCTGTTCAGACTCTTCAAAGAAATTATTGTACATTTTCATAAAAAATTTGAATACACGCTAAACTAAGTGAAGAAACATGCAGATATTATAATAGAAGTCTGTTTTATTTGTCACGTTAGGCTAATAGAGAGGTTGTTTTATTTTATCCCAGTAGCTATTTGAAGAAATAATGCTATCTTATACAATAATTGAAATTATACCCAAGAATAGGAAATATTCTGTAATGTGAGGTGACAACTTCAGTATTTTTCTTTTGTGCGTATCAAATATTGAGATATCCAGTTGTATTCCGTGTCACCCCATCATATTAATGAATAGGACATTATGGTAGAATAAAATGATTAAATCCCATTGAATGTCTATGTAAAACTTTTCACTTACTGTGGATACGAGTTAAATTCATTATCTTATGTGAAACTACAATTCTCATGGGCATGATATTTATGGGATTTTATTACCCGCATTTTCACATACAGTCTCCTTGGTAAGGTTACGTTGAGTCATCCGCACTATTTTTGTGATGAAAATGTGGAGACCCTCCTTAAATGTGTCACGGTTCCATTATGATAATGGTAACATTTAATTATTTTTTTACCAATAAAAGTTGGCAGACTTGACTTGGTGTATATTGTCAAAGGACGGAGATAAGTCCCCAACTTCGGCTGCAACAGAGGGGGCAAAAGGAGGCTTGGACAAAAAACAATCTACAGATGATCGCAGAGATTTGTTTGAAGAGAATTTTAAAGAACTGAAGAAATGGGTTGATGTGAAGTCAGCTAAATATGGAATCCTCTTAGTAACACGAGAGAGGCGAGCTCAAAGGCTTGGGACAGCATTGAAGGTATTTATTTTTTGCAAGTCTTGCATTGGTTGCTGCATGTAACTAACTAATAATATCTTATGGCACTGTGTCTACTTGGGTACGACACCCGGCCCTATTCTTTGATCCTAGGTGAGATTTATTAAGTAGTCTGTCACGTATCATCAATATTTTAAGACTGAACTAATTGTCGAATTAGCAAAGGGACATCAATGGTTTAACCATAGTTAAACTAGTGCAATATAAATATTTTTAATTTTATTATATATTACAGTAATAAACTAATATATTAATAAAGGAATACTCATATTTAATCATGAACAGGAATCATACCTTAAAACGAGTTCAAACATGTTTTAAAGCCATATTAGCCACTCTTTTGAAAAAAAATAGCTAAAAACTGGAAAGAATGTCTCCTGGTTTTATGGACGATATCCTTTGAAAAGAAAAAAATTAAAGTTCAAAAGGAAGTCGTCTGGTTTTGTGGTATGAATCGGACACTCAAGAGAGTCAGTTTTTAGATCTTGGGTGAAATTGACTGGTATGATGGGTCCTTTTCATCATTGCGTATTGTAATTAATGATTCATAGTCACACAATTTAATGAGATAGGTGATTATAATTTATAATTAGGCAATCTATAATCATGAAGGAACACTTGCGTGTCTTCAATGCAAGTGTGGTTTTATTTTGTTGATCATAGGTTATAAGTGTAAAGGGTTAGGTAAATCACCAACAGCTTCTGAAGTTCTTGTCCCTCGATTCAGGTACTGTGTGACATAATTCAAGATGATGCAGAGCCTGCCAAAAAGAAATTCTACGATCTGAAACTGTCTTTGCTTGATGAGATTGGATGGACACATTTAGCTACATACGAGAGACAGTGGATGCATGTGCGTTTCCCTCCAAGCTTGCCTCTTTTCTAGGACAGCAGTGTTAGGAGTTTGGAACTTTGTCCTTTCCCTCATTATTTAGCATTTAAGGATAATTTATGTAAAATTACTCCTTTTACTGTGTGACCTATCCTTTTTCTTTTTGTGGCCATGTGGACATTGTTATTTCAAACATGACATGGGAGCTTTGCCATTTAAGTTTATTGCCATGCCTTCAGTGTGACTGCCGCCACATCAAAGATACCACAGATCCCATTTACTTGTAATAACTAAATAAAGAGCTTTTGCATTTCCTGTTGATTTTGTTTCCTGTCCCTTTTTTCTTTTCAATTTGGAATCTAGAGGATCTAAAGTGAGTCTTATAACTATAGAGTAGTTTACTTGGAGAGTATTTATATCTTCACCTTTGTAGTTATTTTTACCTTGTTATAAAATTAAATTATTTAAATTTATTATCTTAAATCCTTTAATTTTATCTTCTTTATAATTGAAGTTTTATTTCTATTATTCCTATTTTTTATAAAAAATTAATTTAGATATATTTTAAATTCATTATTTATGTTTCATGTTACAATAAACTAAAATGTAATTTAATATATATTTATATTTTTAACTTAATAATAGAGAATATAATAATATTTTTAATTGTAACAATCATTTTAATTTAAAAAATGAAAAAAAAAATAATTTGAATTTATTATAAAATTAATATAAAAATTATTCTATACTTTGAGTCTTGACGCTCCATTGGAGGTCTATGCCAGAGGAGTGTTACTCCCTCCACCACCACATTTTCTCCCTTCACCTCCCCAATTCTATTACATATTTTTTAAATTACAAAACTAACCTTTTATAATTACACAAATAACCTTTTTATTTTTTAATTCTAATTTTAACCCTAAAATCTATCTTTCTACCCCTTCTCACCCACCTCCCAACCCCTCAGATTCTCATCTAAACTCCATCAGATTTGTTTCTCATCTTCCATTTTTCCTCACAAGGTTAGTGATGATATTTTTAATTTTTTTTAAATGCAATGCATATATATCTGTGTTGTGCTGTGCTATGCGTTTTTTTGCTGTGTGCGTGTGTTGGGAGAAAGGAAGAAGATAACCAGGCCAAAAACGGATGTCGGGTATCCGTTTGGATCTGAAACGGATGTCGATATCCGTCGACGGATGTTGACATCCGTTTTCCCTTAAACGGATGTTGACATCCGTTGACAGATGCTCACATCCTTTTAAAGATTATACGATTTATATTTTAGGGTTTTGTTACGCACCTTTACGTCTCTGAACCTCTCACGCCTCTGAACCAACACCTTGAAGCACCACCACACTGTGAGAAAAAATGGAAGATGAGAAACAAATCTGATGGAGCTTAGGTGAGAATCTGAAGGGTTGGGAGGTGGGTGAGAAGGGGTAGAAAGATAGATTTTAGGGTTAAAGTAAATAATTAGGATTAAAAAATAAAAAGGTTATTTGTGTAATTATAAAATGTTAGTTTTGTAATTCAAAAAATATGTAATAGAATTGGGGAGGTGGAGGGAGAAAATGTGACGGTGGAGGGAGTAACACCCATGCCAGAGTCCATGGCTAATCAGAAACTGGTCCATGGCTTAATGGTTGTAACTCAGTTTGCATATTAAAATGGACAATTTCTTTTTGTACCTCCACAAATATTTTCCTACATATCCATAAATTCTAATATTTTAGATAGTATAATTTAAAATATAAATTTTGTATTTTAGAATGTATAACTAAAAATGTATTTTTTATTTTGTATTTTAAAATGTATAATTTAAAATACAATTTTTCGTATTTTGAAAATCTAAAATCTGTTTTTTATTTTATATTTTGAAATGCACAATTTTAAATATAACAAATAATATTTGAAATTATATATTTTGAAATATAAAAATTTACGAAAATGCATATTGAAATGATGAAGGTAAAAGAAGAGATGGCCTAACTTTGAGGATAGTATTAACTACGGAAGAGACACAGTATTGGGTTTTTCTTATATCTTATCATTTTCTTCCTACATCCTATCATAATATTTTTAATTCTGTCTTGCTATTTAGTTTAATATGAAACTTGCATGGGTAGAAGACGTGAAGTGTGGAGCAGGTTTGTTGTGGTGGAGGAGCTCCATTGATGGCTGAGTGAACTCCATTGTTGGTTGGGTTTTACCGTTGTTGAGGTGCTATTAGGACTAGTGATTTCAAGAGGGTGGCAAAAGGTGGAAGATAATATTGAGGAATGGGTGAAAAAAAGTAAGCTTCGCGATATTGCATTTCCTCACACGTATTCTTTGTGATAGTACACATGAAGAAAATTATTATTATGCAAACAATACACATCAACCAAACTTAATATTATACCATCCAAACAAATCCACAACCGTAAAAAATGATCCAGTATTCATTAAACACAAATTCAGAGTAGAAGAAACAACATTGACAATGTTAACCAAACCAAGAATTACCTCAAAAATTAATACATATGACAACAATTACATCAACTGTCTCCCTACACTTTACCGAAGCAATGACTGGGGTATGATATTAGTGTACAAAATGTTTGCAATTATTAATGTGGAGACATATAACTTCCTCCATAAATGTACATTCTAACCACCACCACATATACACACCAAGAAAAATACCAATATCAACTTTTATAAGTTCAACTTCCTAATTTCTTTTTTAACACCTACTCATTAAATGTATATATGTTGCACTCCATACATTCTATATTACAATACGTTATTTTAATATTTTCCAACCATAAATATGTAAATATATTATACTATATATGTTATAGTATGAAAATATATTGTAAATATATTACAATAATATATTTTAATATATTCTGCTATATATTATTGTTAGGTAAAATAAAAAAAATAAAAAACGGGTCACTTACTAGTTTGTAGTAAATATTTATCATAATTAACTTTCGTCAAACTACTTAAATATACAAAGAAAATACATGAACCATACTTCTAATGTCACTAAGCAACTGCTCGTTCCGTACAACATTAGTTTCAGTAATATTAAAACTAAAACACTGTACTGAAATTATCCACTACATATACTACAAGATGCATATCTTCAGGTGAACAATTTGATAAAGTTAGATGCCTTAACAACCTAAACGAAATTTTATTCAACAAACTTTTACATTCATATACTAGAAGAAACTCAAACCACCGGTTCTGATACCAACTTGATATTAAAACTATAAAATAATTCTAGAAGGTGTAATGGATTTCTTTCATAATCTTCTATTTATAAGAATAAATATAGTAATCCTAAACACAATATAATTATGATAAATAGAGTAATATTAGACATAATATAATCATAATAAATAGGATAAATCTAGACACAATATAATCATAATAAATAAGATAAACATAGACACAATATAATCATGATAAATACGATAAATATTTTAACATTTACATGTATCTAGTGTCCCAAAATGAGTCAGGTATAAATCCAGTAGAGAATCCTCAGTAGAAGTTTTCTACCTGGCTTAGTAGATATTTCTTGATGAACATTTGTTGTAACATCCCATAATCTTACACTTGACAAAGAACTTCATAATATATATATATATATATATATATATATATATATATATATATATATATATATATAAAAAGAACTTCATACAAGATATACATATATATATATATATATATATATATATAAAGAACTTCATACAAGATATACCACCACTCATAATGAATATAAAGAACTTCATACAAGATACCTATGTGTGTGTGTGTGTGTATATATATATATATATATATATATATATATATATATATATATATATATATATATATATATATATATATATATATGTTTTAAACTCAGATTTCAACTAAAAACTCATAAATACAACTCGAACTCTTCTAATTTATTCTTCTATCTCTTCCTTCATTGGCACTGAATCAAACGATATTCCTTCATCTGCTCCGGTATAACGAATTATACGATCATCGCACAAACACAAATACAAACACGTAGGGTTGAGCTAACATTACACAAATCATTTGTAAAACATACATAATTACATTGATATACTTAACAAACATCATATAATAATTATGTCATACACCCACATACTATCATACAACAATCGCACCATAGACACTCATCCCATCATACCACAATCCCTAATAGACACTTATCCCACAATATTCAATAGACACTCATCCCACAACACCCAATAGACACTCATCCGGATGATACGTTGATGAGCAGTCACGGGAGGTTATGCACTTGTGATGACTTCTACTTATTCTTACAAATACACTTCCAAAATATTTTATACCATCCACAAGGTTAGTCCTCAACACTATGTCCAAAACCGGCACATAGACCAGGACCTCCTGTCCCTCTCACCACATAATTCATCCTTCTCTACTTGATATTGGATGATTATTAAAGTATCAGGATAACCTCCAACAACAGGACCCTCAACATCAACATATACACTAATACCATATCATTACAGAATCTCTCCATGAGACTCATATCATGCTCATATTCCTCAACTCATATTATACCATTACAAAATCTTCCCATAATATTCATATCATGTTCAGATGCATAATTTTCATATCAACATCATAAAATACATTCATCATAGAAATCATACAAGATAACAATAATAAAATAATACTATAAATGGTCACTGGAGAAGAATCAAATGTTTGACAATCATTAAAATGATCTTAATATATAAAAATTCTTGGGGAAACAAGAAGTTGAATCTGGCAGAGCCAGTTAGACAACTTCTCATCCTTCCAAGAAGATGCAATAAAAATTAAATAGAACAGTAAAAGTTCTGGGGAAACAAGAAGTTGAATCTGGCAGAGCCGGTTAGACAACTTCTCGTCCTTCCAAAAAGATGCAATGAAAATAGATAAAACAATAAAAGTTCTGGGGAAACAAGAAGTTGAATCTGGCAGAGCCGGTTAGACAACTTCTCATCCTTCCAAAAATACAATATAAATAAATAAGAAAAACAATAAAAGGTATGGGGAATACAAGAAGTTGAATCTCGCAGAGCCGGTTAGACAACTTCTCATCCTTCTAAAAATGCAAAAGAAACAACTAAATGTTCTGAGTAATAATAACGTACAATTAGTATAGCAGAATCAGTATCACGTTTTACAACTATCAAACTTGGATCTCGGCACAGATACATATTCTTATTCGAAATTCAAGATCATAGATACATGTTCTTATTCGAAATTCAAGATCATACAGAAACAAAATACTCCATATTCAAGATTTAAGATCAGATAAAAGAGAAATATTGCATATTCAAGACTCAAGATAATACAAAACGAAATACTCAAGGTTAGCTCCCCTTACCTCTATTCCAGACTTAATCTTCTGCTTAGAAATTGTTTCCCGAAAACTTCCAGAATTTCCCCTTTGCAACTAGAATTTCCTCCAACTCTCTTCTCTCAAAAGTTTTCTCAATTTTGGGTGCAAGTTTCAGCCTTCCTCATGCTTGCTATTTATAGGCTAAGATTTGGCACTATTTAGGTTTTTTTGTAAATAATATTTTATTATAAATAATATTTAAATCCCATTACAGAAAGTTGTTCCCTTTAACTCCACTTCTGAAAGTAGTTTTGTCTTTTTATTTATTTATTTATTTTTTTATTTTTTTAATATTTTATTAAAAATACTATTTTATAAAAAATAATATTTTGACTTCACCACCAAAAGTGTCTTGATCACCATTCCACTTCTGAAAGGTTCTTTGTCATTTTGCAATCATATTATTTTTTTTTATTTTATTTTATATATAAATATATATATATATATATATATATATATTTTTTTTTTTTAATTTATTATTATTATTATTTTTAATGGACTTTACATTTGTGATATTTGAATTCATGCTCCTCGATATGTACTTTTAATGGTGTTCGATAAATAGAAATGAAAGATTATGTTTTCAACTGTTAGGTTGAATAAACTTAAAATTTATTTATTTTATTCAATTTATATTTGATAGCGACCTTTTGTATTGTTGCCTATGTTAAATATATGAGAAAAAGTAGATACAAACTCTTGATTCACGTTGAGAAGAACGTTTAAAATATATATTGCATTCATTCTTCTAAATACATCTTTTATTTAATATTTACAACTAATACCCATAACTAGTGATATACAACCATCAAATATCAAAACAATATTTCTTATTTCATATAAATTAAATTTAAATGTCTAATTATGAGAAGAGATAATATTTGATGTTATTGGAAAGTCTCACTAGATATAAATTTAGTATATATAACTTTGTGTCAGTTTTATTTTGAAAGTCAATTTTATGGTTAAGTTAAACTTAAAATACATTTCTTAATATAATATTAAAGTCAGGTTTAAAGCTTATCCTAACAAAGTTTAATATTTTTTAGATTTATTATTTTATCCGGTATAGAACCTTATTTTACAAGTTGGTTTTGTAAGATTTAATTAAATTTAAAAATCACTTCTTAACATATATCAACATCTTAGTTAATTTCTTATAAAATAAAACTCAATAAATTTATCATATTAATTAGAGTAATATGCTTTCAAACTTACGAAAATGAGTAAGTTTCAAAAAATTATTGCCAAGTCATGTTGAAAGTAGAATTCTTTTTTTGAGTCACGACTTTTAACTTCCTTTAAGATGTAAATCAAAGTTATATGATTTTACTATAGTGAAATTTTAAAGTTACATTAGATGGCGTGTTAGACTGTACAATTTTAATTGTCAAGAAAATTATATAAAAATCGACCTTAGATGTGTACCTATAACTAAAGTAAAGGTTGAATTCGTGCTTAGATCCACGATCTTAATTAAAAAATAATTACGTTAATTAAAGTCGTAACTTATATACAACTTTACCTAAAAATAATTACATTGAGGTGTATATGTAAGACTTTGTTTCATGTACTTCTAATTATGGTATCAGGTGTTAATGCAATGTCGGAGGGTGTAATTAACTAGTGGCTATTAATTTCATATTCGTGTGCAATAATAATTAGATTTTTATTAAAGAAAACAAAATTAATAATACTTTAAAACACAACTTTAATAGCAGAACATTAACAGTGTGAATGCTAACTTTTGTAATCTTACTTTTGTTTTCGAGGCAATGCCTCAAAACATTGGAGTCTCTAAAATACATCACATAAAGTAAACTTGTATGGATAAAATAGTTTATAATTTTATGTGGAACACTTTCTTTATGTGCTTTTTAAGAAGGTGACATTTCTTTTTCTCAACTCTTTGTTCACATTCATTCATCACACTGAAATAACAAAATAGTGGTAATTAAAACACATAGTTGGTTCATCTTATTATATCAAATAATTATCATCTAATGACATTAACATTTATCTAACAAAAGATAGCATTAAGTATTAGGACTATATTGAGTAGAAAAATTAGAAAAATATTGAATAATAATTACAAATACTGGAATAAAAAAATTAATATTGTCAAAACGGGTCAGCCGACCCAATCTGGTCCGATCTACCACGGGTTAGACACTTAGTGAATCAATCCAATCCGACTTATTTATTAGCAAGCCGAGAAAATTTGAATCCGACCCACTCATCACGGGTTGATTGGTTAAAACGGTTGACCCACTACTCACTTAATTACAAGTTTTTTTTATTCCAGAAAAAATAATAATTTTTTCTAATTTAATCTAAATACATTTCAATCCAAAATGATGTTAAAGACAATTCTGTTAGATATGTTATCTTTATCTTATTTTTATTTTTTATCTTTAGATAGTTTGTTATTATTTTTTATTTGTATTTTGACAATTTTGTTAGATACGGCCAATTTAAAGTATATAAGTGGGTGCAAACCTCATCTTACAAGTGGATTTAGTGAGATTGAGTTAGGTTTAAAGTCTACTTCTTAACATAATTCAAAATAAAAAATATATATACAATCCAAAATCATTTTAAACTTCAAATATAATCCAAAAACAAGCTAAACAAATTAAGTGGATTGATGAACCAACTCAGCTTACCAGGTGAGTCAGGTTCTTAGTGGACCGAATTCAAAATTGACCGATATCAAAATTTTAATTTTTTTTCAATCCAACCCATAGTGGATCAGATTGGCTCACAGATTTCAACCCACTTTAACATCACTAAAAAAATATATTAAACCTATAGTTAATATTTTTATGAATAAAAATGTATAAATATATTGAGTGTAAAAGAGAGTTGAAAATAGATAAATTAGACGTATAAAATTGTATTTGTTTATTGTGTTGATGAGGGAGCTTATATATGTTTTCGAAAGTGTGGATGTTTACATTGTGGAATTTGAACAGTGATGAGAGATTAAGCAAGAAAAGTGGCCGGTTAATCTGTTTCTTCAAAGCTGCAGCAACTCATCACAATTTTAATTTTGTTATTTTTGGAAACACTTTTATATACTGTTTAGATTACACCTTTGATTGCTGTATAATTTTAAAATTCTAACATCATCACCTAAACAATAATCAACGCATATTTTATGTTTTAGGAATTCACGCATTAATTGTATATCATATAGTACGTGTGATCAGTGTGAAATTTCATTTCATAATATAAACTGTACAGAAAGTCAAAGCGACGTAATGTTTGTAAAAAAGAGCACTGCAGATTCCATGGTTGAAGATTAATGGCAGTTGAAGAAGATGTAAAAAACTATCATAAAATAATAAATAAAATATTCTTCGAACTCATGAAAAATATAACAAAAGTTGACTTTATGTCACTTCTCTTTTGAATTATTAAAATATTTTTAGTTCAGTAGATATTTGGTTTTAAAAATTTTATAATTATTAAAAACTATATTCTTTGACATTGAAATTTTGTTTATATCATATTGATATAAATTTCATATCCACTAAATTTTGAGAATAAACATATGTTTTGACTTTTAAAAAGAAGAAAGTCAAATTTATGCTATGTGTTATTGTTGTAACATGGACGATAATCAGTTATTTATTGAAGAAGATTATGAGATAAAAATGAGAGATAATAAAGATGTGTATATTTCTTTAATATGGATAAATTAGTGAAAAAATATTAATTTTAGTGAACTTTTATATAAAATATTCTTTTATTAATGATAACAAATATATCAAATAAGAATAATTACATTATTTTAATTCATTCAGTTCAGAAAAAAAAAACATGTAGCATTGTGTGAGTACAAGACTTTGACTTGTGTCTTGTCATAATATCGAACATCATCTTAACCTCGAAATTTTACATCATAATTCCAAATCTTATATATCAGTTCCTAAATAGGTGTGTCATGAATTTTAATTACATTTGCATTTTTCATCACGATGTTTATGAATTTTAATTTAAACAAATAAAAAAGCATTTAAAAGAAAAAGTATTATTAGTATTTAATTTATACATTCTTAGTCAAAATCTTTGATTTTTCACTAAGAAAAATATGATAAAATTATGTTAAAAGAATATACATAAATTCTCTAATGGGACCATGCAAGAGCATGACATACAACTAAGCAAAGTTCTCTCAATGACACAGTTGAATGATCTGCTAAAAAACAAATATAGCTTTTCTTAAAAAGAATAATATATGCTTGATGATATGATGTGGGAAAACTAGTTTAATTGTGCTACCATTCAAAAAGCTATAATTTTGTTTTACATGCAGCTCAACTTCGTTTTCGTTATATTTTGTACCCACTAAACCAAACAAAACTGCTTAAAGGGATACACACAGAAATAAAATAAATAACACGAAAATGAAGATTCAACCATTCCTGTTTCCATATTTTACTCTTTTCTTAAATAAAGTCATGTTTTTCTACACCTATTTTTCTATTATATACATCATTCTATGTTCTCTGCCATACGATTTTCTAAACTTAGTCAATCTATTTTTTTAATAATTTTAATATAATAAAATATTTTTCTTCTAAACTCGAAGTTGTATGGTTTACTTGCTTTACGTTGTTATTAAACTTTATTTTGAATACTAGTTTACAGTAATAATATTTTTATTATATTAATAATTAAATCTAGTTAAATATATAAAATATATCAGATATAATATATTTCTATTTTTTAATATATAATTAGGTCTATTCATTAACATTGTATCTCAGTTAAATTAATGACTACAATAGTTTTTTTAATATATATATATTTTTTAAAATTAGAGGACTTAAACATTATATATATTTTAAAATATTTTGTAAATGTTGTGTTCTTTTTTTTCAAAGTTTCTTTTCAAGTTTCTAAGGACGGCACCTAAACTTTTCACGTGTATTCTGCAAATGTTGAAATCACAGTTTTCACGGACAATGACAATTATCGTTTAGTTTCAATAAAATTGCCTGTAAGAGAAGCTAGCAAGCCTGATGCCGCAAACAAAGAACGAACACGCACACGTGTATGAGATTCCCTAAACTTTTTCGTCTCAATTTTTATTTCTTTTCTTCACTTTTAATTTTATAATCAAGAACATATAGAACAGAACATGATGTTTTCGTAGGAAAACATAGCTTAAAAAACATTATAAAGTGTTAGTTTGTGGAAAATATGTTTTATTCACATAAAATATACTACCGATTGACAAAGATTAAACATGATATTTCATATATGATTTGAATTAAATTTTAAGCTTTTTTAAAAATAAAATATATAATATGTTTTTTTTTTAATGTTTTGGCATGCTTATTTTATTAAACTGTTTTTTATTTAATAAAAAAGGTATATATAAAAGTGAATTTTTTCGAAACTAATACTTTCTCTTTTCATTTATAATAAGAAAAAATAAATACATTTTTTATTATCAAATATAAATAAATTTCAGTTATTTATACTTCATTTAATGATATTCTTTTTTCTAAAATACTCTTATTTAAATTAATATTGCACATTATCATTTCTGTTTGTTGTTTAATGAGATTATACTAGTGTTTAAAAAATAACTAATTTTAAAATAGTTTTTAGGGATGCATATCATGAATGAAGATGATTAGCAAAAAATTTCCATCAACTTTAAACATATTTGACGTTTTAAAGATTGATGAGAAGATTTTAAATTTAAGAAATTGATAATATTACTTAAAATCTAAAATAATGATATTTTATATATTAAATGATAAAATTGAAATATATTTCTATTCTTTTAGGATAAATTAGTTTAAAAACAAATAAAAAGGATAAAAGAATAAAATATTTCTCTAAAGACATGTGGTAGAAAAATAAATATGAATAAAAAAATAAATTAAGTTGAAATGAAACAAATTGATAAAATGATAAATTAACTCTCTATGCACATATGATAATAAAATAAATATAAAAAAAAAGTAAACTGCCAATGTGAAATAACTAAAAAAATCAATTTTTTAGAACACTTTTATCAACAAAATAAACCTAGATAATAAAATAAAATTTTAGTTTCTTTTTTCTTATATTATAGATTATATATACACTAGTGCAGAATTGACCTTTAACATCACCCAGTAGACGTCGGACCACAAAATAACCAACGTAAATTATTGATCGGTGACATGCTCGTAAATAAGTTGGACACAGACGTTTGTTAGGAGGGGCACCAATGTCTATAAAGTGTAATGAATAACCTTAAATACACTTCTATTTGATGTCTTAGGTGAGTTTTTAAAGGAATTGTGGCCAGAAGGGGAGGAAGAGAGTCTACAAAGAAGACTTGATCAGGAAAGGATAACAAAGGCGAAGGTATGGTCACCTAAACTGAAATTTGCATGATTATATGTGATATGTTATTTTCATTCTTGTTTCATGAATTTTATGGTCACCTAAACTGAAATTCTTGTTTCATTCTATGCATTAATGGATGTTCTATGGATTAATGGATGTTGTATGGATATTGATCATATGATTGCATCTTTGAGATGCACATTATGCAAGTCTGTATGTGCTTGAAAACTGTTATGCAGGTCTGTTTATATTGTTGGTATCATAAGAAATACAATTTGTCTAAACCAATTTCCTCCAACTTACCGAAGGCTTTTGCCCTTCGCTAAATACCCACGTTTGGTAATTACCGAAGGCTTTAGCCCTTCGGTAATAACCGAAGGCTTTTGCCCTTCGGAAATTACCGAAGGCCTTTGCCCCTCGGTATTTACCGAAGGCTTTAGCCCTTCGGAAATTACCGAAGGCTTTTGCCCTTCGGAAATTACCGAGGGCTTCTGGCCTTCGGTAATTTCCGAAGGGCAAAGGCCCTCGGTAAATGTTAGCGACAACGGTTTGGGGCTGTTTCCGAGGGCTTCTGGCCTTCGGTAAATCCCTTCTTTTTTGTAGTGATATAGACGTCCGATCCCGCCACCCCGACGTCTATATACGATTATAGACGTCGGTGCCCCTCCTAACAGACGTGTATATGTTTGACAGGTAGATTAAAAGTTTTTTCCGCCATATAGACGTCTGATCCCGCCATCTGACGTCTAAATGGCCTGACAGGGTAGGTGAAAAGTTGTTTTGGACGTCATATTAGTTAGGGCTCCGACGTCTAGGCGAGAATAGACATCGGTGCCCTTTGTGTTTGACGTCTTGTTTGCTGTTAAATTAGAAATCGAACCTGCGGTTACGCGTAATCGTCTTCCTTCTCGCCTTTTCTCTCCGCGACATTGTATTTCCAGGTGTTTTTTTGTCTCTTTTGAACTGTTTAAACTTACCTTTACTCCGATTAAATTAGTCTTTGATGGATTATCTTCCATTTGAACCGATTAAAATGAGTTTTCGTTGTGTTTTGATGTAGTTTTCTCGTGTCTTTGGGTAGCGTAGTAGCACATTCTCCCTTTGCTAGTTTCCTCGTAAGAAAAGCTTGTGTCTTTTGGATGTCTTATAGCGTTTCAACCCAAAACCGAACCTGGGTTCTTGCCTAGTTCTTATGTCATCGTATTCGTTTTCATTACCGGTTCGAATGGAACTAGGCAAGGACCCAGATTCGGTTTTCGGTTGAAATATCATAAGAGGTCCAAAAGACGCAACCTCTTCTATGACGAAACTAGCAAAGGAAGAATGTGTTACTACGCTACACAAAGACACGAGTTGCAGTAGATGTCGATTAATGCCATGTCCGACGTCTATAGTGTCCTTAGACGTCGGTAAATGCATATCCGACGTCTATAAAGACGTCGAACATGTGGAGTTTGACGTCCCATTCACCCATAAAGACGTCGGATCTGGATCCGACGACAAAAGTCCAAAATAACAGATGTCTAAAGCCCTTTCTGCATTAGTGATAATAGAATAATTTTTTCTTTTCTTATATTATAATATTAGAAAAATATATCTCTTTTCTATTTTTAAAAATAAAAAAACTAAAATATTTCGAAGTAGTTTTGATATTCCACTTTCAATTTCTATTATTCATGTTTATTTCTCCTCCCCTGCTTCTTCTGTTCACTGAAAAATCAGTTCTTGAACAACATTCGAGAAAATTAATATTAATACGTTACCCTATAGAAAATAAAAGAAGGAATGCAACTTTTAGGGGAAAAAACATTATCCTTTAAACAATTTAAAATCTTTAGGTAAAATAAATTATATAGAAAATATTCATTTTATAATATAGCTCTTTATCCCTATTTAATTTTAAAAAAATAACTATTATAAACGCATGTATGTGAATGAACACAAACATACATATATATATATATATATATATATATATATATATATATATATATATATATATATATATATATATATATATATTTGTCACTTTTATGAGTTGTTAATGCTCGAAAGAGAAGAAATAAATATTTAAAGTTGAGAATAGGTAGGAAAAATAAAAATATTAGATTCAAATAAAATAAAAACTAAAAGTAATTGATTAAAAAAATTTGAGAATAGATAAAAAGAGACGTAGAAAAATTAATAAAACTATATAATAAAAGTCTTATTGTTTGTAATGATTACCCAAGTATTTCACAGTGTGCTTACATACATTATTCTATTGTTAATTTGTTATTTATAATTGTTACTATGGGTATGGGTTTATTGTTGACCGAACGGTAAAGGTGTAGGAGAATCTCTATGTTACTTTGGATTTATACACTACCGATCGGTTAGGATGATATACAACTCTAAGGAACCGAACAGTCAACGTGTAGGATATAATCTCTCAGTCGTTGGGTCCCGACAACCGTTGAGTAGAATTAATGCACAAATAAATCTGATAACGGCTGCCGTTAAAAAGTTAAGGTTTGCATTAATGACCATTAAGAGGTAAATTAATTGGTCAAATTCCTTTAAACTCTACAAATAAGGGTTTAGGTTCGAAGTAAAATCACATTTTACTCACTACTAAATTATCAAAAGTCTACAAAGAAAAATCCTGACTTGAGCGTCGGAGTGTCTTCTGCATGTCACCCTGATAATGACATATTTTACCATGAATTCAGTAATGAATTAAGAGAAAATGTCAACCCTTCCTTAACTTTTTACCTTGTAAATCCAAGTTTTCTTTTAGTTTGTTAAGTGGTTGCACCTTAAGCTCTAATGAGATATTTTGACCACTAATCCTTGCTTTTATGTGCTTAAAGTAGTTGGAAGAAGTCTATGCATCAAATGAAGGCACTGGAAACCAAGGAAAGCAAGAAAAACAACAAAAATGAAGAACCAGAATTCTGCTAAAGCTAGCCCAGGTGCCCCTGGTCTATGGGGGCTTGCGCACTAGTGCATCATGACTATCGTGCGCCTGAGCCCCCCACCTTCTGGGGGGCTTGAGCGCCAACTTTGCTGACATGGCAGATTTGCCCTATTTAACTCAAAGGCGCGATGAGCTTGACATCTTTTGACACCCAGACGCGTTTTGTCTCATTTGGGGCACTTGGAGGTGAGCTAGGAGTTGTGGAAACAGTGCATCTTCTTCCTTCTTCCATTTCCACCATTGTTGTAAGCTCAAGCTCTTCATACATGGAGAGTTAGTCTCATTGTTGTTGGGGAATTGACGTAGCCACTGAAATCTTATGTAAACTACTTGGTTTTGAATGAATATATGCCTCTTCCATCGACTGTGAGTGTTTAATTATTTTTCTTAATGCTTGTTGTGAAGTAGCTACTCATGACACGATTTTAGGGTTTGCTTGATATTGGGAAATGTTGGGTAAATCTGGACTTGGATTAAACACCTGAAGGAAATAGTATCTAGGGATAGAACTAGGACCTTTGGTTGTCTTAAATCTCAATTCTTAATGCGGAAATAATTGTTCGGTCTTCCAAGGGATTCGAGCCTAATAAAGGAGTCTAGGCTCTCTCTACCAAGGGATTGAGTTTGAGTAATTTAGTAGATTGACATTGGCATATTAATGAAGAGGAAGTGATTTTCTTTACATAAGAGTGCAGTAGGTGAAATCATACCCCCAACAATACAGTTCCATATCATTTCAAATCTTCCCATTTCCAAGTGTTTGAGTATCAAAGATCACTTTTATCATTTATGTTGCATGTTTACTTTAGTTGCACTAATACTCAAATTATGAAGCATTCTTTAGTCTGAGTTAGTTGGAAATTATACGATTGTTTGGTGACACGAGTCTCTTGGGAAACGATATCCGGTCTTATCGGTTTTATTACTTGAAACGATTTGGTATACTTGCCAAAGTCCCAACACACCCCCCATTCGGTGTTCGGTTAACTGGAGCTAGGAGAAGCAGAATGCTGTAACAGCAGGACACTCGACTGCGACAGCAAAGCGCTCGGGAGCAACAGGAGGACGTTCGGTGGAGATCCCACTAGTAAAAAAAAGTGTTTTTAACGCGCTATATACGCCTCGGTTTTATTGAAACCGAAGCGTATAAAAGCGCGGTGGCATTTTTGTAGTTTTAGGGAAGTTATATGCCACAATTCAAAAGGAATCGAAGCGTGATAGGTATACTGCCTCGGTTAAGTCAGTAACCGAGGCATAAAGCACTAGTAAAAAAGAGGTTATATGACTCGGTTCAAGGGAACCGAAGCATAAGGTGTATATTGCCTCAGTTAAGTAAACAACTGAGGCATATAACCCAGTCCTTTTTGCAAAGTCAGACTATGCACCTGACGCAATGGCTTACTTCTCACGCGAAGTGCTTTTTCTTCCTCCTCGAGCCAAGAGGGCTTTCTTCTTCCTCCTCCACGAGTTTCTTCTTCCTCCACAACATAAATAGGTTTTATTTCTCCTTCTTCGTCATGATTCTTTTCTCACGGAGAGACCCAACTTTAGGCAGCACCAGGGGTTTCGCACAAGCCAAAGAGGGTTTTCTCTTTCACGTCGCCGAAGAGGGTTTTCTCTTTCATAGCGGAGACGCAAGGGCGCAAGGGCTCCTCCTCCTCGAGTACTCGGATGGTTCTCGGGTGGTTCCTCCTCAACCCCAAAACGCCACCTTTCGCTTCTCACAAGACCCTCTTCGTGTTCCTGTGGGTGGCGGCGCTGGCCTCGCTTTTCGTCTGGCAAAGGAACACGATCAGCGGGCTTTCTGGTGCTAGGTGGATTTTCTCTTTCACGACGGAGGCGCAAGGGCGTAAGGGCTCCTCCTTGGGTACTCGGATGGTTCTCGGGTGGTTCCTCCTCAACCTCAAAACGCCACCTTTCGCTTCTCAAAACACCCTCTTTGCGTTCCTGTGGGTGGCGGCGTTGGCTGCTTTTCGTCTGGCAAAGGAACACGATCAACGGCTTTCTGGTGCTGGGTGGTGTTCTGGTGTAGCAACCGCCGAAGTTGCGTTCCATTGTGCTTTGTCCTTTCTTCTTTGAAGAAGAATTTTCAGTTTTTAAGAACAATCACGATCCTTATTCTCCTTCTTTTTGAGTTCAGATTCTTACATACCTGCAAGGCTTAAATGGTTGCACCTGCAAGGCTTAAATGGTTGATGTTATTTTTAGTTAATTGTGTGTTGTTCTGACTTATGTTCGGATCTTTGTATTTTGTAGTGAAAGAGCTTAAAGGGGGAAAGGAGAAAAAGTTTTTTTTTTTAAGATAATGATACCCCTGCACACAATGGTGCTACTATTGTAAATGATAATGCATTACATTTGCATGATTGATCTTCTTGGAAGGGCTGAGTTTATACAGGAGGCTTTTTGCTTGGAGCTTGCACTACCAGAGCTAAACGTTAAAAAAAAACCCTCTATTGCCTCGGTTGGATTTGAATCGAGACAAAAGCACACACCTCTTTACTGTCTCGGTTAGATTTGAACCGAAGCAAAAGCACACACCTTTTCGCCTCGGTTCAGAACCTAGGTAAAAAGCCTACCCTTTTTGTCTCGTTTGTATATGCTTCGGTTGCAGAACCGTTGCGTATAAGCAAAAATAACCGTTGTCTTTTTCCTTTACTGCACTAGTGTCCTCGTCCCATTTCAGCAGAAACAATAATGATATTATTGGTAGGACATATGTTTCCTAGTTTTTAATGATTCATTTTTATTTAGTTTTTTTACTAATTACCTATATAATTATTTTAAAACGTATTTTTGTATATAATAATCGAATATAATAATTTTTAAGATATGTAAACCCAACATTATTGGAATCGATAAAACTTGATTAAATAAATTATGTTTTGTTTAAGGACGGTAAACTTGATTTTTTGAATGAATATATTGATTTATTTATGTTTTGTGTATGTTGTGCTGTGTTTCATGTAGGAAGGAAAGTATTAACTCATTGGATCCACGTATTGGTCACATGTGACACTGTTCAATGTGGTCTTTACACGCAAAAGTAAGAAATAGTTGACCTACATTTTTATTAATATTAGTAGTAGTATTACTGCTATTTTTATTACTTATTATTTTATTATTATCTAATAATTAATTTATGCAATAAATTTTTTATACACGGTAAAAGAGGTCACACTTCCGAGAAATTAATATAATTTACTTAATTTATAAACTGATTGTAGATACCATTTAACTATGAAGTATTATATCTAATACATTTATTAATTTTAATAATATTATTTTAATTCACGCAAAATATAATTATACGAGGTCGTTATTTCACTAAAAAATATAAATTTATTATTCATTGGCCAAAATGTGATGTTATTAGCATCAATTTAGTTAATTTTAATATTGTACAAAAGATTAATTTTAGAAAAATTGAAAAAATTAAAATTATTTTATTTTTTTCATTAAATATATTTATATTAATAATGACTTAATATATACTAACTAAAATAAATATTAAAAATAAATAAAATTAACATCAGCTGAATATTAATCTTATTTAAATTTTTGTCAATTAAGAGGATGTTAAATATAAAAAAAAATTAAAGTTAGTATTGGCTAAACTTCATTTAGTTTTAGTATTTTACTTATTTAAGTTAGTTTGGGCTAAACTAACGTTATATATAAAAAAATAAAAACAAATAAAGTTAACAACAATATCAATTTAATTGATGCTATCTTATTTATTTTTAATATTTTATTTATTTTAATTTAGCATGAACTTTGTGAATATTATTTAAAAAAAAACTAAAATAGATAAGGTTAGTGTGACTTAAGGAAAAGTAATCTCATTTATTTTTAATATTCATATTTATTAAGTTATCAACAACTAGTTGACACTAATATATTTTGAATTTGTTTGTATTCTTCATATTGAATATAAAATGTACATTATTTTTAATTTAATAACCCAAATTTAAAGATAACAAATTTCTTTATTTATAAATTTTTTTTCTCTCACTTTGTATGTAAATCTCATTACACTAATCTTATCTTCTTCATTGATATTTACCAATCTCATCACACTCATCTTTTATCAACATTCATCTCCTTTAACCACATTCATCTTTTTTATCTACACATGTTCTTTTTATTATTTTTCCTCATCTCCCTAATCATATTCTTCACCTCTTCTACTTCATTTACATTTTTATCCTCGTCTCATTCTTTCATATTCATTTCTTCCACCCACATTCATCTATTATAATTTTTTTTTCATTTTTTTCGTTTATATTTATTGAATATGAAAGCATTGTATGAGAATTACTTTTATTTAATTTAATGTTATTAGAGTCGATCAAGTAGATGCTTAATGTCGGTTAAGCTTAAATTAGTTAGAGCGAGCCTAAAGGTTGATGTTAAGGAATTAACATCCATGATTTAGAGTTGCATGCATACATGATGCAAATCCGACGCTAACAATTATTTAGCGTGAACTTTTATTTGTTGGTATCAACTTTTGAGTGACTAAATATATATTTTCTTAGTATTTATTAAAATGAAAATATTAATACAAACTATATTTTGATATTAACTGAATGTGATATTAATAAATAATGAATATTTTTACTTACTTAAGTAGTAAATATCTTTTTAGAATTTAATTGATAATATAATATATTAAATTATTAGTATAAATCCATAATAACTCAACATAAATTGTAATGCCAAACATAAATTTCAATGGGCTATTTCTACAAAAGATAAAAAAATATGAAAATAAAAAAGTTAGATAATTCATTAGAAAAATATTAATTTTTCTAACATAATTTTTTCCTATTTCTCTCAAAGATAAACAAATTGAAAGTTGTCAATTTTTAAATCTAATAAAAGCAACGAAAAGTTGACAATAAAAGGAAAAACTTTACCCTATCATATTTGTGAATGGATAAGTCTAAGTTTATTATTCCCAATAACTTTTTTGCAAAGGATTTTTGGATTCACTACAAGAAAAATTGTTATTATTGACGGTACATGTCACGTCCCAATAATTAATTACGCTGATGAGTCACCACTGTGCTTCCATTAATGCACTGTGACACGCACACCCTTCCATTAAAACGCACTCACACTCACACTGCATGCATGCTGACAAGTGTCACTTTGGAACGTTTCTAAGAGTTAGTGGAATCCAAGTGGCAGTACGCGGATGGACGTTCGTCCTACGTGGGAGGAGAAATTAATTTCTCTGGAAAACTCTTCCCATTCCTCTGCACACTTCATCTTCTTCCTCCAACTCTCTGATCTCAAACTTTCTACCTTCTCTCTAGAACCCCTCCATCTTCTCTCTTCTGCAACTCACCCTTCTTTGCTCCGTTCACATTTCAGCACCGTGAGAAGCGTCCCTGCACCGTGAGCTTTCCAGCAAACCGATTGGTTTTGGATTCTGAAACGGGTAAGTTTCACGTCCTCAACCACCCTTCATTTTCAACATGCAAGCTTCCTTTTGAATCTGCACGAGTCTTCTCTGAACCGTTATTTGGGTTTTTGATATTTTAGTTTAAGGAAATCTTGGGTTGAAACGTAAAGGGTAGAAAAGAGGGTACTGGAGTCTTGTTTTCTTTCTCTGAAGAACGATCGCACGTTGCTTAATCCGGGTAAGGGAAGCTTATTAGATTTAATTCATGTGATCTCTGTACTGCATGTGCGTGTGTGAAGTTTGAAAATATGATAATGATTCTGAGATGATATATGAAAAGTGAGGCATGTATGTACTGAGAATTTTATGCTTGTATATATGAATGATCTGTAAAGTTGAATGTTGTATGATCTTGGTATTGAATGATTGGATATGATGTTTAATTCAAAGCTTGAGAAGTATAAGATATGATATGATATGATTAAATGAATGTAAGTATACTGGAAAATATGGTTACTGTATGTGGAATGTAAATATGAAAAGCCTATGAAAATGAACGTTCGTTATCGATACGGTCATTGACCGTTCGGTATTAGCAGTAAATTCTTGACGTAGTCGGACCCTTTCATTTGGAAAGGACTCCCTTTGAGGACGAACGCCCTCTTATATAGCATTACGTGTGAGCATTTGGCCAGACGTACCCTTCATGAGTGTTACGTGAGATTTAGAAGCTTGATAACATCCCTCTTGAACACTTAGTCAAATTGTAATATATAAATTTCAAGTATCTTACCTTATATAAAGCCCAAACTTCTTAAATTTTGAATCAGTGAAAAGTCTTGACCTAAAAGCGTACGTTCCTAAGTGGCGCTCGGTTTTATACCGAACGTTCGTTCCTTCTTTAAATTATCAGCGAACGGTAATAGCGTTCGTCCCAAATTTGAAATAGCGTTCGTCCATAAATCTAAACAGCGTTGTCCAATAGTTCTATTGACGCTCGTCCAAGTCCTCAGTGACGTTCGTCCAAAATTCACTAAAAGCTTATTTTCGCGCTCGGTCATTGACTGACGTTTTGTCTCCTGAATTAAATCTTGTCCAGTTTATTTATCCAAACAACTTGGGACTTTACCTATCCATTGGATTCGTTCAAGTGTTACTGAACTTAGATTTTTTTAAGTATTATTTGGATCGTACTAGAATCAGTTCATTTAACTTATTCAAAGGAGTCTTTCTTGGTTTAGCTCTTGACGTTCGTCCTCGTTATGAAGGGGAGTGAACGTTCGTCTTTTTACGAAAGTGGAACAAAGAATGAAAATGTATTTAAGAGGATGAATTAAGATGTGCGAACACTATGAGAAATGAAATTGTGATTGTGGAATTTGAACGAGCGTTCCAGGGAGGAACGACTCTTGGCTGAAAGATTGAGAATTGTAAAGTATGAATGTGGCAAGCTTAGCTGGCGGGTCATCCTGATATTCCGTGAGTGCTCGTTCTCACGTAGAGAGGAGCATGTCATGCGTGGGAATGGCAGGAGGTCTTAGTCCATAACTGTAACTTGGACAGAACGGACTAACCTCAGGTGGCAGCTGACGAGTATTCCAGCTTTTCCACCTGGGTGCACGGACGTCGTAGCTACACAGAATTCATACATGTCCGGACGGTCGGTCTAGTATCAGGATTTTGGTTGAATTAATGTATGATTTGGATGATTGTGTCGTGAATAAATTTATATATTGATATGTATAAACTGTATGTTTGACTCGAATTAAATTCAATAAGCTTACCCTTGCATTTCCTTTGTGTTGTCTTGTCTATGTATATCCGTCTTGTCAAATGCAATGATCATCCGTGTGGATGTGAGCAGAGGGAGATGCGTCCTTGGAGCAAACTCTTGAAGAGGAACTCATTGCTGAAGAAAATTTAGTAGAAGTTGAGGTGAAGGCCGAACAGTGAGGCGTTCGGTTATTTAGTTAGTGTAATTAGAGTAGCGAGCGGCTGTGAGCGAGCGCTCTTTTTGTTGATTGTAAATAGTTGGACGTTCGGTAATGTTTTTGTAAAACCGTTCGTCCTTGTTCTTTTGTGAACGCTCGTTAATTAATATATGAAAGGCCGTTCGGCCGTTTATTTAAATCTGTTTCCTTTACTTTTAAAACTGTTTGAGTTATTGATACGTGTAATTATTCTGAGTATATGGTTGATGACTGTATAATTTTGGGATGTTACATTATTGGTATCAGAGCAGTTTTGTTCTTCTAAGGACGCTGTAGGTTATGAGTGCATTGCGTTTTTGCTGTGTGCTTATTATGTGTTTGATGAGTTATTATTTTAAACTCTTGAACAATTCTAACGCTCGTTTTCTGATGAACCAGAGAACGAATGGCCCCTAGACTTCCTCCTCCACCACAGCCTAACGAGTCTGACGCTCCCAACAACAATAGGATGTTGGAGGCTGTAATCGAACGGTTACATCAGCAAAATACTACCCTTATGGAGCAGAACGCTGCTGCTCTACAGAGTTTGGAGGCCGCACGCGTCAACTCTGAAGCCACGCAAAGGCAGCTAATGGAGATTATTGCTGCCACAAGAGGTACGCCTGGGGCTTCCTCTTCCAGTGTTGCCCAACCAAATGCCGAATGGAGTTTAGAAAGTTTTCTCCAACATCGCCCAGCCAAGTTCTCTGGAACGTGCCTTCCTGATGAGGCAGATCAATGGCTGCGTGACATGGAGAGAATTTACGATGCAAAGAGGTGTCCAGATGATAGCCGCTTAGCATTCACGGAGTACCTTTTGTCAGGAGAGGCGAGCCATTGGTGGGCGAGTATGAAGGCCATACTGACGGACGCTCAACGTCCTATTACTTGGGAGGTTTTCAGGAACAAGTTCTATGAGGAGTACTTTCCAGATAGCGTTCGTTTTGCTAAAGAGGTGGAATTTCTTCAGCTGGTACAAGGAGGAATGTCGGTTTCAGAGTATACAAACAAGTTCAAGCATCTAGTAAGGTTCTATACAATGGCTACTAGTGAAGAGTGGCAATGTAGGAAGTTTGAAAACGGATTAAGAAGTGATCTGAAGGTATTAATCTCAAGTCTATGCATTCGGTCGTTTCCAGCCTTGGTGGAGAGGGCCAAAGTGTTAGAATAAAATATGGCTGAGGCAGAACAACATAAGAAACAACAAGCGTCTCGGGGTCCAATTCTGACGAGAACAAATGTAAACAGGAACAGGACCCCGTACGCTCGTCCAGGGCAGTCGAGTGGATCGCAAGCAGTGGTAGTTGCTGGGCAGACGGGCCAATCAGGGGCAGTGAGATGTTTTCAATGTGGAGGACCCCATTACAAGTCATCTTGTCCTCAATTGGTAGGGACAAAATATTGCACTCGTTGTAGAAGACATGGTCACCTGGAGAACGAGTGTAATATGGGTGGACGTGCGGTGATGAGGCCACCCAACACTGGAAGAAATCAGACGAGAGGTGGTGGACGAGCCCAAGCTGTTGGGCGTGTGTACGCGATTACTGGGGCAGAAGCAGCGAGCTCAGGTACGCTCGTCACTGGCAAGTGCTTGTTGTATGGAATAAATTGTTGTGTGTTGTTTGACTCGGGGGCGACGCACTCCTTCATCTCGAAGGCGTGTGTTGATAAATTGGGGTTGGTAGCGAGCGAGATGCAGTTTGATTTGGTGGTATCAACACCAGCAGCTGGGGAAGTTAGGACGTCTACAATGTGTGTTAGATGCCCTATTGAGGTAGAAGGACGTAGGTATAAGGTGAATCTCATCTGTTTGCCTCTGAAGGACTTAGAAGTAATTCTGGGAATGGATTGGCTGAATACCAATCGCATTCTCATAGATTGTGGAGCTAAGGAATTGATTTTTCCGGAAGAAAATGAAGAGGAGTTGAGTGTGACGCTCGGCCAGTTGAAAGAAGATATCATGGAGGGCGCGAGTTGCTTTTTGATTATGACGCATGAAGACTTAGGGGTTGCGGATAAGAGCTGTGAACGTTCGTCCAATAAGTATACTGAAGGACGAGCGGTTGTGGAAGAATTCCCGGACGTCTTTCCGGATGAGGTGCCTGGACTACCACCCGTTCGTGAAGTTGAGTTTACCATTGATCTGGTAACAACCGCAGCTCCCATATCCGTTCAACCATACAGAATGGCACCTGCTGAATTGGTTGAGCTTAAAAAGCAAATTGAAGAATTGATGGACAAGAGGTTCATCCGTCCCAGCGTGTCCCCTTGGGGAGCGCCAGTGTTATTGGTGAAGAAGAAGGATGGCAGCTCTCGGCTTTGTATTGATTATCGTCAATTGAATAAGCTGACCATCAAGAACAAATACCCTTTACCTCGCATTGACGACTTGCTGGATCAATTGCATGGAGCGAGCGTCTTCTCAAAGTTAGACTTGAGATCGGGCTATCATCAGATTCATGTTAAGGAAGGGGACATCCAGAAGACGGCCTTCCGTTCTCGTTACGGACATTATGAGTATGTGGTCATGCCGTTCGGTGTGACGAACGCTCCAGCAGTCTTCATGGACTACATGAACAGGATCTTTAGGCCGTACTTGGACAAGTTTGTGGTGGTGTTCATTGACGATATTCTCATCTACTCCAAGAGTTGTGAAGAGCATGAAGAGCATTTAAGGGTGGTACTTGGAGTGTTGAGAGAAAAAGAGCTGTACGCTAAGTTGTCAAAATGTGAATTCTGGATGAAAGAAGTGCAATTCTTGGGTCATGTTGTATCCGCGGGTGGAATTTCAGTTGATCCGGCTAAGGTACGAGCGGTTTTGGAATGGGAGAGTCCACGCTCGGTCACGGAAGTAAGAAGTTTTGTGGGGCTCGCGGGCTACTATAGACGTTTCATTGAAGGATTTTCTAAGATAGTAGCACCGTTGACTCGTCTTACAAGGAAGGATCAACCGTTCGCATGGACTGATTTGTGTGAAGAGCGCTTCCAAGAGTTGAAGAATAAGTTGACGAACGCTCCAGTTTTGGTGATTCCGGACACTGCCAAACCCTTTGAAGTCTACTGTGATGCGTCTCACCAGGGTTTGGGGTGCGTCCTTATGCAAGAGAAGAAGGCAGTGGCGTACGCCTCTCGGCAGTTGAAGATACATGAGAGGAATTATCCGACGCACGACCTGGAGCTGGCAGCGGTCGTCTTCGCTTTGAAGATTTGGAGGCACTACTTGTATGGATCCGTTTTCCAAGTATTCAGCGATCACAAGAGCCTCAAGTACCTCTTCGATCAAAAGGAGTTAAACATGAGACAAAGGAGGTGGCTTGAGTTCTTGAAGGATTATGACTTCGAGTTGCTTTACCATCCTGGAAAAGCGAACGTTGTGGCGGACGCCCTAAGCAGGAAGACAGTGCATGTCTCGCTAATGATGGTGAAGGAGCTGCACTTAGTGGAGAGTTTTCGAGACCTAAGGTTGCAGTTCGAGTTGGAGCCGAACAGTATTAAATGCTGCAACTTGAGGATATCAAGTGATGTGTTCGACCGAATCTGGATGAAACAACGAGAGGATGAAGAATTGATGAAGATTTTAAGCGCGCTCGGTACGGATCAAGCCAAGCATTTCAACGCTGGAACGGACGACATGTTACGTTACATGGGACGGACGTGCATTCCAAATGATGGAGAGCTGAAGCGAATCATCTTGGAGGAAGGACATCACAGTCGTCTTAGCATGCATCCTGGCATGACTAAGATGTATCACGATTTAAAGCAGTCGTTCTGGTGGCCAGGAATGAAGAGTGATGTCGCACGTTTTGTGGCTTCATGTCTAACTTGTCAACGTGCCAAAGCTGAATATCAAAGACCGGGTGGCCTACTGCAACCTTTGGAGATTCCAGAATGGAAGTGGGACAGCATCTCAATGGACTTCGTGACACACTTGCCTCGCACATTCAAGAATCACGATTCCATTTGGGTGATAGTGGATCGTTTAACGAAGAGTGCTCACTTCCTACCCATCAACCTGAAGATGTCATTGACTAATTTGGCCAAGCTCTACATCAAAGAGATCGTTCGTCTGCATGGAGTGCCGTCCAGCATTATCTCTGACCGAGACACAAGGTTCACCTCTCGGTTTTGGCAGTCGTTGCAAAGTGAACTGGGCAGCAGACTCCAAATGAGTTCAGCGTACCATCCTCAGACGGACGGTCAATCCGAGAGAACAATCCAGACGCTTGAAGACTTATTGAGAACGTGCGTACTTGATCACATGGGCGTTTGGGATGAAGTCTTGCCTTTAGTGGAGTTCACCTACAACAACAGCTTCCAGTCAAGCATTGGAATGGCTCCCTTCGAAGCTCTGTACGGACGCAAATGCCGCACACCACTTTGCTGGTTTCAAGAAGGAGAGAACGTATTAACAGGACCGGAGCTCGTTCAACAAACGACTGAAAAGGTGAAGTTAATTCAAGAGAGGTTGAAGACATCCAGAAGCAGGCAGAAGTCATACGCAGATAAGAGGAGGCGACCCTTGGAGTTCAAAGCTGACGATCATGTCTTTCTGAGATTAAATCCAACTACTGGAGTAGGCAGAGCGTTGCGATCAAAGAAGTTGTCTCCCAAGTTCGTAGGGTCGTACCAGATCACAAGGAAGATTGGACCAGTTGCATACGAGATTGCTTTACCTCCACAATTGTCCAACCTTCATCCGGTATTTCACGTGTCTCAACTTAGAAAATACGTATCAGATCCTTCGCACATATTGGAGCTTGAGGACGTTCGTCTTCGCCAAGACCGAACGCTGGAGATGAAGCCAGTTCGTATTGAAGACGAACGCACTAAATTACACAAAGGGAAGGACGTTCGTCTGGTGAAAGTGGTGTGGGACGACAAGACTGGCGATTCTACTTGGGAAGTTGAGGATGCCATGAAGGACTTATACCCTCATCTATTCCCTGGTAAGTTTTCGATTTTCGAGGACGAAAATTTTTGTAGATAGGGGGATTGTCACGTCCCAATAATTAATTACGCTGATGAGTCACCACTGTGCTTCCATTAATGCACTGTGACACGCACACCCTTCCATTAAAACGCACTCACACTCACACTGCATGCATGCTGACAAGTGTCACTTTGGAACGTTTCCAAGAGTTAGTGGAATCCAAGTGGCAGTACGCGGATGGACGTTCGTCCTACGTGGGAGGAGAAATTAATTTCTCTGGAAAACTCTTCCCATTCCTCTGCACACTTCATCTTCTTCCTCCAACTCTCTGATCTCAAACTCTCTACCTTCTCTCTAGAACCCCTCCATCTTCTCTCTTCTGCAACTCACCCTTCTTTGCTCCGTTCACATTTCAGCACCGTGAGAAGCGTCCCTGCACCGTGAGCTTTCCAGCAAACCGATTGGTTTTGGATTCTGAAACGGGTAAGTTTCACGTCCTCAACCACCCTTCATTTTCAACATGCAAGCTTCCTTTTGAATCTGCACGAGTCTTCTCTGAACCGTTATTTGGGTTTTTGATATTTTAGTTTAAGGAAATCTTGGGTTGAAACGTAAAGGGTAGAAAAGAGGGTACTGGAGTCTTGTTTTCTTTCTCTGAAGAACGATCGCACGTTGCTTAATCCGGGTAAGGGAAGCTTATTAGATTTAATTCATGTGATCTCTGTACTGCATGTGCGTGTGTGAAGTTTGAAAATATGATAATGATTCTGAGATGATATATGAAAAGTGAGGCATGTATGTACTGAGAATTTTATGCTTGTATATATGAATGATCTGTAAAGTTGAATGTTGTATGATCTTGGTATTGAATGATTGGATATGATGTTTAATTCAAAGCTTGAGAAGTATAAGATATGATATGATATGATTAAATGAATGTAAATATACTGGAAAATATGGTTACTGTATGTGGAATGTAAATATGAAAAGCCTATGAAAATGAACGTTCGTTATCGATACGGTCATTGACCGTTCGGTATTAGCAGTAAATTCTTGACGTAGTCGGACCCTTTCATTTGGAAAGGACTCCCTTTGAGGACGAACGCCCTCTTATATAGCATTACGTGTGAGCATTTGGCCAGACGTACCCTTCATGAGTGTTACGTGAGATTTAGAAGCTTGATAACATCCCTCTTGAACACTTAGTCAAATTGTAATATATAAATTTCAAGTATCTTACCTTATATAAAGCCCAAACTTCTTAAATTTTGAATCAGTGAAAAGTCTTGACCTAAAAGCGTACGTTCCTAAGTGGCGCTCGGTTTTATACCGAACGTTCGTTCCTTCTTTAAATTATCAGCGAACGGTAATAGCGTTCGTCCCAAATTTGAAATAGCGTTCGTCCATAAATCTAAACAGCGTTGTCCAATAGTTCTATTGACGCTCGTCCAAGTCCTCAGTGACGTTCGTCCAAAATTCACTAAAAGCTTATTTTCGCGCTCGGTCATTGACTGACGTTTTGTCTCCTGAATTAAATCTTGTCCAGTTTATTTATCCAAACAACTTGGGACTTTACCTATCCATTGGATTCGTTCAAGTGTTACTGAACTTAGATTTTTTTAAGTATTATTTGGATCGTACTAGAATCAGTTCATTTAACTGATTCAAAGGAGTCTTTCTTGGTTTAGCTCTTGACGTTCGTCCTTGTTATGAAGGGGAGTGAACGTTCGTCTTTTTACGAAAGTGGAACAAAGAATGAAAATGTATTTAAGAGGATGAATTAAGATGTGCGAACACTATGAGAAATGAAATTGTGATTGTGGAATTTGAACGAGCGTTCTAGGGAGGAACGACTCTTGGCTGAAAGATTGAGAATTGTAAAGTATGAATGTGGCAAGCTTAGCTGGCGGGTCATCCTGATATTCCGTGAGTGCTCGTTCTCACGTAGAGAGGAGCATGTCATGCGTGGGAATGGCAGGAGGTCTTAGTCCATAACTGTAACTTGGACAGAACGGACTAACCTCAGGTGGCAGCTGACGAGTATTCCAGCTCTTCCACCTGGGTGCACGGACGTCGTAGCTACACAGAATTCATACAAGTCCGGACGGTCGGTCTAGTATCAGGATTTTGGTTGAATTAATGTATGATTTGGATGATTGTGTCGTGAATAAATTTATATGTTGATATGTATAAACTGTATGTTTGACTCGAATTAAATTCAATAAGCTTACCCTTGCATTTCCTTTGTGTTGTCTTGTCTATGTATATCCGTCTTGTCAAATGCAATGATCATCCGTGTGGATGTGAGCAGAGGGAGATGCGTCCTTGGAGCAAACTCTTGAAGAGGAACTCATTGCTGAAGAAAATTTAGTAGAAGTTGAGGTGAAGGCCGAACAGTGAGGCGTTCGGTTATTTAGTTAGTGTAATTAGAGTAGCGAGCGGCTGTGAGCGAGCGCTCTTTTTGTTGATTGTAAATAGTTGGACGTTCGGTAATGTTTTTGTAAAACCGTTCGTCCTTGTTCTTTTGTGAACGCTCGTTAATTAATATATGAAAGGTCGTTCGGCCGTTTATTTAAATCTGTTTCCTTTACTTTTAAAACTGTTTGAGTTATTGATACGTGTAATTATTCTGAGTATATGGTTGATGACTGTATAATTTTGGGATGTTACAGTACATTACCGAAGGCCTCTAGGCCTTCAGTAAGCTACACTTTCCGAAGGATTTACCGAGGGCTTCTGGAGGAGTAAAATATCGAAGAATTTAGACCGTCGGTAGTAATGGAAGTGTTAATTACCGAAGGTCTATGCCCCTCGGTAAGTGGTTCAGCTATATGAAATAACAATTTGGGTTTTCCCTCCCGTAATTGCATTTCGCGAAAACACTTCTTCCCCAAAACAGTAGAGCTCTCATTGCTAATCTCACTCTGCACTACCCCTACCCTAACCCCAATCGTGACCGGCGTTGTTCCCTAATCCTCCATTGCCTACCGCCGTTCCCCAATCTCTAGTGTACGGTTTCTTTTCATACCCTCATTCTCCAATCCTCCATTGTCGTTGCTCTTCAGTCGCGGTCCTCCATGGTAGTCGCATTGCGAGCTCGTGAGCAATCTGGTGGTTCAGGTGAGCTATTGTGGCGAGAGTATTGAAGGTGGTTGCCTGACGACGGGGCTATCGCCATTATTGCGAGACCAGGCGGCTGTCGGTGTGTGACGAGGGCATCCATTATTGTTGCGTGACTCCGCGCCTGCTGCTACGTGAGGAGGTGTTCCATTATCTCTAGGGAGGCTATTGGAGGGGGCTGCCGTGGAGGTAAGTTGTAAATTGTGATTGTTGCAATGTTGTTAAATGTTAATTTTATCATCTTTCTGGTTTTATTAGTTGGTTATTCTGTGTTTTCATACCATCTTTGTAATCCAATGTGTGTTTGATTGTGTTGAGTTGAAGTTGATGATATAGTTATAGACAAGTTAAATACTATGGTAGATTTCCAGTAGCTTTGCTTTGGAACCCTCCATCATATCCCTTTGATTTGGTTATTGGAAAATGTATGTTTAAGGAAAACTTTATTGCTAGTTTTTCCAATCTAGGGATGTACAATTTAGGAATCACCAAAATTGCAACCATGATTTCCAACTCTCTGGCTCATAATTTGAGTACTGCAAACCCAAATGATTTTTTCTGTTGTTGATGCTGGGAACTTGAATAGCTTCAGATGGAGTGCAAGCATAACACTTGTGCTCACAACTTGGTGGAATTGACCCTATCTTCCTCACTCCTATGTTGTATGTTTTTTCCATAGAATCCAACATAACTTTCTTTTATAAAATTAGACCCTTTAACAAAGGAAAATAAACACATTAGTACTAGGAAGTTTGAAATCTTAATGATCTTTTTATATGCAAAAGAATATTCTTTTGTTGCAATTGAAAAGCTTATAAACATATATGTCATTGCCACACAAATTTGAGAGAAGTAGTTAATCATTTCTCATACCTGAAACTAGCATCCACTTATAAAACTCTAAAATGGGAGAAGGGTGACAAACGTTTTGTGACTCTATAGTATTTTATGGTGTCACCTTAAGTAGCACAAGTTTCACCTTCTTTTGACACCTCACTAGGTGCTCTAAAAGTAGCCTGTTTTCCACTTCCTTTCACCCTTAAGTCAAGCCAAGCTCAATAAAATCAGTGTCCTGTCTGCTGTTTAATGCATTCAGATTAGGCAAAGTGGAATTTTCAGCACTTGAAATATAGTGCAGAATTGTCTTTAGGCCAAAGCTATTTTGACTTCATGTGCATCCACTCAAATCCATTTGTCTTTAGGCCAAAGCTATTTTCAGTCACAACAAAAATCTGCACTGCACCAGATTTTAATTTCAGGTAACAGACTTTGTGGCACAATTTGGAGACCAAACAAGTGGATTTCAAATGATTTTAAGCCTTGAATCAATAGAGGGACACAAAAGGAACCTAGGAGAGGCACTAGATCAGATTAAGCACACAAGAAAAATAAAAAACGAAGAGCCAAAAGTAGTGTAGTAAGGTGTTTGATAAAAATGCAACTGTTTGATGAAAGTCTCCAAAGAAGTGCAGATTTTGTGATTTTCGATTTTTGGGGTTCAAAACTGGATTGCTTGGTTTTCAAATGATTTTTATGATTGGATTATACTTTTTTGATCATATAATTCCATTTTCAAACATGTAATCAGCTCTTGCCAACCCAGAATTGAAATTTAAAGAATGTACAAAATCAAACAACACTGAAAATGAAAACTGCACCAGAAAAATGGCCTTAAAAGTGTGCTTTCAAACCCAAAAATGAGTGGCAGTGTTTCTAAAGCTCAAGTGATGATTCAAGCAACTTTATGTCAGCAATTTAAAGGTGTTTAAACATTGAAACAACAAGGAATCACACTACACTCAAAAATCACTAATTCACTTCCAAATTTAAGCAAAATTGATGGTTTAGGAAGTGATTTTGCATGTAGGCTCAAATTTGACTAAATGAACAGTGCACACGGGTTTGAAATGGTAAAATAAACTTGTTCAAACATTCACAATGGACAGAAACAACCAAATGCTTCAAATCACACCTGCTATAGCCAATTATGCAGCATTTTTAAACCAAAATTAGCACTACAATTGAAAACACATACTAGAATCAAACTGTACAGCATAAACAAAGCTAAAGGAAGTCCTAATTCACTAGATCTAGGTACAAAATCTTAGCTAGGAGATGTTAAATGGCCTAAGACACAACAAAATTCTGATGCAGTTTTGGTGACATTTTCATACATATTTGGCTATAGTAAGTATGATTTGTTGAATCTTGTTGTGTTTGTGCATATATAACGTTTGAGCAAGTTTATTTTGCCATTTTAAAGTTGTGTGCAGTGTTGAAATGATCATTTTTATGCCTATATGTAGAATCATGTCTTAAACCATCAAAATTGGCTCTAAAATGGAAGTGAACCAGTGAATTCACATTGCAATCTGTTTTCAAAATGTTTCAGTGTTTAAATATCTTTAAAATGATGATAAAAATTTTTTTGATGCATCAATTGAGCTGTTGAATCACTTCCAATCAATATTGGGTTTAAAACCACCAAATTAGAAGCATTTTCTTGGTGTAGTGTTCAAATCAAGTTCTGTTTGAAAATTTCTAGGTTGGCATGTGCAGGTTTATGTTTCCAAATGCAATGCCCAGTGGTGCATGATAGGACAAGGTTCAGAACGTCCTTCGATAATTACCAAAGGCTTTTGGCCCTCGGTAAATGTTAGCGACAAGGGATTTACCGAGGGCTCTTTGGCCGTCGATAAGCCGTCTATAATTACCTTTTACCGACGGTTTTCGGCTGTTTCTGAGGGCTTTTGGCCTTCGGTAATGCCCTTCATTTTTGTAGTGATTGTAAAGATTTTTCTAATGGGTTCTATGTATGGAGTAATGTTCTCACGGATTTTAGGATAAAAAGGGAGCTAAATTTTAAATTACAACATTCTTGTTGGAGAGAAGGAGCCAACAAAATCCATGTTACAGAGATTAACATTCAAAAACAACAAATAAGATGTATGATATACAATTCTTATAATGATTGTAATATGTTGTGTTTATTAGAAACATTATTTTTTTTGTACTATGAATGTTTAAACCATTGTTTAGTTGTTTATTGATAATACAAAGAGTGAAAAACTTATTTGTTAAGGGTGAAAAGGAATGTTTCTTATTTGAATCTATTTTTCTTAAGCAAAAGTGAGAGAGTTGATATGATTAAGCATGTGACAACAGGTCGGGTCGGGTACGTATAGTGTTTACTCGCTACCCGACCTGCAACAAAAAAGATGTATCTATTATTTACTCTATTATCAACTCGATATTCATTTACAAAATATCTATGGGTATTTTAAAACCAGTGGGTACTTGTACATATCTATAAATATTTAATATATATATATATATATATATATATATTCTACAAATTTTTAAAATAAAATCTAAATAACATAATAAAATATAATATAAATTAAAATTTAATTTTAATTAAATTTAATTTGATAAAATATAAATTAATTGTATTTTTAATTAAATTTAACTTGATAAAATATAAATTATTTGTTTTTAATTTTTTGCAGGTAATGAAACCCTCGTGTACATATAGTATGATACCCGCACCTCACCCGTTTAAACAATTATTAAAATATATGTTATCCGCGGGTAATAAATACTCACATGTATCAACTATTTGTCATGAATTTTATCTATAGACACCCACTGACACGAGTATTTTTGTCATTTCTATATGACTTAAAGTGGTGCAAGCAAAATTGTGATGGTGATGATGTGAACCAAGGCAGTGCACTTTTTGCTCAAGTGAAATTTTTGGCATTTCAAATTTTTGCTTAAGCGAAATTAGTGATAGAATTTCACTTTAGCGGCGAAATTTCACTTTAGTAATGAAATTTTTGCTTAGCGACAAAATTTTCATTTTAGTCACGAAATTTTTGTTTTAGTGAAAGTAAAGTAGAAAACTACTCTACTCTTGGATTTATCTTTCCTTCAAATGAAAATCAATCTAATTTTTTTTGTGCTTTTAGACATTATTAAATAGTTATGTGTTTGTACTTTAAGGTAAGTGATGTGAGACAGAGTATAATTAGGGGTTAATTCCCATAATTTACTACTTATTATAAGGTTGAGTAGAGTCGAGGATTGATATCTATAATCTACTAAGGCGTGTTAATGAGTTCCTTGATATATGGAGAGTTACAATATGCATTTAGTGTGGTGAGCTATGCTAGAGAGGATTCAATTAGATCACAGGTTTCACTGATAGTCTCAATCGCGTATGTTATAAGGTAGATCATATGGAAGGACATTTTAGGTAGATCATATTGGGGTAAGCCCAATAGTCTTACCTTGTGGATAGGGTAGTCAAGTTAGTCAGAGGTATTGATATAGTAACCTAGTACAATATGATCTACATGCATTAGTCTTTAATGTTTTGGTTACATGTTATTCAATATATATATATATATATATATATATATATATATATATATATATATATATATATATATATATATCATGTGATAAATGTTTATCGAAACGATATGATTATGCATACTTACATAATGATATTACTTGTGAATTTTTGAATCATTAGCTTATTCTTTGTTGATTGTTTTACCTCCTATAATCATATTATGTTATATATGTGAATAGATGCTTTGAGAGATGAGAGAGATATTTGTGAATCTTTGACATAAACTAGAATATAAAATAGACTTAATTGGTCTATTGATCCTTGTATTCCTTCGCGTGGATCTTTGACATAAACTAGAATATAAAATAGACTTAATTGTTCTTTTGATCCTCGTATTCCTTCGTGTTGTTCAATTTAGTCCCCTAATATGTTTTTTTTTTTCAATTTAGTCCTTTATTTCTTAAAAATGATTAAATTTAGTCCTTTCGTTAGATTGACCTTAACGTTGGGTTTATAAATGTCACGTATAAGTTTGTAGTAATATTATTTTTTAAGTTAAAAAAATGTCATGTGTCAAATTAGTGTTGTGTTACATTGACAGTTGTAGTGTCACGTGTTAATGTCATATGCCACTGCCAATATCACATGATAATGTCTTATATTCAATTTAGTCTTTCTATTTGCAATCTTGACTCTATTGAATTCCATTTTATTTTTAATGGAGCAATTTTGTCTCTTTGCATAGTGAAACCAAACTAGTAATTAAACTTAATTACAACTTATATCAAATCATCTTACCTAAATATTCAAATTAATTTTATTTTTGAGATTTTTAATTTCAATAAAAAAATCCTTATTTTAAACTTATAATGTTTTTAAAATATTAAATATACTAATTTTAAGTGACACTTGTAATTTTTTAATTTTTAACTTTGTCAATTAAAAGTTACAAGTGTCACTTTACATTTACATTTTTAAAGTAGATAATTTTTAATTTAAATTGAAAAATAAAATTAAAATTTCAAAATATATGAATTCAATTGAATCAAAATTTCAAATATAACAACTAAATTAAATATAAGAGATTGTCATGTATGTAACATCCCGTAATCTCACACTTGATAATTCATAATTGATATATTGTAGCATTACATTTAAGGTAACATCCCATAATCTCATATATATATATATATATATATATATATATATATATATATATATATATATATATGTTTTAAACTCAGATTTCAACTACAAACTCATAAATATAACTCGAATTCTTCTAATTTATTCTTCTATCTCTTTCTTCATTGGCATTGAATCAGACGACATTTCTTCATCTGCTCCCGTATAACGAATTATACGATCATCGCACATACACAAACAGAAACAAGTAGGGTGAGCTAACATGCAACTAATCATTTATAAAACATGCATAATTACTTTGATACACTCAACAAACCTCATATAATAATTATGTCAGACACCCTCATACCATCATACAACAATTGCATAATAGGTACTCATCCATTACTTTGATACACTCAACAAGCCTCATATAATAATTATGTCAGACACCCTCATACCATCATACAACAATCGCATCATAGATACTCATCCATTACTTTGATACACTCAACAAACCTCATATAATAATTATGCCAAACACCCTCATTCCACAATACCCAATAGACACTCATTCCAGAATACCCAATAGACACTCATTCCAGAATACCCGATATACACTCATTCCACAATACCCAATAGACACTCATTCCACAATACCCAATAGACACTCATTCCACAATACGCCATAAACACTCATTCCAAAATACCCGATATACACTCATTCCATAATACCCAATAGGCACTCATTCAGATGATACGTTGATGAGCGATCACGGGAGGTTATGCACTTGTGATGACTTCGACTTCTTCTTACAAATACACTTTCAAAATACTCCATACCATCCATAAGGTTAGTCCTCAACACTATGTCCAAAACTGGCACATAGACCAGGACCTCCTGCCCCTCTCACCACATAATTCATCCTTCTCTACTTGAGACTGGATGATTATTAGAGTATCAGGATAACCTCCAACAACAGGACCCTCAACATCAACATATACCCAAATACCATATCATTACAAAATCTCTCCACGAGACTCATACCATGCTCATATTCCTCAACTCATATTATACCATTACAAAATCTCCCCATAATACTCATATCATGTTCAGATGCATAAATTCAAATCCAATATAATAAAATAAATCATCACAGAAATCATACAAAATGAATATATCACAAAATAAATTAACAATACTAAAATATCACCATAAATGGTCACCAGAGAAGAATCAAATGTTTGACAAATCAAACTCACCATAAACGCCAGTACATATGACTAGTCACAACTTACTTGATTTGACCAGGGCTGCTCTATGATCAGGGATGTACCAACTCCGATTTTTAAGATTCCTCTATCCTACCATCACAATTATAATTCATAATTCCATATCTGCCACAATAACATGAATTTATCAGAAATTTTCATTCCAACAAGATATATTGCACAATTATTTAACAGTACATAATCTGTTCAACAAGATTTAAGTTAAAAACTTGTCGAGTAGACTTCCAGGAAAGAGAGGTGCGTCACAATGGACAACTTAAGTACCAAGTCTTTCCTTAGCCAAAGTGTTCCTCAACTAGTTTTAACAAATTTCTTATTTACAGATTCAAAACAACAACATATAATATTAACACAGAAATTCAATATAGATAGATATATAACAAGCACCTATGTTTTTCATTAACAGTATTCACACAGAATTTCAATACATGAATAGTAATAAAACAATACCAAATCATAATA